>NW_027224263.1:8772068-9972068 GCF_023699985.2 Odocoileus virginianus | reverse complement strand
CTTTGCATCAGGTGGCCAAAATATTGGAGCTTCAGCTTCATATCAGTCCTTCCAATGAATATTCAGGGTTGATTTCCTTTAGGACTGACTGGTTTGATCTCCTTGCTGTCCAAGGGACTCTCAAGAGTCTTCTCCAGCACCACAATTTGAAAGCATCAATTCTTCGGCACTCAGCCTTCTTTATGGTCCAGCTCTCACATCTGTACATGACTACTGGAAAAACCATAGCTTTGACACCTAGTTTCTTGCCTTTATTTCTGGTTTTATTTTCTTTACTCACCCTTCTCCACTCCTCTGCTGATAAATAACCTGACTCTAGCAATGGACTGAGCTGCTGCAGTAACACGGCTATCAATAGACTGGGAAAGAACAGCAGGACAGGAACACAGAACTGAGTCTCTTAGCAACCTGAAGTCACTCAGAAGAACAATGGAACCATTTATGCCACTGTTGGTTTTCCCAGTAGGATGCTATATCCTGACCCAAATAGTTCAGAGTTTGTAGTACTACTTCCCAAACTGAGTAATCAAATTCACTAGAAATGTTTTCAAGCCATGCCTAATATCCTTGCAAATCAGTCGAACTCCCTGTCGGGTGGACAGCAACTATCTAGCAACGATTGCAAAGTGAATCAGACTGAGAATGCAGCCAAAATCATCCCCAGGGATTCCTTTCAGTGCTGAGATACAATAATTTAAAGTAAGAAGTTCTGTCTTCCAAATCCCCGATCAGCATCTCGCCCTTTGGGGAAAACAAAAACAAGCATAAGATAAAAACAGTGAAACTTATTTTTCAAACTCATATATGTCTCCTCAGGGAGTTAAGAGGCATTTAGAAAAAAAGGTTTGATTATACCCCTCAAAATATCCACTCCCCACCCCATCTACATACCAGGCATTGAAAGAATAAGACACTTCTCAGCTTCAAACAGCACGTGCTGTTGATGGATTGCACTGCTAGGTATCCTAAATCTAATATAAAAAGCCATAAACAGCAGCTTTTTCAAGTTCCCCTGAAACTCTGGGAGGAACACATTCTGAGCCCACAAGCAGTCTGACATTTGTATGGGTCTTTAGGTTTATCCATGACAAAGTGTCATCATTATGACATCTTAGAATAGTACTGGATATAAGATAACAAGTATGATGGGGTTATATTTTTTTAAATAACTATTGGTTAATGAGATTTTAAATTATACAAACAATACCAGACCATGATTTTTTTAAAAAACAAGGCAAGTCATAAGAAATGTTCTAGAACATTTCTCATGGCCCGCCCTTTTCTATTCTTTAGGACTCAGCAATATCTGACCTCCTTAGAGATGCCTGCCTTTTCTACAATAGCCATTCCTATTCCTATTGTTCATTCTCTCAGGTCACTTTTGTTTTTGGTATGTATTAGAAATTACAATGTATGATTATTTCATTTATCTATTTAACATATCTCATAAAGAAAGCCTAAAATGCCATAACAGTGCTTTCTTATCATGGAACTTTCAAAATGCCCCCTCTTTTAATGTAACATGGGGGCAATGACTACGTGTTTATCACTGTTGGATTTTCAGTGTCTGATACAATGCCAGACTCACTAAGTGTTTACTGAATGAATGAATCAGATCATGCTAATCATACTGCTGAATCTTTCCATATCACTAGACTGTTTTCTTTTTTAACAGTTTTATATTATTCCATTGTATTTGGTAACTCCTATTGTTATTGTTAATAACAATACTTCCAATTTTCCTATTAAACATTCAGTGAATATCTGGTACTTATGACCTTTGGATAACTGTAATATCTTTAAGATAAATTCTTAGGAGTTGACTTATTAGGTCAAATATATATGCATTTTTAATCTGGGTATATTGCAAAATATAAGATTTTGTTTCTGTTTTTGAACACACAACATTGAGGAGATGTTTTAGTAAGAGTTATGATTTGAGGGACCTGTTTGGAAGAACACCCTTCTCCCTTTATAGTATTTTTAACCTATACATGGGTCCTGAGTGGCAATTATTGCTCTGTATTTCTTACAAACATGCTCCAAGATGGTCTAAGTTTCACTAACCTCTCTGTTTTGGAAGAGACCCAACAACTCCCATCACCTTCAGTCTATTCTACACATTATCACCAGATTAATTTACTGTAAACACTCTTTTAATCTTGTTGGAAAACTTGCATTAGTCTGGGATTACATACAATTTTTATTTTGTGCTTCATACTTTTCTGTGTCCTCCAAATGTTCTAAAATATATATGCGTTGTTTTTAAACTTGAAGTGTTATAAATAGAAGTAGCAGTTTTTGTCTCTTGAAAACCAATAGGAAATCAACATAAATGTATTTACTTCTCTAACCAGAAACAGAAAAACACTATAAACTCTATTTTCAAAATTTCAATGGCTGCCCACTCTGTATAAGTTTAAAACATCTCAGTATAAAAATGTTGTGAGGCTCTCCAGCATCTGTCGTCAACCTAAATTTTCAAGGTTGTCACTGATCAGTCACCTTTTTGAACTCTTTAAAGACATTAAGCATAGTCTCTAAAACATACCTTTTAATCAGAGTTTTTCTTGTATCATATCTGACCATTTCAAATCTCTACTCCTTCTCAATTCAAACCATAAAATTCCCTCAGTGCCCAAATCAAGTCTTACTTCTTTGGGAAAGACTTTTTTTAAATGAGCTTATGCTGAAAACTATTTTTTTTAATCATGAGGTATAACACTAAGTTGACTATATTTTTGTGTGTATTTTTTTCCCAATTATTTTTATTAGTTGGAGGCTAATTACTTTACAATATTGTAGTAGTTTTTGCCATACATTGACATGAATCAGCCATGGATTTACATGGACTATTTTTATATGAATTATTTAGCTTTTCATATATGTAGGTATTGTCCAAATAATTAAGAACCAAGAGCTGTGTTTTTCAATAAAATAATCACAAGTGATTATTTATATTAAAGTTAATTTATTTTAAATTAACCAATTATTAGCTAGCTGATCACTAAACCAACCAAAAAAGAGACTTCTGTGGCTACACTTGACAGGGAATACAGACTTTACAAGATTAGTTGAGAAATACCACTAAACAAACAAAGGACAAACAGCAACAACAATAAACCCCGGGGAAGAAGGAGAATTCCCAGAGTTTTCATGTTATTTAAAAATTTCCAATTTTCAACAATAAAAAATTGTGAGACATGCAGAAAAACAAGAAAGTATTGCCCATACACAGGAAAGAAAAAAAAAATCAATAAATAGCATGCCATAGGAAGCCCAGACACTGGACTTACCAGACATAGGTTTTAAATCAGCTCTTTTAAATATGGTCAAAGTAGTAAAGGAAATCATGTCTAAAGAACTATAGTATGAAAACAATGTCTTACCAAATACAGAACATTAATAAGGAGATAGAAATTATTTAAAAAAGAATCAAATAGAAATTCTCATGTTGAAAAGTATAATAACTGGAGTGAAAAATTTACTAGAAGGGCTCAATAGCAAATTTGAGCAATCGTAAGAATCCATGAATTTTAAAATAGATTGATAAAGATTATATGATATGAAGAATAGAAAGGGGAAAAAAAAACCCAAAAAACGAAGGAAAATGAGCCTCAGAGACCTGTGGGGCAACTACAAGCATACAAGATACACACGGTGGGAGTTCTAGAAGAGAGAAGGGGGAAGAAGAAATGAATGAAGAATGGCCAAAAACATAGCTTAGTAAGCTATTATTAACTTTTTCAAAATGAAAGTTTAAGTACCTTGACCAAGGTCAAAGAATACCTTTAGGATTTCTGGAAGGGAGGAAGGGTTTAGGAATGGTAAATAAAGGGAAAAGCATAGGGACTTGTCTTGAAGTTTTGGTGGCCTAGTCAATCAATATCTTTGATAATAGTGGTGGCTCCTCTCACTCAAACCTGCATTCCAAACAGGGACTCCAAGATTACATTCTGGGAGATGAACAACTGGGATCTGACCAGGGATTTACCCTTAAGGAACAGATTATTTCAGGAGGAACTTCATCTGTAGCTTCTGTGTTTTAATAAAGCAGTGTGTTTCGTCTTGTTTTGTAAAACAATAGAAAAGTTCCTTCAGATTTATGTCTGCTGAAATTTTAGGTCATTGTACACAATGGTTAGTTTTCTGTGATTGTGGTTTTCAGTCTGTCTGCCCTCTGATGGAGAAGGATAAGAGACTTATGGAAGCTTCCTGATGGGAGAGACTGACTGAGGGGGAAACTGGGTCCCTGCTATTTACCTGGGGCCAAACTATGGTGGAGGCAATGAAGATAATGGTGACCTCCTTCAAAAGGTCCCATGCATGTACTGTTACACTCAGTGCCCCCAACCCTGCACGTCAGGGTCAGTCTCTTGTGGGGTCACCGCTCCTTTCTCCTGGGTCCTGGTGCATACAAGGTTCTGTTTGTGCCCTCCAAGAGTCTATTTCCCAGTCCTGTGTAAGTTCTGGCAGCTCTATGGTGGGGTTAACGGCAACCTCCTCCAAGAGGGCTTATGCCATACCCAGGTCTGCTGCACCCAGAGCCCCTGTCCCTGTGGCAGTCCACTGCTGACATGTACTTCCACAGGAGATGCTCAAACACAGTTCTGTCTCAGTCTCTGTGGGGTCCCTGGGTCCTGGTGCACACAAGGTTTGTTTGAGCCCTCTGAGTGTCTCTGGTGGGAATGGGGTTTGATTCTAAACATGAATTTTCCCCTCCTACCATCTTGCTGGGGCTTCTCCT
This sequence comes from Odocoileus virginianus, assembly GCF_023699985.2. Taxonomy (NCBI): domain Eukaryota; kingdom Metazoa; phylum Chordata; class Mammalia; order Artiodactyla; family Cervidae; genus Odocoileus; species Odocoileus virginianus. The sequence goes on along the minus strand of NW_027224263.1, from coordinate 9,967,321 downwards.
TTGCCCTTGGAATGGGGTATCTCCTCACGGCTGCTCCAGGGAAGTGCAGCCCCCACTCCTGACCTTAGACATGGGGTATCTCCTCACAACCGCTCCAGCACTGCACAGCTACCACTCGCCACTCCAGATGATACCACCCTTATGGCAGAAAGTGAAGAACTAAAGAGCCCCTTGATGAAAGTAAAAGAGGAGAGTGAAAAAGTTGGCTTAAAACTCAACATTCAGAAAACTAAGATCATGGCATCTGGTCCTATCACTTCATGGCAAATAGATGGGGAAACAATGGAAACAGTGACAGACTTTATTTTTTGGGCTCCAAAATTACTGCAGATGGTGACTGCAGCCATGAAATTAAAAGACACTTGCTTCTTGGAAGAAAAGTTATGACCAACCTAGACAGCATATTAAAAAGCAGAGACATTACTTTGCCAACAAAAGTCCATCTAGTCAAAGCTATGGTTTTTCCAGTAGTCATGTATGGATGTGAGAGTTAGACCATAAAGAAAGCTGAGCACCAAAGAATTGATGCTTTTGAACTGTGGTGTTGGAGAAGACTCTTGAGAGTCCCTTGGACTGCAAGGAGATCCAACCAGTCCATCCTAAAGGAAATCAGTCCTGAGTGTTCATTGGAAGGACTGATGTTGAAGCTGAAACTCCAATACTTTGGCCACCTGATGCGAAGAGCTGACTCATCTGAAAAGACCCTGATGCTGGGAAAGATTGAAGGTGGGAGGAGAAGGGGACGACAGAGATGAGATGGTTGGATGGCATCACTGACTCAATGGACATGAGTTTGAGTAAACTCTGGGAGTTGGTGATGGACAGGGAGGCCTGGCGTGCTGCAGTTCATGGGGTCGCAAAGAGTCAGACACGACTGAGTGACCGAACTGAACTGAACTGAACAAGTGACAACACAGAACTCCTCTGGGTTTTGGAACTGTGCTGTCAGCTTGCATTTGCACTATAGCACTCAATGTAAAAAAGGCGCACGATGACTCAGATCATATATTAATTTTTATTTTTATATTCACTTCTCATCCAAACAAAGGCAAAGCAAATGTGCAGACTCCTGCCTCCTGCTTCTTTATCACTGTTGGAAAATCCAAACAGTATCTACAAAGAGGTGTTAATGCTTAAGGAGGTAGCCCAGAGGGTTCAAAGTTAGATTGACACCAATCATTGTGCTAATATCACATTCTAAATCCCTTCCTTAAATGTCTTTAGCCCTTAGTGATACACAATAAGAGAAAGTCACTGTTCCCCTTCAGCATCTGCTCCTGTTTGGTGAAAGCTACTGTTGTTGTTCAGTTGCTAAGTCATGTCCAACTCTTTTGTGACCCCATGGACTATAGCCTGCCAGGCTCCTCTGTCCATGGGATTTTCCAGGCAAGAATACTGGAGTGGGTTGCCATTCCCTTCTCCAGGGGATCTTCCTGACCCAGGGATCAAACCCAAGTCTCCTGCATTGGCAGGCAGATTCTTTACCACTGAGCCACCAAGGAAGACTTTGGTGAAAGCTAGATGGCCATAAATCTGCTGCAGAGGAGGGCTTTTACTCAAATAGAGGGGTTTGTATTTCCCTGGTAGCTTCTGAGTAATACTCACTTTTTTTTTTTTTTTAGCTGTTCTTTCTTTCATTTTTATTTTTTTTTCCATTTATTTTTATTAGTTGGAGGCTAATTACTTTACATCATTGCAGTGGTTCTTGTCATACATTGAAATGAATTAGCCAATACTCACTTTTAAAATGAATGTTTAGTTGTTTAGATCATGAAGCATCCAGCTGAACAAATTTCAGTTGTTTATTGAAGGGTACCATGATGACACTTGCTCCTTGAAAGAAAAGCTATGACAAACCTAGTGAGTGAGTGAGTGAGTGAAGTCGCTCAGTCATGTCCGACTCTTTGGGACCCCATGGACTGTAGCCTACCAGGCTCCTCTGTCCATGGGATTTTTCCAGGCAAGGGTACTGGAGTGGGTTGCCATTTCCTTTTCACAGAGGATCTTCCAGACCCAGGGATCGAACCCAGGTCTCCCACATTGCAGGCAGATGCTTTTACCATCTGAGCCACCAGGGAAGCCTGACAAAGCTAGACAGTGTATTAAAAATCAGAGACATTAATTTGCTTAAAAAGGTCCATATAGTCAAGGCTATGGTTTTTCCAGAAGTCATGTATGAATGTGCTGGAGGAGGGCATGACAATGCACTCTAGTACTCTTGCCTGGAGAATCTCATGGACAGAGGAGCCTGGCAGTCTACGGTCCATAGAATCACATAGAGTCAGACACAAGCAACTTAGCACACGCACGCACATATGGATGTGAGAGTTGGACCATGAAGAAGACTGAGTGCCAAAGAATTGATGCTTTCAAACTGTGGTGCTGGAGAAGACTCTTGAGAGTCCCTTGGACAGCAAGGAGATCAAACTAGTCAATCCTAAAGGAAATCAACCCTGAATATTCATTGGAAGGACTGATGTTGAAGCTGAAACTCCAATACTTTGGCCACCTGATGTGAAGAACTGACTCATTGGAAAAGACCCTGATGCTGGGAAAGATTGAAGGCAGGAGGAATAAGGGGGTGACAGAGGATGAGATGGTTAGATGGCATCACCGACTCAATGGACATGAGTTTGAGCAAACTCTAGGAGATGGTGAAGGACAGGGAAGCCTGGCATGCTGTAGTCCATGGAGTTGCAAAGAGTCAGACACAACTTAGTGACTGAACAACAACATGATGACCTGAAAGATCTAGTCGTCCTCAAGTAGGAATGTCTAGATCCCAAGGAACATTATGTAATTTAATGACAAATACAGAACAGGAGGACTGGAACTTCCCAGGCAATCCAGTGGTTAAGACTTCGCCTTCCAGTATGGGGGGTGTGGGTTTGATCCCTGGTCGCCGGGAGCAAAGATCCCATAGGCCTCACAGCCAAAAAACCAAAATGTAAAACAGAAGCAATATTGTAACAAATTCAGTGAAGACTTAAAAATGAGGCCCACATCAAAAAAAGAAAAAAAACCCGCAAAAAAAACCTTTAGAAAAAACAAAACAGGCCCGCCAGAGAAAAGAGAATACTGCAAATCCCTTCCCTCCCCTATGCTTGATACCACTTCCGACCTCTGTCCCATGTGAAAAGGACTTGCCTTAGCTGGGAAGCAGGGCTTTTTACCCCCATAGTGTGGTCTCTGCTTCCTCCTGTTGCTCAAAGCTGAATGTTATGGGTGCTTTTATTAGGCCCAGGTTATTAGGCCCAGCTCCTCTGTGTGATAGGCAATTTGTCTGTAATCTCAAGCACTACAGTTAGTGGGGCTTAAAAGTCAGCTACCAACCCTGGGCTAGATCCCAGTCATGAGTTACAGGCTTCCAAACTGTTTGGCACTTTAACATGTGCCTAAACACACGGAGATATCTGGCTGGCCCCTGAATTGCCGGTTTCCCGTGCTACTGCCATCTCAGACTGAGTACACAGTTTTTACGTTGGTCCTTAAAGTTTAAGGATCAGGGCTTCCCTGATGGCTCAGTTGGTAAAGAATCTGCCTGCAATGCAGGAGACCCCAGTTCAATTCCTGGGTCGGGAAGATCCGCTGGAGAAGGGACAGGCTACCCACTCCAGTATTCTTGGGCTTCCCTTGTGGCTCAGCTGGTAAAGAATCTGCCTGCAGTGTGGGAGACCTGGGTTCAATCCCTGGGTTGGGAAGATCCCCTGGAGAAGGGAAAGGCTACCCACTCCAGTATTCTGGCCTGGAGAATTCCATGGACTGTATATAGTCCATGGGGTCACAAAGAGTCAGACACGACTGAGTGACTTTCACTTAAAGTTTAAGGGCTTAGGATCTAGAATCAGATTTCATGGTTCCTATCCTAACTAGCATTGAAATGCTATGAGACTTTGTACAAATAACTCAATTTCTCAGAACTTAAATTTTCAAATTTATAAAATTAGTACAATAATCATACATGTCACAGAGGAGCCTTGGGGAGATTAAATGATACATTTAATGCACTTAACCAGGTCTCAACACAACAAGGACATGCTAAATGTTACCCATTATTATATCCTTAATCACTGAACTAACTGGCTGTTCTGACCCCCTTAAGGGTCAAGAGCTCTCCCTGAACTTCACATCCAACATGTGACTGCATGAGGAGTTATGAGGAAGAAGGTAGCTAATGGTCTACTTTCCCCTAGTCAGTTATAGTCTCTCCTTACCCACCCCAGATTTCCCAGAGGATGACCACCACCCACCTACCTATTTTCTACACCTCCTACTCAGTTTTTGATTGATTGGATTCTCTCCACCTGATTGAAACACTGAAAATATATTTAGTCTGTGCTGCGACCAGGTATGCTATGCCTTTACCCTGTACCCAATACTCTCAGCTCCATCAACCTTTACTGGATACTTACATATGCCCACTCACATATGCCCTTGAAGAAAATCTCAACTTTCTCCTCTCACTACCTCTTTAAAATCGCCTCTAATAATCTTGAGTCATGCCAATAAGTAACAGGCCAATAGCCACCACTGGGGCTTCCTACTTTCTTGAGTCAGCAGCTGTAAGAAAGGTAAGGTCAATAAAGCTGACCTTTTACAGAGGCACCAACTTGGCAAATATGAAAAGACTTAAAAAATATCCTGCTCTTTCTCTATCCTCAAAAAATATGTTCCCCATCCACAGTCTGATCCCAGAAATTCCACAGCTAAAATTCCCCCTAATTTAAGAACATGATCCTTAGTTCAGGCAAAAGCATATGGAAGAACTAACATCAGTCTAGCCTCCAGCACATATTTCAGCCTGTTTAGTGTCTCTTAATTATCTACCTGATGGCCCCACCTGTAAAATCAAATCTGTCCCACTTCCTGAGCCAATCCCAGTAGAGTCAAGATTCTTATTATCAACATCTATCCACTTCTACCCTAGTTCCACAGAGCATAAGAAAGACAAAATAGTCCTCTTTTCAACAGCACATAGTCTTTTCCCAAGCCACCAGGCTATCACTTCACATATGTAGGAAATTCTAAAAGTAATCTGTTAGTTTATTGACATTTTTCAGCTGGAAGGGGTTTGGGGAAATAAAAGAGAAGACGGAAGTCTGAGTAAGCTGCCAACACAGATTCACAGGAGAGCCAGGAAATAAGAATGCACAATCACATGTAGATAGATGCACATGCATGCAAGTGTATGCACATACACTCATACTGAAAGTGATATACTAATAGAGATGGTATGTGCAGATGAAAGGGCAGGAAGATGAAGCATTAAGAGGCAAGGTGAGGTGAAGCAGAACAAATAAAAGAACATTTTAAATGAAAAATAAAGGCGATGTAATCAGGTGAACAGGGATCCATAGAAAGAGAAATGATAATATCCCAGAGTAGAGGAATTAGAACAAGTCCACAGATTCACAAACATGTCTATAGAGAAATAACTTGAGGCTTTACATTAATACATTAATATTTGGGATATTAAGATGACATGTTAGATTAAGAGTGAGTTATTCTCAATGTTGACAAATGCCCTTGACACTGTAATAATCTAGCCCAATATAATGTCCTCCTTTTCAGATGGGTAGTTCTACAGGGTTGTGGTAAGAAGAATTTCTTACCAAAAAATGTATTGCTCAACCATAGATAATGATCACAGAATTCTTCAACATTTTTTAAAATAATCACTCACATGATGTAACAATTAAGTATAAAAGGGTATAAAGTGAAAAGTCTCCCTCTCATACCTTTTTTCATCTCTACCCAATTTCCAACCCCACTTCAAAACAAGGAAATGCTCCTTCTAGTTTCCTGTGTAGCTGTTTGGTGGTTTTTTAGGCAGCAATAATGATTCTTATTGCTCTCTTTTTATTAAGATGGCAGCACACTGAACATAATTTTCTGTACCTCATTTTTCTTCCTCATTTAATTGTATTATCTTGGAAATCTTTATTGTAAACAGAGAGCTTCACCATTCATTTGTTTTTACATATACATAACAGTGCATTGTATGGATATACTGTAATTTAGTATATATGTGGATATACCATAATCTAGTCTGTCCCTGATGGTAGATATTTACCTTGCTTTTGATATTATAAACAATGCTGCAATTAGTAAGCAGATATACTTACTAATATGTATTTCACCTTGCACATTGTGAGAGTCAATCTGTAGACTAGTTTCTTAGAAGTGAATGCATTTGCACTCCCAAAAGCAATATGTGAGAGTGGATATTTCCCCATGCCATAGCCTCACTAGCTTTTAGATTTATTTCAATCCAAAAGGTGATAATGCCATCTCAATATCTAATTCACAGGTCTCTTATGAGTAAATATGATTAAATTCAATGTAAATAAGTACTACATGCACTTATTTTTTCCCGCAAACAATCTGTTCATATCCTTTGTCTATGTGCCTGTTTGTTTTTTCTTATTCATTGGGCAGTTTTCTTTATATTGGAGAGATTAGCCCTTTGTATATGAGTTGTCTCATGCCATGTGGTATGCACTGGTCCATCCATTTCTTACTTCAAAGCTTTTATTACCAACTCTTGCTTTTGTGTATATACTTATTCAAACTATAGATATTTAGTTATGAGTTTTTCATCTACTTATTTCGAAGGGAAGCTTTGCTTCTACATACGCCCAAAAAGAGATGTCTATGGCTACATGATGGTACAGTTCTGTGTTTAGTTTCTACACGCTGAATGTTCTTCTGCCACTGTAGTGGTGGTGAGTCTAAATAATTATAAACCCCTTTTATAGTGAGTAATTATAAACCCCTTTTATAGTCACTTTCCTTAAGTATATGAGCTGAAAATGGAAGCTTTTCCTTACACAGCAATACCTGAGAATTATGACATTTCCTGTGACACAATACTAAAAAGCCACTTGCTAAATTACCATCAATGATAGTAGTTGAATATTTTGTACATGACATCACCAATATTGTTACCAGATAAAACTTAGGATAATCAGCAAAGTATAAATTTCAGATAAATAGTGACTCATTTTTTTAGCGTAAGTATGTATATCACAAATATTACATGGCATAAACATATACTAAAACATTTTTCTTTTTCTGTCCGAAATTCAAATTAAACTGGGTCTCCTATATTTTTATTTGCTAAATCTGACACCACTGATTATATTTTCATTTTTCTCCGACCAGGATCCCAAGGCTATGGTTTGCTGATTTTGAAACCTGCGCCCGGCTGACAATATATGGGATTTTAAAGCATGATTGTAAAAATTCTGTGATGGATAAAAATATTTTTAAGATCATCAAATTCAGCCACACATTTGATGTGTGAATGCAGTCTACAATATCTTTCACAAGCAGTCATCCATCTTATAACTGGATGCTTTCAGTTGTAGGAAACTGTCACCATCTAAAAGACAACTCATCTGATGCCTGCACTGATCACTCAGTAAACCATTTCTCAGATTAAGCAAATACTTCTTTCTTGACTTTTCCCCCCATTCATCCTAGTCTTAGTGATCACTGAAAACAAGTTAAATCCCTCCTCTATATTTACGTCAACCTTTCAAATATCTGAAGACAGTAGACCACTCTTGAGAGTCTTCTTTTTTTTTCTTCTTTCTCTTTGATAAATACTTTCAGTTCCTTCAATTATGTTTTATAAAAAAATTTATTTCATCTTATGCACTACCAAATATTGATTTTTCTACCTTCTATGTACCAGACACTGTGCTAAATGAAATGACACTATAAAGAACAGTGTAAAATTCCCCACCTCTCAGGATACTCTTAGTCTAATGACAAATATTTAAAAAGCTCTGTGACAAGTGCTATAATAAAATTATGAACAGTACTTTTTAAGAACATGGAAGAGGAATATCTAAATCTACCTGGAAAGGAAAAGGGAGAATGGGTGATAGGGGAAGATTCACAGACGGCTTAGTATGTGATGCCTGAGCAGTCTTGAAAGTTACATAGGAATTTTCCATTTCAACAAGGAGACAGGGAGTATAAATTACTAAAGTCAATCTATATTTTGGCATACTTATTCTATAGGAACTCTGCTACATTAGACAATGAGTTCATCATTTACTTCTTGAAAAACTAGGTTCCTATTTAAAGTGCACTCTGCTCTCACTATTCCTTTCACCTTTCATGGACTCCTTTTGGTCCCACCTCTTCCTCTTCAGTGTTGTTCTCCAGGGTTCTGTTCTCTGTAAACTGCTTTTCTTGTTCTCTATTTTTAGTGATGTCATTTAGTTTTGCCATCTTTAATGTTGATTTCCAAACATATATCTCCATCCTGGACCTCTCCCTTGGGATTCGCACATCTGTGTGTGATCCACAAGCACTTCAACCTCAACTTGTCCAAAACAAAATCCTCCTCCATGTTCTTCACTTAGATTGAACTAGCGCTATCCACACAATCACCTATATTAGAAACCTGGAGGTACTTCTGACTTCTATCCATTGTTTCATACATTGTTGTTGTTGCTGTTTAATTACTCAGTCGTTCCGACTCTTTACGACCCATGGACTGTAATCTTCTGGCTCCTCTGTCCATGGAATTCTCCAGGCAAGAATACTAGAGTGAGTTGCCATTTCCTTCTCCAGGGGATCGTCCCAACCCAGGGATCAAACCCAAGTCTCCCACATTGCAGGCAGGTTCTTTACCAACTGAGCTACAAGGGAAGCCCAAGAATACTGGGGTGGGTAGCCTATCCTTTCTCCAGGGGATCTTCCCAACTCAGGAATCGAACTGGGGTCTCCTGCATTGCAGGTGGATTCTTTACCACCTGAGCTATCAGGGAAGCCCAGTAAACCAAGTCCAGCAACATATAAAAAGAATTTTATACCATGACTAAGTGGGATGTATTCCAGTAATGTTAAAATGGTTCAACATATGAAAATCAATTAATGTATCAAATCAACAGAATTAGAAATAAAAATCACAGGATCATTTTAACAGATGCAGAAAAAGCACTAGACAAAAATCTAACCCATTACATCATGAAAACAAACCAAGAAATGGAGTGGTGCTTCCTCAACCTGATAAAGGACATTTAAAAAACCACAAAGCAAATTTCATGCTTAATACTGAAAAACTATATGGTTTCCTCCTAAGATCAGGAACAAGAACATATGTTCTTCCCACTTCTGTTTAATAAGGTACTGGTGATTTTAGCCAGGACAGTTAAGCTAGAAAAGGCAAAAGCATCCAAATTGGAAAGGAAGAAGTCTATTTCTATTTGCAGATGACACAATCTTGCATACAGAAAATTCTAAGAAATCTACTTAAAAACTATTAGAACTTACATGTGTGTGTGTGGGTTCAGTCAGTCTGTCATGTCCAACTCTTTGTGACCCCATGGACTGTAGCCTGCCAGGCTCCTCTGTCCATAGAATTTTCCAGGTAAGAATACTGGAGTGGGTTGCCATTTCCTATTCCAGAGGATCTTCCCGACTCAGAGATCAAATGTGCGTCTCTTCATCTCCTGTGTCTCCTGCATTGTCAGGTGGCTTCTTTACCACTGTGCCACCTGGTAAAAGCCTATTAGAACTAATAAATAATCAAAATAGTTGCAAGATACAAGATCAATATACACAAATCAATTGTATTTCTGTGCACTTTTAATGAACAGTCTAAAAATGAAGTTAAGAAAACACTTCCATTTATAATGGCTTCAAAAAGAATCAAATCCTTAGGAATAAAGTCAACAAAAGAAGTGAAATAGATATACTCTGAAGACTATGGAGCATTGCTGAAAGAAATTAGAGAACAACTCAATAACTAAGAAAATGTTCCATGACTGGAAGACTTAACATTGTTAAGATGACAACACTCACAGAATTTATCTGCTGATTCAAAGCAACTCCCATCAGAATCTCAGTTTATATCTTGTAGAAATTGCAAACTGACTTTGAAATTCATATGAAATTTCAAGGGACCCAGAATAGCCCAACGATCTTGGAAAAACAAAGTATGAAAAACACACTTTACAATTCTGAAACTTAATGAAAACAAATATAATAAAGTGTGGTATGGAAAAAGGATATATAGATCAATGGAGTTGAGAGTTCAGTAATAAACCCATGCATCTCTGGTCAACTTAATTCCAACAAGAGTGGCAAGACCATCCAATAGTCATTTTAACAAATGGTGCTGGGACAACCAGATAGCCACATGCAAAACAAGGAAACTATACCCTTACTTCACACTCTATGAAAATTAATACACTATGGATCAATGGCATAAATGTAAGAGGCAAAACTATAAAATGATTAGAAGAAAACATAGGGGTAAAATATGATGACCTTGAACTTGGCAAGGATTTTTTATATATGACACCAAAATCACAAGCATCAAAGGAAAAAATAGATAAATTGGGCTTCATCAACATTGAAATGTCCTTTTGTGCTTCAAAGGACAATATCAAGAAGACAAAAAGACATAAAAGAGCAAAGTATTTTCAAATCATGTATCTGATAAGGGACTGTATCTAGAATATATAAAGAACTCAATGTAACTGAGCAGAACCCTATGGGGCCTTCTGGGGACAAGCGCCCCACTCCCATGTCCTTCGCTTGCCTTTTTGTAGAAAACTATAGTCTTACAGGCCTTCCCCAAGTCACAGAAGCCTGGCTCAAGAGTTAATGATTGAAAGGATGTGAACATGTAGTGACAAAAGTAGCAGTTGGACCAGGAAAAGTAGTAAAACTGTCACTGTTTGCACATGACATGATACCATTACACAGAAAATCCTAAGGATGCCACCAGAAAACTACTAGTGTTAACCACGGAATTTAGTTAAGTTGTGGGATACAAATGAGTTTCCCCGGTTGCTAAGTGGTAAAGAATCCACCTGCAATGCAGGAGATGTGGGTTTGATCCCTGGATCAGGAAGATCTCCTGGAGAAGGAAATGGCAACCCACTCCAGTATTCTTACCTGGGAAATCCCATGGACCGAGGAGCCTGGCAGGCTGTAGTCCATGGATTAGACATGACTCAGCAATTAAACAACGACAGGATACAAATACACAGAAATCTCTTATATTCCTGTACACTAACAACAAAAGATTGGAAAGAGAAATTAAGAAACAATCCCATTTACCACTGCAACAATGGGGTCTTGAATTTGAGATGCCAAGAATACATCCAACTAGAGATGTCTGGTAAGCAGTTGGAAATAAACAAATTTAGATGTGAGAACCAGAGAAAGGTTCTGGCTGAAGATAACAAATTTGGGAATCAATGATTTCTAGGTGACTTAAAACTGTTATCTTAAGGTATAGAATGAAAGGAAAGATTCACTGAAATGGTACAGTTCAGAATTTAACACAGTTCTGCTGAGGTGGTCTGTTAAACACAAAGAACTATGAGATATGGACCTATCATCTCACTCCATCCAGATGCTGCAGTTCTATTGTAGCTTGGGACTGCATTGGCTTTCTTAGCAGTTACTGACTGATACCAATCAGCAAAAGCATTTAAGTTTGTTATTCATGGAGGCTGCTGTATTTCCCCTAGTGGATACACACACAGTTGGTTTTCTGTGTTTCAATATATAACTTGTATTTATCTATGTTAAGTTGGATCTTATTACGTTTATCCATCACTCTGATATATTCAGATCACATATCTTGATTCTGCCATTTAATGCATTTAGTATCCTTCTGAATTATTTGACAGACACAGATTTTATAAATATGCCTTTGATACAACATGAAAGTCTTTAATAAACTGTTGGAAAGATCAGGCTAGAACAGACTCACTGGAAACCTCTCAGAATAGCAGTTTATTAATCATTCTCTTTGGGTGTGGCCATTCAAGCAGCTAACAATCCCCCCCAATTATACTAACAACTAGACACATTTCTCTGTTTTTTTCCACATACACCTCATCCCATATCTAAATATCAAAGCCAATCTCATGGATGAATTTCAGATTCACTTGTTTAGTAAATTCCCCTGATATTGAAGGGCTTTAGATTATGCTGGTATGACTTGTTCCAGGTAAGCTCAAATTGAACTCTCATGATCAGTTCATCTAGTAGCTCACAAATTATGCTTTTAATAAATGATTCTAGAGTTTGTCTCAGGATCAATGTCAGGCTCACTCTTGTCTCTTAAAAATTGAGATGCTTTTGGTCTATTTCTAATTTTCCATCACCCAGTTTGGAATGAGGGGAATACTGAAGCATTCAGTCCTATGAAATACGTTTGTAAAAAAACCAATGTTAATAAAAAGTAGATATAGATAGATGGTGGCCTTCAGAGCCATTAAGGGATGCAGTATCTGCCAGTGCCCTGGAGATGTCATTTACTTGAGTCTGGAAGCTGGGATTCACATCATGTGAGGGGTTCCTTAGTTTGTCCTGTGTAGCAAAGCAGTCTGCTGCTAATGCTGCTGTTGCTAGGTCGCTTCAGTCGTGTCCAACTCTGTGCGACCCCATAGACGGCAGCCCACCAGGCTCCCCTGTCCCTGGGATTCTCCAGGTAAGAACACTGGAGTGGGTTGCCATTTCCTTCTCCAATAGCAAAGCAGCCAGGAAAAGCAAATTCTAACTGGTTCAGAAGATGAGTCCTAAGAATTAGTCAGCCATCAACAACATAGTACACTGGACAGAATACTGGGCCCCAATCTATGCTGCTCTCTGACAGAGATTATACATACATCCTGCCCCTTCTCTTGGGAGGTAAAATACAAGTAAGCAGATAATCATCCTATCTTTTGGCAACCCACACCTTGATTCCTATCGATATAGGATCCTGGAACTAGTAGACATTACATAGATTGTGGAATAAACTCAAAATTACAATTTTAATCATAGCAGTTCTAACTACTATACTTATGAAGTACATAAGAACTCAGAAACATAAAATAATAAGCGATTAGAGTAGAATGAATCAAGAAAAAGTTTTTGGAAGAAGTGAGTTTTCTAAAAATAAAAATTGGTTAAGGTATACAGCATGCTGTTTTGATATACACAGAGAAATGATTACTACAGTGAATCTAATTAACATATCCATCCCTTCGTACACTCTTGTGTGTGTGAGAGATGCAAGCACCTGAAAACCTCTTAACAACTTTCCTGTATACAAAAGTATACTGTCACTGGGAGGCATGCGGGGGTCTTAGTTCTTTGACCAGGGATCAGACCTGTGCCCCCTGCAGTTGAAGTGCAGAGTCTTAACCCCTGGACTGCCAAGTAGATGATATTTTGAGCAGCTTTCAAAGAAAGGGAGGAGCTCAGATTCAGGGACTGCAGTGCAGGTGGTAGCTCTGACCAGGTGTGAAATCCAGTTGCTGTTGTATTTGGAAGGGTACATGCTAAGTCACTTCAGTCGTGTCTGACTCTTTGCAACCCCATGGACTGTAGCCCACCAGGCTCCTCTGTCCATGAGATTCTCCAGGCAAGAATACTGGAGTGGGTTACCATGCCCTCCAGGGGCTCTTCCCAACCCCGGGATCAAACCTGCACCTCTTATGTCTCCTGCACTCGCAGGCAGATTCTTTACCTCTAGTGCCACCATTTGGAAAGGTAGAGGCAGTAAATAACTGGCTACTTCTAGAGGCGCGTGAATCAGGAATCCTGGGAGGATGAGAGCACTGCAGAGAAGCAGGCAATGTCAACAACAGGTTTCAGTCTCTCCCACTATTGTTGGTCACAGGGTGCCAAGCAGACAGTGAGAAGAGTCCTTCACCAGGTATCCTCAGGACTTAAAATGGTGTTTGGCCCATTGGATGTTGAATGAAGTATGAACTAATTTGGTAGAAGTAAGAGTTGACTCATTGGAAAAGACCCTGATGCTGGGAGGGATTGGGGGCAGGAGGAGAAGGGGGTGACAGAGGATGAGATGGCTGGATGGCATCACCGACTCGATGGGCATGAGTTTGAGTAAACTCCGGGAGTTGGTGATGGACAGGGAGGCCTGGCGTGCTGCGATTCATGGGGTCGCAAAGAGTCGGACATGACTGAGTGACTGAACTGAACTGAACTGAGTTCCTCACAGCCATTTTTGTTCTCTCCATTTCCACGTGAAAATAATTCCCATTGACAGTGAACATAGATGTCAAGTAGAAGTTGAATAATTGTGATTTCTTTTGGCATTTATAAAACATCACCTAATACACCTCAGGCAGCAAAACATCTCTTTCTTGACCACTTTATTGTTCTGTGTGTAGCTTTGAAAGGGTGATCAATTTATCCTGGTTCACTCGGGACTGTCCCAGGCTTAACACTAAAAGTGTCATGTCCTAGGGAAACACCTCGGTTCTGGGAAAACTGGGATGGTTGGTTGGTCATTTCAGCTTTAAAAATCTTTATCTGTATTCCTAACATTTGTTGAAGACCTAAGATAAGTTGGAACATTAGCCTCCCAGAATCTTTATATTGGTCTGTTCTCTTTCTTGTGTGGTCTCATCACCTGCTTCATGCAGAATCCCAGGAAGCACTCATTTCTTTGCTCTGTCTTCTGTTCATCATTAATGGCATCAAAATTTTAAAAGATTTTTTTCCTTGCAGTAACTCCATTTTATAAAGCTAAATTAATCTAGCACTTTAATGTGTATCATCATTGTATCTAGAATTCAAGGAACATAAGAGCGAACCTGGTGGGCTACAGTCCATGGGGTCGCAAGAGTTGGACATGACTGAGTGACTAAACCACTACCACCACAAGGGGGCCATAACAAAGTACCACAAACTGGGTGGCATTAAAACAAATTTACTCACTCATAATTCGAGAGACTAGAAGTACAAAATAAAAGTGTCAGTATGGTCATGTTCCCTCCAAAGTCTCTAGGGGAGAATACTTCCTTGCCTCTTCTACCTTCTGGTGGTTGCTGGCAATAGGTGGCAATCCTTGGCTTATGGCAGCATTGTTCAAATCTCTGCCTCCACAATCACATGGCCATCTTACCTTTGTGTATGTGTCCAAATTTATGAGTACCTGTCATTGGATTAGGGGCTACTCTATTCCAGTAGGACTTCATCTTAACTTGATTACATCTGGAAAGACCCTACCTACAAAAAGGTCACATTCACAGTTTCAAAGTAAACATGAATTTGGAGGGGGGGGGGACACTATTCAACCCAATATAATAATCTACAGTTAATTCATACAATAATTCTAACACTATCAATAGAATGTCAAATCATTTCTCCATGTCTCCCATTCAGCAGGGCTGTATTCATTCTTAATTATACCACTTAATCATAATCATCATTACATTTCTCAGCTGTCTCTTCATTATCATGGCAGATCTAGCCTTTGGTTTCCAGAGATTCTATTTAAGTTCTGTGATTATCAGTCAAGCAGTGTACTCTCTTTGCCAGTTGAGTGTTTCTGAAGATTTTGTATAAATTCAACTGCTGCAGTTTAGAACCTGGTATCCTTAATATATAGCTCTTCAGTTAGATTGATACATAGGCTTTTTACCAATTCCACTAGACTCTGAAGTATAAATATCTTCAATCATACACATCATAAGTGAAAAAAAAAAACAAGGAAAAAAAACCTCTTCTTCGTTTTTCAGCTCTATCCTCTGCCAATTGACTTTCAAAATAGCTTCCCATTTCTATATGCATCAGCATGTCATGAAAACATTAAATTGCATTCAAGGCCAAAGTCAAGAGGCAATTCTGTGGTCTTCCTAATCATGTTCTCATATTCATAATATAAGACCTGTGATATTTATGACTTTTCAATTCATGTATTTTTTATGTGTCTTTCTACCAGTACCACCCAGTCGAATAATACTTGAAGGTAAATCCTATTAATTTGAAGCATGCAGCTTCATATCAGGAAGTTACTTCTATCAGTTAAATTCAATTTTGTCTCCTACAAAGTACAGCTTTTACAAGACATTTCAAGATTTCCAAACCTGGCTGTTTCCATTGTTTTCATTTTGTTTTGAAAATATACGTTAATTTGAATTTTCAGCTGGGGTGCTTAACTTTTTATATGTTCTCCCCAATAATTTTTATCGTGATTAGTTGACTTGGACACAACATAAATCACAGTTTGGCTACACAAAACAATGCTCAATACAAAGCAGTGTGTCTGGGCTATTAGGGGCATAAGATCAGGGTCTTATAAATTGCATCTTCAAAGGTCATAACTTTTTATCTTTACATGATAAACAGAGTTAACAGCTCAAGATAGATGTCAGGAAATTAATTGCTATTGCAACAGAAACTTGTATTGTATGTGTTTGTGTCTGCTGAGCGACTAGACAGAAAACACTTCTGTGACTGGGAACTTACTTCCTGCAGTAAGACCCTGTTGCATCTCCCATTCTCTGCAAACCTCTAATCTGACAATAGAATACTAAAGGCTTCATTAATCTCTCCAAGTCTTGGTCTTCCAAATATAAAGATGTTAGTTAAAAAAAAGATTACCTAGGCTGTTTTTCTTACCAAGAAAAAGTATAGCTAAGAATTTCATAAAACAATGAAATCAATGATATCAAACTGCTCACCACTTGAGGGAGGCTATGGACACAAGGTATCAGGCACTGTGAATATTTCCTGAAAGGCTATATACATGGGTGAGAACAATTTAGAGGGCAAAAAAAAATTTCCTTCTTACTGGAAAATTGGACTGAGGGTAGAAGTATGGGCACATTGTTTGGATTCTAAACCCAGTGTAACTACTTACTGGCTGTATGAGTCTGACAGGTAATTCCTTTATACTTCAGTTACTTTATTTTAAAAACACTGGTGATAATCATAAAACCTAACTCATGTTGCTCTTGTTAGGATTAAATGCTACACCATTGGTAAAGCACTTGGAATAGCATCTGGCACAATGTAAGAAGTCAATAAATGTTAACCAGTCATAGTACAGGTGGTGGTAGCAGTAGCGGTGGTAACAGTAGTAGCAGCAACAACAACAATCATAGGTAGTGATAGTTACAGTATCTTTAGAATTACTGCCCTAAGTTGCCATTGACCATGAATCAAAAGAGTAGGGGTATTACCTATGTCAATGATTAGGATACTTGTCTTAATCCAAACACCCTCCCAACCCCAACACCTTCCCAAAAAGATAATCTCCAAAATCTGTGGTAAAGGATGGAACAACTTCAGGGACTGTGATTTCTCACCTTTCTGAGAGAAGTAGAGGGAGAACTGCAAGGAACCAGGTACATGCTATGGGAGAGTTTTGGGTCTCTACTGGATTATTTTATTATTGGTTATTATTCTTGTGGCTGCTTTTTTGGTAGGAAAAATGGAATCTCACCTCTTGGAGAGAGACCCAGAGTGGCAACAACCAGGGATGTTGTCTTGGTGACAATGATGAAAAAAGGAGAAGGAAGAACACAAGAATACATAAAGCCTCAGGGGTATCCTACAGATAGTGGTGGGTCTGTAATCTGCCTAACCTGTGCCCATCAAGGGAAGATCAAAATACTTTCAGGACGGCGGGGGTGGATGGAGTGGGGTAGCCTGAGTAGCCAAAAACACCGAACAGCAGGAGAAATGGTAAGCAGAGGGTAGAGATGACTGAACATTCTCTGAGGATTTTTTTTTTTTGGAGGGGGACAAACCAGGTACAGTCTTTGGTGGAATGAAGGGTCAGATTGAGCTTGAAACTGAGAAGAGGATTATCCACATGAGGTTGGGGGTCCCCTGGATACAAGTGAACAGAATATTATTTCTCCAGGGATTCCTCAGTCCCCCCAGGCTATATTAAAGAGTTCTGCAAAGTATATCCCTATTCTTGCTTATACTGATTACAATCAGAGAGTAAATCACTTCCCCCAAGGTTCTAGATGGTAAAAGCTGAACCATTCAATCATCCTCAGACCTTAGTACAACAGAATCTACCTGGGAAGCTTTTTAGAAAATATATAACCCTGGATCATACCTTGTAGAAATTCTGTTACAACAGTAGATTTGGGGTGAGGAGGGCATTTCTTTTTACCAGTTCCTTAGGCAAGTTTGATGAAAGTGATCCATAGGCAACATTTTGAGAAACAATGACATATCCCTGATCTCCAGGGTAACTTGCAATTCCCTAGCTGTCCCCAAATGTTACTTACTGTCAAAATTCTTGAAATTTTACCACTGGAGTAATGATTTTTCCTCTGTGGCAGCACATTTCCTTTGAGGAACATTTGAGAATCTCCTAGGGGCTTTTTCAAATTGCCTCTGAGACTTCGTCTCATTCCCCTTTATTGAGAATCACTGCCACTAACTGAGCCACTGTTACTTATACAGAATGTGTGCTGCATCCTGAGGTGTGTTGGATGGGAAAGGTGTTAATTACAGTACTAATATCGAATAATTTTTAACTACATACTGCTTGCAAAGCACTTTGATAATCACTTAATAAAAAGAAATACAAACTATTGTTATCCCCAATTAACAGATAAGGAAACTGAGGATTTAAGGGGTGAAGGACTTGTGTAAGGTACACCTCTGTTAGTGATATAGCAGAGATTAGAATGTACATCCCTATGTTATCAAATTCTGTGTTCTTGCCACACTGCAAGAGGGCTTTGGAGATACATAACAGTAGGATAAGCAATCCCTCTCCAAGAGCTTCATATAAAAGGCAATGAACCCTGAGAAGATTAGCACAATGTATCACTGACACCTCAGGGACCCAAGATAGCAAGTGAGTTGGCTCTGCCAGGTTATTATCTTTTGTAAATAATTTCTGCTTGTCTGGGCAGGGTGAACAAGTGAAGGGCAAAACTTGATAGGAAATAAATGTGCTAATTCAACTTGTCTGAAGTTTACATCAAAATTAAAGTTTCAACTTCAAAGCAATGGATCTGAGTGCCTGAGAATTTATCAGACATACTCTATAATGTCTTGAACAGTTGTGACAAGAGCAAAATGCAAGTTTGGGCCAAAAATCCCTTTCTGAGCCCTGTTCAGAGAGCAGATATGAGCCTGCAGCTGCCCTTTGCACTGGATTGTGTGGAAGATGATGGACAACAGAAATCTTTGGGGGCAACCAATAAAGGACAGGGGCTTCCCTGGTGGCTAAGACAGTAAAGAATCTGCCTGCAATGCAGGAGACGCAGGAGACATGGGTTTGATCCCTGGGTCAGGATGATCCCCTGGAGAAGGAAATGGCAACTCACTCCAGTGTTCTTGCCTGGAGAATTCCATGGACAGAGGAGCCTGGCTGGCTACAGTCCATGGGGTCGCAAAGAGTTGGACATGACTTAGCACCTGAGCAAAAAAAAGGACAGAAGCTTCCAGGATTCCCTGCTGTATGGCACATATGTCCCTCCAACTTCACTATGTTCAAGAGGTATTTCAATAAATCTTCATTTAAGTCAAATAAGGTTGTTTCTCTTCCTCAATAATTGAAGGTATTAGAAAACTTGTTTGGTTTCAGGCTTCATTATAGCACTAATTCTAAAATTTTTGTTGTGCTTTCTTGCAAGGAGTAATACAATAGGGAATTCGCTGGTTGTCCAGTGGTTAGGATTTGGCACTTTCACCACCAGGTCCCAGGTTCAGTCCCTAGTCAAGGAACTCACAAGCCAGATGGCATGGCCAAAAAAAAAAAAAAAAGAAAAAGAAAAGAAAAAGAATGATACGGTAGATATAATAATCTTTCTGTCCCAACTAAGGATGTTGTAGCACATGATGATCATAAATGCTGATGACAACTACTTGTAGAAGTTACCCTGAAAAGATGTCCAAACAATAAAGAGACTGGAATGATGCCAGGGAATGTCACCTAGTTTCCCAGACAGGTCTTGACCAAGAGGCATCACTCTTTCTAAATTCATCACAGTCCAAGGTTTATTCTCCCACTTACCAGGCTTGAATAAATGATTTTATTGAATTGCAAATGAAGTACAACTCTCAAGGTTGGAAGCCAACTATCATAGATACTGATTCATATAATCAGATTATCAAAGTATTAAGTTTTATAGATGGGTAACAGAATTTGCCCCAGCAAAATATGTGGTTGGCATAATGATTGTTTTTGTGTTGTTTTCAGGAACAGTAGAAACAGGAGAAGTTCTGAAAATAGAGTAGAATTTACCGTTTTGTAAGAAAAATTTGTATTTGGTAAGGAAATCTCCATTTTTAAGGGTGTCTCCTCCTCTGTACAAGGAAGAAAAGATGACTAAATCATGAGAAAAACAAATCAATGGAGAAGGCACCGACTTCTCTTTGTGTAACAAATTATCACCTTTGTTTCCCATGCTTTTCCCGGCAATCTTCCCCCAAATCATTCTACTGCTGTCCCCTGCAGCCTACACCCCAACTTTTCTTTTCCCTTTAGTTGAAGATGGTATTTAAACCAGAGTTATAAGCCATCTCTTTGAGTCACTAATTTTTCCCTCAGTGTCTGCCATATATACATTAGGTATACATGTTAAACTTCTGCTTTTCTCTTGCTGATCTTTTATTATAGGGCTCTCAGCCAACAACTGGGAAGGTTTACCCAGCAATTGGGAAGGTTTTATCCTTAATGGGAAATTTTCCCCCCAAATTATTAAAAAAAATAAAACTCACAGGGACCAGAGTTTTTGCACTGATAAGGCCACTACTATCAAATACTAACTAGATGTGTACATTTAGACAAGTCATGTAGCCTCACTAAAACCTCAGTTTCCTCATATTTAAAGTGGGAACAAAACTGGTAAATTCTTGAAAGGATTAAAGGAGAGAATGCATGTGTATCTCTTAATCTGCCTGGCACAAGGTAAGTCCTCAATAAGTCCTATCTATTATTATTGTTATTGCTAGAATAAAAACATTGTTTGGTAAGATTACTTGTAGGAAATAAAATCTGATGCTCTAACATTAGGGCTCAGCTTTACAAGATTCAGCAAGAGCAATAGCTGGTAACCACTTTGGAAACCAATAATCAACATCCCATGTACTGTCATGTCTTTGAAGATATTTTCACTAATTAAAAACCTTATTATTTTAAAATGGAAATCACCTCACTAGGTGCTGACTTAAGTACTGTCACTTGAGAGAGAACACAATGTCTTGATGGGCAATAAGGAGACACATAGTATGTTTCTTATTGCCTCAACCCTAACTAGAGATCCAAGGCTTATATCAACAGAAAATAGTGAAATCATTTCTCTATTCCAGAAATATTAGGTATTATAGCATTGAATTCTCTAGTTCAGTGTCAGAGAAAGTGGTTGTGGAGATGTCAATCACCCAAGACAGCAAGGCCAAGGTTAAAAGCAATGCCTGACTGATTTGGCCAGTAAAGATACATGGAGTCACCATTAGATTCAGACATTACCAATGTAGAGAGCATAAGGAAGAAGAGCCGAAGGTGCTAGATCCACATGATCCTCAGTCTGCACACCAAAAGGAAAGACACACACACACACAAACAGGTAGGTGACTGTAATGTTGAGAATTCGATTCTAGACTACAGGGAAGAGTTTTTATTGTATAGCTCTGAGAAACACAGGCCAAATATCTCATATGTCTTCAGAACATGGGTACTGATGAGAAACTCTTTCATGACAGCCTTTCAGGGAAGGTAGGTACGTGAGTGGTAGCTACTCACAAGCCTCTCATCCTCTCACGTTTCAAAAAGAACACGAGATGTTCACCAAGATTCAGATAAGCTTTGGTATAAGCCTTGGCCTGTCTGGCATCTGTAGAAACATGAACAATTTCCAGGGCAACGATGTATAGCCATTCCTCCACAGAAGGAACATAATTGAACTCTGGTTGAACAAAGCCATAATAAAAGTCAGAACTTTGGAAATTAGAAGTTATTCATAACAACTTATTCTTAAGGACAGATCTTAGAGGCAAAAGTCTATGGACATCCAAAGGTCTCATAGACTAATTCTAGCTAGTTTTTAGCAAGAGAATCTGGAATTTCAGTTTTCCCATCGCACATATAAGGAAGTACTTGGAAAGGATCTGAGCACAAGCATTTTTCACTCCTAGAGGCTTTCACTATGGCATACTATGCTAATTTGCTATGTGCTTAACAAGTATGTGACTCAATATACACAGTTGACTATTGAACCATGTAGAGATTAAGGGTGTTGAGCTCCTATGCCGTTGGAAATCCAAATATAACTTTATAGTCAGGCCGTCCATATCTGCGGTTCTTTGTCTATGGGTTCGACCAACTGCAGATGGTATAGTACTGTAGTATTTATTGAAAAAAATTCACATATAAGTGGACTCAGTTCAAATTCATATTGTTCAAAGGTCAACTGTAGTATTTATCTTGAAATGATTTTGCAGTGTAACCCAAGTGGATATTAGGAAAGGTAAGGAGAAGCCACTTGATTGTTTATTGGCAAACAATGATTTTAAAAGAAATCTCTTTTTTAATGATAAGTAATCTCAGCACAGCCAAACCAAATAAAAAATACACTAATCTTATATGCAAAAATGGGCTCAATAAAGGACAGAAATGGTATGGACCTAACAGAAGTAGAAGATATTAAGAAGAGGTGGCAAGAATACACAGAAGAACTGTACAAAAAAGATCTTCATGACCCAGATAATCACAATGGTGTGATCACTCACCTAGAGCCAGACATCCTGGAATGTGAAGTCAAATGGGCCTTAGAAAGCATCACTATGAACAAAGCTAGTGGAGGTGATAGAATTCCAGTTGAGCTATTTCAAATCCTGAAAGATGATGCTGTGAAAGTGCTACACTCAATATGCCAGCAAATTTGGAAAACTCAGCAGTGGCCACAGGACTGGAAAAGGTCAGTTTTCATTCCAATACCTAAGAAAAGCAATCCCAAAGAATGCTCAAACTACCGCACAATTGTGCTCATCTCACACGCTAGTAAAGTAATGCTCAAAATTCTCCAAGCCAGGCTTCAGCAATACATGAACCATGAACTTCCAGATGTTCAAGATGGTTTTAGAAAAGGTGGAAGAACCAGAGATCAAATTGCCAATATCCGCTGGATCATCGAAAAAGCAAGAGAGTTCCAGAAAAACATCTATTTCTGCTTTATTGACTATGCCAAAGCCTTCGACTGTGTGGATCACAATAAACTGTGGGAAAATTCTGAAAGAGATGGGAATACCAGACCACCTGACCTGCCTCTTGAGAAACCTGTATGCAGGTCAGGAAGCAACAGTTAGAACTGGACATGGAACAACAGACTGGTTCCAAATAGGAAAAGGAGTACGTCAAGGCTGTATATTGTCACCCTGCTTATTTAACTTATATGCAGAGTACATCATGAGAAACGCTGGGCTGGAGGAAGCACAAGCTGGAATCAAGATTTCCGGGAGAAATATCAATAACCTCAGATATGCAGATGACACCACCCTTATGGCAGAAAGTGAAAAGGAACTAAAAAGCCTCTTGATGAAAATGAAAGAGGAGAGTGAAAAAGTTGGCTTAAAGCTCAACATTCAGAAAACTAAGATCATGGCATCTGGTCCCATCACCTCATGGGAAATAGATGGGGAGACAGTGGAAACAGTGTCAGACTTTATTTTGGGGGGCTCCAAAATCACTGCAGATGGTGATTGCAGCCATGAAATTAAAAGACGCCTTATTCCTTGGAAGGAAAGTTATGACCAACCTAGATAGCATATTAAAAAGCAGAGACATTACTTTGCCAACAAAGGTCCGTCTGGTCAAGGCTATGGTTTTTCCAGTGGTCATGTATGGATGTGAGAGTTGGACTGTAAAGAAAGCTGAGTGCTGAAGAATTGATGCTTTTGAACTGTGGTGTTGGAGAAGACTCTTGAGAGTCCCTTGGACTGCAAGGAGATCCAACCAGTCCATCCTGAAGGAGATAAGTCCTGGGTGTTCATTGGAAGGACTGATGCTGAAGCTGAAACTCCAATACTTTGGCCACCTCATGTGAAGAGTTGACTCGTTGGAAAAGACCCTGATGCTGGGAGGGATTGGGGGCAGGAGGAGAAGGGGACAACAGAGGATGAGATGGCTGGATGGCATCACCGACTCGATGGGCATGAGTTTGAGTGGACTCCGGGAGTTGGTGATGGACAGGGAGGCCTGGCGTGCTGCGATTCATGGGGTCGCAAAAGAGTCAGACACGACTGAGCAACTGAACTGAACTGAATCTTATATACGGACTATAAAACTACAGAAAAAGTAAAACTTACTGTAAGTTTTGTAAGAGAAACATACTTCTAAAGATTTCTTAGTAGAGAAAATAGGAAATTTATTTTAAATTACTTATTATTCTCATTAAAATACAAAACCACATGCTTTTTATGAAGCAGGAATAAAAGAAAACTATAAAATAAGCATACTTTTGTGAGATCTTGATTAAGAAAAAAGAAAAACAAGGACACACAACTAAAACTGATGAGGTAAAAAGTGATATAACCAGAGACCAAAATATAAACATTCTATTTGAAAATTCCGAAAACATCAATGTAGTGATGGCATCAAAATAATGAAATAGGAGTTTCTACCATCTTCCCCTCAAGGAACACTGACTTTGAAAATTAACTACAGAAGACTCAAAGAGTCCAGTGGAGAAGTACCAGCATACCACTGGAGCAAAGAAAATCCAATATTGGATGCATTACAGAGGTAAGAGGAACAATTTCACTTTGCCCCCACAGGTCCTTCCTCAAGAAATAACTTCTCAGCCTGTGATTTTTCCCATGGGGAATAGTGAAAGTAGGTGAGTTAATGCCTAGTTTCTGAAGCTATGTAGAACACTGACAAAGAGACCCACCTTGCTTCTCACCCTTTACAGAATATTGAGGTGTTCTGCCTGACTGTGAGGTGGGCAGCAGCTGAGAATAACATCCACAGCTCCTGGAGGGCAAAGAGGTGTGGATTCAGTTACCCACAACTTAGGCTCCATCAGTAATCCTGTCTACGGGCTGCTGAGGACATCTCAAATGTGGATCCCTCCAACTGGCCCACAGGTACTTCCGAAACTCCATGTGTCCCACCCATACAATCCACCCACTCCATGGCTAGCTTCCTGTGAATGTCTCCAAGGGTGGTCCAAGAGAGCCTTTGTAAATGTCTTGTGGGTATGCTTAGAAAGCCAGCCCAACCCTGTGAGATTGGGAGAAAGCACACAAATTTGTATATTCAGCAACACCTCAGGGAAAGCAAATAAAGACTGGCTCTGCTAGATTGAGATAAGACATACAATTTAAGAGTTCTTCCATAAGAAAGAACAGGAAGTATGGAGCAGGCATATTCATATGAAATTTCTGGGAAAGTCTCAGAATCCCTAAGAGGGCCAATGGAAGGTATTTCTGTCTCAAAGCCATTCAGCAAAGACTGTAAGGACTGGAAAAGGTGACTGCTTATTCAAAGGTGAAGATAATAATGCAAGACTTAAAGGAACAGGAAATTCAAGGAAATATGACACCAAAGAATACAATTTCCCAAGCCAACTACAAAGAAATGGAAATCTGAAAATTGTCCAATAAAGCATTCAAAATAGTTGTTCTCAGGAAGTTCACTGAAGTGCAAGAAAAAATGGAAAGACAATACAATGAAACCAGGAAATGACTACTCACACAGACACAAAAAATCAAGATTTACAGAGAGAGAAAAATAATGAAGAAGAACCAAACAGAAATCCTGGAGTTGAAGAATACAATGAATGAAATGAAAAAATGCAACAGATTATATCAATAGCAGACTAGATCAAACAGAAGTAACAATCTGTGAAATAGAAGTTATTTGAAATTATGCAGTCAGAGGAGAAAAAAGGAGTGAAAAAGAACAAATTCTACATAAAGTATTGTATACCATTAAGAGAAACAGTCTATGCATTATTAGAGGCCCAGAGGAAGAGAGGGGGAAGGAGGAGAAATCTTTTAAAGAAATAATAATGGCTGAGAACTTTCTTAATCTGGGGAGAGATTTGGACACCCAAATTCATGAAACTCATAGGTCCCCCAAAATTTCACCTTGTAAAGGTCTTTTCAAAGATACGTTATAATAAAACTGTCCAAAAGCAAAGACAAAGAGCATTAAAGCATCAAGAGAAAAATATTCCTCAAATACAAAGGAATTCCAATATGGCTACCATTATGGTTTTCTCAGCAGAAATCTTGCAGGCCATGAGAGAGTAGAATGATATACTCAAAATGCTGAAAGAAAGAAAACAAAACAAAACAAAACAAAACCAACCCAACCCACTTGCCAGGAATTCTTTACCTCAGAAAGTTATCGTTCAGAAACAAAGGAGAGATAGACTTTCCCAGACAAAAATTTAAGTTCATCACCACTAAATTTACCATAAGAGAAATGCTATAAGTAGGTCTTAAAACTGAAACAAAAGACCCCAATTAGTAACATGAGAACAGGAAAATATAAAACACACTGGGCAAAGGAAAGTTTAATTTAGGATAATTTGTTGATGGATATACAATGAAAATTATGACATTAGAAACATAAAATGGTGGGAAGGGAGTAAAAGAAAGTTTTTGCATGCATGATACTCAATGGTAAAATGTTAAAAGCCTTCCCTCTAAGATTAGGAACAAAGCAAGGTTGCCCACTCTCATCATTACTATTCAATATGATACTGGAAGTCGTAGCTTGAGCAATTAGGCAAGAAAAAGAAAACAATATACAAATTGGAAATAAATAAAATTGACTTTTTGCAGTTATGATCTTACATATAAAAATTTTTTTAACTCACCCAAAAAAAAATACAAAAAAACAAAAAAAAACCTGTTAGGACTAATCAGTAAATTCAGTCAAATTTCTGGATAAAATATCAACATACAAAATTCAGTTACATTTTTATATACTAACAATGAGCTACCTGAAAAATGAAAGAAAACAATCACACTATGTGCGATCTCACTTATATGTGGACTATTAAAAACCCAAACCCATTACAGCGAACATATTGGTGGTTGTCAGATGCAGGAGGTGGCAGAGGGTGGGGACTGAAATGAGTGAAGGTGGTCAAAAGGTACTATCTGGTTATGAGATAAGTAAGTCCTGGGAATGAAACAATGTACAGCATGGTGAAAATAGTTAACAAATGCTTTACAGTAAGTCCCCTACATTCATAGGAATTCTGTTCTGGGAGCACATTCATAAGTCCAATTTGTTAGTCCAACAAAGTTAGCCTAGGTATCCAACTAACACAATCAGCTATATAGTACTGTACTGTAATAGGTTTATAATACTTTTCACACAAATAGTACATTAAAAATGCAAATAATAAAACATTTTTAATCATATAGTACAGTACCTTGGAAAGTGCAGTAATATAGTACAACAGCTAGCCAGCAGTATCAGCTACATCACTGCTGCTTTTACACTTGCTTCTGGACATCCTGGGCTTGAAATAAAGATACTGTACTTCTGTACTCTACATAGTACTCCACAGTAAAGTACACAAAGCAGAACCACTTGCAAAGGATGCATACTCATGGAAATGTATGGCAGACATGTGAACTAACTTACATGATTAGGACATGTGGATGCACGTTTGCATCTTTGAAAGTTTGCAACTTGAAGGTTCATATGTAGGGGACTTACTATATTGTATATTTGAATGTTGCTAAAAGTAGATCTTAATCCTTATCACAGGAAAAAAATGTGTAATTATGTGTGGTGATGAATGTTAGCTAAACTTATTGCAAAATATAAACATATCAAGTCATTATGGTGTACACCTAAAACTAATGTCAATTATATCTCAATTTTAAAAAGAAAACAATCTCATTTACAATAGTACCAAAAACAATAAAACTAGTAGGAATACATTCAACTGAGAAGGTAAAAGAACTATACACAGAAAACTATAAAGCACTGACTAAAAAGAATTAAAGACATACAAAACATGTAGAAAGATATCTCATGTTCACAGATTGGAATAATTAATATTGCTAATATATCCTTAATATCTAAAGTAGATTCAGTGCAATCCCTACCAAAGTTCAATGGGGTTTTTCCACAGAAATATAAAAATCTTAAAATGCATAAAGAACTACAAAAGACCACAAATAAAGAAAGCTGAGCACTGAAGAATTGATGCTTTTGAACTATGGCATTGGAGAAGACTCTTGAGAGTCCCTTGGACTGGCAAGGAGATCCAACCAGCCCATCCTAAAGGAAATCAGTTCTGAATATTCATTGGAAGGACTGATGCCAAAGCTCCAATACTTTGGCCACCTGATGTGAAGAACTGACTCATTGGAAAAGACCCTGATGCTGGGAAAGATTGAAGGCAGGAGGAGAAGGGGCGACAGAGGATGAGGTGGTTGGATGGCATCACCGACTCGATGGACATGAGTTTGAGTAAGCTTCGGGAGTTGGTGATGGACAGGGAAGCCTGACATGCTGCAGTCCATGGGGTCACAAAGAGCTGGACAAAACGGAGCGACTGAGCTACTAATCTTAAGAAACAAGAACAAAGCTGGAGGCATCACTCTTTCATCACGAAGCTATAGTAATCAAAGCAACAAGGTGCTGGCATAAAGAGACACATAAACCAATGAAACAGAATCTAGAGTCCAGAAACCCAACTGCACATATATAGTTGACAAATATTTGACAAGGAACCAAGAATATTCAATAGGAAAAGATATGTCTCTTCAGTAAATAGTGCTGGGAAAACTGGAAATTCACATACAAATGACACTGGACTCCTATTTTATACCACTCACAAAATTACCTCAAAATGGATTAAATATTTAAATGTAAGACCTGAAATCATAAAACTTCTAGAATAAAAAAAAAAAGAAAATATAGGGGAAAGTTTGGCATCAGTCTTAGTAACAATAATTTTCATATGACACAAGAAAGGACAAGTAACAAAAGCAAAAATCAATGAGTGGGATTACATCAAACTGAAAAGCTTCTGCACAGCAAATGAAAGAGTCAACAAAATAAAGAGCAACCTACAAACTCAGACGGTAAAGCGTCTGCCTACAATGCGGGAGACCGGGTTCAATCCCTGGGTTGGGAAGATCCTCTGGAGAAGGAAATGGCACCCCACTCCAGTACTCTTGCCTGGAAAATCCCATGGACAGAGGAGCGTGGTAGGCTACAGTCCATGGGGTCGCAAAGAGTCAGAAAGGACTGAGCGATGTCACTTTCACTTTCACAGAATGGAAAAAAAGTATTTGCAAACCATTTATCTGACATAGAATTAATATGCAAAATATAAAAAGAAACTCATACAACTCAACAGCAAAAGAGATTTAAAAAATCAGAAAACTGACAGAAGACCTGAATAAAACATCTTTCCAAAAAAGACATAAAATGAGCAACAAGTACATTAATAGATGCTAAACATCACTTTTCAGGGAAATGCAAATTAAAGCAATGATATATTACCTCATACCTTTTAGAATGGCTATGATAAAAGGATAACAGGTATTAACGAGAATGTTAAAAAAAAAAAGGTAACCTCTGTGCACTATTAATAGGAATGCAAATTTGTACAGCTCTTACAGAAAATAGTATGGACCTTCCTCAAAAACTTGAGGACAGAACTGGCATACGATCCAGTAATACTACTTCTGCGTGTATATCCAAGGAAATGAAATCCAGATCCCAGAGGTATCTGCATCCCCAAGTACACTGCAGCATATTTCACAACAGCCAATACATGGCAACAAATTAAGTGTCCACTAATGGATGAGCGGATAAACAAGATATTGTGTGTATATGTACACACACACACACGATGAAATCATTTTCAGTCATAAAAAAGAAATCTTGCCATTTGCAACAACATTAATGGAACTTTGGACCTTGTAGGTTTTATGCTAATGAAATAAGTCAGACAAATAAAAATATTGTATGATCTCACTTATATGAGGAATCAAAATAAGCTGAACTCATAGAAACAAACAGTAGAATGCTAGTTCCCAGGGGCTGGGAGGAAATGGGTAGATGTTGGCCAAAGGGCAAAACTTCCTATTAAAAGATGAATGAGTTCTGGGGATCTAATGTAAAGCATGGTGGCTACAACAATACTGTGTTATAGACTTCAAAGTTTCTGAGAGAGTAAGTATCAAATGTTCTCCCATAAAAAGTTAATTATATAAGGTGACCTATATGTTAACTAACCTTATTACATATGTGTACCTAAATATGATAGTATATACTTTTAACTTATATATGTTAATTACATCTCAATAAAGCGGGGGGCGGGGGGAATGGGCATAAGTCCTTAACAGACACCTCATCAAAGAGTGTTTGTTTGCTTCACATACAGATGGCAAACAAACATATGAAAAGATGCTCCACATGAGATTTATTGCAGGGATACAAGGATTCTTCAATATATGAAAATCAATATGATACACCATATTAACAAATTGAAGAATAAAAACTATCTCAATAGATGCAGAAAAAGCTTTTGACAAAATTCAATACCCATTTATGATAAAAACTCTCCAGAAAGTGGACACAGAAAGAGTCTACCTCAACATGAGCTTCCTTGATGGCTCAGACGGTAAAGAATCTGCCTGCAATGTGTGAAACCCAGGTTCAATCCCTGGTCAGGAAGATCCCCTGGAGAAGGAAATGGCAACCCACTGCAATATTCTTGCCTGGAGAATCCCCATGGACAGAGGAGCCTGGCAGGCTACAGTCCATGGGGTCACAAAGAATCGGACATGACTGAGGACTAACTTTCACACTTACAACTCAACATAATAAAGGCCGTATATGATAAGTCTACAGCAAACATCATACTCAATGGTGAAAAGTTGAAAGCATTTCCTCTAAGATCAGGAACAAGACAAGGATGCCCACTCTTGCCACTTTTATTCAACATAGTTTTGGAAGTCCTAGCTATGGCAATCAGAGAAGAAATAAAAAAGAATCCAAATTGGAAAAGAAGTAAAACTGTCACTGTTTGCAGATGACATGATACTATACATAGAAAATCCTAAAGATGCCACCAGAAAACTACTAGAGCTCATCAATGAATTTGGTAAAGTTGCAGGATACAAAATTAATACACAGAAATCTCTTGCATTCCTATACACTAACAATGAAAGATCAGAAAGAATTAAGGAAACAATCCCATTTACCATCACATCAAAAAGAATAAAATACCTAGAAATAAACCTACTTAAGGAAGTTAAAGACGTACTCAGAAAACGGTAAGATACTAATAAAAGAATCAAAGATGACACAAAGAGATGGAGAGATATACCATGTTCTTGGAGTGAAAGGATTAATATTATCAAAATGACTATACTACCCAAGCAAACTACAGCTTCAATGCAATCCCTATCATATTTCTGATGGCATTTTTCACAGGATTAGACAAAATATTTTACAATTTGTATGAAACACAAAAGATCCCAAATAGTGAAAGCAATCTTAAGAATGAAGAATGGGACCTGGAGGAATCAGGGACCCTGACTTCAGACAATATTATAAAGCTACAGTAACCAAAAGAGTGTGGTACGGGTACAAAAACAGAAATATAGATCAATGGAACAGGATAGAGTCCAGAGAAAAATCCACACACCTATGGTCAAATAATCTATGGCAAAGAAGGCAAGAATATACAATGGAGAAAGAATAGTTTCCTTAATTACTGGTGCTGGGAAAACTGGACATCTACATGTAAAAGAATGAAATTAGAACACTCCCTAACACTGTACACAAAAATAAACTCAAAGTAGATTAAAGACCTAAATGTAAGGCCAGATACCATAAAACTCTTAGAGGAAAACAGGCAGAACACTCTGACATAAATCACAGCAAGATCTTTTTTGACCCACCTCCTAGAGTAATGAAAATAAAAACAAAAATAAACAAATGGGACCTACCTAATTAAACTTAAAAGCTTTTGCACAGCAAAGGAAACCATAAACAAAATGAGACAACCACAGAATGGGAGAAAATATTTGCAAATGAAGTGACTGACAAGGGATTAATTTCCAAAATATACAAACAGCTCATGCAGCTCAATATCAAAGAAAAAGAACCCAATCAAAACACAGGTGGAAGGACTAAACATACATTTCTCTAAAGACATACAGATGGCCAATAACACATGAAAAGATGCTCAAAACACCACTAATTATTAGGGAAATGTGAATCAAAACAATAAATGCTGGAGAGGGTGTGGAGAAAAGGGAACCTTTCTACACTGTTGGTGGGAATGTAAATTGGTACAGCCACTATGGAGAACAGTATGGAGGTTCCTTAAAAACTAAAAATAGAGCTACCATATGATCTAGCAATCCCACTCCTGGGCATGTACCTGAAAAAGCTATAATTCTAAAAGATACATGCACCCTAATGTTCACAGTAGCACTGTTTACAATAGCCAGGACATGGGAGCAACCTAAATGTCCATCAACAGAGGAATGGATAAAGATGTGGTGTGTGTATATATATATATGTAATATATATAATAGAATATTACTCAGCCATAAAAAATGAAGCAATGCCATTTGCAGCAACATGGATGGACCTAGAGATTGTCATACTGAGTGAAGTAAGTCAGACAGAGAAAGACAAATATCATATGATATTACTTATATGTGGAATCTAAAAAAAAAAAGGTACAAATGAACTTATTTACAAAACAGAAATAGAGTTACAGATGTAGAAAACAAACTTATGGTTACCAGTGTGTGTGTGTGTGAAAGTCGCTCAGTCGTGTCTGACTCTGCGACCCCATGGACTATACAGTCCGTGGAATTCTCCAGGCCAGAATACTGGAGTGGGTAGCCTTTCCCTTCTCCAGGGGATCTTCCCAACCCAGGGATCAAACCCAGATCTCCTGCATTGCAGGCAGATTCTTTACCAGCTGAGCCACCAGGGAAGCCCATGGTTACCAGTTCAGTTCAGTCGCTCAGTCACGTCCAATTCTTTGCAACCCCATGGACTACAGCACACCAGGCCTCCCTGTCCATCACCAGCTCCCAGAGTTTACTCACATTCATGTCCACCGAGTTGGTGATGCCATCCAACTCTGTCAACTCATCCTCTGTTATCCCCTTCTCCTCCCGCCTTCAATCTTTCCCAGCATCAGGGTCTTTTCCAATGAGTCAGTTCTTCGCATCAGGTGGCCAAAGTATTGGAGTTTCAGCTTCAGCATCAGTCCTTCCAATGAATATTCAGGACTGATTTCCTTTAGGATGGACTGGTTGGATCTCCTTGCAGTCCAAGGGACTCTCAAGCTTCTTCTAGAACATCACAGTTCAAAAACATCAATTCATCAGCTCTCAGGTTTTTTTTATAGTCCAACTCTCACATTCATACACATGGCTACTGGAAAAACCATAGCTTTAACTAGATGGACCTTTGTTCGCAAAGTAATTCCAGGACCCAGAGACCCCACAGAGACTGAGACAGAACTGTGTTTGGGTGTCTCCTGAGGAGGTACGGGTCAGCAGTGGACTGCTGCAGGGCAGGGGCTCTGGGTGCAGCAGACCTGGGTATGGCATAAGCCCTCTTGGAGGAGGTCGCCATTAACCCACCATAGAGCTGCCAGAACTTACACAGGACTGGGGAAACAGACTCTTGGAGGGCACAAACAGAACCTTGTGCACACCAGGACCCAGGAGAAAGGAGCAGTGACCCCACAAGAGACTGACCCAGACTTGCCCATGAGTGTCCAGGAGTCTCTGGCGGAGGCGTGGGTCAGTGGTGGCCTGCTGCAGGGTTGGGGGCACTGAGTGTAGCAGTGCATGCATGGGACCTTTTGAAGGAGGTCACCATTATCTTCATTACCTCCACCATAGTTTGGCCTCAGGTCAAACAACAGGGAGGGAACACAGCCCTGCCCATCAACAGAAAACTGGATTAAAGATTTACTGAGCATGGCCCTGCCCATCAGAACAAGACCCAGTTTCTCCCATCAGGAAGCTTCCATAAGCCTCTTATCCTTCTCCATCAGAGGGCAGATGGACTGAAAACCACAATCACAGAAAACTAACCAATGTGATCACATGGACCACAGCCTTGTCTAACTCAATGGTTACCAGAGGAAGGGACAAATTAGGAGATCAGGAATGACATATACACACTACTATGTATAATGTAGATAACTAATAAAGACCTGATGTGTAGCTCAGGAAACTACTCAATACACTGTAATGACCTATATGGGAAAAGAATCTAAAAAAGAGTGGATATATGTATATGTATAACTGATTCACTTTGCTGTATAGCAGAAACTAACACAACATTGTAAATCAACTATACTCCAACAAAAATTCTACAAAAATCCTGTTGTTACTAAGAGAGAACTCTACAATTGGTGTCAAATACTTTAGTATAACAGTGGACCCAAACTTGAAAAACAAACAAAAGTAAAAACAGAAACAAACAAGAAAAACAAGAAATGATGCTCCACAGACTATGTTGTCAGAGAAATGCAAAATGAAAAAACAATGATGCATCATTGTATACCTACTAGAACAGAAAAAATCCAAAACTGACAACTCCAAATGCTGATGAGGATATGGAACAACAGAACTCTCATTCATTGCTGGTGGGAATGCAAAATGGTACAGCCACTTTGGAAGACTGTCTAATTTTGTAAGAAACTGCCAACATATTCTTATTGTTGATTGTACAATCAACAATACAGGCTTTTTTACCTACCAAAAAAGCTGAAAATTTATGTCCACATAAAAACTCGTGTTTTCATGTTTATAGCAGTTTTATTTATAATTGCCAAAACTTAGAAGCAACCAAGATGTTCTTCAGTAGGTGAGTGGATAAACAAACTTACGTCTAAAACAATAAAACATTATTCAGTGCTAAACAGAAATGAACTAACAAGCCATGAAAAAAATCACAAAGGAACTTAAATGCCATTACTAAGAGAAAAATATCAATATGAAAAGACCACATACTGTATGATTCCAACTATATGACATTTTGAAATAGGCAAAACTAGAGAGAAAGTAAACGATCAGTGTTTGCCAGGGATTGTGGGGATGGGATGGGGAAGAGAATAAATAGGTAGAGCACAGAGGGTTTTTAGGGCAATGAAAATACTTTATGTGATACTACAGAGGTGGATAAATGTCATTATACATTTGCCCAAACCCAGAGATTATACAAAATCAAGAGTGAATTTTAGAGACTTTAATCAAGAAGGCAGAATAAGAGGATACAGAACCCACCTTTCCCGATGAATGCATCAAAAATATATCTACATATGGAATAATTCTCACTCACTGAAAACTAATTGGAAACTGGCAGAATGATCTCTGTAAAACCAAGGCTGTGAGAAAGATATATGTTAAACAGGTAGAAAGGGAAGAAAAGTGATCAGGTTGGGAACCTGTGCCCCTGGGAGGAGACTCAGAGAAGAGAAATTACACAATGGAGACCTTCCCTGGGGAGTGAGCAGTTTAAGCTACATAATGGGCTCCATTCAACTTGTGTTGCAGCCCCACACTGGAGCAAGGGCATCCGTGACAAGGAAACACTTGGCTGTGAGACACTGTAGTGGCTCAAATGCTAAGAGGTGTCTGAGGAGGCAGGGGGCAGCTATTATTGTCAACTGTGCAGGTGGAACACCAGAGTAAGACCAGATCTCTGATGTCAGCCAGAGAGTGACAGCCCATGCCGCAATCTTTGCTGAATACCCATGCTGGCCCCTCTTTCTCCAGCATTGCTCGCCTCTTGGGCTGAGGGTGCTGGTGCTGGGAGCAGGAAGAATACACACTTAAAGTGAATTCAGCCAGCCCGCACTTGACCCTCAGGGTTTCTGCTCCAGCAACACAGGAACTGAACTCCCCTCAGTAGATGACAGCCATTGAGCAGAGATGAAGTCCCACCCCACACTTGGCTCTGGCCCTATCCCTCCCTCTCCAGCCCCATATCCTATCAAGGTAATAGCTGCCAGCAAATCTTCAGAAAACAAATAACTTGCGTTCACATAAAATTCAGCTCTCCCACCTAAGCCACTGGGCACATGCAGCCTCTATAGGGAGGCTCCCACATTAGGACATCCCTCCAAGACTGCCGTAGGTAACTGTTTCATCTATTTTTCCTAGAGACAGAGAAAGATAAGAAAAATGAGAAGACAGAAGAATTTGTCTCAATTGGAAGAGCAAGAGAAATGCAGTGAAAAAGAACTGTGCATGCTTGCTAAGTCACTTCAGTCATGTCCAACTCTTTGCGACCCTATGGACTATAGCCTGCCAGGCTCCTCTGTCCATGGGGATTCTCCAGGCAAGAATACTGGAGTGGGTTGCCATGCCCTCCTCCAGGGGATCTTCCTGACCCAGGGATTGAACCCAGGTCTCTTATGTCTCCTGCACTGGCAGCTGAGTTCTTTAGCACTAGTGCTACCTGGAAAGCCCAAAAAAATAGAACAAATGAAAGCGAAATAAACAATTTATTAGATGAAGAATTCAAGGAAGTAGGAATGCTAACTGAATTAGGAAGAGAATAGATGAACACAGTGAGAATTTTAATAAGGAATTAGAAAATATAAAAAAGAACCAGTCAGAATTGAAAAATAAAATAACTGAAAGGAAAAAAAAAAACTCACTTGAAGAAGTGAACATCAGTTCAGAAAAGTTTTCAGCTATAATTTCTTTCTACTAGGCCACTATTACCTGGATACCAACCAACCAAACACAATACAAAAAAAAAAAATGACAGGGCAATATCTTTGATGAATATAGATACAAAAATCCTCAACAAAATATTAGCAAATAGAATTCAACAATATATAAAAAGGATCATACACCATGGTTAAGTGGGATTTATTCCAGGGACACAAAGATGGTTTGATATTCATAAGTCAATGTGATATAACACATTAACAAAAGGAAAGATAAAAATTGTATGATCTCAATAGACACAGAAAAAGCATTTGACAAAACTCAACATCCCTTCATTGTAAAAACTGTCAAAGTAGGCATAGTGGGAGCATATCTTAACATAATAAAAGCCATTTATGACAAACCCATAGCAAGCTTCATACTTAATGGTGAAAAGTTGAAAGCTTTTCTCTAAAATCAGGAACAAGAGAAGGATGCCCACTCTTGCCATTTCCATTTAACATAATATTAGAATGCCTAACCACAACAAACAGACAAGAACAAGAAATAAAAGAGTCCAAATTGGAAGGGAAATAAAATTGTCACTATTTGCAGATGACATAACATCATACAGTAAGTCCCCTACATATGAACCATCAAGCTGTGAATTTTCAAAGATGCAAACATATAAATCTATTACAGTACAGTACTATATAGCCAATTGTGTTAGTTGTGTACCTAGGCTGACTTTGTTGGACTTACGAAAAAAATTGGATTTATGAACACACTCTCAGACAGCAGTTGTTCATATGTAGGGGGACTTACTATGTAGATATTCCTAAAGTCTCCATGAAAAAAACTATTAGAAGTAATAAATGTATTAAGTAACATTACAGGACACAAGAGTAACATATAGAAACCTGTTGCATTTATATATATACTAATAATGGACTATAAGAAAGAGAACTTA
Source organism: Odocoileus virginianus (assembly GCF_023699985.2). Classification (NCBI taxonomy): domain Eukaryota; kingdom Metazoa; phylum Chordata; class Mammalia; order Artiodactyla; family Cervidae; genus Odocoileus; species Odocoileus virginianus. The sequence goes on along the minus strand of NW_027224263.1, from coordinate 9,929,961 downwards.
AGGAAACAATTTCATTTACAATCACATCAAAGAGAATAAAATATCTAGGAAGAAACTTAACCAAGGAGGTGAAAGACTTATATTATGAAAAGTATAAAACAATGATGAAGGAATTTGAAAATGATACAAAGAGATGAAAAGACAGCCTATATTCTTCGATTGAAAGAATATTCTTAAAATGTCCACAAGACTCTGAATTGCCAAAGCAATCTTTAAAAAAAAAAGAATAAATCTGGAGATATTATGCTCCCTGACTTCAGACTATACTACAAAGCTATCATAATAAAAACTGCATAGTACTGACACAAAAAACAGATACATATATCAATAGGATAGAGTCCAGAAATAAATGCATGTACTTACGGTTGGTTAATCTATGACAAAGGAGGCAAGACTGCACAATGCTGGAAAGACAGTCTCTTTAATAAACAGCAAAACTGAATACTACATGGGAAAAAAAAGAGATTAGAACATTTCCACACACCATAATAAAAAATAAGCTCAAAATGGATTAAAGATCTAAATGTTAGGCCTGAAGCCATAAAACTCCTAAAAAAGAACATAGAACATTCTTTGACATAAACTGTAGCAATATTTTTTGGGGTCACCTAAGGCAAAAGAAATAAAAGAAAAGAAAAAAAATGGGGGACCTAATTGAAAGCTTTGGAACAGCAAAGCAAACTGTCAACAAAATGAAAAGACAACCTAATGAGTGGGAGAAAATATTGGCAAATGATATAACCAATGTGTCACTCAGTCACTCAGCTGTGTCCGACTCTTTTTGGTCCCATGAACTATAGCCTGTCAGGCTCCTCTGTCTGTGGATTTCCAAGGCAAGAGTACTGAAGTGGGCTGCCATATCCTTTTCCAGGTCATCTTCCCGACCCAGGGATTGAACCCATATCTCCTGCATCTCCTGCACTGGCAGGCGGATTCTTTACCACTGAGCTACCAGGGAAGCCTGATGGCAATAAGGGCTTAATATCCAAAATTTATAAATAGCTCATACAAATCAATTTCGAAAAAAACCAAAGAATCCAATTTTAAAAAGGCAGAAGATCAATATAGACATTTCCCCAAAGAAGACATACAGATGGTCAAGAGGCACATAAAAAATGCTAAACATCACTAGTTACTAGGGAAATGCAAATCAAAATGACAATGAGATATCACCTCACACCTATCAGAATGACTATTATCAAAAAGTCTACAAATAACAAAATGTTGTTGAGGATGTGGAGAAAAGGGAACCCTAGTACACTGTTCTCCAGTACTCTTGCCTGGAAAATCACATGGACAGAGGATCCTGGTGGGCTGCAGCCCATGGGGTTGCTAAGAGTCGGACACGACTTCACTTTCACTTTTCACTTTCATGCATTGGAGAAGGAAATGGCAACCCACTCCACTGTTCTTGCCTGAGAATCCCAGGGACGGGGGAGCCAGGTGGGCTGCCATCTATGGGATCGCACAGAGTCGGACACGACTGAAGCGACTTAGCAGAACTACCAGCAGCAGTACACTGTTGGTGGGAATGTAAATTGGTGCAGTTACTATGGAAAACAGTAGAACTATGGTTCAGTTCAGTTGCTCAGTTGTGTCCGATTCTTTGCGACCCCATGAACCACAGCACGCCAGGCCTCCCTCTATCACCAACTCACGGAGTCTACTCAAACTCATCTCCATTGAGTCAGTGATGCTATCCAATCATCTCATCCTCTGTCGTCCCCTTCTCCTCCCACCTTTAACCTTTCCAAGCATCAGCTTCTTTTCAAATGAGTCAGCTCTTCGCATCAGGTGGCCAAAGTATTGGAATTTCAGCTTCAACATCAGTCCTTCCAATGAACACTCAGGACTGATTTCCTTTAGGATGGACTGGTTTGATCTCCTTGCAGCCCAAGGGACTCTCAAGAGTCTTCTCCAACACCACAGTTCAAAAACATCAATTCTTCAGCACTCAACTTTCTTTATAGTCCAACTCTCACATCCATACATGACTACTGGAAAAACCATAGCCTTGACTAGACGGACCTTTGTTGGCAAAGTAATGTCTCTGCTTTTTAATATGCTGTCTAGGTTGGCCATAACTTTCCTTCCAAGGAGTAAGCGTCTTTTAATTTCATGGCTGCAGTCACCATCTGCAGTGATTTTGGAGCCCCCCAAAATAAAGTCAGCCACTGTTTCCACTGTTTCCCCATCTATTTGTCATGAAGTGATGGGACTGGATGCTATGATCTTAGTTTTTTGAATGTTGAGCTTTAAGACAACTTTTTCACTCTCCTCTTTCACTTTCATCAAGAGGCTCTTTAGTAGTTCTTCGCTTTCTGCCATGAGGGTGGTGTCATCTGCATATCTGAGGTTATTGATATTTCTCCCAACAATCTTGATTCCAGCTGTGCTTCATCCAGCCCAGTGTTTCTCATGATGTGCTCTGCATATAAGTTAAATAAGCAGGGTGACAATATATAGCCTTGACGTACTCCTTTTCCTATTTGGAACCAGTCTGTTGTTCCATGTCTAGTTCTAACTGTTGCTTCCTGATCTGCATACAGATTTCTCAGGAGGCAGGTCAGGTGGTCTGATATTCCCATCTCTTTCAGAATTTTCCACAGTTTATTGTGATCCACACAGTCAAAGGCTTTGGCATAGTCAATAAAGCAGAAATAGATGTTTTTCTGGAACTTTCTTGCTTTTTCAATGATCCAGTGGATGTTGGCAATTTGATCTCTGGTTCCTCTGCCTTTTCTAAACCAGCTTGAACATCTGGAAGTTCATGGTTCACGTATTGTTGAAGTCTGGCTTGGAGAATTTTGAGCATTACTTTACTAGCGTGTGAGATGAGTGCAATTGTGTGGTAGTTTGAGCATTCTTTGGCATTGCCTTTCTTTGGGATTGGAATGAAAACTGACCTTTTCCAGTCCTGTGACCACTGCTGAGTTTTCCAAATTTGCTGACATATTGAGTGTAGCACTTTCACAGCATCATCTTTCAGGATTTGAAATAGCTCAACTGGAATTCCATCACCTCCACTAGCTTTTTTGTAGTGATGCTTCTTCCTAAGGCCCATTTGACTTCACATTCCAGGATGTCTGGCTCTAGGTGAGTGATCACACCATTGTGATTATCTGGGTCATGAAGATTTTTTTACCTTGTACAGTTCTTCTGTGTATTCTTGCCACCTCCTCTTAATATCTTCTGCTTCTGTTAGGTCCCTACAATTTCTGTCCTTTATTGAGCCCATCTTTGCATGAAATGTTCCCTTGGTATCTCTAATTTTCTTGAAGAGATCTCTAGTCTTTCCCATTCTATTGTTTTCCTCTATTTCTTTGCATTGATCACTGAGGAAGGCTTTCTTATCTCTCCTTGCTATTCTTTGGAACTCTGCATTCAAATGGGTATATCTTTCCTTTTCTCCTTTGCTTTTCACTTCCCTTCTTTTCACAGCTATTTGTAAGGCCTCCTCAGACAGCCATTTTGCTTTTTTGCATTTCTTTTTCTTGGGGATGGTCTTGATTCCTGTCTCCTGTACAATGTCACAAACCTCCGTCCATAGTTCATCAGGCACTCTGTCTATCAGATCTAGTCCCTTAAATCTATTTCTCACTTCCACTGTATAGTCATAAGGGATTTGATTTAGGTCATACCTGAACTGGTCTAGTGGTTTTCTCCACTTTCTTCAATTTCAGTCTGAATTTGGCAATAAGGAGTTCATGATCTGAGCCACAGTCAGCTCCCGGTCTTGCTTTTGCTGACTGTATAGAGCTTCTCCACCTTCGGCTGCAAAGAATATAATCAATCTGATTTTGGTACTGACCATCTAGTGATGTCCATGTGTAGAGTCTTCTATTGTATTACTCAGCCACACACACAAAAAAATTCTGCCATTTGCAACAATGTGGATGGACATGGAGAGTATTATGCTTAGTGAAATAAGTCAGAGAAAAACAAATACTCTTAGGTTATCATTAATATGTGGAATCTACAAAAATAAATATGTATAACAAGACCCAAACAGACACACAGATATGGAGGAAAAACTACTGGTTACCAGCAGGGAGAGGAATGAGGAAGGGGTGAGAAAGGAATATGGGATTTCGAAATACAAACTATATTCCAGTAGTTGTATACGGATGTGAGAGGTAGACAATAAAGAAGGCTGAGCACCAAAGAACTGATGCTTTTGAACTGTGGTGCTGGAGAAGACTTGAGAGTCCCTTGGACTGCAAGGAGATCAAACCAGTCAATCCTAAAGGAAATCAACTCTGAATATTCATTGGAAAGACTGATGCTGAAGCTCCAATACTTCAGTCACCTGATGTGAAGAGTTGACTCAATAGAAAAGACCCTGATGTTAGGAAAGATTCAAGACAAAAGGAGAAGGGGACTTAGCAGAGGATGAGATGGTTAGATAACATCACCGACTCAGTGGACATGAATTTGAGCAAACTCTGGGAGATAGTGGAGGACAGAGAAGCCTGGCATGCTACAGTCTATGTGGTTACAAAGAGTCGGACATGACTTAGCGACTGAACAACAAGTTATAAAGTAAATATGCAACAAAGATATATTGTGTAGCACAGAGAAATGTAGACATTATTTTGAAATGACTTTAAAAACAGTATTGTTGTTGCTGTTCAGTCATTCAGTCATGTCTGACTCTTTGTAACCCCATGGACTGCAGCATGCCAGGTTTCCCTGTTCAATATTTTTATAGACTATAAAAATTGTATAATCTATAAAAATTTTGAATCACTATGTTGTACACCTGAAACTAATATTGTAAATCAATTATATGTCCATGAAAAGTCAGGGAAAAAAATCCAAACCAAAAAAAAATCATTATCTTGTGTACTTTAAATGTATACAGTGCTGTATGTCAATTATATCTCAGTAAAACTGGAAGAGAAAAAAGAGTGAATTCTAATGTCAACCATGGACTCTGGGTAAATATAATGTGTAACTATAGACTTATCAATTGTAGCAAGTATACCCCTCTGTTCCGAGACATTATAATGGGAAAGGCTGTGTAGGTATGGAATAGGACAGATATATCTTTGCACTTTCCCATCTATTTTGCTGTGAACCTAAAAGTTCTCTACAAAAGTAGTCTCTAATAAAAATAATACAAATATAAATGTTGAAAAAATTAAAATAAATAATTTTCTAAAAGATTGGATTAACATAGCTAGCAGAAGGTTAGGATCAAGAGGATCAATAACCATAGCATCAATAACCATAGGATCAACCCGAGAGGATCAATAACCATAGGAAAAAATGACAACGTTGTCAAACAACTATCAAAGAGGTTTCCAAGCACAGACGGATCTATAAATATTAAAGTAGCATTTAATTTCGATAGCAATTATTTCAGACCATAGATGTAAAGGGAAGTTTCTCGCACTTCCCTGGTGGTCCATTGGTTAGGATTCAGCTCCCAATGAATGCAGGGGACACAGGTTCGCTCCCTGATCCAGAAAACTCCCACATGCTGCAGGACAACCGAACTCATGGGCTGCAACGCATGCTACAACCACTAACGCCCACTCACCCTAGAGCCTGTGCTTCACAACAAGAGAAGCCACCACGATGAGAAGCTGCATCGTAACTAAGAGTAGCCTCCAGCTCACCACTAGAGAAAACCCATGCACAGCAATAAAGACCCAGACCAGCCAAAATACAATTTTTAAATAAAGGAAAGTTCCTCAAGATGATTTCACTGAAATTTAGATACCTTGATAACAAAATTTAACAAATATTGGAAGAATAGTACAAAACAACTGCATGCATTAATATATATGAAAATACTATAAACTGCTAGCAAATAATATCTCTGACTTGTATTTATGCAATGAATGCAGATGTGGTTTATTATTAGGTACACTTAATGAATTACAATGCCACTAAGATAGCAGAAAAAGCAACATAAAAATTTATATAGCTGCTCAAAAGGCATTTGATAAAATTCAATACCCATTCCAAACTTAAATATTCTGAAAGTTTTGAATAATAAGTTGCCAAAAAACAAACATAAAATTATTGGAAAGGAAATAAATTATCACTATTTATAGATAATGACTACTTAGATAACTAGAGAATCATCTGAATAAATATGAGATGTACCAAGAGCTACTCTAAATGCTAGAAATAGTCATAAGACATAGTGAGGAAAATTCCATTCCTTCTAATATGAATATTAATGCTTTTCATATGTATGAAATCCCACTATACATACATAACTAACTCTATATATGAGTATGTATATACATATATATAAATTAAAATTAACACATAAAATTACAAGAAAAGTGCAATGGCTACATAAGAAAATCTTAAAATTTTTCCTAAAGGAGATACAAGCTTACTTTAATATAAGTTCTTTGATAGGAGAAATAAATGCAGACAGAATTGCAAATTTTCCAAAATTTAACATATATATTCAAACTATAGATTCTTTTTCTTATTTCAAGAAACAATCCATTTATAAGAATAAATTGCAAAACAAACCAAAAAAAAAAAAAAAAAACAGTTTAGGGGAAAAAAGGGTACCAGATCCTAAATGTACTTTAAAAGAAATAATTATTAGAATGTCATACTGACACATTATTTAATGAATATAAAAGAACGGAGTTTCCCAAAATTGTTACAGTTGGATGTGTATAGGAGTATGATGTTGAAGAGATACAGTCATCTTTAACATCAGTAATCCATATCTGAAAATCAGATATGCTGTATAAAAATATTAACCATGAACTGCAATATTTCTAACTCTTTAAATGGGAAAAAATTATAGCATAATATACTTTACCTAAAACCCTCAATTTCTTAAAACAAGACTATAACCCTGTAAAACTATGATATAAAAATGCATAAAACATTAATTCCTAATCACCAAAATAATTTACATGATTAATAAAAAAACCATTGCATTTTATTTAGTAATATGCCCTCTGAATTGCCTTTGAACTAATATTTAACTCCAGTAGGAGTTTAGGGGCTGAGGCTCAAGCACAAAAAACCCCACCTGATCTTTTATAGTTTAAAAAGTCCTTGCAAATATATGTGCATATATACACACACACATACATACACCAGACACATTAAAATTTAATATAATAAAATCATAAAAAGTAGAATAAAAGGTACAAATATATCTTATTCAACATAAGAAACATTTTATAAAAACATAAAAGCACTGAAAGAAGACATAAAGGGAATGATTCATATACTTGAGTATATTGAAAACAATAAACGTTTATGCACTAAAGCTCCATAAAGTGAAAGGCAAATCAGAGCCTGGAAAAATTATGTTTGCTACATACATTACACATAAAGGATTAACATTATATGTAAAGAATTTCTGGTAAACAATAAGTCAAAAATGAATACCTCAAAAGAAATTTGGACAAAAAAACATGAACAGAACATTCATAAATACAAAAGGCAAATAAACATGTAAAAGTATCTAAACTTATCTAAAACATAAGTTATATCCAGACACCAGTGAATCCAGACACCTATGAATCTTACAAATGTGTAAAAGCATGTTGGTAGCCAGTGTTGATGCTAGGAAGGGACGAATAGACTTTACATACTGCTTTAGAGGATAAACTGTTAAAATCCTTCTGCAGGGAAATTTGTCAGTATTAATCAAAAGCCTTAAAATTTGCATAATCTCTAATCTAAAATCTCTCCTGAAAACTTATCCTTTAAGGCAATCTGGCAATATTTATCAAAAGCCTTAACAAGGTACATAAACATTGACTTAAAATTATTTTTATATAAATATACACTGAGATTTACGGACAAAGGTGTTACTCAAATATTTCTAAATGTAGAAAAAAAGAATTGAGCCAGTTTTCCAATAAGGAATTGATTAAATAAATTATGTTTCTATGCTACATGCTCCTAAGGAACCTTTAAAAATCCCATTCTCAGAAGATATTTAAGGATTTGGGGGGAAATGTGCTTTATAGCACGTTAAGTAAAATACCACCATATAGATTTATATAATGTTCCAATTCTGTAACATTTGTATACATATTGAACATATATTTCTGTGTATCTGAGGAAATAAATCTTCATATCAAGTTATATAGTTCTAAGGGCATAAAATGAGAAGGGAATACACCAAAATATTAACAATGTTCATTTCCAGGTGGTAGCAATATAGTCAATTTTTAGTTTACTGTTTGTATATGACTTCTATAATGCATAAACAATTGAATGACATCACATTAACCAAAAACATCTGAATGGTGAGCATGGACAATCAGTGAATTATTTATAAGATTCAAAGTACTGTAACTTCCTTGGACATCTTTATGATCGTTTTGTTTCTATGTTGATATGGCTGCTCAGTCCCCTTTATGCTTGACTTTTTTTTTTTTCCTGTGCTATACTGATGTATTGAGTTTACACTTATTTCTTACTGGTCTTGGAGAATTTCTATCTCAGGACATGGAGCTATGGAATTACCCAACTCTAGTTGATCATGTTCCATCCACACCCTAATGTGTCTGGGACTTGAGTATAGTAGAGGGAATTTTGCTGTCTCCATATAGACTCAAACTGCAATCCTATACAAAACCCAGTGGTAATAACCTTATTTTTACTTGATACTTTATGAGTATAAAAAAAGCTCAATGATGTATGTTCATTAACTGTGTTCCAGGTAAACAAGATTTTTTTTTTTTTACCCCAACTTTGCCACTTTCTTTGGCTCTTTTCGACTTAGTGGCTCTATTTGATTTTGAAGGCCAGGCCATTGGTTCTGCTCTAATTTCACTGGAACTTAATGATCCAGTTCTATTCCTTCCGTTACTGCTGTGAACTTAGTTTTATCTATTATGCTGTCAGCTAAGGCCTCGTGTCATCTCCTCTGCTTGATTCTCTGAACAATAACGATTCCAACACCTTTGTTTATTAAAAGAGGAAAGATAAAGCCCTCACCATCTATGGTCTATGTTTGCATATATGAAAAATTTAATTGTGTTTTTCCCAATCAAAAGATTTCTTTTCACCTCTCTAATGTTTCTTGTTTTTCTTCTCCTTGAATGAAATGGTTTGAAGCTCTCTCCCTCCCACCTGATCAATAGCTTAGCTGGGTGTTATATAAAATAAAGTTTGCATTCGATTGTTTCCATAGCAATCATCACACACAGGATTAGATATAAAACTGCTTTCTGATAAAGGGCTTAGAGTTGCCAAACTAAGCTCTTTCTAGAACAAAACTTTGAAAAACACGTTTAAGCAGAATTTAGTGAGACTCAATTAAGTATATAGTGAAAGTTCACCTTACACTGTCAAAATGCAAATAAACTTAAGGGTATCTATATTTTAATAGTTAAACCTTTTAACCTAAGACAGAGTCCATAGCTTAGCAGATGGAGTAGCCTCCTACTTCGCAGTGAAGATTGAGGCCATCTACCATGTGCTCCTAAAAATTGCCTTGCTTCCATTTTATATTCTCTATCTCTACATATCCTTCCTCTTCCCTCAGAGCTTGAAAGAAGTGTCTTTCCTACATTATAACCTTTTTGCTGTGCTCTTGTCCCCATCTCTTCCTGTCTTTCTGGGACCTTATTTCATCAATCACCTCCATCTTCAATACCTCCATTGATTCCTTCCTGTTAACCAAGAGACATAGGCAAATCTTCCTCTATGCTATAAAATTGTTCTTTATCTATGCTTCTTTTTCAAGTCACAGTTCTCTCTCTCTTTAAATTAATTTTTATTGCAGGACTTCCCTGGTGGCACAATGGATAAGAATCTGCCTGCCAATGCAAGGGACACGGGTTTGATCCCTGATCTGGGAAGATCCCACATGTCGCAGAGCAACTAAGCCTGCTCGCCACAGCTACTGAGCAGGAGCTCTAGAGCCTGGGAGCCGCAACTACCGAGACTGCGTGCCTAGAGCCGGGGCTCTGCAACGGGAGCAGCCACCGCAGTGAGAAGGCCATGCACCGCAACAGGGGGCAGCCCTTGCTTGCCACAACTAGAGAAAAGCCCACGCAGCAAAGACAGTGCAGTCATAAATAGAGAATTTATTGGAGCATAGTTGATTCACAATGCTGTTAGTCTCAGCTGTACAAAGTGAATCAGTTATACGTATACATATATACATTCTTTTTTTTAGCCTCTATTCATATAGAGGTCATTACAGAGTACTGAGTATGGTTCCTTGTGCTACACGGTCCAGTTCTACTGTACAGCTCTATCTTTCTAATCCTTCATTTTTCATTGTGGTCTATATTTTCTCACCTTACATCCCTCTAGTAACTTGCAATCTAGCGTCTAACCTCACCGATTTACTCTTGACAGAAATGACCTTCTAATTAATAAATCCAGCAACCTCTTCTGTCTTTTTTTTGCTTGACCTCTTGACAGCTGTCAGCATAGATGACTGCCTCCATCTCTCCTGCTTCTGAGACACTTAATGCTCTTTTTCTGCATCCTGACTATATCTTTTCAGTGTCCTTCTGTTTTCACTTTTACTGTCCACTATTATAGGCATTTTTAAGTGGCAATTTTTTGCGGCCTCCTCTTCCCATTCCACCACTTCTCCACATCTTTTTCCTCCCATCGCTTCAGAACTGCCATCATCTATCTTTTTACCCTTGATCTCTCTGCTGAGTTTCAGGTCAGCATATTCAAATGCCAGGAAATAGATAGGTCTATCCATGTATCCCAGAGGCTCCTCAAACTCAATATGTACATCCCTGAATTCATCTTCCACCCACTCACCCCATACAAACTTGCTTTTGTTTCTTATTTTCCTTTTCTAATTTTGTGCCATTATCATCCTGCAGGCACTCAAGCTAAAATCCTTGAGAACTTTTAACTTTCCCTTGCCCATACCCCTCCACTTTATATATCCAATCAGTGAAAGAACAAAACAAAACAAAGTGCTAATTCTACCATGGAAGCATGTCTTATCTCTATCCTGTCCTTTCTACTTCCAATTAGGTAGTTCAGATCATTATCTTCTGCTTTGACTACTTAAAAATTATCCTAACATTCTGTTTTCTGATTCTCTCCTTCCTTCAATACATCTGATAAACCTCATCCAGACTCACCTAAAGCAAATTAAGCATTCATTTGTACAAAATATTTATTGAATGCCCATTATCTCCAGTATTTATAAAACTGCACAAGTCTCAGGGACATTATTTGTATTGTAGGGTATGTGAATGCCACCCACTGAAATCACGCAGGTTATTAACCTCAGGGCTGTGGACTGCAGCCCTAATTACATTCTGGACACTACTCTGGTTACTAGGGGCACAGTAGTGGACTAAACAGAAAAGAATCCCTGCTCTCCTGGAGTTCTCAAGCTATTGATGGGAGACAGACAATAATAAGCCATGGCACAGATCTGATCATGTCCATTCTAAGCTCAAAATCTTCAATCTTTCCTCAGTAAAAAAAAAAAAAGGAAAAAAAAACACCTTCTCTCTATGATACTGGAGTTATTCCAGTGTCCAGCTATTTTTCCTATCTTCTTTTTGTCTGAGGTTTCCTACAATCTAGCCATGCCAAACCACTTCAACCTATTCTTCAAAATATGCTTTTTACTACACTGCTGTCTTTCTTCCCACCTTAAATATGTTTCTACTCCAATTCTGTTTAAGTTCTAGCCATTTTAAAAGCCTACCTCAAATATTACCCTTTCCAAAACTGCCCACTCAAGATCTTCATAATTAATTTCTTCTATCCCTTCAATGAGCAAATGTGAAGTCACTCAGTCGTGTCTGACTCTTTGCGACCCCATGGACTGTAGCCCACCAGGCTCCTCCATCCATGGGATTTTCCAGGCAAGAATACTGGAGTGGGTTGCCATTTCCTTCTCCAGGGGATCTTCCCGACCCAGGAATTGAACCTGGGTCTCCCACACTGCAGGCAGACTCTACTGTCTGAGCCACCAGAGGCTTCCAATGAACAGCTGCATTGTTAAAAAAAACAACAACAGGCTTAGAGTCAGATAGATGCAGATTTAAATCCTAATTGTTCCAATAATCAGCTGTGATCTTGAAAGTTACTAAATGTCTTTCTCATTTTCCTGATGTGTAAAATGATAGGCTTAATACATACTTTGCAGAATTGTTATAAAACTTAACTCATAGCAAGTGTCCAGTAGTACTAAGTGTCTAGCAGGCACTCAAAGGATAGCTATTAAAATGCTACTGATTGTAGGTTTAAATTATTCATTTTCTATTTACGAATTACACAATCTTGAGCTAAATTTTCAACCTTGAAATGCCCGTTTCCTCCTATGTAAAATAGAGATAATCAAAACGGTCTCAGGGTTATTTTGAGAGTAGAAAAAGTTCAAGTAGAGTGCCTGGCCCAAAAGAGAGACTGAAAAGGATGTGTTTCTACTTACCGCACTGTGACTTCAATCCACGGGTTGCATGTGCTCACACACGTGAACATGCCACGCTCAGGTCTATTTCTCCCACTAGATTATAGACTCCTTGAGCCAAGTATTGTGTTTTTACTCACCCTTCTATTGTCCTCACTACTTTTCACAGTGCCTACCAATTGGCTAGTACTGAACTGCTATTTGCTACATTTTCAACTCCCCTCTTATTTCTTTCTGAAGTTACATAACAGGGCATACATACTGGGTTGGCCAAAAAGTACACTGGGGTTTTTCTGTAATATTGTATGGAAAAATCCAAACATGCTTTTTGGCCAACCCAATATTTTTCTACAACACTAATCACAATCTTCTTCATTGTGCCCTTGTCACATCTGTCCCACCATCTCTTTCTCCCCTCACCACTACCAAGTAGGTTATAAGATGCTTGAGTGATAACACTATTCTCTGTGTCACCCCGAAAGGAGTCTTGGGACTGGCCGTTTATGTAGTAGAAACTAATCATCTTGGTTAATTTGAATTAAATCCACTTTATCTGTACCATTAAAAAAAAACCTCTAAATGAGAGCTTTAGCTTGGGTTAAACATGAGAAGTACAAGTTTATCAGACAAACAGACATTATTCAGAGTGGCTAGAAATGATCAATTGCTTGGGCCCACAGATGCCGAGCATCTGTGTGATAAGTAATGCATTTCTTAACGCTCAGATATATTTCAACCACAGAAATGAATGTTCATGACAATTTTCCCAAGCAAGGCCCTGCTGATTCTTTCGACTTTGTCCATTGTATCTGTGTTTTGATAAAGTGATCTATTACTTGTTGCAACTTCATAAAGATATTCTGAGAACAAATTCATCTTACCAAGATGTCAATTCTAAGATAAGAAACCACAGTTAGAATTTGATTATGCTACAGCTTTCCTCTACTTTCTCCCCCATGATCTTTGTTCAGAGTGTTTTATATTAAATTCACATCAGAAAGTCACAAAGGTGACAACTTCTCATTTGGGCCTTAAACCTAATATACAGTCATAAACTGCTTTGCTAAGTCACTTTACACAGATCCATTAAAGTGCTAGCTCTGCACTGACAGATGTGCTGACTTCTAGCAAAAGCTGCCCAATGTATTTTACTTCATGTTACTTGGTTTCATGTTGGATGATGAAAGTGTACCACAAATGGTTCTGCTATTGTCAGCAATCAAGTTTCTTTATATCCATTTTCTCTTCTCTTAATAAAAATTCAGAAATCAGTGTGATGTAAACAAAAATGGCCACACGAAGGATTTACAATAAAATAAAGGATATCAGAAGGTAGAAAGTGGCCCTGAGAGTCCCACACCAAATTCTTTCCACTAGTCTTTATTTTATTAGATCTGTGCATAGGGACTTAGCGAAGCAGTCTATGACTATATATTAAGTGCAAAACCCAAACTCCAAAACAATTGGAAAATAGTTATATATCTGAATTATAGAATGTGTATAAAACACCATGAAGACATAAAAAATGACACATATCTCTATGGAAAAATATTCAAGGCACATTATACTTAAAAGGAGAAAATAAAGCTGCATGTATATATGATGCATGCTCCCTGAATGTCCTATTTTTTATTATTATTTTTTTGCAGGGCAAGATGGATTTTCTTCTCACAACTGTCTTCCTGGAGATTATGAAAGCTGGAGGCTATAAAAGGGACCTTTGTGACATAACTTGAGGCTGAAAAGAAGGTACAGTTTTTTTTTTTTTTATGATAAAGTGTAAGGTAAAATGCTAAGAGGAGACTAACTCTTCCTAGTGTAAAAGGCCTGGTTTTGTTTTTTCAAGCATTCATCTGAAGCACAGTTGAGAGCTTACTTTTGTCTCTTCCTCCACCTCAAATATTGGAAGCTCCCAGCTCTCCAACCAGTAACTAAACTGAACAAAGGATACAAACTTACTGATGATTTCTGCCATACAACCAGATACAAAAGGCAGGACTTCGGTTTTAAATGATCAAGAAACTATGAGGGATGGAAGAAAATAGGAATAACTGCAGTGCTGGCTACCTGATTCACCCCAAAACATTAATATTAAGGCCCCATATCCATGAGGTTTGAAAATAAGTTGAATGGAATGAGAAAGCCATACCTGATCTCCACTGCCATGTAGATTCTGTGAGAAGTATCATTTAAACCCAAAATGTGTGTGTATATGTGTGTGTATATATATACATACATACACATTCTTCAGTATTTCAAACATTTTCTTGTTTTGCTATTTTAACATGAACTGTCCCCATCCCTCCTTCACTCAGAACATAGGACCAGTTAATCACATTAGTAATTATATCTTCTTAACAAATGGGTACATTGACCATTTCTAGGAAAAACCTCACGATATTCTGCTAGATAGCCTAATTTAACTGGCTGCAATGATGTAAAATTTAATCACAGCATCTCGACTTATAGGCACAGAACCTAGAAGGCTTAGAATTGTTTAAAAATCATGAAACTAAAAATTTTCCAGATTGATATTCAGTGAACAACATGTGTAGTAACAACGACCATTTATCACTGAGCACCTGGTAAACCTCCTATCCACTCTATGAGAACTATGTCCCCAGTTGGGAAATTGAACAAGTTTAGAGAAGTTAATTATTTTTTCCCCAAGGCAGCATAGTGACAGAAAGCCCAAGTCAATCAGAGCCCTTATTCTAAAGCCAGTGCTCTTTCCACTGTGCTGAGCTGCTGCTTAAAGTCCATAGTGATATCTGTGGGAAGAAGTTAGAGAAGTGAGCCCTGTTGTCCAGAGTCTCTGAAGAAGCATAAGAAGTTAGAAATTGGAAGGGAAGAGAGTTGGGAGCATGGGAGGAGGAGCAAAGTAATTCTCACTCATCTTTAGACTCATTTTGACCAAATATACTCCATATTCACTCTGTGGATCAAAATAAAACCACTCTTCCACTTTATAAAATCCTTCTGAGCTTCAGGGCTCACGAGGGCAAGGAGACTAGCCAACAATAGTTTACATGACACTCTTTGGCAGTTGCTTTTTCAGCTCTAGTTAATGCTCAGTCGCTCAGTTTTGTTCAACTCTTCTGAGGCCCAATGAACTGTAGCCCGCCAGGCTCCTCTGTCCATGGGATTTTCCAGGCAAGAATACTGGAGCAGGTTGCCATTTCCTCCTCCAGGGGATCTTCCCAATCCAGGGATCGAACCTGCATCTCTTGAGTCTCCTGCATTGGCAGGCAGATTCTTTACCACTGTACCACCTGGGAAGCCCCTTTTAAGTTTGCCCTAAGTAATGAACACTCATTTGGGGCTGGGTCAAAGCAGTATCTCTTAGGGAGGTGACAATCATTTCTTCCTCATGGGAGGAAGAAAGTGAAGATAAAATCTACAAATAAGGTGCTTGACTACCCTCCTATAAAATTAATTTAAAACTTAGGCTGAAAATTTGGTCATTATTTGGAACATACTGGTTTAATCTCAATCTGAAACCTGTTATCATCCTCTAAAATTTCCTATAAAACATCAAAAAATTAAAACTTTGAGATATAGTTTGTTGTTTTTTAGTTGCTAAGTCATACCTGACTCTTTTGCGACCCCATGGACTGTAGCCTGCCAGGCTCCTCTGTCCATTGGATTTTCCAGGCAAGAATACTGGAGTGGACTGCCATTTCCTCCTCCAGAGGATCTTCCCCACCCAGGGATTGAACCCGAGTCTCCTGCCCTGGCAGGTGGATTCTTTACCACTGACTCACATACAATTCAATAGCTGTTAATTATTTTCACAGACTTGTGTATCTATCACCAAAATCATTTCACATGACCCCCAAAGGAAACAAACCCCACACCCTTTAGCTATTATCCCATACACCCCCTAATAACTCTAGCCTTAAATAACCACTGAAATGTAGAGATAAAATCCTAAATGTTTTCTGGTTTTGAAGAGATCAGTACTATCTTGAAAGCTATCTGGAGAATATCTGAAGTGGTCAACTTTTGCCAAAAAAAAGAAAAAAAAAGGAAATAGAAAAAGAATGTCACCACATTTTCTGATGTGAAGTCTGCTATCACTATAGCAGTCAACAGTAGAGTCAGCAATTATTCTACCTTCTCTTTGGCTTTCAGGAATTTCAGTGCACTCAGCAAATGGAGGCTTTCTCTTCATCATCCATCGAGTCCCTTAAGTTGGCTTTCTCAGAACCCTGACAGTATGTGGGACTTCCCTGGTGGTCCAGTGGTTAAGAACCTGCCTTGCAATGCAGGGGACACAGGTTCGATCCCTGGTCAGGGAACTAGGATCCCACATGCTGCAGGGTAACTAAGCCTGCACGCCACAACTAGAGAAGTGCTGCATGGAAGAACCTGTGCCACAGGGAAGATCCAGTACGGCCAAAATAAATAAAATCCATAAAAAAAGAAAGAATACTGATGGCATACTCAGATCAGGGTCTTCTTCTAGGAATTCCCAATGAATGCAACAGAGGCTGCCGGTAAATGGCTATGGTCTCTACTGATGATGCCTCCACTTACTGGTTTCTGAAGACTTCACAAAATCCAGGAGAGTTCCCAGTTTATTTCAAGGTAGGCAGAAGAAAGGTATCTTCAAATCTCTTGACATATTGGAGTTTGACAAATTTGTCAACTGTGTGTTCAGGGACTTTCTCCTTGGGCAGCCCTTTTGTCCCACTTTGGAGATAGCACTGATGTGGTAGAAAAATCAGGTCAAACAGGCTTGCTTTGACTCCTAGGTCCAGACACTAGGTGTAGCAGCTAATTTAATCTCTTTGATCCTCAGTTTTTTCATCAGTAAAATAATAATGCTACCATCTAACTGGTGGAGTTAACATGAGGATTAAATGTAATGACATGCCAAGTGCCAAGCACAGTGTACTGTACATAGTAATAGATAATATTAGCTTATAAACAAAAACTTCTCTTTTACAGTGTATTCCCAGAAATTTCAGATCCCCAGAGACGTGATTCTCCTAGTTGTGTGGGGCCTACACAGCACAGAACTTACTTTGTGTTCATCAGTAACTAAAGAATTGTGTTTAAGTGGTTCTGTTCCTAACACACCATGACATTAATATAGATTACTTAATCTGTGGTTGCCTTGGTTTTCTCATATCTCAGAAAGTGATAGATCATAATGCTTCAAATTTTAATATGTATATGAATCACTAGAGTAAGCAGAACTCTAAGCTTCCAAGATTTCTGCCTCTAGTGTACATGCTGTGTAAAATGCCCTCCACTTGAGTGTGGGTAGGACCTAGTCCATGGGTCGCAGAGAGTCAGACACAACTGAAGCAACTTAGCATGCACACACGCACACACAGGACCTCTGAATACTATGGGATGGCACTCCCATGATTAGGTTGTTACATGGCAAAGATGAAGGGATTTTGAAGGGATTTGTTAATTAAGGTTCCAAAACAGTTGATTTTGAGTTAAAGGGAGATGGTCCTGGGTGAGCCTGATCTAATCAAGGGAGCCCATCAAAAGAGAATCTAGAGCAGTGGTCCCCAACCTTTTAGGCACCAGGGACTAGTTTCGTAGAAGACAAATTTTCCATGAATCCGGGGCAGGGGGATGGTTTCAGGATGGTTCAGGAGCATTACATTTATTGTGCACTTCATTTCTATTATGTCAACTCCACCTCAGATCATCAGGCATTAGATCTTGGAGGTTGCAGACTCCTGGTCTAGAGAACATAGGGGTAAGGTCAGAGACTCTCATGCTGGCCTTGAAGTAAGCTTCTATGGGTTCTACAGCATCAAGGAAATTAAACGTGCCAACAACCTTGTGAGCCTGGACAAGATACTCCTTGTCTCAGATCACAACCCAGCCCTGGCTGACATCTTAATTGCAACCTTGCAAGATCCTGAGCAGAGGACCCAGCGAAGGTGTGCCCGGATTCCTGACTCACAATGAAATAATACTGTGTTGTTTTAAGATGCTAAATTTGTGGCAATTTATTACCCAGCAATATATAATTAATTCAGTAGTTCTGGGTGAGACATTTCTAACAAGCTCCCAAGTGACTACTGATGCTGGTGAACATCCACATGGAGTAGCAAGAATGTATCAATCATTCCAAAACTCAGAGTGGTAATAGGTATTAAGGATGAACAACTGGGTATGCTTTTATAATTTCTGCAACCTTAAAGTCTGATGATTCCTATTCCCTCATTATAACCTCTATTTTCTAAAGTTGACTCTCATGTGACTTTCATTGGAAATTCCCACTTAAACTTCCATGCATCTATTTCCAATTAGAATCTCAGCCCTTTAATTTCTGACTCTTGCAAGAAAATTAAATATATTCCTAATCAAATGCAAATAGCGCAGCAGAGGTGTAATTATCATTTTATCAATTCAGTCCAATCCTCTTTAACCACACTAGATATTAAATGTAACAAGAATTTAATGATTGCACTTGAGGATATTAAAATAAGACTGAGCAAAAATGAATTGTTTCTTGGTTTTGCCAAAAACAAATTATTATACTTTTCAGCTTAGTATTGTATTAGAGTATTTTTGATAGTTCTCTTGTTTGAACCATGTGGTTGAATACTATTAGGTGTGAATGAACATCTGTTCTGCACAGTCTGCTTGATTTACCTGGTCAAACCATTAGGAGTCTTAGAACTGCAGGATTTGCATGGAACTACAGGTTTCAGAATTCTTTTATCTGACAACATCATTTGGCACAGCAATTTATCTTGTGTTGTTGAAGAGTGCCTAGCCTAGAGATCACTAAAGGTAGAACCAAAAGAACTCAACTGTTGCAGATCTTTTTGGACTTGTTCTATGAAAAGAAGTCATTTTCTCTAGACTCTTTTGTTGTTCAGTTGCTTCCAATTCTTTGCGACCCCATGGACTGCAGCACCCCAGGCTTCCCTGTCCTTCACTATCTCCTGGAGTTTGCTCAAACTCATGTCCATTGAGTCAGTGATGCCATCCAACCTTCTCATCCTCTGTTGCCCTCTTCTGCTCCTGTCCTCAATCTTTATGAATTTCACTAAACTTTCAGTTCACTCTAATTCATTTAAAAAAGCATTTATTTAGTATACTACTGTCCATGGTACTAGAAAAACAGTATGAAGAACACACAGTATCTGCTCCAATGCAGTTTATGATCTAGTGGGAAACAAGTAAAACATGAAATTGTACTGATAATACAGCATGATAACTGCTAAGAGAGGTACAGCTGCAGTGAATATCCAATTTTGAATTTGAGATGTAAGATGTAAACAACTAGAGAGAAAAGGAGATTCCTAGCAGAAGGAACAGGGTGTTCTTTGGGTGAAAGAGCATGAAATTGAAAATTCAGTGTGGTTAGAACATAGGTAAGAAGCAAAGAGAGGAGTGAGAGGGGTGGGCGGAAGAAGCTGGAAAAAGTTGCAGAGGTTAAAATAAAACATGATGGTTGGTGAACCATTGTAACAGATTTTGAACTGGAACTTAAGAGTTTGAAAACTTTTGGGTCTCAGGACCCTGTTATACTTTGAAAACTGTGGAGGGTCCCAAGTTTATGTGTTATATCTATCATTGTTTACCAAACTAGCAATTAAAACAAGAAAATTTAAAAGTATTCATCAAAAATAACAATTAAAAATCCCTTACATGTTAACAAAGAGAAAAATTTGTTGTAAATCTCTTCAGTGTCTGGCTTATATAGAAAACAGGTTGATTCTCACATCCAATTTCAGCCATTTTATTGTAATGCCACATATCACACAACCTTGAAAACTACTGTACTGTCATGAAAGAATTAAAGTGAGAATGTCTAATAATATCTTAATATATGAACATTGTTTTTACTTTGCAAAATAAAAGATCTTAACCTCTAGGGGTCTCTTAAGAGGATGAGAAAACCTTGAAAGGGTTCAAAAGATGGGACTAGATATGATCAGTTTCACTTTTAGAAACTTGCTCTACAGAGAAGAGCATGTGTTATAGAGGAATAATAGGATCAGGTAAGCTAGTATGTATTCCAAAAATGTTTATCTGGTCATGTCTAGCCTTACTGAGCTGCCCAGAGAAGGTTTAAAATGACATCACATATGTCAAATATTTATTACAGAGTTAGCCCTCAGTGGTGTTACCGTAGCAATCAACAGCTTACTATGATTCATCAGAGACAAAATCCAGTTTAGAATTGGAGTCAGGAACAGAGTAAAGCTTGGCAAGAGATGTCAATTCCTTGAACAGTAGTATCAAGCTTCGCAACCCAATCAACCAACCCCTCCTCCCAATTAGATGCTAATAACCAAAGGAATGGATAAAAGTGCAGAGGTGTTTAGTTAAGGACCTGGCAAAGCTCTGGATCAAGAATGACAGATTATAATAACAAATATTAATAAGTATCATTTTTGAGCAGTTACTATATGCTGCTGCTGCTGAGTCGCTTCAGTCGTGTCCGACTCTGTGCAACCCCATAGATGGCAGCCCACCAGGCTCCCCCGTCCCTGGGATTCTCCAGGCAAGAACACTGGAGTGGGTTGCCATTTCCTTCTCCAATGCATGAAAGTGAAAAGTGAAAGTGAAGTCGCTCAGTCGTGTCCAACTCTTAGCGACCCCATGGACTGCAGCCTACCAGGCTCCTCCGTCCATGGGATTTTCCAGGCAAGAGTACTGGAGTGGGGTGTCATTGCCTTCTCCATACTATATGCTAGGTTCCTGGTAAATGCTATATAATTTTAATAGAATCCTCACAACAACCCTATGAAGCAGGTAATAGCATCATCCCCAATGGCTGCTATCCAGAATGAGAAAACTAAGGCGAGAGGGGATGAGATAACTATGATTAGGCAAAGGCAAAACCAAGTTAACTCATCCAAGGTTATAAAGCTAATAAAGGGCAGAACTAGAATTTGAACCTATGCCTGTCTGGCTGTGAGCTGGTGTTTAGCTATTAGACTATGCTTCCACATGTGAGCCATAATGTAAGAAACTTCATAAATTAAGCAAAATTCTGCATTAAACAGATTATTAGTAAATTAGATGCCAAGTACTAATATGTGAACAATTTGGGTCAGCAATATGTTAACTGTGAACTTCCAGACGCTCAAGCTGGTTTTAGAAAAGGCAGAGGAACCAGAGATCAAACTGCCAACATCCGCTGGATCATCGAAAAAGCAAGAGAGTTCCAGAAAAACATCTATTTCTACTTTATTGACTATGCCAAAGACTTTGACCATGTGGATCACAATAAACAGTGGAAAATTCTGAAAGAGATGGGCATACCAGACCACCTGACCTGCCTCTTGAGAAATCTGTATACAGATCAGGAAACAACAGTTAGAACTTGACGTGGAACCACAGACTGGTCCCAAATAGGAAAAGGAGTATGTCAAAGCTATATATTGTCACCGTGCTAATTTAACTTATATGCAGAGCACATCATGAGAAACGCTGGACTGGATCAAGATTGTTGGGAGAAATATCAATAACCTCAGATACGCAGATGACACCACCTTATGGAAGAAAGCGAAGAAGAACTAAAGAGCCTCTTGATGAAAGTGAAAGAGGAGAGTGAAAAAGTTGACTTAAAACTCAACATTCAGAAAACTAAGATCATGGCATCTGGTCCTGTCACTTCATGGCAAATAGATGGGGAAACAGTGGCAGACTTTATTTTTTGGGGGGCTCTGAAAATCACTGCAGATGGTGACTGCAATCATGAAATTAAAAGACGTTTGCTCCTTGGAAGAAAAGCTAGGACCAACCTAGACAGCATATTAAAAAGCAGAGACATTGCTTTGTCAATAAAGGTCAGTCTAGTCAAGGCTATGGTTTTTCCAGTAGTCATGTATGGATGTGAGAGTTGAACTGGAAACCAAGCTGAGTGCCGAAGAATTGATGCTTTTGAACTATGGTGTTGGAGAAGATTCTTGAGAGTCCCTTGGACTGCAAGGAGATCCAACCAGTCCATCCTAAAGGAAATCAGTCCTGAATATTCATTGGAAGGACTGATGCTGAAGCTGAAACTCCAATACTTTGGCCACCTGATGCAAAGAGCTGACTCATTGGAAAAGACCCTGATGCTGGGAAAGATTGAGGGCAGGAGGAGAAGGGGACGACAGAGGACGAGATGGTTGGATGGCATCACTGACTCAATGGACATGAGTTTGAGTAAGCTTCAGGAGTTGGTGATGGACAGGGAAGCCTGGTTTTGCTGCAGTCCATAGGGTTGCAAAGAGTCGAACACGATGGAGGGACAGAACTGAACTGAGATGCCATGTAATTAGTGATAAATAGGTGATTTACACTAAGATAAATCCTGATACTTGGTGTAAAATTTGTGTCTGTCCTAAGAAGAAGAGATCTGAAGGGAAAATAGTTTATTGCTGAGAATAGCTGGCAAGATTAAAGCTGAAGGCATACCTTTGTGGGGACCAGGCTCAGAACAGTTTACATTTTGATTGCGATCTACAAATTCAAGAATCTAGCCATTGCTAATAACTGGGAGGCTGTTTAAGAGAGTTCCCTGGTGCTTCAGATGGTAAAGAATCTGCCTGCAATGCAGGAGACCCGGTTCAATCCCTGGGTCAGGAAGATCCCCTGGAGAAGGGAATGGCAACCCACTCCAGTATTCTTGCCTGGAGAATCCCATGAACAGAGGAGTCTGGCAGGCTACAGCCCATGGGGTTGCAAGAAGTTGGACACAACTGAATGACTAACATACAGAAGAGAGTGGTTAAATCTAATGAGACTGTCTGGATTTGAATTCCAACTCTACCACTTACTATCTAACAAAGGGCAACTCAAGTTTCTGTGGCCTTAAAATAGGGACAATAATGGTAACTAACTCAAACAGTGGTGTTTGATTACAGAGTACATCTAGATTAAATCTCAAAAATAATAAATATCACAGATTAAATGCTCAAAGTTATTAACTGTAACAATTTTATCCCAAGAGCTCCTCCTTCACCATAGTTATTTAGGATATTATTAAAACATTTGCAGGGGGCCTAGATTTTCTTGTATGTAACTAAAAGGTGTATGAAGAGAGGTCCAAGATCCCCGCCAGTTTCAAGTTTCTAGGCTATCAAGTTGGCCAAAAAATTCCACTCTCCTCTCCTTGCTGCTACAGGGGAGGCTTTGCCAAAATAATGCAACACTCATTCAAATGGGGGGATTTACAGTGTGAGAATCAAACCAACCAGATTAGAGGCTGAACATCTGATAGAATGAACTGGATGTTTTGGCATGTTCTGAATAGAGCCTTAATGTGTCAAGCTTACCATAATTCTTTTTTAAGAACTTCAAAATTTAAGTAGAACTGGGTTTACTGAGACATAATTATAATAATACTTTTACCTATGACACTGGAGAAAATTCTCAACTCCTTGTACTTTTAGCAATTTTTTTTTCTTTTAAAGCTCACCATCATTCTGTTCTGTACATCTGTGTCTCTTTTTCTGTTTTGCATATAGGGTTATCGTTACCATCTTTCTAAATTCCATATATATGCATTAGTATACTGTAGTGGGAGAAGGCAAGGGTGGGATGTTTCGAGAGAACAGCACCGAAACATGTATATTATCTAGGGTGAAACAGGTCACCAGCCCAGGCTGGATGCATGAGACAAGTGCTCGGACCTGGTGCACTGGGAAGACCCAGAGGGATCGGGTGGAGAGGGAGGTGGGAGGGGGGATCAGGATGGGGAATACTTGTAAATCCATGGCTGATTCATGTCAATGTATGACAAAAACCACTACAATATTGTAAAGTAATTAGCCTCCAAATAATAAAAATAAATGAAAAAAGAAAAAAAAAAACCTCACCATCGGCATAAAGCACAACAACATACTTTCAAAAAGTTCTTACACTTTTATAAACACATACATGCACACAGCCTATTTGGCTATACGCTGAACTTTTATTATTCCCTTTTGCTTAGTTAAGGACAAAGTCTGCCATTTCAAGATTGAAGCAGAGTTCTTTTGGCTTCCAGGGAGAGGACAAACAAACATTTTTCTTTATACTGCACTGGCAATGCAGTCTTAGTTGAGAAAATTGCTGTCTCCAAGGGCTACTTCCTAAGACCAGCAATTGATGCAGTTGTTTTGTTGGTCACCAAGGTACTCAGAATCATTGATATACAAAAATTCAAGTTGTGACTTTACAAGACACTCTCAAAGCTATGAAAAATTGCTTTTAAAAGTAAGCTGAAGCCTGACCTGAAAAGACAATAAAAAAAAAAACCCACAACTATTTCGATTTGACATAATACCTTTCTGTCTTTTTTAATGGTGGTCAATCATAGCAGAATCATCTGGAAAGATGCTGCAGGATAATGAGGGTAAAGGAGACAAAAAGATTAAGGCAAAACAGAGGATAGGGAGTAAGTTTGTGTTGAACTTACAAGTTTGTCCACTGGGACATATTCTGTTCTCATGTATAAGTAATACCAAGGAGTCATAAAAGAGAAATGTATTCTTCATCTCCAAAAAATGAGAGAAGAAATAAAGGAATCTTACTGGCATGTGGAATCTTATAGTTGGAATAGATCTTAAGGACCATCTAAGCTTAGTTTACACATTAAGTATCTTCCCAAAGGTCACATGTGATGTGAAAGTCACTCAGTCGTGTCTGATTCTTTGCGACCCCATGGACTATACAGTCCATGGAATTCTCCAGGCCAGAATACTGGAGTGGGTAGCCATTCCCTTCTCCAGGGGATCTTCCCAACCCAGGGATCAAACCCAGGTCTCCCGCATTGCAGGTGGATTCTTTACCAGCTGAGCCACCAGGGAAGCCCATAGAGTTAGTGAAGTAAAGCAGAAAACATGTATATTGAGAAAGCAGAGAGGATAAAGCTCTGAGTGTTCTTACCTTGTCCTGAAGATCCCAGATGAGCCCCAAGATGATAGCTTATGGTGAATGATGTCGGATTCATGATCTCCAAAGAAGATGTAGCTTTGGGATCAGGACCAGGCTTGATCACTTAAGAGCTCTTGTGTAGCAGAGTTTTATTAAAGTGAAAAAGCACAGAGAAAGCTTCTGACATCAGAAGGGGGCCAGAGAGTGCCCCCAAAGGTCACATACTTAATGATAAAACTAGGACCAGAATTTCCATCTCTTGACTATAAGTCCTAAGTAGAGTCCATATAAAATGTTCTTATAATGTATTTTTTAAATAGGCTATTTGGAAAGGAAGTTCTAAGTTATCAAAATACGTGAGTCCTGGTATGGCGCAAGTGCCTAAGGGAATACCCAAATCACTTCCTGATAGACAAAATTCACTGCCTGGTAAATCTACAGGCATTTGGTAAATGCCCAACTAGAAAAAAGAATACCACTATACCCATCAAGATGCATGATAAAGAGAAAATCCAAGAAAACAGCAAGAAGAGATAACAGGCAGTAAGAAATAAAAAGCAGAAATTTTGCTCAACCCAGTAACAGATGGGCTAGAGAAGCTCAACTATGAATGCACAAATATATTTCCAAATACCTTGTCTCTTTCTGGTTTGTCTGTTCTTGAGTTGAGTTCTTATGCTGAAATACCAATTCTTAACAACTCTCACTCTATCCTGGCTTTTCTCTTTTGACTCACTGAGGATTTGTGCTGGTACTTCAAGGTGTTCATTTAACTATCAAATCCCATATCCCTTTGTATAGTCTTGGTCATAAAAGTAGACAAAGTAGACAGAAACGTATGGGTTAGCATTCTGGTGGATATTCTCAAAATAGCTACTACACAGTAGATATCCAATAAATATCCAAGAAGTATTGCTTATTCGTATTCATTCCACTACCAGAAACTCCTATGAATCTTAGGGGCTATAAAATCTTCTAGCATCCCAATAATCATGAAAATGACTCAAGAAAATATCACACCCTCACCTTTTATCAAATGAAAACTTAAATAAGTTATTTATCCATAGATTCTAAGAGTAAGACACTAGAAGCAGGATATCTGAGCAGAGGATAGGAAAAGGAGGGAGAAGGCCATGATGCAGAAAAAAGACCAAAAGAGAAGACTGGGGAATTTAAAAAGCAAGCCTCAGAATTCCATTTCCAGCTATGCTGATATAAATGGTAGACTTGCCCTCCCATTGTAAACAGTTATAAAACTTTACAAAGTATATGAAGCAATTGTTTCCAGGCATTGGATAAAAGGCAACACAGAATGCAATACTCAAAGAGGAGCAAAGAAGATGGGCATCACGTTCTCTATTAGTGTACAGTTCCAGCCTCAGTGTACAGTTCCAACCTCAACAGAGAGTTGGAAGCCAAGCAGAGCATGAAAGAGACAATAGAGAAAATGAAATGGGATACTAAAATATGTGATTAACCCAAAGGAAATCAGGAAAAGATGAACAGATGAATGAAGAGAACACACAGAACAACTAAAATACAATCAAATTATAGAATTAAAATGTCATATCAATAAACATTAATACATTAAATATTCACAGAAGCAGCATAGTAAGAATCACTTATTATCCAACTGGATAAAATAAGACCCAAATATATACTTTCCACAGGTATTGCACTTTAAATATAAAGAAACAAATAGATTGAAACTAAAATAATACAAAAAGAAAGCCATAGTGTCTATATTAATATCAAAGCAGATTATGAAACAAAGATTATTAGCAGAGATAAGTAGAAATGCTGCAAGTGAAGAAAAAAGCACCTTAAGAGTTAAACATAATCGTTCTAAATGTGTATGGTTCTAACAGATTTACAAAGTACATGAAATAAACACTGACCACTAAAGGAGAAACTGACAAATCTACATTGTTGTTTGAACATGTTGCACCCCTTTCTCAGTAACTGAAATAAGTTGAGAAGTAATTACTGAAGCTAACACCATTAATCAACTATACTTCAATATAAAATTTCAAAAAAGAAACTACCAAAACATGGAAGTTATGAACAACCCTATCAATGAACTGAACCTAAATGACATTTATAGAATATTACACTCCATGATGTCAGAAGACAACCTTTTAACTTCATAGAATATTTATCAAGAAAACTAGAATATTCATCAAGATAGACTATATGCTAAGTGATGAAATAATTCATTATTAAAAATATTTGAGATCCTATAAATTTTATGATCAGATAATAATGAAACTCAATGAGAAGTTAATAATTTGATGTCTAAACAGTTTTCAAATGTTTGAAAATTAAATATCACACATCTAAAATAATCCATGGGTCAAAAGAACAAAAGAAAAATTTTGAATTATTTAGCTGAAAGATAATGAAAATAAAATATATCAATATCTGTCAGAAGCAGGTAAATCAGTTATTAGAGGAAAAGTGTAAAATTTAATTACTATATTAGAAAAGGTGTGAAATCACTTATATAGTTTTGCCTTAACAATATAAAAAAGAAAAGTTAATCATCAACAAAATGGAAAGGAAAAATAAGTGAATCAGAATGGAAAAATTAAAAATTGGCTGAATTCTCTGAAAAAGTTAAAAATGATAAATCCTTTGCAAGACTAATCATTAAAAACCCACAATTTACTAACATTAAACGTGAACAAGGGAGAATTCATTAGATCCTACAGACATTTAAAGATATTACTGGGAAAAGCTTTAGGCCAATAAATTCAGAAAAATGGATGAATAGAGAAATTCTTTGCAAAACATTAAGGAAAACTGACAGAAGAAAAAGAAAATTTCTTTAGAATTATATTTATTAAATGAATATAATTAATAATAAAAACCTAGAAAATAATCTAGACCCAGATCAATTTACTGGTAGATTCTATCACATATTTAAGGAAAAAGTATCAATCTTACATACGCATGCTAAGCCACTTCAGTTGTGTCCAACTCTTTGCGATTCCAAGGACTGTAGCTGCCAAGCTCTGTCCATGGGATTCTCTGGGCAAGAATACTGGATTGGGTAGCCATTTCCTACTCCAGGGGATTCCCAACCCAGGGATCAAACCTATGTCACTTATGTCTCCTGCACTGGCAGGCAGGTTCCTTACCACTAGCACCACCTGGGAGTACTCTTCCAGAAAAACACAGGGGGAGACATAGCTTCACAACTCATGTCAGCATTGTTAGTCACTCAGTTGTGTCTGACTCTTTGCAACCCCATGAACTATAGCCCACCAGGCTCCTCTGTCCATGAGATTCTCCAGGCAAGAATACTGGAGTGGGTAGCCATTCCCTTCTCCAAGGGATCTTCCTAATCCAGGGATTGAACCCATGTCCCCTTCATTGCCGGAGAAGGCAATGGCACCCCACTCCAATACTCTTGCCTGGAAAATCCCATGGACAGAGGAGCCTGGTAGAGCTGCAGTCCATGGGGTCGTGAAGAGTCGGACACGACTGAGCGACTTCACTTTCACTTTTCACTTTCATGCACTGGAGAAGGAAATGGCAACCCACTCCAGTGTTCTTGCCTGGAGAATCCCAGGGACAGCGGAGCCCGGTGGGCTGCCGTCTATCGGGTCGCACAGAGTCGGACACGGCTGAAGAGACTTAGCAGCAGCAGCAGCTCCTTCATTGCAGGCAGATTCTTTACTGTCTGAGCCACCAGGGAAGCCTAGCATTACCCAAATACTAAACCTGACAAAAAACATTAAAAAGAAAACTACAAAGTGGTACGCCTCATGAAAATAAAAAAATTTTAACAAAATATTAGCAAATAGAATCCAACAAATAAAAATGTTTACTGCATCAAAGAAAACTACAGTTTATCCCAGGAATGATTGTTCAATATTTGATTGTCAATTCACATAATATACCCCATTAAGTGAAAAAGGAGAAAAAAAATTATGATGCTGTCAGCAAATTCAGAGAAAGGATTTGACAAAATTTACCAACCACTTATGATTAGAAAAAAACTCAGCACCCTCATGTTCACAGCAGCATTATTTGCAATAGCTAAGACATTGAAACAACCTAAGTGTCCATCAATGGACAAATGGATAAAGAAATTATATATATATGAATATGATGTATATGTATGGATTATATATAATGGAATATTACTCAGGCATTAAAGAAACATGGAAATCCTGTTATTTGTGACAACATGGAAGGATCTTGAAGGCATAAATGAAATAAGTTAGAAGATGACAAATACTGTATGATCTTCCTTATACATATACTCCTAAAAACAAGAAACCAAAACCTCCCACCAAAGTCACAGAAAAAGAGATCAGATTTGTGATTACTAGAGGCAGGGGGAGGGGGAATTAAAGAAGTGGTCAAAAATTACAAACGTCCAAGTATTAAGATAAATAAGTACTAGGGTTATAATGTACAACATGATGTCTATAGTTAACATTACTAATAGGATATGTAGGAAAGCTATTAAGAGAAGATCATATAAGAGTTCTCATCACAAGGAGGAAGTTTTTTTCCTTTTTATTGTATCTATATGAAATGATTGATGTTAATTAAACCCATTGTGGTCATTGTTTCACTATATATGTATATCAAAACACCATGTTGTATACCTTAAATTTGTACAATATGTGTGTCAATTATTTCTCAATAAAACTGGGGGGAAAGGGATCATACATGATGGTCAAGTGGGATTGATCCCTGGGATGCAAGGCTAGTTCAACAATGCAAATTAATAAATGTGATATGACACAGTAACTAACTGAATGACAAAAAATTACACAATCTTCTGAATCGATGCAGAAAACATTTGATAAAATTCAACATCTTTTCATGATAAAAAACTCTCAACAAATTAGGTACAGAAAGAATGTTCCTCAACACAATAAAAACCATGTATTACTAATACCTATCAAAATTCCAATGATAGCACTTCACATCTACTAGAATGGCTCAATTGTAAAATATGTCTCCAATACCAAATGCTGGCAAGGTTGGTGGGCAACCAGAATCCTCATGTGTGTCTGCAAGGAATGTGAAATGATACAGTTACATTGGATTACCACTTGGGAGTTTCTTTATCAAGTTAAGCATATGTTTTCCCAAATTTTAGGTATTTACCCAACATAAATGAAAGCATATCCACCAAAAACATTTGTGAAAGAATATTTATAGCGTCCAAGTGTCCAACAGGAACATGGATAAACAGATTGTGGTATATTTTACACAATGGAATACTATTCAAAAAGGAACCATCTATACATACAACATGGATGAATCTCATCAATATTTTGTTGAGTGATAAAGCCACATATAAAATATATATTCCTATATGTATATATATTTGTATATATTTATACAAAGTTTTCAAACAAGCAAATGAATTTTTAGTGAAAGAAAACAGAGGAGAGTTTGGGGGCAAGTGGTCACATGGGTATTAAATTTATCACAAATTGAGCTGTACACTTAAAATCAGGAGAAGGAAATGGCAACCCATTTCAGTATTCTTGCCTGGAGAATTCCATGGACAGAGGAGCCTGGTGGGCTATAGTCCATGGGGTCACAAAGAGTCAGACACGACTGAGTGACTAATGCACACACACACACAGAACTAGTCCATACCTGCTTGAGCTGTGAATTGCCGATATACAGACATGGCTATGATATTAACAATTATGTCACACATTGCAGAAATAGATTTCCCTTGCCATAAAACTGTCAAAAGAGGGCTTCCATTTGTTATTTTATTTCTTCTAAGTGCACACAGTGAGAAAAGCCTACAGAAATCAAAACCATACCTTTACATGCTTTTTAATTACAGATGGTTCTGTAAATCTAGCTTCTTCAGAGCCTGCACACCATTTTGTAAAACACATCTCATTCACAGGCTTGTTTCTCAGAAATGTCAATGGATCTCTTCAAGGACACACAGTCCAGTGGTAGACATCAGCAACAGACTCTTAAAAATTCTAAAAGATGGAATGGCCCCAGAGAACAGGAAAATAATACCACTACAAGAGGAGGAGGCTGAAGCAATAGGAAGCTGGCTTGGAAGGCAAGAAACCAACAATGTCCTTTTCCACTTCAGAAGGACAGCCCTAAGAATGAGATTGAGAACTCATTGCTAACACAAACCAAACTGCATTGCCAAAAGTAATACAATTTAAATAAGTCATGTAGGGGAAACCATCTCTGACTAATCCTCTGGTCACCTATCTCCAGACTAAGTCAATCGACTGTTGGAAATTTCTTTTTCCTCTCTAAGTGGTTTTACCTTTTATGAAATGAGGGGTTAGGATTATATAACTTTCAAGCCTGGTCTATTTCAGCTATTGTGATTCAACTTGAACTCCAGTCTATGCGATCTTCTAGGATGTGAATGTGCTTGTGGGATAGGGGTCCATTGGTTGGGTCCCCTATTGCAGAGAGGCAATAAACCACACATGGGCTTTGCTTTGGTATCATGTATAAAATAGGTTAAACAACAACTGAACAAATCAGTGTTAATCCCAGTTCAGTTGGATTGTTCCCTGTCTTTCTCTACATCTGGCACCTCTAAATCTCTCAACACAAAAAGTAGA
The DNA here is from genome assembly GCF_023699985.2 of Odocoileus virginianus. Classification (NCBI taxonomy): domain Eukaryota; kingdom Metazoa; phylum Chordata; class Mammalia; order Artiodactyla; family Cervidae; genus Odocoileus; species Odocoileus virginianus. The sequence goes on along the minus strand of NW_027224263.1, from coordinate 9,898,173 downwards.
GTGTTAACCTCTGTTCTGTGTTAAAGCACGCCCAATTTATAACTTCTGTCTTAACCTTCCTCTTAGAAAATGACTTGTTTGAGGAGTGACACCCTATTTTCATTAGAGATAAGGCTTTCAAGCAATGCATTTGGGTGTGTGGGTTTGGAGTCGTGGTTATATTTTGTGAATTAAATTCTCAGGGTTTGGTGTTGTGGTCTCGTTTGAGTTAAATTCTCAGGATATTCTTAGGCTTGGAATATCCAGGAGTATGGTGGTAATATTTTCAGGGAGGAACTGTGTATGCAGACAAATGGCACAGAGAGAGCAACTGAAAAAATTATATTGTTTTGAAATTATATCAGGGCACTTATGTTTGTAGGTTCTAGTCAGAAGCATCACATCAAAAGACCAGAGTTGTTTGTGGTCAAATTATTAACAGCTGTGCCCTTTAAGTAAGTCATCGAAAATGAGTTCTTGCCTAGAGACAGCAGCAGGCTAATGACCTCCACTGGTAATCTTCACTCAAAAGAAAAGACAAGCCTGCCTAGGAATAAACTAATCTCACTTTCTCAGATCCTTTCTCTCTGTCTCTCTCATGTGTGTGTGTGTGTGTGTGTGTATATATATATATATATATGAAATCCCGTATGAAGTAAAAAAAAAAGATCCCGTACAGTCAATAATAGCACAAACAACATGTCCCAAAACTGGGCCAGAAAACTGAGCCAAAAACCTACAAAAGATTCTGCACAAATGACCAACAAGCACACTTGAAAACATACAGGACATTATTCATCATTATTCCCTCACCACACAGAAAAGAAAACCCACAATAATTACAATATTGAAAGGGAGGGCTCTTAACTGGGCATATGGGGGATGAGGAGGAAACTCTTGAGGGCTAGACCATTGGTACCCAAAAGGAAATTATCCACTAATACCTGCAGATAGCTGGTGGGAAAATTCTGGGGAGCGAGTACACTGAGACCCAGGCAGAGAACTCTTACCTGGCAAGCAGGCTAGGAGGAAATCTTGGCCTCAGTGGACCAACAGGAACCGGTGTACCCTGTTGGGCTGGGGGAGACTGTCTGTTAACATTCTGCCACGACTAGGATGGATTTTCTCCAATGTGCACCCAGAAGTACCACTGGGGCTAGGCTATCTTTAAGCAGATCACAAGGCCAAGGGAATAAGTCTTGACTAGCGAGCCTCCAGGACTGGAAACGCTCATCTCGTGCTGGCCTGGGTGATTCCACTGTGCTGGGATTAAGGAGAACCACGTGGTCAGGCGTGTGGTCAGGCGTATGGTCATACATACGGGGATCCTGTTGGAACTGACCGCGTGGCTCGGATCCCATTTGTGTGAAGGACTTGCCCCGGTGCCAGTTACGTTTGGAGCCAGCCTTTAGTGGCAGCTTTGCGTAAATAGCTGCCCCACATGAGGCCACTCCCCTTCCCAGGTGGCCCACATCCAGTGTACAATTCACAGGACTATAAAGGCCCAGTAATCTTGGCCAAGTTTGGGACAACTGTGAAGGATTATTCTGGCCTCAGAGCTCCTTGTGGGATCTTGTTGGGTGGGTGTGCATCACAGCTTGACTTTTCCCTTTGCCCAGCCCTGCTGCCTTCCTTTCCCTTCCACTAGTGTTGCTATTAATAACACTTCTTAGTCAACCTCGTACCAGCTAAGCTCAACTAGGTCTGAAAGAACGATTTCAGAGGACCCTACCTTATGGCAGGGCAGGGATTGAATAAGTAAACATTGATAATAACAGAAATCAAGATATAGAAGGCGTGAGATATCCATTAGACATTACAATGGATGTATTAAGTAAATAATGGAATATAGGAGGTGCAGAATGGAGACAGAAATTTGGAAATTCATAGTTGTGTAGATCCCCCTCTCCCACCCAGAGGGATGGTGGGTGGCCAATGGGGGACCAGCAAAGTGCATTTCATAACAATAAGCACCCAGACCAGAAATGATCCGAGACCCTTCTCTACTACCCAGAGATACAAAGTCAGCACCAGCAAGACAAATCTCACCATTAAGTTATGGACCTGGAAACCTCTGTTCATCTTCTTCGGACAAGAAGTATTTGATCAATCAGGCACTAGCCTGGAAAACTCTTCTTCCCATTGGGCCAGAGATTCCCTTCCCCCACCTAGAGGCACAAGGTGGCTCAGCCTGGAGACACTCAATCCATCCCCTCAAAGCACCGCCAGCAGAAACCAATGAGAGCTGTTTAAAATAATGAACTACTTTGTAGGGAAAAAATGGTCCGGGTGTGGGTGGGGGCAAGGACAAGCCTAGAAGCAGGATAATCTATTGAGATGCCACTGTAGTAACCTCAGCACCTAGAGTCTAGCATGGACATAATCTCTGCTCACTGCACATTTGTTGAATGGATGAAGGAATCCTCTCCAAGCCTGTTTTGTCTTTATGAAACAGAGGTAATACTATTTCCCTGTATGGGTTGTTTAAAGAATTAAATAACATATGTAAAGGGCTTATCACTGCACCAGGCACACATACACACCTCCCAAAAATGACAGTAGGAATAGTTGTTATTATTCCAGAGGGATTTAATTTATACCCACAAATCTGAATATCTTGGGGGAGAATCTCACCAGGAGTGTATCAATAGGCAATGAGGATCTGCTCCCAACTCCCACAGCTGACACTATTTGAGCTCACCCATTGTACTATCCACGTCAGCCTTTTTAACCCCAGAACATCATGTCTGGTTCCAGGTTCAAAAAATGGGATTTAAATTTTCACTATCATAGAACACAAGCACCATCAGGGCTTCAGCCTCATCTCCACAGATAGAAATCGAATCTCTTTTCCTGGGTCACCAGACATTTGAAGTCTGAACCATCTACCACACTGAAGGAAGTCCAATCCAACCATCGGAGGAGGCTTCCAAAGCACATCTAGATTGTTGAATCATGCACGGTCATTTTTCAGCACTCTACGGATTCTGATTGTTGAAGTAATGGCTGGTATTATGTCTTTTATGATTATTTAAGTTAATGTAGGTTGGTCCTTCACTTCTACACTCTTCTCTCCTTAGCAGAATTTGTTGTTGAGTGTATAGAAGTAAAACGTGTTTGCAATCCCTGAAACTAGGGTCCCCAAACACTGGGATCTAATTCATTATGATCTGAAGTGGAGCTGATGTAATAATAGGAATAATGTGCACAATAAGTGTAATGCACTTGAATCATTCCAAAACCACCCCCATTCCTGGTCCATGGAAAAACTGTCTTCCATGAAACTGGTCCTGGTGCCAAAAATGTTGGGGACCTCTGCCTTAAACCATGTCTAACTTTATAATGGCCCAACTGGTAGAAACCAAGAAGAGTTATAGCATGTAGCAAGTCACTGCCTGATTATTCCTAGACACCTACACCTCCCACCCCCCCCTCAAAACAAAAAGATTCAAGTGCATCCAGGGTCCCAGGATGCACTTATTTTTTTTTCCCAGGTTATCATACATCAATTCAAATAGTTCTTAAACCCAATTATACTTCATAATCGAGGAGTTAACTGAAAAGGCACATGCTAAAGCCTGTTCCATACATTAAATCTGAGACTGATTTTTAACACTCTTCCCAAGTACATTTTTACCCAAGTCTCCAGGTGATTCTGATGATAACTCAGGTTTCAGAAACTTCAGACTGTGAATGATTATACTCCTTTCTAGAATGTTTACCCCTCTGTCTCTGTATGTTGAAATCTAGCTCACACTTCAGGGAACAATTCAAATTCAACCACCCACGTGGTGACTTTCTTGATGGGATATCTCCCATTGTGACAGAAAAAGGAGGTATCATTCCCTTGCGCAGGGTATACAGGAGCACTGGGATATGGCATCCAGGATAGAGGAAGAACTCTTAAGTTTTACACTGAAATTTCCCACTAGAGTTTGTGCACTGGGCTGTAAGCTGGGTCAAAACAAAGTAACTTGGGTAAGTCTCTGATTTATATAGAGACATGGATTCCAGTCACCTAGCAACCTTATTTGGGGAGGTAGATTAGAAGCTACTATATAATAGTAGCTATATATAATATATATAGTAGTAACTATATATAATAGCTTGGAATTTATGTTTAAAAGGAGAAAAATTTTAAAAAGGAGAAGAGTCAATAAAAGAACATATATATGTGTGTGTATATATATATGTATTCAATATAACTGAATTACTTTGCTATGCACCTGAAACTAACACAACATTGTAAATCAACTATACTTCAAAATAAATAAAAGGAATAAACAGTAGCTATAAAATAGGCCACTACATAGGTGCAATAAATCATGAGGGTAGTAAAATACTGCAGAGAACTTTGTTCATTCATTCAGTTGTCCAGTTGTGTCCGACTCTGCAACCCCATAGACTGTAGCTCATCAGACTCCTCTGTCCGTGGGATTTCTCAGGCAAGGATACTGGAGTGGGTTGCCATTTCCTCCTCCGGTGATCGAGCCTGCGTCTCCTGCTTTGGCAGGTGGGTTCTATATCTCTGAGTCACCAGGGGAGCTGAAGGGGACTTACTTATGGTGGAATAAGAGGCGAGCAGGAAGACGTTGGCCCTGGAAGGGAGGTTAAGTGTTGTCTTAATATCCTAGGCCAGTATATTGCAACATTTAATCCCCAGATTGCCTGCATGAGTGTCATTAGGATGCTGGGTTAGATTCCAGCTCTATGAAATTAGATCCTTTGAGAGTAAGACCTAAGGGTGTGCAGTTTAAGACATTCCCAGGTGTTTGTGATGATCAGTCATGTTTGGTCCATACCAGGCTAGAGTTCCTAGGTGCCTCTTCCTCTCTAGAACAGATTCTCTAGTGCCCCAGCACAGTGTCATCTCTCATGCCTTATCTTCCAAACTGATACATTGAAGATTCTGTGAACAGAGACAGTGTTTATATAATAATCCTCAACTCACAAGTATCTCTTACTATCTATCCTTGGTTCTTGCCAATTCAAAGTCATACCTGTTAGAAGGAAGAGAGAGAAGCTCCAAATAAGTGATCTCATGCAGAAGGAAGTGCTTGGAATTCATGAAGCATTTGTAATTTAGTGGGGCTCCAGTCAGCAGAAGGAATGGCTCTATCCACTGATTCTCTCAGGCCTCACTGAGTTCAGCCTGTATTGCAAATTATTTTGTCCATCCTCTATATCTTTTCTTGGGATGGATAATGATGAAATAGCTGGCAGAGAAAAGCAATGAAAGATCTGTGTTGAATGTAGGATTGCCACAAAAAATATAGGACACACACGTACATTTGAATTTCTGATAAGCAACAAATACATTTCAGCCTAACTATGCCCCCATGAAATATTGGGGCCATGTTCATATTTACAAATTGTTGCTTCTTTGCTCAACCTGCCAACATAGTTGAATGAGCAAGAAAGAGAATGAGGAAGTTTCTCTAACTGATTCCTTCACTCATTTCACCTTCAGCATGAAAGTTGCATGGGTTCATAGAAAGGTGTAGGTAGAGTCAAGAAAGATGAAGAGCTTGCTAACTTCATATGTGGCTTTGAAAGAGTCCCTTTCCTCACATTGGCCTCAGTTTCCCCCATCTGTGAAATGAGACAATTCAACTAGATGATTTCTTAGCATCCTTCCTGCTCTGAAAGTCTGGTGTTTTATCTCCACCCTGGAAATAGATCCATCTACTGTGCTCCCTGGATATGTTTGAGGGCCTGTGTGTTTGATAACAGATCTCTAAGTGGGGATGGAGCATAATAGCAGTCTCCAACCTTTTTGGCACCAGGGACTGGTTTCATGGAAGACAATTTTTCCATGGACTGGGGGGGGGGGATGGTTTCAGGATGATTCAAGCACATTACATTTATTGTGCACTTTATTTCTATTATTATTACATCAGCTCCATCTCAGATCATCAGGCATTAGATCCCAGGAGGTTGGGGACCCCTGATGTACAAGACAGTCTCTAGCAAGTATTTGTCTATACTTGTCAATTTATCAATAACTTTCACTGTGATAAGTCAGAACCATTCTACACATCACCAATCCCCCTTAAAACTATAATGTGGGGGGCTTCTCTGGGGGTCCAGTGAGTTTCTCTGAGTTTCCAATACAGGGGTCCCTAGGTTCAATCCCTGACCAGGGAACTAGATCCCACATGCTGCAACTAAAGATCTCATGTGTGCCACAACTAAGACCTGGAACAGCCAAATAAATTAAAAAAATTTTTTAAAATATATAAAAGTATAATGTGGAAAAGCAGATTGGTTCATCAAGATCTCGGGGTGTATGTGGCCTGGGAGAGCACTTCCCAGAGAGCTTTTACTCTGGGAAGGGAGATTAAAACAGGAGAGCTTTTACTTCCTTCTTCCTTCATTGGCTTCCACTTTTGCAATCTTTACTTCTTTAAAACATTTGCCTCGAGCAGAATTGTTAGACTGTGTATATTTTTTTTCCCTTCCCTTCCAGAACAGGTTCTAACCTAATCCTCCTCCTATCATCTGGGTATGAAAATGACATATTTGCCCCCATCCTTGTAGGAAGTTAAATTAATGAGGAAAGAAGGGTGTCACTTTGCCAGCATTCATTTTTACATGGTCCTGCCGGAGGAGGATATTAGTGTTATCATCCTTGGTCACGGATTCGTTTGCGTTTCCTTCACTAAAAACAATTTCATTATCTAATAAACCACATGATTTTCAATTCCAGCCTGTGCTAATTGATTTTTCCCTATTTATATCTTCAGCGGCTGGGAGAGCTTTTCTCTAGATAAGGTAGATTTCATTTTCAAGCCTTCATTATGTTCAGAGCTCCGTTCTGTTGGCAAATTCCTCCATTACGGCTGAAGATCACTGTTCCCTAACTCCTTCCTATTAATTAATCACTATCTTTATACATGTAATAAATAGTGTAACTGCCAGCAAGAAGAAAAGAAGTTTAGCCTTAAAAGACAGGGTTTTTTTTCCCCCCTCTCAAAACTACTTCAGACAGCATAAATATTGGCCTCAGTATTCTGTTTTGCCATCTAAGTAACAGAAATTGTCTTAACTTGTTATTTTCAAGCAGGAGTTGAAAAAAGACAGGAAAGCAATCTCAAACTGAAACCTTTCACAGCAGGCAAAGGCGAGCATCAGCTCAAAACGCACAGTTGTAAACACCTTCGTTAATTAGCATTCTCTCTACACTTGTCCTGAATTGTAATCTTTTGTTTCAACGGGAGTGATTTTTATATCTGAGAGGGGGGTAATGTTTCATAATAAGCTTAAATCTGACAAGCTGTGAGTTGCATATCTTGCGCTTCCTAAGGGGAATCCATTGTGCTTTATTCCCATGCTATATTATGCCACCTGCTTTGGTTCTCAGAAAGGTCCTCATCTTAAGCAGATAAATAATCATGAGGCACAATACAATGGGCACCTCACTCATGCATTTTCTATTAGCTATTATTCATTGACATTAGATGGTAAACTTTCAGTTAACATGGACTTCACGTGGAAAAAGTCACGATACCAATGGAAGAACCTTGTTTGTATGTGTGTGTGTGTACTATTTCAGCATCTTCAAATTGATTTAGCCTTCAAAAGGTCCCATTAAGGGGGGGAGGGTAGTGGGAGCAGGAGAAAAAATAGAAATGAAAATCTAGTGTTTTATCCCTTAAACCAGGGGTCCCCAACCTCCAGGACCTAATGCCTGATGATCTGAGGTGGAGCTGATGTAATAATAGAAATAAAGTGCACAATAAATGTAATGCACTTGAATCATCCCAAAACCATCACCCCCTGCCACCCTGGTCTATGGAAAATTGTCCTCCACAAAATTGGTCCCTGGTGCCAGCAAGGCTAGGGACCTCTGCCTTAAAGCAGAACTTGCAAAGGATATTTCTCAGATGGGTTCCTGACGTGCCCAGAGATGGTTCTCTGCAGGCTTTGGAGTGGCTGAATGGGATCTGGGACTTCCTTCTCACTTCAGTGTACCTGTGTACACTTGTATCACTTCCTACCTATGCTGTGATGTGATAAAGGTTGGGAGGCATTTTCTATGCTTGAGAGGTCAGGTCAGAATTACATTTATTATCTGATACTATGACACTCTTTGTCTTAGTGAGGCACTGCTCATTGTGGGGGTTCTTATATTTCTCAAATGTGTTATGTGTTGGGCTAGATATTGGGTTGGCCACAAAGTTTGCTCAGGTTTAAAAAAAAAGAAAAACTTTGTGGCCAACCCCAAAAAACTTGAGAATAATGTTATTATACTCTGTGTGTATATGTGTGTTGTGTATAGGGAGCATACAAGAGAAATTCAAAGACATGTACTCTGTAAAGATTATGAACATATAAATATTCATTTCTGCCGGTGAGGCAATGCTTTATCATTCTTCTGTCTCTTCCCTATATCTCAGGTCTGCCACATACCAGGGATCCAAAGAGACTGTATTATTGAATACATTGGTTTAAACATGAGAATCCAATGCCCTACACAAGGGTGTTGTTGGCTCAGGCAATTTCAGGGACATATCTGTAGCAGATGCTATTTAGGATGCTGGAGATAAGTTCTTGATGTCAGGCCTTTCTGGACAGGCTGAGGTGGAGACTTAAATCCATGATTTCCCTGTATTATGTCTTCTTTCCCCCTCTGTCTCCTCTCCTTCATTTCCTTTCTATCCTGCCCTTCCCTTCTTTTTCTCCTTTCTACCCTCTCTGATTTTCCTCTTAATTTTCCATAGAAGGTCTGCATTGGTATTGATAAAGTTGTCAGTTCATCAACTCCTTTCCATTATAAGTAAAAGCCCTTCCCCTTGCTTGTGATCAGGAAGAAAAGCAAGCCTGACAAATCAATGTCTTTTGTGCTACTTCAGTAAACCATATTAATGAAATTCACTTGTTTCTTCTGCACAGTCCAGCTGTTTGCATGGCTCTGTCCTCCACTTTCTTTTTATTTTAAATTGTATTCATTTATTTATTTTTGGCTGCACTGAGTCTTCATTGCTGTGCCCGAACTTTCTCTAGCTGTGGCAAGCGGGGGGCTACTCTTTGTTGCAGTGTGTGAGGCTTCTCATTGTGGTGGCTTCTCCTGTTACAGAACACGGGCTCAAGGGCACATGGGCTCAGCAGTTGTGGCCCATGGGCTCAGTTACTCCATGACATGTGGGCTCTTCTTGCACCAGGGTTTGAACCTGTGTCTCCTGCATTGGCAGGTGGACTCCTAACCACTAGACCAACAGGGAAGTCCCAGTTGCCCACTTTCTTCAGTCTCTGCTCACCAGAGAAACCTTCCCTGCTCACGCTTTATGAAAATAGCAGCCCTTCAGCCCATGCAACAGTCTTCTCTGACTCCTTACTCTGTTTCTTCATAGGACTGACCACAATCTGAAATGTTCTATAGCTATTGCCTATTTGTTTCTTGTCTTTCTCCCTTGAGTAGATTGTAACATGAGCACAGGCACTCTGTTTCATTCATTATTATATCCATAGCTTCTACTACATAGTTAACATTCAATAAACATTGGTTGAACAAATGAATGAACATCCACATTTATAAGCATAGTAACATTCATTAAAGCTATATTTTAAGAAAACCTTCTTAGTCCCTATGCATCATTCGAACTATGCATTTTCCCCTATTTACAGAAGCATTATCACTAAGTAGGCTGATATAAGAGAAGGGCATGGCAACCCACTCCAGTATTCTTGCCCAGAGAATCCCCATGGACAGAGGAGCCTGGAAGGCTACAGTCCATGGGGTGGCAGAGAGTTGGACATGACTGAGCAACTAAGCACAACACAACACAGACTGATATACAATCATAGGTGGGACAAAGATCAGAGAGTAGATTAAAAATACCATCATGCCCAAGAAGGTTCCCTCAATATAAGACTCTCCAAGGAGAACTTGCCAACTTCTCAGTTCATATAACATTTTGCACCACTTGTAATAAGTTACCTCATATTATTCATGGTTACACAAGCACATGTTTGATCCTTTGGTTAGATCATAAGCCTTTCTTACAAGGGCAGAGAGCACATCTTACACAATTCCTTATCCTTTATCCTATGGCACAGTGCCTTGAATGTATAAGACAGTCTCTGAATATGTGATCAGTTCATGGATGCTGTTTATCACCTTAGTGTGAATATCAGGAAATGATTCTTTTACCTTGTCTGTTCAATGAGAGGTTGAACTACATCATTTCTAGGATCTTTTTGGCTCTAATTCTCTATGGTTCTATACCCAATATACCTCCAAAACATATACCTCCACTTGGAAAGGCTTTCTTTTACTTCAACGATAATAAGTTGGAAGCATTGCTACTTAATTCTTAACAAAAGACATTTTGTTAAATTGGTTAAAAAATTAGCAACTGTCTGAGATGTCAAGCTGAGTGTAATAATGAGCTGAGTTAAAAATAATTTAATGAATTCATGTATCCTTTTAACACATATAATTTAGAATGGGCTAAAAATGACTTCCATGAAAATGGACCATGCTAAAAAATCTCTACCACATAACTGTTAATATTTCTACCTTGTTAGATTAGACCTCTACTCCATTAGAATGCCATTAAAAGAAAAATATGCAATTTTTATATTTTAACTTAATCAGACCCTTTTGGTCTCAGAGTTTGAGTCTGGTTTACCCTCACCATTGTAGAGCCTCTATCTCAGATGCTAAACTATCATCTTATTGAAATGTATCTGTGCTCTCTTTGGTCATATCACTTTGATGTTTTTTGTATTTTTTCACTCTTCATCTTACTCTCTACTCCTTCTATGATTCAGGGGCAACCTTTGGGGCCAAAATGAGGGGTTATCATCCCAGTTTTGTAATATGGAGCCCCTCTTACAAAATAAGTCTACTCCAAGCACCTCTCTCCTTGAAGGCAGACACATACTCTCTGGGGACAAGCTTAATGCATTCTTCTCCACCACCTTGTTAAGGAGAATCAGAATTCCCCTTATCCCTGTGAAAATGAGAGTAATGGACTATATTTCAGGCCACTAGCCCTTTGGTAAGAGATGGAAGTATCCTAGGTTTTTCTCAATAATTATGTTTAGTTCAGTCGCTCAGTCGTGTCCAACTCTTTGCGACCCCATGGACCGCAGCACGCCAGGCTTCCCTGTCCATCACCAACTCCCGGAGCCTACTCAAACTCATGTCCATTGCATCGGTGATGCCATCCAACATCTCATCCTCTGTTGTCCCCTTCTCCTCCCACCTTCAATCTTTCCCAGCATCAGGGTCTTTTCCAATGAGTCAGTTCTTCACATCAGGTGACCAAAGTATTGGAGTTTCAGCTTCAGCATCAGTCCTTCCAATGAACACCCAGGACTGATCTCCTTTAGGATGGACTGGTTGGATCTCCTTGCAGTCCAAGGGACTCTCAAGAGTCTTCTCCAGCACCACAGTTCAAAAGCATCAATTCTTCAGCGCTCAGCTTTCTTTATAGTCCAACTCTCACATCTGTACATGACTACTAGAAAAACCATAGCTTTGACTAGATGGACCTTTGTTGGTAAAGTAATGTCTCTGCTTTTTAATATGCTGTCTAGGTTGGTCATAGCTTTTCTTCCAAGGAGCAAGCGTCTTTTAATTTCATGGCTGCAGTCACCATCTGCAGTGATTTTGGAGCCCCCCAAAATAAAGTCTTTCACTGTTTCCACTGTTTCCCCATCTATTTGCTGTGAAGTGATGGGACCAGATGCCATGATCTTAGTTTTCTGAATGTTGAGTTTTGAGCCAACTTTTTCACTCTCCTCTTTCACTTTTATCAAGAGGCTCTTTAGTTCTTCTTCGCTTTCTGCCATAAGGGTGGTATCATCTGCATATCTGAGGTTATTGATATTTCTCCTGGCAATCTTGATTCCAGCTTGTGCTTCATCCAGCCCAGCATTTCTCATGATGTACTCTGCATATAAGTTAAATAAGCAGGGTGACAATATACAGCCTTTAAAAGTTGAAAATTCTCTTTACGTGTAAAACCTCATTTTATCCTTATGCAAACCCCAAGTTATTTCCATTAAAATATTATTAGCACCAATTTCTAGATGTGGAAATTGAGACTCAGAAATACTAAGTGACTTCCCTTGTAAGTAATACAGACAGTAATCAAACCCTGGTCTAGACTAACACCAAAGTTCATGTTCTTTATCACTAAATGTTATGACTGAGTCAGTAGACCAGCACTGGAATGCATACTGAGTGACCCTGGACTGGGATTTTTATGAAAAGCTCATTGAATATTAGTTGCATTAACTACTCATCTATCATTATAAGTTAAAGACATTAGCAAACATCCCCCTGACAACAGAGAGACTGATTCGTAAAAGCAACTTTCCTATATGATGAAGATTTTCACAGAGTTGGAAAGCGTTTTATGATTTTTGGAAGCAAAATTATTTTTTGTATACTTAAATGTATAATAATATATATATATATGTGTATATGCATGTATTTTGGTATATAGGGATTCTCAGGTAGCTCAGTGGTAAAGAATCTGCCTGCCAATGCAGGAGATGCAGGAGACTCAGGTTCGATCCCTGGGTCGGGGAAGATTCCCTGGAGGAGGAAATGGCAACCCACTCCAGTATTCTTGCCTGGAGAATCCCATGGACAGAGGAGCCTAGTGGGCTATAGTCCATAGGGTTGCAAAGAGTCAGACATGACTGACTGACTGTGCACATATGAGCATGTGTACATGTACACATTTTCGTGTGTTGGGATCTTCCCAATCCAGGAATTGAACCCAGGTCTCCTGCATTGCAGGCAGTTTCTTTACCATCTGAGTCATGAGGGAAAGACTATATATATATATATATAGCATCCGCATGTAATTACATTCCAAAAATCATAGGTTGCTAAAAAAGCCTTTGACTGTGTGAATCACAACAAACTGTGGAAAATTCTGAAAGAGATGGGAATACCAGACCACCTGACCTGCCTCCTAAGAAATCTGTATGCAGGTCAAGAAGCAACAGATAGACTGGTTCCAAATCGGGAAAGGAGCATGTCAAGGCTGTATACTGTTACCCTGCTTATTTAACATGCAGAGATGTAATTCATGAGAAGTGCCAGGTTGGATGAAACACAAGCTGGAATCAAGAATGCTTGGAGAAATATCAATAACCTCAGATATGTAGATGACACCACCTTTATGGCAAAAAGTGAAGAAGAATTAAAAAGCCTCTTGATGAAAGTGAAAGAGGAGAGTGAAAAAGTTGGCTTAAAACTCAACATTCAGAAAACTAAGATCATGGCATCTGGTCCCATCACTTCATGGTAAATAGATGGGGAAACAATGGAAACAGTGAGAGACTTTATTTTTGGGGGCTCCAAAATCACTGCAGATGGTGACTGCAGCCATGAAATTAAAAGACGCTTGCTCCTTGGAAGAAAAGCTATGACCAACCTAGACAGCATATTAAAAAGCAGAGACATTACTTTACCAACAAAAGTCCATCTAGTCAAAGCTATGGTTTTTCTAGTAGTCATGTATGGATGTGAGAGTTGGACTATAAAGAAAGCTGAGCGCTGAAGAATTGATGCTTTTGAACTATGGTGCTGGAGAAGACTCTTGAGAGTCCCTTGGACTGCAAGGAGATCAAACCAGTCAATCCTAAAGGAAATCAGTCCTAAATGTTCATTGGAAGGACTGATGCTGAAGCTGACTTTGGCCACCTGATGCAAAGAGCTGACTCATTGGAAAGACCCTGATGCTGGGAAAGATTGAAGGTGGGGGGAGAAGGAGATGACAGAGGATGAGATGGTTGGATGGCATCACCAACTTGATGTACGTGAGCTTGAGCACGCTCTGGGAGTTGGTGAAGGACAGGAAGCCTGGCATGCTTCAGTCCTTGGGGTCACAAAGAATCCGACATGACTGAGTGACTGAACTGAACTGACAGTACAATTGTGATGTTTCACATATCCCCCCTGACGTGTGTCCATGCTGCTCCCACCCCCCATAGAGGCACAGAACTTTCATTATGCCCAGTTCGTCCTGTCATGTGCTAAAACTTTTTCACATCTTATAGTACAAATATTTCCAGGATGTTTAACACACAAAAAAGAACTATGGAGAGAGGGAAATATTGATCTCAAATGGCAGAATTTCAGATATAAGAAAGGGAGGAAGTACTTCATATGTACCTGCATGCTCAGTCATGTCTGACTTTGCAACCCCATGGACTGTGGCCCACCTATCCTCTGTCCATTGAATTCTCCAGGCAAGAATGCTGGAGTGGGTGGCCATACCCCACTCTGGGAGATCTTCCCTACCCAGGGATCTAACCCTGGTCTCTTGTGTCTCCTGCACTGGCAGGCAGATTTTTTTTTTTTAATTTATTTTTTTTCCATTTATTTTTATTAGTTGGAGGCTAATCACTTTACATCATTACAGTAATTTTTGTCATACATGTACACCATGGAATATTACTCAGCCATTAAAACGAATTCATTTGAATCAGTTCTAATGAGATGGATGAAACTGGAGCCCATTATAAAGAGTGAAGTAAGCCAGAAAGATAAAGACCATTACAGTATACTAACACATATATATGGACTTTAGAAAGATGGTAACGAGAACCCTATATGCAAAACAGAAAAAGAGACTCAGATGTATAGAACAGACTTGTGGACTCTGGGAGAAGGCGAGGGTGGGATTTTTTTTTTTTTTAAATCACTGAGTCACCTAGGAAGCTTTTCATATAATTTCCCACTAAACATTACACACCACTACAACCAAGCCAGCACATTGTGACCTATGCATATGACCACTCCTAGTCTAGGTCTATCATATTGTATATGATAGATATCCTGAAACAGTGTTTTCCATATTTGAGCATGAGAATCACCATGGAAGATTTGCTAAAAATATATATACCCAGATCATTCCCAAAAGATTCTGATTCAGGTCATCTGGGGTTGGATCAGGAGTGTCTTTGTAACAAGCATTCCGGATAAAGCTGATGTTTAGCTTTCGGAACACTGACCTTCCCTTAAAATAATCCGGTGAGTGACAATGATCATTGTAAGATATGCACTCAAATTTCTGCCATCTAGGATAAATGCAATCAGGTAGATGAAATACTTACTTAAAACTTTCAGAGCAATTTAAATTCCTTTCCTGCCCAAGTTGAGAGTGAATCATACTTCCAATCTGAATTTAGTTCATCTTTGTGGAATTGCTGTACTATATTATCAAATATCTCTACTCATATTTTCTGATGAGAAAGCAGTTCAATATTCCTTTGTCAATAAAAAGCTGGCATTCCTATTATCATAGCTCACTCAGTATAATAGGAAATGTACTATCATTTGTTTTTAATGGAGTTTAATGTAATAAGGAATACTTAATGGCTAGCCAGACACTATTGTATATTATGGCTATATCCTGATTTATCTAAAACTAGTCTAAACTTTAGTTTCACAGGAAAACATTTATTTTATTTTCTGCAGTAGGCACCATTAATGATGTCATCATATAACAGCATACTATTAAGTCAATATAGATTTTGTTTTATAAAAGCAGGGAATTGAACCACAGTTATCAGTCATAAGCTTATGCAAGTATGATACACTAAGACAGACTTTATGTAATCAAAGTATCCTCCTTTACTCCATCTGCAGAAAACACATATACCACAAACACAGACCACAGAAACCACTAATCTGTGGTAACCAGTATCTGCATGATATTTATAAGTGGAATCCATGAAATAAAGTCTCTTCTACATTCTCTGAACAGTTTCTGACCACGTTGGGGACATAGTAGTTGCTCAACAGTTACAAAAGGAAGCCAAGGGCATACTAAATTTTTCTTTCTTTTTTTTTGTTTGATTGATATATTTTGTTTGAGGAAACTCAAGCAAAGCTCAGGAAGAAGGACCCTTCACTCTATCTGATATTTTGCTGCATACTTTGGACATGGATAAATCAAGTAAAAATAACCACGAAAGCTTCCCTTTTCACATTGACCTTCCCAGGTAAAGATAAATAGCCTTTGGGAAAGATAAAAATCACTTTATGGTAATCTCTTTTAATATCTTAATGAATGTTGAACACTAGGGTTCAGTATGATGTTGAAGGACAGGGAAGCCTGGCCTGCTGCAGTCCATGGGGTCACAAAGAGTTGGACATGACTGAGTGAACAACAACATTTCAATAAACGTTTATTACATACCTCTCTAAAGAAGCGAAGGTGTCAGATACTGGGGAAGGAAGGTGCATTCATTGTATTAGCAGTCTCCAGAGAAACAGAACCATTAAAATAACAAGGAAAAACAATACATATTCACAATACATACAACATACATATACACAGTACATACAACAACAATCCATAGAATACAAGTGAATGAGTCGGTGGCATCAGCAGATAAGCACTTTACCAATAAGTTTCTGAAAGCAAACAGAGGGTCAATAATTGATAAAGGAGGATTCCATAAGCCACAGCTTAGACAAAGGGTCCTCAACCTAAGCTGCACACTGGAATCACATGGTGAATTTTGCAGCTACTAATGCTCAGTTCAACACCCCTTCTTCCCCCCCAACCTCATGCTGATATTCTAATTTAATTGGTCCTGGGGAGGACCAATCTTGACCTACAGTTTTTTTTTTTTTTAAGCTGGCTGGGTGATTCTCTAAGTCCAGCTAAGATGAGAACCACTGGCCTAGACAAGTGGTTTTCAGATGTGTTTTCAAACATGTTAACATGCATATGGAACATCTGGGAATCCTGTTAAAATGCAGATTCTGATTCAGCAGTTTTGAGGTGGGCCAGTGGATGTGCATGTCTTTATTTAATTCATTTATTGACTGTGTTGCACAGCATGAGGATCTTAGGTCCCTGACCAGTGATTGAACCCATGGCCCCTGCAGTGGAAGCACGGAGTCTTAACCACTGGACCACCAGGGAATTTCCTGAATGTCTATTTCTAACATGCTTCCAGGTGATGTTGGATTCTGCTGATCCACAGACCATGCTTTGATTTTGTAGCCTAGTGGTTCTCAAACTCAAGGATATATCAGAATCCCCTGGACAGGGCAGGGCAGGGTCGTTAAAACACAGATTCTTAGGCTCATCCCCAATGTTTCGGATTCTGTAGGTCAGGTGATGCTGATGCTGCCGGTCCTTGGACAACACTCTGAGAACCACTGTTATGTTCAGCTTAGGAAGGAAGCTACTCACCCCCCCAAAACTCTGCAGAGGCTCTGATCTCAATAGTTGAATTAAAAGTCTGTATACATGAGATGTTTCTTCCTCTCTTGTGTCTCAGAACTTTAGATGGCCTGGCTTCTCCCTCTCATATAAAACTCAAAGATCTCTTCCATAAAGAAATTGCACAACTCCAGAGCAGTCTCCTGAATTCTGGCATTTAATGAGATCCTGGATTGTTGTTTTATTTTTAAAGTCCTCACTCTGTGACCCAAAAGCAGCAGCAGTTATGAATCTGCAGTGTGCATCAGAATCACATGGTGAGCTTGAAAAAAACTTACAGAAGCTCTTGAAAAAGTACTAGTGGTGAGGACTGAATCTATTTGCATATGGACCCGAGACTAAACAAATGTGGGTATTATGGTTTTAGAACATAACGTTGTTAACCTTGAAAAAGTAAAAAATAATAAAAAATTTCAAGGCAGACTGAGAAAGAAGTGTGAGGGTGTTAATTTCCTTACTTTTTCACAGCAGAGAGTTTATACAGTTTAGAACTAAAAGGTGATGTTATGAAAGAATACAATGCCTTCCTCCACTTCCTAATTATTTTCCTTAATAATCTTTTTATAACCATCAAGAGATCTTTTGAAAATGACTACCTTCTGTGCTAAAGAAACATTTCTCTGGCACTCAATACTTGTTTTAGTTTTATTTCCGTTTCCTTTTGTTTTCACCTTAAATTCAAGTTAGGCACTCAGGAGTTTGGCTGTCATCCACTCTTTAGCAGACAGATCATTATGAAGGGTGCCAAGATGTCTTTGATAACATACATTAGATAACATGAGAGATTGGAGAGGTGATGGTCTCAGGGAGGCTTGGGAAGATAACATACAGCAATGGCTCTTTGCCGTAGGAGGCAGAGCCTGGGGCTAAGAAGGAAGATGCTTTGGCAACTTTGGGCCAAGTCATGTGCTTCCAACTTTCAGGGTAGCCACCAGGGTCAGAAAGAAGGGCCCTGGTGACACATGGCAAGAAACCACTGAGAAGCAGATGGGGGAAGAGGTGCTGGAGATAGTGTAGGCATTGGAGCCCATTCACAGCCACAAAAGGCTCTGTCTTTTTTTATTTTTTAAACAAATAATTTATTTGGCTGCTCTGGGTCTTAGTTATGGCAGGCAGGATCTCCATTGTCTCTTGTGGGATCTTTCCTTGAGGTGCAAGAACTCTCTAGTTGTTGTTCAGTTCAGTTCAATCACTCAGTCGTGTCCATCTCTTTGTGACCCCATGGACTGCAGCAAACCAGGCTTCCCTGTCCATCACCAACTCCTGGAGCTTATTCAAACTCATGTCCATTGAGTCGGTGATGCCCTTCAACCATCTCATCCTCTGTCGCCCTCTTCTCCCGCCTTCACTCTTATGCAGCATCAGGGTCTTTTCCAATGAGTCAGTTCTTCACATCAGGTGGCCAAAGTATTAGAGCTTTAGCTTCAGCATCAGTCCTTCCAATGAACACCCAGGACTGATCTCCTTTAGGATGGACTGGTTGGATCTCTTTGCAGTCCAAGGGACTCTCAAGAGTCTTCTCCAACACCACAGTTCAAAAGCATCAATTCTTCAGTGTTCAGCTTTCTTTATAGTCCAACTCTCACATCCATACATGACTACTGGAAAAAACATAGCTTTGACTAGATGGACTTTTGTTGGTAAAGTAATGTCTCTGCTTTTTAATATGCTGTCTAGGTTGGTCATAGCTTTTCTTCCAAGGAGCAAGCGTCTTTTAATTTCATGGCTGCAGTCACCATCTGCAGTGATTTTGGAGCCCCCAAAAAATAAAGTCAGCCACTGTTTCCACTGTTTCCCCATCTATTTGCCATGAAGTGATGGGACCAGATGCTATGATCTTAGTTTTCTGAATGTTGAATTTTAAGCCAACTTTTTCACTCTCCTCTTTCACTTTCATCAAGAGGCTCTTTAGTTCTTCTTTGCTTTCTGCCATAAGGGTGGTGTCATCTGCATATCTGAGGTTATTGATATTTCTCCCAGCAATCTTAATTCCAGCTTGTGCTTCATCCAGCCCGGCATTTCGCATGATGTACTCTGCATGTAAGTTAAATAAGCAGGGTGACAATATATAGCCTTGATGAACTCCTTTCCCAATTTGGAACCAGTCTGTTGTTCTATGTCCAGTTCTAACTATTGCTTCTTGACCTGCATACAGATTTCTTAGGAGACAGGTCAGGTGGTCTGGTAGTCCCATCTCTTTAGGAATTTTGCACAGTTTGTTGTGATCCACACAGTCAAAGGCTTTGGCATAGTCAAAGTAGATGTTTTTCTGGAACTCTTGTCCACTAGTTTTGGTGCAAGGGCTTGGCTGCTCCATTGCATGTGGGATCGTAATTCCCTGAATGGGGGATCGAACTCATGTCCCCTGCACTGCAAGATGGATTCTTAACCCTGGACTGCCAGGGAAGTCCCCAAAGAATTTGTCTTGCAAGGAGACAATGAAACCAGAGTCCCTGAAAACTCCTGCAGCATCACATGATCCTTGCTCTGGCAAATCGGAATCCACAGCCTTTCAGGAAAGTGGAAGGTGACAGAGATGCTCCCTGAGGGACTAATCACACAACCCAGGGCCTGGGACCTGTCCTGGGAATGCAGAGTTTCCTGTCTTAAGAAACTTACCACCCATAGGGTGAGGGAAACTGCAGGAGTCAGAGAGCTGGGGCTTCCTCTGGGCAGAGTGGCCAGAATTCTGAGAACAAGTCTGTGTAGCAATAGATGGTCATGGCCAGGCCGGATGTAAGAAACAGAGAAGCCAAAGTTGGGATGAAAAGGGTGCCCAAGCCACAAGAAGAAGTGAAGGAAAATGGTCCCTGTGCTCAGCAACTCTGCTATGGTCATACATGTTGTGACTGCACTTTCTCCATCCCAGTCTACTGTGCTCACACTTCTAACCCTTCCTCTCCCACTCTCGCAACGTGCATGTTCATTCCCATGTTACAAGTAACTAATACATTATATATATATATATATATTTTTTTAAATAATGGAAATAGTCTGTCTTCATTCCCAGCCTAAATTACTGTCTGATAACTACACTGCTACTGTGAAATCTTTAAAAGGAAGCAGTTCTGTGTCTTACCCTGGATGGGTGCTGCCTGCTAAAGCTGAGAAATATTTATTTTTTGTTTGTGTCTGTTTACCCCAAACCTGTCTAACTGTAGATATTGATATCTACAATGGGTGGGGTCCTCCCTCTCCCTTTCAGATTATGATAAGCACCCCACAAATAATTCCCCTCTTTGCACTCATTTCTAAAGTCCCAGAGTGCCTAACAACTGAATCCATTCAAAATTTTACTTATTTGATGCAGTTGCCACCAGAGGCTTTAAAATCTACGTGTTGTTTTTTTTTTTTTTGCTATTA
The DNA here is from genome assembly GCF_023699985.2 of Odocoileus virginianus. Taxonomy (NCBI): domain Eukaryota; kingdom Metazoa; phylum Chordata; class Mammalia; order Artiodactyla; family Cervidae; genus Odocoileus; species Odocoileus virginianus. The sequence goes on along the minus strand of NW_027224263.1, from coordinate 9,877,618 downwards.
AAAAAAAATTATTTATTTATTTGGCTGTGCTGGGTCTTAGTTGCAGCATGAGGCATCTTTAGCTGTGGTATATGGGATCTGGTTCCCTGACGAGGGACTGAACCTGGGCTGCCTACATTGGGAGCATGAAGTCTTAACCACTAGAGCACCAGAAAGTCCTTTCATTTCTTTGCTATTTTTAAGTTTAAAATGATCACATGGTGTATGCAACAGCAAGCATAATTAGACCACGAAATCACAGTGTCCCTTGATAACTTTAGCTTAAGCCTTAAGGTAAAGGTAATTTAAAAGGTCAGAGAGCAAATATTAAGCTACCTTAACAGTGATTGGGAATACTAAAATTTTTCAGAAGGCAATCATCAGTCAAGGGATATTTGCAGTGTCTGCTCAGATTTGGGTTTGCAATATTTGCCTTTTGAGGGTCATTTGTTTCTTCCTGACCTCACTGCTTGAGATTCATAGAAGCCACCAGTAGGTAAAGAGTGATATCAGGTCATGTTCATATTGTCAAAAGTGGGATTCCCCTTAGCCATGGCAAATGGAGTGAAAACTGTACATGTGTAGTACTTTCCCCTATAAGTAAGTTTTGTAAATCAAACACTATTATAATCATACCATCTACTCTAAGAATGATAAAATTTAGAGATTGACAGAAATGGACCCTGAGGCAAGAATCAGCTTCCTTACCAACCAGAATTGTTAGCTCTGTTTCATATAACCTCACTGTTTTAGCTTTGGCTACTATAACAAAATAGCATAGACTGTGTGGCTTAAAAACAATTTTTTTTTTCTCATGGTTCTGAAGCCTGGAAAGTCCAAGCTCAAGGTGCTGACTGATTCTGTTCCAGATGAGAACCCTCTTCCTGGTTCACAGAGGGCAGAATTCTTTCCATATCCTCACATGGTGGGGGCTGGGGGGTGGTCAGAGGGAGACAGAAAGGGAGATGGAGCAGGAAAGTGGGGGGGAGAAAGAGAGAAAGCAGGAGAGAGACAGGAGGGGGAGAGGTGGCAGGGAAGCACTCTGGTCTCCTCTTGTGATGGCACTAATTCTATGACAAGAACCCCAGCCTTATGACCTCATCTAAACCTAGTTACTTCCCAAAGGTTCACTTCCAAATACCATCACATGTGGTCGGGATTCAGTACACACATTCTGGAAGGATACAAACATTCAGTCCACAGCACTCACTGAGTTCCGTTGCTCTCTTTTGAAGGTTTCAGCCCTGAACCCTTCATTGACATTGCTTTAGATTGTAAGAGACTGTGGGTCTAAATAAGCATATACCAGTTTCCAAGTTCTTAAGGCTCAAGTACTTCTCTAATCCCAAGATGAAGATCTGTTGTTAACAATACTCCTCTCATAGCCTCACAGCCTCAGAAAGAGATTGGCTTTCTATGCCCCCTTTTTAAAAACAAACAACAGCAAAACAAGTATCATAAATGCAAATTCATACCATGATTGCATATTTCTATCATAATTTTTGCTACAAGACTCACTTTTTCAGTCCTTAAGGCCTAATGTTATTTAAAATTATAATTTCCAACAAACACTTAAAGTTATTGATTTGCTACTTGGAAAAGTCTCTCACTTCTAACAGACTTCTTTTTGGTTGCTCTTTATTGAAATAGGTCAAGACAGTTTCCCTTGTACTTAAATTTAAGGATCTGTAAGTAATGCACAAAGGTCACTTGGTCTCAAAATCATCTTGGCAACTATACATAGACAATTACACCAACCATATAATCTTTCAATATGCCATAGCATGATAAAGATACACATTCACTATATGTATAATCTGTGTGTATTAAATTTTTCAATGTCTATCAACTGTTAGTATCAGTTCAGTTCAGTTCAGTCGCTCAGTCGTGTCTGACTCTTTGTGACCCCATGAACTGCAGCACTCCAGGCCTCCCTGTCCATCACCAACTCCTGGAGTTTACTCAAACCCATGTCCATCGAGTCGGTGACTGCCATCCAACCATCTCATCCTCTGTTGTCCCCTTCTCCTCCTGCCCTCAATCTTTCCCAGCATCAGAGTCTTTTCCAATGAGTCAGCTCTTTGCATCAGTGGCCAAAGTATTGGAGTTTCAGCTTCAACATCAGTCCTTCCAATGAATATTCAGGACTGATCTCCTTTAGGATGGACTGGTTGGATCTCCTTGTAGTCCAAGGGACTCTCAAGAGTCTTCTCCAACACCACAGTTCAAAAGCATCAATTCTTTGGCACTCAGCTTTCTTTATGGCCCAACTCTCACATCCATACATGACTACTGGAAAAACCATAGCCTTGACTAGGCAGACCTTTATTGACAAAGTAATGTCTCTACTTTTTAATATGCTGTCTAGGTTGGTCATAACTTTCCTTCCAAGGAGTGTCTTCTAATTTCATGGCTTCAGTCACCATCTGCAGTGATTTTGGAGCCCAAAAAATAAAGTCAGCCACTGTTTCCACTGTTTCCCCATCTATTTGCCATGAAGTGATGGGACTGGATGCCATGATCTTAGTTTTCTGAATGTTGAGCTTTAAGCCAACTTTTTCACTCTCCTCTTTCACTTTCATCAAGAGGCTCTTTAGTTCTTCTTCACTTTCTGCCATAAGGATGGTGTCATCTGCATATCTGAGGTTATTGATATTTCTCCCAGCAATCTTGATTCCAGCTTGTGCTTCCTCCAGTCCAGCGTTTCTCATGATGTACTCTGCATATAAGTTAAATAAGCAGGGTGACAATATACAGCCTTGACATACTCCTTTTCCTATTTGGAGCCAGTCTGTTCCATGTCCAGTTCTAACTGTTGCTTCCTGACCTGCATACAGGTTTCTCAAGAGGCAGGTCAGGTGGTCTGGTATTTCCATCTCTTTCAGAATTTCCCACAGTTTGTTGTGATCCACACAGTCAAAGGCTTTGGCATAGTCAATAAAGCAGAAATAGATGTTTTTCTGGAACTCTCTTGCTTTTTTGATGATCCCAGCAGATGTTGGCAATTTGATCTCTGGTTCCTCTGCCTTTTTTAAAACCAGCTTGAACATCTGGAACTGCACCGTTCAGGTATTGCTGAAGCCTGGCTTGGAGAATTTTAAGCATCACTTTACTAGCGTGTGAGATGAGTGCAATTGTGTGGTAGTTTGAGCATTCTTTGGCATTGCCTTTCTTTGGGATTGGAATGAAAACTGACCTTTTCCAGTCCTGTGGCCACTGCTGAGTTTTCCAAATTTGCTGGCATATTGAGTGTAGCACTTTCATAGCATCATCTTTCAGGATTTGAAGTAGCTCAACTGGAATTCCATCACCTCCACTAGCTTTGTTTGTAGTGATGCTTCCTAAGGCCCACTTGACTTCACATTCCAGGATGTCTGGCTTTAGGTGAGTGATCACACCATCATGATTATCTGGGTCGTGAAGATCTTTTTTGTAGTTCTTCTGTGTATTCTTGCCACCTCTTCTTAATATCTTCTGCTTCTGTTAGGTCCCTATCATTTCTGTCCTTTATTGAGCCCATCTTTGCATGAAATATTCCCTTGGTATCTCTAATTTCCTTGAAGAGATCTCTAGTCTTTCCCATTCTTTTGTTTTCCTCTATTTCTTTGCATTGATCACTGAGGAAGGCTTTCTTATCTCTCCTTGCTATTCTTTGGAACTCTGCATTCAAATTAGTACACAAAATTCAAAAAGTACCATGTGTGTACAAAGCAGTAAATAACATTCTAATTTGATAAATCACTTTTCTTAGTCCTCTATATGCTGCAGTTAATTCTGTGGCAATAATGCATTTTATCTTTTCTAAAAGTTTATCTAATTGATTTGTTTCATCTTCATCTGAAATTCTTGACTATGTTTCTGCATTTAATACATTGATATAAATTTACCTATTACCTGATTTTTGCCTCATGGTATCTATTTAGACCCCTACTGTCTCTGAGAAATGACCCTCTCATATTTTGAAAAATGGTATGTAATAGAATTGCAGTTATGTCATGAGCAGAAGTGGGTAGATTTGCTGGTAAAGTGATAACAGGAAAAATACAAAAAGAATTGCTTGGCTTTACTCTTTCTTTTCCTTGGACAATAAAACTCTACGCTAACTTTTTTGGAGAAAGACATCTCTTTTCACTAATCCTACTACCTGTGATGGAGTATAGGATAAGATCATTTTCAGGCTTAAGAGAGAATGCCTGGGAATGCATGCTGGCCACACGCATCACAGGGGGTTATTCAAATACAGGTGATCACAGTAGGGTAATTTTTCTCTTTACTTCATATATTTATCTATAGTTTGTATATACTGTGTGTATTTCTCTATTATTTGTTTTCTTATGACTAGTATATACTACTTTTATAACTGGAAAAATAATAAATTTTCATTTTCAAACAACTAAATAAAGATGAGAATGCTACACACAAACAAAAATATTGGGTTGGCCAAAAAGTTCATTTGGGTTTTCCACACTAGTTTGCAGAAAAATCTGAATGAATTTTTTGGCCAACTCAGTAATATGCAGGTGACCATCTTGTTGCACAAGGACCTGATTATGCAAATATTTCTCATGAACTCAAGGCTTATTTTCATTGCAGAATTATAAGGTAATATTCATTTGTCAAAAATTATTTTCCCTCACTGATGTCATCTATAAAATCATAATTAAAAAATAGCAGATGTGTCCCATTTTCTCCAGCCGCCCAAGCTATCTTAGCAAGCAATCACTTGAGAGATTTCTGTATGCAGTGACTCTAATGATGAAATTCTGAGCAGATGCCAGATAGCTTAATGGATGCTTCCCTACAGTGGCCTCTGAAGGCATCCCTGGTCTCCTGATAACCTAAGATAGTATTCACTCATGCGCCAAAACCACTGATACCATCAAAAACAGTCTGAAAGCACTTCTGGCATCATGTCAACAAAAACAGCCATATTAGTGCCTGGTTTATTCCCTTCCTTGATGGCAGATAGGGCTAACCTTAAGTATATAGGTCAGGATGAAGCTGGTATATCCTCAATATATACTCAGTCAGGTGCTTAGTCACTCAGTCATGTCTGACTCTTTGTGACCCCATGGACTCTAGCCCTCCAGGCTCCTCTGTTCATGGGATTCTCCAGGCAAGAATCCTGGAATGGGTTGCCATTTCCTTCTCCAGGGATATACTCAATCAGCACATGTGTATAAAGAAGTGCTCTCTATGGTAAAATTGCGGGGATCTAGCTATAGTTCTGAGCTGGTCCAAAATTAACTGGCATTCCATTGACACTGTTCAAGCTTCTAAAATACAGAGATTCAGTTATCCATTCTAGATATATGCTAATCATCTTGGAATGGCACTCACTCAGGGAGAGAACACACCAAACAGGTCTGCAAACAGTCACAGTCTGCCTTACATCAGAGAACTCCCAGATGTTTGCCTGCTGCAGGCTTCCCTGGCAGGTGTCACCATAAGAAGGGAGATTCAGCCAGGGTGCTGTCAGCTCTGAAAAGCCATGTCATACACCTTTTCACAGTGGTGGAGAAATCAGCCGTTTCCTCCAGATTGGAAACCGGGACCATATGGCATTTATTTTTAAAGGATGTCACTGAGGTATCTTTCAAGGTTACCAAATGATTCCCTCACCTTCCTTTTGGTACTAGACTGTTGCTAGTTCTATCATCTGGGAAGAAGCCTGAAGGTAAAAGTTTTCTTTCTGAGGTTCATATTTATTGAATTCCACTGTGTATAACAAAACTTAATGCTTGTGGATCTTATAAATAGGATTGTTTGAGGCTTTGGTTAAAATACAGAGGAGGAGGAAAGTGATTTTTTTTTTTAAGGCAAAAAAAAAAAAAAAAAAAACACAGACGGGAAGCCAAAGAAAGATTTCTTCTCTAGCATTAAGCTTTTCAAGTTTCTATTTTCATTTTGAGCCCCCTTTTCAGTAGTAACGTCCTAGTGGTTCTAAGAGCAGGCTGGAGGAGGGGTATATCTCAAAGGAATAGCAAACCTCCTGCTGTTTGATTATTACACATTGCAGTACAGACATGAGTACCCGCATGCACCCCCACGCCTACACACACACCAGTGGACTGCAAACTCAAACACTGTGCCTGCAAAATATTTAAAATTCTGAACACTAGGGGCTAAGGAATTGATTATCAGTCTAAGATGGTGTTTCTCAGTGAAGTACTTGAACTAATAAACTTGTGTTAGAATATCCTGAGGTGCTTGTCAAAAGATAGCCAAGTCTGGATATCCACATACTGATATCTACATTACTGATGGGCTTGCCAGGTGGCGCTAGTGGTAAAGAACCCACCTGCCAATGCAGGAGACATAAGAGACATGGGTTCGATCCCTGGGTCAGGAAGATCCCCTGGAGGAGGGCATGGAAACCCACTCCAGTATTCTTGCCTGGACAGTCCCATGGACAGAGGAGACAAGAGAACTACAGTCCAAAGGGGCGCAAAGAGTTGGTCATGACTAAAGCAACTGAGCTCATGCACACACACACACACACACACGCATGCACACACACACATGCACACACATGCATGCACACACACACATGCACACACACACACACACACACAGAGTACTGATAGTCAGGATCAGTAAGATCCAGAGGCTCATGGATCCTGAGTGACTTCAGGCACACTTGCAGTAAAAGCATATAAGCACCACTGTCCTCAGGTCAATTCAGTCGCTCAGTCATGTCCTTCTCTTCCCAACCCCATGAACTACAGCATGCCAGGCTTCCCTATCCATCACCAACTCCTGGAGCTTGCTCAAACTCATGTCCATCGAGTCGGTGATGCCATCCAACAATCTCATCCTCTGTCATCCCCTTCTCCTTCTGCCTTCAATCTTTCCCAGCATCAGAGTCTTTTCAAATGAGTCAGTTCTTCGCATCAGGTGGCCAAAGTGTTGGAGTTTCAGCTTCAGCATCAGTCCTTCCAATGAATATTCAGGACTGATTTCCTTTAGGATGGACTGGTTGGATCATCCTTGCAGTCCAAGGGACTCTCAAGAGTCTTCTCCAACACCACAGTTCAAAAGCATCAATTCTTTGGCGCTCAGCTTTCTTTATGGTCCAGCTCTCACATCATACATGACTACTGGAAAAACCATAACTTTGACTAGACGGATCTTTGTCAGCAAAGTAATGTCTCTACTTTTTTGTCAGCAAAGTAATATCTCTACTTTTTAAATATGCTGTCTAGGTTTGTCATAACTTTTCTTTCAAGGAGCAAGCATCTTTTAATTTCATGGCTGCAGTCACCATCTGCAGTGATTTTGGAGCCCAAGAAAATAGTCTGTCACTGTTTCCATTGTTTCCCCATCTATTTGCCATGAAGTAATGGAACTGGATGCCATGATCTTAGTTTTTGAATGTTGAGTTTTAAACTAGCTTTTTCACTCTTCTCTTTCTCCTTCAACAAGAGGCTCTTTAGTTCCTCTTTGCATTATGCCATAAGGGTGGTGTCATCTACATATCTGATGTTTATTGATACTTCTGAAAATTTTGATTCTGGCTTGTGCTTCATCCAGCCCAGCATTTCACATGATGTACTCTGCATATAAGTTAAATAAGCAGGGTGACAATATACAGCCTTGATGTACTCCTTTCCCAATTTGGAACCAGTCCATTGTTCCATGTCTGGTTCTAACTGTTGCTTCTTGACCTGCATACAGGTTTCTCAGGAGGCAGGTAAGGTGGTCTGGTATTCCCATCTCTTTTACCCGCAAAGTTTCTAAAGGGGCTACAGTTCAGAGGTAAGTCTTTCAGAACAGTTCCACTGCAGAACAAGACCCAAAGCAGCTCTGAGCAAAATTAAAAGCAACCATAGGGACTGCAGGAGCTGAAGAAGTCTGCTTTTCAACTAATTGGCCCCTAAATTTAGCAAGAAATCTCAGTGCTTTTAAAGGGGTTTAGCCTGCACCCCTATGTTCACAGAAGCACTATTTACAATAGCCAAGACATGGAAACAACCTAAATGTCCATCAACAGATGAATGGATAAAGAAGATGTGGTACTTATATACAATGGAGTATCATGTACATGTGCACTCAGTTGTGCCTGACTCTTGGTGCAACCCCATGTACTGTAGCCCACCAAGCTCTTCTGTCCATGGGACTTCCCAGGCAGGAATACTGGAGTGGGTTGCCATTTCCTTCTCCAGGGGATCTTGCTAACCCAGGGATCTAATCCCCACCTCCTGCAATTGGCAAGCACTAGCAGGCAGATTCTTTACCACTGAGCCACCTGGGAAGCCCCACAATGGAGTATTATTCAGCCATAAAAAGGAATGAGACAATACCATTTGCAGCTACATGGATGGACCTAGAGATTATCATACTAAGTGAAGTAATCAGAAAGAGAAAGACAAACATCATATGATATCACTTATATGTGGAATCTAAAATATGACACAAATGAACTTATCTGTGAAACAGAAACAGACTCACAGATGCAGAGAACAGACCTGTGGTTGCCAAGGGGGAAAGGTGGGGGGAGGGATGGACTGGGAGTTTGGGGTTAGCAAACTATTATATACAGGTCCTATTGTATAGTACAGGGAATTATATTCAATATTCTGTGATAAACCATCATGGAAAAGAATATGAAAAAGTATATATATATATGTATATATAACTGAACCACTTTGCTGTTACACCAGAAACTAACACAACATTATAAATCAACTTTTTCAATAAAAAAGGTTGTGGGCTTAGCAATTTATAGCAGGAAGAAGAAACTCTTCTAAAAATTCAAGCTGAAAATTTCAGATATCTTATTCTTCTTTAAGCCATTGGTTTCTATATTTCAAGAGCCACCCCTCACACACAACTTCTTTATTCTAGTTAAAATATTTCTTTCATATGTTTTTCTTTTAGTTTTACTTCTAAAGACCAGAGTTTTGATGTCCATCATTTTATGGCTGGGCTATTACAAGGACATCCTAACTGCTCTCTTTATTCTTATCTTACTCTTTCCCACCATTCTTAGGCACTGCCACCAGATAAGACTGGCTAAAATACAAACTTGCTCAAAGACTTCTGATGATTCCCCATTTCCTAAAAGAGCAGTCTAGACACACTTGTGGGCTTCCCAGGTGGTGCAGTGGTAAAGAATCTACCTGCTAATGCAGGAGACATGGGTTCAATCCCTGGGTCAGAAAGATCCCCTGGAGAGGAAATGGCAGCCCATTCCAGTATTCTTGCCTGGGAAATCCCATGGACAGAGGAGCCTGATGGGCTACAGTCCATGGGGTCACAAAGAGTCAGACAAGACTGAGTGACTAAACAACTAGAGATCACTTATAACTCACACTAATGAAGTATGTCACAGGGTTCTCTTTTTTTCCTGCCAAGGTAAATCCTCCTCCATTCTTTCATTTTGCACCAGCCTCTCCATGGGAAAGTCTTCCCAGTAAAGAATCTGCCTGCAATGTGGGAGACCCAGATTTGATCCCTGGGTCAGGAAGATCCCCTGGAGAAGGGAATGGCTATCCATTCCAGTATTCTTGCCTGGGAAATCCCATGGACAGAGGAGCCTGGTGGGCTACAGTCTGTGGGGTTGCAAAGAGTTGGACATGACTAACACACCTATCCATGGAAAAAGTAAAAAAATCATACCAAGCAATACATATAATTAGCTTCTAAACTCCTTAAATGCTGAGAGAAAATTTTCACAATCTTCTCAAAACCAAACATATTGTTCAAGTATTTATTAAATAAATCAAAGACTGAATGATACTGAATTAAGTCACCAACAGTGTATCTCAGCTCCTGACCTGAGGTGTCACTGGGCAGTTTGTGAATTTTCTATGTGTTGAGCAAGGGTAGCAGTCCAATCTTGTTAATCTCCTCATCACTTACTCTTCAACTGGAAGTAATTGCTCCCAGAATTCTTGGACTTCTTTCCCATACATGCAAAAACCAAACAGTTCTGCAAGAAGGATTTATGTCAGGAAAATGATACAAATTCTATGTCTAGCTGGTTCCTCCTAAGAGTTCCAAATTCCATTGTGTGAAAAAGATTCCAATCCTTACCACAGTGGAAAGTCTGTGATGTGAAAACACTTGAAGAAATTTTCCGTCTCAGCTCAATGACAAAGTAGACCATACAGAGCTTTTAGTGGCTACAGATGCTACCGATTTAAAGCATTGTAATAATTACTTCAAAGGCAGTAAGACCAAGCATGGTTTTTGTGCTAGAGTAACTGAAAGCAACTCAAATGCAAGTTTGTCTGAGTAGCAGAATTGTAAATGTTATTTAAAGATATTGCAGTATTTGTTATGAAAAAAACTTGTGTCAAAATATTTTATGCATTATTATTGTTATTATAAATTGTGATCAAACACATGAAAGAGTTATGCATAAAATTTTAATTGAATATGTATGATTAAAAATCAGAATTTGTCTATTTATACTTATTAGATTATCTTGAATACACACACACACAAAATTTGCTTAGCACTTAAATTAAAAAATGTTTTTAAATTGAAATTAAAACAAAATTAAAATAATTTTTTATCTACACTTAAAAATTGTAGTTGAAGTGTAAATGAGGATTACCCTGCTAAAAATCATATATTGCAAATTCAGGGAACAGATTGGGTTTTAAATGTGATGTTTAGAATGCGAAACTTCATATATATTCTGACTTGACTGTCATATTTCTAAATTTATCTTTTGAATATTTGTATTCAGAAAATGATTTCTGTTATGATGTTTTAAGCAGATTAAAATAGTATTTAAGATAATTGCTGTTATTTTGAAAATATTTTCAAAACAAAATATGTTTGAATTGCACAAATCATCCAAGAAGAATCAGAAACAATTAAACATTTTGTAATAACTTAAAAAAATTCACTAATTCCTTAATTAAGCCATGATTTCCTTTAAAGCCATTTGAATAACAGTGGTTGCATTTGGCAGCTGCACCAATGAGTATCCAGATGCTGCCATTTCCTGGATTTAATTTTACATGACAGTTCTGTTACTGAACACATATTTAATGTCTTGTTACCCTAACTTTAATTAGGATAAGCTCAAATCGAAAAAAATGTTTTTGGACGGAGGTTGTTTCCAGTGGATACTTCAGAAGCATGAGGAAGGTGGTTGTAATTAGGGGAACATCTTTCAAAATGCTACACAGTGGAATAAAGCACAATGAAGGAACTGTAAGAGTCGTTTGGAATCGCTAGTCTAAGCCCTGTATCTTATACTTACAGGGAAATAAGTCCACAAGTGAAGTGAATCATCTGTGGTCAGCCTCCAAGGCAGGATTAATTGATCCTTTCACTATCTCATATTTTCCTTTGAGGATAAAGTTCTACTTCTGGGTTTGACTTGCTAAGTGATCTCAGGTACTTGCTAAGCTAAATTTATAAAATAACAGAATGTTGGTCTCAAATGGGCATGATAACCTTTTCTCAGCTGTTAAAAATATAAAGGAATTTAAAAGTCTGAGAGTAGAGCCTAAGTCTAAAATTTCCAATCTTAGCTCTTTGACTAGTTTAAGTTTTAGAGTAATTTCTGAAATGCACCTTTTCCCCTTAGGTTACAACCATGCCACCAAATGTTGTCCATAAAATGACAAATGTTGTCCAGTTTATTGTCCATAAAACAACTTATGAAGCAACTAAGAGGATCAGTTTTGTATTGCCAGAGGACTTGGAGCAGGGGTCTTTCAACAGTTTACAATGGGTTTCATTTACAGTAACTTAATTTATAAAATTAACTCCTTATTGCCAAATTCAGACTGAAATTGAAGAAAGTGGAGAAAACCACTAGACCATTCAGGTATGACCTAAGTTGAATCCCTTATGACTATATAGAGGAAGTGAGAAACAGATTTAAGGAACTAGATCTGATAGACAGAGTGACTGATGAACTATGGACAGAGATTCGTGACATTGTACAGGAGACAGGAATCAAGACCATCCCCAAGAAAAAGAAATGCAAAAAAGGAAATGGCTGTGAGGAGGCCTTACAAATAGCTGTGAAAATAAGGGAAGCGAAAAGCAAAGGAGAAAAGAAAGATATACCCATTTGAATGCAGAGTTCCAAAGAATAGCAAGGAGAGATAAGAAAGCCTTCCTCAGTGATCAATGCAAAGAAATAGAGGAAAACAATAGAATGGGAAAGATTAGAGATCTCTTCAAGAAAATTAGAGATACCAAGGGAATATTTCATGCAAAGATGGGCTCAATAAAGGACAGAAATGATAGAGGACCTAACAGAAGCAGAAGATATTAAGAAGAGGTGGCAAGAATACACAGAAGAACTGTACAAAAAAGATCTTCACGACCCAGATAATCATGATGGTGTGATCACTCACCTAAAGCCAGACATCCTGGAATGTGAAGTCAAGTGGGCCTTAGGAAGCATCACTACAAACAAAGCTAGTGGAGGTGATGGAATTCCAGTTGAGCTACTTCAAATCCTGAAAGATGATGCTATGAAAGTGCTACACTCAATATGCCAGCAAATTTGGAAAACTCAGCAGTGGCCACAGGACTGGAAAAGGTCAGTTTCCATTCCAATCCCAAGAAAGGCAATGCCAAAGAATGCTCAAACTTCTACACAGTTGCACTCATCTCACACGCTAATAAAGTGATGCTTAAAATTCTCCAATCCAGGCTGCAGCAATACCTGAACGGTGCAGTTCCAGATGTTCAAGCTGGTTTTAGAAAAGGCAGAGGAACCAGAGATCAAATTGCCAACATCTGCTGGATCATAAAAAAAGCAAGAGAGTTCCAGAAAAACATCTATTTCTGCTTTATTGACTATGCCAAAGCCTTTGACTGTGTGGATCACAACAAACTGTGGGAAATTCTGAAAGAGATGGAAATACCAGACCACCTGACCTGCCTCTTGAGAAACCTGTATGCAGGTCAGGAAGCAACAGTTAGAACTGGACATGGAACAACAGACTGGTTCCAAATAGGAAAAGGAGTACGTCAAGGCTGTATATTGTCATCCTGCTTATTTAACTTATATGCAGAGTACATCATGAGAAACGCTGGGCTGGAGGAAGCACAAGCTGGAATCAAGATTGCTGGGAGAAATATCAATAACCTCAGATATGCAGATGACACCATCCTTATGGCAGAAAGTGAAGAAGAACTAAAGAGCCTCTTGATGAAAGTGAAAGAGGAGAGTGAAAAAGTTGGCTTAAAGCTCAACATTCAGAAAACTAAGATCATGGCATCTGGTCCCATCACTTCAATGGCAAATAGATGGGGAAACAGTGGAAACAGTGGCTGACTTTATTTTTTTTGGGCTCCAAAATCACTGCAGATGGTGACTGCAGCCATGAAATTAAAAGACGCTTACTCCTTGGAAGGAAATGACCAACTATGACAACCTAGACAGCATATTAAAAAGCAGAGACATTACTTTGTCAACAAAGGTCCGTCTAGTCAAGGCTATGGTTTTTCCAGTGGTCATGTATGGATGTGAGAGTTGGACTATAAAGAAAGCTGAGTGCCAAAGAATTGATGCTTTTGAACTGTGGTGTTGGAGAAGACTCTTGGGAGTCCCTTGGACTGCAAGGAGATCCAACCAGTCCATCCTAAAGGAGATCAGTCCTGAATGTTCATTGGAGGGACTGATGTTGAAGCTGAAACTCCATACTTTGGCCACCTGATGCGAAGAGCTGACTCATTAGAAAGACCCTGATGCTGGGAAAGATTGAGGGCAGGAGGAGAAGGGACCGACAGAGGATGATGAGATGGTTGGATGGCATCACCGACTCAATGGACATGGTTTTGGGTAAACTCCGGGAGTTGGTTATGTACAGAGGCCTGGCGTGCTGTGGTTCATGGGTTAGCAAAGAGTCGGACATGACTGAGGGACTGAAGTGAACTGAATTTATAAAAAGGTATACAGAAAATTTTAAATGAACATTGATAAAGAAAGGAAATTCCACATCCTTGGTTCCTCTGCATTGAAGCGATGCTCCCCAGGCCTTCTGCTAAAGCCAACTCTGCCTCTCCTGATGCCTTTACCAACTGACCTGCTGTAAAAAAGGTGCTGAAGAGTGAGAAGAAGATACAGCCACTTGTACCACCAGGCCTTGAAGGTTTTAAAACGTTTACACCTGTGTCCCTGGTAAACACAGAACGGATGCATTGCTGAGAGCAAGCAAAACAACACCTCAGTCATCTGAAGGATGACCAGGGAAGTGAGCCCCAATCCAAATAGGGAGCAGGAAATGGAATGAGTTTGCCTTTCATCTATGAAAGAACGCTTGCTGTTCATTAGAGTAGTTTTTAAAAACTGTGATAAAACTTACATCACATAAAATTAATCATTCTAATATGTACAAGTTAGTGGCCCTTGGTACATTCAAAATGTCATACAAGGACGACCTCCATCCACCTCCAAAACAATCCATCACTCCTATAGAAAACCCCATACCCATTAAACAGTCACACCCCATCATTTCCCTATCTACCCTGGACACTTCATATAAATAGAATCAACTAATATGCGACCTTTCATATCTGGTTCCTTTCACTTAGCCTACATTCTGAGTTCCATTCACACTACAACATGTATCAGTTCTTTCTTATGGCTGAATGACATTCCATTGTATGGATATACCACATTCTGTTCATTTATCAATTGATGAAATTGGGGGTTATTCCACTTTTGGGCTATTTTTGTGAATAGTGCTGCTATGAACATTTACGTACAAATTTTTGTTTGAATACCTGTTTTCAATTATTTTGAATATCTAGGAATATAATTACTGGGTCAAAAATTTGTACACAAATGTTCATAGCAGCACTATTCACAATAACCCAAAAGTGGCTGCTGCTGCTGCTGCTGCTAAATCGCTTCAGTCATGTCTGACTCTGTGCGACCCCATAGACGGCAGCCCACCAGGCTCCCCTGTCCCTGGGATTCTCCAGGCAAAAATACTGGAGTGAGTTGCCATGTCCTTCTCCAATGCATGAAAGTGAAAAGTGAAAGTGAAGTCACTCAGTCATGTCTGACTCTTCGAGACCCCATGGACTGTAGCCTACCAGGCTCCTCCATTCATGGGATTTTCCAGGCAAGAGTACTGGAGTGGGTTGCCATTGCCTTCTCCAGCCCAAAAGTGGAATAACCCCCAATTTCATCAACTGATAAATGAACAGAATGTGGTATATCCATACAATGGAGAAGAAGAGGGCATCAGAGGATGAGATGGCTGGATGGCATCACTGATGCAATGGACATGACACTTGGGCAAACTCCAGGGAGATGGTGAGGGACAGGGAGGCCTGGCATGCTGCAGTCCATGGGGTTGCAAAGAGTCAGACATGACTTAGCGACTGAACAACAGCATGGTAATTTTACATTTAACTTTTTGAGGAATCATCAGTCTGTTTTACAAAGTTCCTGTACTATTTTATATTCCCACAAGCCATATACAAGAGTTTCAATTTCTTCACATCCTTGCCAACACTTGTTACATTCAACTTTGTTTACTACAGCTCTCTTACTGGATATAAAATGATATAACTCATGGTTTTGACTTGTATTTCCCTAATGACTATTGATGTTGAGCATCTTTTCGGGTGGTTTTTTTTGACTTTTGTATATTGTCTTTGAAGAAATGTCTATTCAAGTACTTTGTTCATTGCTTAATTGGATTATCTTTTTGTTTTTAGAGGTCATTATTACGTTCTATATAATCAGTCTATACCATAAATATTATTTGCAGATCTTTTCTTTTGTTCTGTAGGTTGTCTTTCATAATAGTATCTTTGAAGCACAATTTTTTTTTATTTTGAAGTCCAATTTTTCTTCTTTTTGTGGCTTGTGCTTTTGTCATAGTATATGAGAAATGATTACCAAATCAAAATATATGAAGATTCATCCTTATGTTTTCTTTTAAGAATTTTATAGTTTAGTTTTTACATTTAGATTCTTGATCCATTTTGAGTTAATTTTTGTATATGGTATAAGGTAGGGATCAACTTCTCTCTTTGCTTGTGGATATCAAGGCATCCCTACTCTATTTGTTGAAAAGACTATTCTCCCCATTAAATAAATGGTCTTGGTCTCCTTGTTGAAAATCAATTGACAATACTTATATGTGTTTATTTCTGGGCTCTCAGTTCTACTCCATTGTATCCATATGTCTATTATTGTGCCAGTACCACACTTGTATGATTACTGTAGATTTGGAGCAATTTTTGAAAACAGGAAGTGTGAGTCCTCCAAATTTGTTTCTCTTTTTTAAGATTACTTCTCGTCTATTCTGCATTTCTTGTAATCGCTTATTAATTTTATAACAAGCTTCTTCATTTCTGAAAAAATTACCAATGAGAATTTGATAGGGATTGCATTGAATCTATAGATCATCTTGGGCAGTGCTGCCATCTTAACAATATTAAATCTTTGAATAAACAAAAATACGTGACTTTCCATTTGTTTAGGCCTTCTCTAGCTTCTTTCAGCAATGTTTTGTAGTCTTCAGTAAACAAATCTTACACTTCCCTGGTTCAGTTTATCCCCAGTATTTTATTCTTTTGATGCTAATTTAAATGAAGTTCCTTCTAAATTTCCTGTTTGCAATGTTTATTGCTAGTGTATAGAAAGAAAACTATTTTTTGTGCATGTTGATCTTGTGTGTGTGTGCTTAGTCGCTCAGTCATGTCTGACTCTTTGTGACCCCATGGACTGCAGCCTGCCAGGCTCCTCTGTCCATGGGATTATCCAGGCAAGAATACTGGAGTGGGTTGCCATGCCCTCCTCCAGGGGCTCTTCCCAACCCAGGGATTGAACCCAGGTCTCCCGCATTGCAGGTGGATTCTTTACTGACTGAGCTACCAGGGAAGCCCAAGAATACTGGAGTGGGTAGCCTATCCCTTCTCCAGGGGATCTTCCTGACCCAGGAATCGAACCAGGGTCTCCTACATTGCAGGCAGATTCTTTGCCAGCTGAGCTACCAGGGAAGCCCCATGTTGATCTTACCTTCTGTGAATATGCTCTATTCATTTATTAGCCCTAAGTGTTTCTTTGGTGTGTGTAGATTTTTTTAGTATTGCTATATATGAGATCGTACCATCTGCAAATAGAGATAATTTTAATTCTTCCTTTCCAGTTGGGATACCTTTAGTTTTTTTAATTCCCTAATTGCTCTAGTTAGCACTTCAGTACAATGTTGAATAGAAGTGGTGAAAGGAGGTATGATATTCTTCTTCCCGATCTTAGAAGAAAAATTTTTAGTTTTCACCATTCATTATAGTATCTATCATGGGTTTTTCATAAATTATCCTTTATTATACTAAGGAAGTTCCTTTCAATTCCTAATTTGATTTCTATCATGAGAACGTTGGATTTCTTAGATGCCTTTTCTGCATCAGTTTTGAGATGATCATGTGATTTGTTTCTTTCATTTTGTTAATGCAGCATATTACTTTATTTTTGTATATTGAGCCACCCTTCGATTCCTGGGATAAATCTCACTTTCTCATGCTGTATAATATACTTAATATGTTGCTGAATTTAGTTTGTTGGTATTTTGTTGAGAGTTTTTACAACTATATTCACAGGAGCTATTGGGCTATATTTTTCTCGTGATGTTTTTATATGGATTTGGTACAGGGCAACTCACAAATCTGATAAGGGGTTAATATACTAAATATATAAGAAACTCATTCAGGATCTATGTACAATAAGTTGAATAGACATCTTTCCAAAGAATATATACACATGGCCAGTGGGTATATGAAAATTGCTCACTGCATTTCCCTAGGGAAATGCAAATTTAAACATCAATGCGATGTTACCTTATACCTGTTAAGATGACTGTTATCAAGACGACAAAAGATAAGTGTTGGTGAGAGTGTGATCCCTCTTGTACATTTCTTATTTCAAATATTGCACTTTTCAACTCTAGAATTTCTATTTAGTTTTTTTTACAAGTAATTTCTACTAATATCCCTTTGTTGAAACATCATTATCTTACTTGGTTCAATTATTTAGACATGATTTATTTTAGTTCTTTGAATATATTCATAGTAAATGATTTAAAGTCTTTGTATAGAGAGGTCAACATCTGGGCCCCCTCAGGAATAATTTCTAGTAACTGCTTTTTTTTCCTGTGTATGAACCTATCTTCCAGTTTCTATGTGTATCTCATAATTCTTTGTTGAAAACTAGGCCTTTTAGATAATGTGGCAACTCTTGAAATCACATCTCACTTTCTTATGATTTGTTATTAACTATTCTTTTTTTGTTACTTTTGCTTCTCCTTGTTTAATGACTTTCCTGGGCTAATTCTGTAAAGTCTGTATTTCTTGCTGAATGTGAGTGTGTGGCCAATGTGAGTTTTGCTTTGCTAGGTTATTGGTTGGGGCTTCCCAGGTAGCACAGACGTAAAGAATTTATCGGCCAATGCAGGAGACTCGGGAGATGCGGGTTTGATCCCTGGTTCAGGAAGATCCCCTAGAGTAGGAATTGGCAACCCACTCCAGTATTCTTGCTTGGAAAATTCCATGGACAGAGGAGCCTAGTGGGCTATAGTCCATGGGGACGCAAAGAGTCAGATATGACTGAGCAGCTGAGCACATTGCACAGGTTACTGGTAAGCTAATGATTGAGCTGAGATTTCCCTAAAAGCTTGGATCCAGTATATCTCCCAGTCTTTGCAAAGGGGTTCTGTATATGTTGGAGCATGTCTGCAACACTCAGCCAGGTGGTTTACATCTGCGTAGCCTGCTTGTATAAGGCCTCAAGTCCAGCCAGAAATGAAGGACTGGCTTTCTCTCAGGTATTTCCTGAGCATACACACAACTCTGCACATGCACAGGGCCTTTTAGATTGCCTGGGAAAATTTCAGAGCTTTTCAAATTCCCCTATATATGTCTTTTTTTCCCCACATCATTGTTTTTTTTTTAGTTTCTTGGTCAGCCTCTTTTTGGCTCCAACTGTTATTGCTGCCTCAAGCAACTAAGGTGTTAAACAATTGCCACTGATTGTTTTTGACAAATGACCTGGGGACAGGGCTGTTTTGCAAAGCAAGTGCTGAGTCAGATTCTAATAATGATAACAGACTTGGAGTGGGATTTTTCTAGTGAGCTGTGAAACAGGTCAAACAGTGTCAAAGCTCTAAAAATAAGAATGCTCCAGGAATGGGACATTTTTGAGGAAATTTATATACAATCTGCTCCTTTCTATAACTGCAAGTGAACTGATTTTCATAGGGACCAATATTTGTGAGGGGCTTCCCTTGTGGCTCAGTTGGTAAAGAATCCACCTGCAGTGCAGGAGACCCTGGTTCGATTCCTGGGTTGGGAAGATCCGCTGGAGAAGGGATAGGCTACCTGCTCCAGTATTCTTGGGCTTTCCTTGTGGCTCAGCTGGTAAAGAATCTGCCTGCAATGTGGGAGACCTGGGTTCAATTCCTGAGTTTGGGAAGATCACCTGAAGGAGGGAAAGGCTACCCACCCCAGTATTCTGGCCTGGAGAATTCCATGGACTGTATAGAATATTTGTGAAACTTCTGACTGCAGAGCTGCAAAAGGGAGATGAGGAGTAGATTTAATGATAAGACCATAAAACCTGTTTTTCCTACCAACATTTGCAGTTTGTCTTAAATAATTCTCAGATTGTTGAAAGATATTGGTTAATCTCCAGAGTTAATTTTGAAAAAGTTAATTTTGATAATTTTGCCTGTGTTTTTGTTGTTCTTATGAAGGGGTAACTTTACAAAGGTCTTTACCATCCAGAAGTTGTACAGTGGTTCACATTTGAGGTAGTTATTATTCAGTGTTCTTCTGTGACTTTATTCTTCCAAACTCTGGTAGTAAGCGTTATCTTTTTGTCTCTACACCAGATCAAAAAGAGAAGATATTCATGTGTTTATAACGTTAAATATAAACCAGGAAATGTAGCAAAGTTACTAATGGGACAGTCTTATGAAAGATCTCTCTCTCATATACATCCTAAGTACCATCCTTTATATACTGAAACGATGCTACCAATGCAACAGAAACAAAGCTCGTGAATACAGTAATGTGATGAATCTACACCTGTTCACCCACACTTCCAGATTCAATCTCTTCATGATAAATAGAATATGGCTGTTGAGAAAAGCAATAAACTTAACTGGTCTAACAAGAATAGAACTCACAACACTGGCCTCCATTGCATGATGGTATGAGTTAATTAATCCAACACTAACTCTGCAATGTTAGAGTAAACTCTTATTCTTGCAAGAATGGAGCATGGTTGAAAGAAAAGACAAGGTTTATTTGGACAAGATTTCAACCTCCCTTAACAAATATTTGACCAAATCCTTAGGTTTTCTTTTTTTTCACATAGTTATCTTCTGATAAAAGAGCTAACAAAAAGAGGAGCAAAACTACTTACCAAATAATTGGCGATTGGAAAACTGAGAATTGACGTTAAGAGAGCAAAATACATTTTTGGGGATCACTTATTTGATAGATACCACCTAAAGGAATAAACTGCCATATTATTCCAGTTTCTTATAAACAAGAGAGAAAATTGCTTTTGTAATTAGATATTTACAAGCACAGAGTCCTCTTAACTAAATTGCCTTTCAATCTTGCAAATTTGGGGGAAAATTCATCTTCTTTGACTTAATAATGAAATGAAAGTAAAAATGTGTCAATAAATCTCATTTGCACTTAGCTATAGTTGTTGCAGAAGTTTTACTCATCTTACTTCAGGATTGCAAAAGTGGTAAGGTATGCTCTACACAAAATGATCCCTTACCTACACACTCCTGTTATATCTCATGATTGAGGTATAATATGATTGGAATTGTAGAAATAGTGGCACATATGTGCCATGACGAAATTTAGAGACACATTAAGCAACAAACTATGGCATGCTATAAAGCAGTGCATCTCCAACTTTGCTATGCATGCAAATCACTTGGGGGAAATTGTCAAAGCACAGATTCTAATACAGAAGGTCTGAAATAGAGTCTGAGATTACACATTTCTGCAAAGCTCCCATGTGAGGCTGAGGCTGATGCTTCTTGGACCACATTCTTTTAATGTAGTTAGGAAGTGAAGAAATCTGAGTTCATGTTTTGACTTTTATTATAACACATAATGCTTGCAATTTGTATTTTTCTTATTTATTATAATGTTGTTACAAGTCATCTCATATTCTCTCTGGGACAAGGAAAGAAATTAAAAAGTGGGAAAATATCAAATTGCCCAAAGTATAAATAAAAGTAATACATCTAATGAATAAAGATACATTTACCCAATTCAAAAAATTGAGGACATATGTCAAATATCTAAAAGATAATACAGTTAATTGATTTAAAAGTAGTAGAGTCACTAAACCAGTTTTGCATAGAGCTCTATCAAAAAAGAGCCCTGGATTTGGAGTCAGGAATTCTGAGTTTATAGCATGGGCTCTACTTTAACTAGCTCTGTGTGTGAGAACTTAGGCAGTCTGTTAGCCTCCTTTTTCTCTGGTCCAAAAGAAAGGATTTGAAATAGTTGATCTTGAAATAATACCATTTGCAGCAACATGGATGGACCTAGAGATTATCATATTGAGTGAAGTAAGTCAGACAGAGACAAATATCATATGATATCACTTACATGTGGAATCTTAAAAAATGATACAAAACAGAAACAGACTCATGGACATAGAAAACAAGTTCATGGTTCCCAAAAGGGAAAAAGGGGGCAGGAGGGATAAATTAGGAGTTTAGGGTTAGCAGATAAAAAACTACTGCATATAAAATAAATAACAAGGACCTATTGTATAGCACAGGGAACCATCTTCAATATTCTATAATAACTATAATGGAAAAGAATCTGGAAAAGAATATATATATACAAACCAAATCACTTTGCTATACACCAGAAATTAACACAACACTGTAAATTAACTATACTTCAATTTAAAATTTTTTTAATTAGAAAAAGAAATAGTTGATCTCTAAGTCCTCTTGCAGCACTAACACTTTTTTCTCTCCTTCTCTTATGAAACACTTGGCCAATGTAGGTGATTTTCTCCCCTTTTGAATCTGTTTTAGCCATTTTTTCCTTAAATCTGAGAAATGCCATAATTCCTTTAGGTTGAAGGAAAATCAAAAGTTACTTTAAGGTGGATAACTAAACCACGCCAGGTTTCCATACAGGCAGCATTCATTTGCTGGCCTTTCAAGTCTGGTGAACCCAATGGGCTTTTTTTCCCCCTAATTGAATATCAGCTCAGCTGGACTTTGCCCAAGGCCATGGTTCCAAGCGGGGGTTCTGCCAAAGGCCAATACCCGAGTTGAGAGGAAAATCTATCTCCACCACTTCCTTGACTTCTCAGTCTGGATTGTTAATCAACTACAGATGAAGTTTTCTTACTGTTTATATCCAGGACAGGCCAACACAAAGACCAACCAAATCCTACCCAGACCTTCCGGGTGACAACTACTGTAGGAAGATCACTTGTAGGTTCCGTGAACTGACCCTTCAGAGAGGTATGGAAAACTGTCTAAGTGTAAAGGCACTGTCTTCTTCCAAGTATAAATGAGGAGCAGTAGAGTGTTTTGGTTATAAGGATGAGATAGGGTTCGAATCTTCACTCTGCCACTGCATAACAATGGGGCAAACTGACCTTTCCCTAGCTCAATTTCCTCCTCTGCACAACATTTTTGTTTTGAGGACTAAGTGTAATTCACAGATCAGCAGCATCAGCATCACCTGGGAGTTAGTTAGAAATGCCCCTCCCTACTTATTGAATTAAAACCCACAGTTTAAACAAAATTCACATATACTAAGTATTCAACACAGTGTCTATTTCATAGTAAGTATTTATTCATTTTGAGAGTCCCTTGGACTGCAAGATCAAACCAGTCAGTCCTAAAGGAAATCAGTCCTGAATATTCATTGGAATGACTGATGCTGAAGCTGAAGCGCCAATACCTCATGCAAAGAACCGACTCTTGGGAAAAGACCCTGATGTTGGGAAAGATTGAAGGCAGGAGGAGAAGGGGACAACAGAGGATGAGATTGTTGGATGGCATCACTGACTCGATGGACATGAGTTTGAGCAAGCTCCAGGAATTGGTGATGGACAGGGAAGCCTGGTGTGCTACAGTCCACGGGGTCACAAAGAGTCGGACACGACTGAGCGACTGAACTGAACTGATTCAATCACCAGAAGTCACTGTTATTAGGATATTCTTGATCTCCTTTCTCACTTTCTCCTCACCACCATCCTGAAGTAAGCCCAATAGTTCTAGTTTGCCTGAACTGCCCTGCATTCAGTACCAGAGCCCACCACTAGCTTCCTCATCACCATAAGACCATCTGGCTTTCTTCTGCTGTCTTGGGCAAACTCCCTTCCATCACTCCTAGTTTTTAAGGTTTGAAGGTTCATTCAAAGGAATCCCACACTACCCAACATATGGAGATTCATAATAGATTTTGTACTCTAGAACATATTTACTCTCTGCACTCAATCATGTCCTGTTCTACTTCATATTATATTCTTTGATATAGTTGTTCACATGGGCTCTGAAGATATAATTCCGTCTCTACCACTTACTAACTTTATAATATTGGGAAAGTCACTTAGCTTCTTTGCGTTTCTTCTGTGAAATGTAATTGAAGTGCAGTAGCGTAGGTAAAACATGCCATAGTCTGTGCATATTAATATTAATATGCATAGTTCTTAATATTATCATTACTGTGCTTATTGTTATTTTCATAGTCTTACTGTCTCTGTCACTTTATCCTCACAAAAGCAAGACAAGTAACATCTACTTTCAGATAAAGAAATGTGAAGAACTCCCCTAAAGCCGTACAGGTCATTTGTACAGAATCAAGTTTAGAACTCAGTACGCTTTCCTCCTATATCACACCATTTCATAGGGTAAGTAACATGGAACATTGGAAAATAGTCTGGATTTGGGCATGAGAACAGGATAGAGGATGCAGGTGAGGGTGTAAACAATAGTCAGTCTGCTTGAATCTAACTGTATCAAAATCAACTAAACTATGGTCCAAATGATAAGCCTAAAATTATATGCCACAGCAGAATTCTAAATCAAAGAGCCATCCTCACAAGATCAACTTCAGGAGTAGCCCAGAGAATACTGACTAAGCCAACAAAGCTTCTTTCTTCTTTGCCTTCTTTAGAGGACCACACACCTACTGGGCTTTTTGAGTATGGTCAATCCTGGGAGGTGGAGAAGGCAATGGCACCCCACTCCAGTACTCTTGCCTGGAAAATCCCATGGACGGAGGAGCCTGGTAGGCTGTAGTCCATGGGGTTGCAAAGAGTCAGACACGACTGAGTGACTTCACTTTCACTTTTCACTTTCATGCATTGGAGAAGGAAATGGCAACCCACTCCAGTGTTCTTGCCTGGAGAATCCCAGGGACGGCGGAGCCTGGTGGGCTGCCACCTATGGGGTCGCACAGAGTCGAACACGACTGAAGTGACTTAGCAATCCTGGGAGGCAAAGTGAATTAATGAAGGGAGAATTATTGGCAAGTCCAAAGTGTCTAACCCCTCTGCTAGGAATGGCTTAAAAAAACATTCAAACTCACAGACATAGAGAACAGACTTGTGGTTGCCAAGGGGGAGAGAGTAGGGGGAGGGATGGACTGAGAATTTGGGGTTGGTAGATGCAAACTACTATATTTTGTTGTTGTTTGGTCTCTAAGTTGTGTCCAGCTCTTTTGTGACCCCATGGACTATAGCCCACCAGGCTCCTCTCTCCATGGGGTTTTCCAGATATATATATATGTGTGTATATATATATATATATATATATATGTATAAAACTGAATCAGGAGCTTCCCAGGTGGCACTAGTGGTAAAGAAACCACCTGCCAATGCAGGAGACGTAGAGACGCAGGTTCGATCCCTGGGTCAGGAAGATCTCCTGGAGGAGGACATGTATTCTTGCCTGGAGAATCCTATGGACAGAGGAGCCTGAAAGGCTATAGTCCATAGCATTGCAAAGAGTCAAACACGACTGAAGCAACTTAGCAGGCACACACGAATATATAACTGAATCACTTTGCTATACAGCAGAAGTTAATACAACATTGTAGACCAACTACTCTTCCATTTAAAAACCTAATCTTTCAATATGGATCAAAAGGGAAGGGCACTGAACACAAAGTGGAGCCAGGTTAAGTTCTGAAGAGAACAATGATCACTTGGTTCTTGAGAGACTAAAGGGGAAGAGGGAACCACACATATCTGGAAAACTGTTGAGAGTAGGGGGTACCTTCCTGATGATCTCATGATTGCCAATGACAGTGGAAACTGATATTAATAAAACCTCTTTGAAGAACAATTTTGCAATATATGGATCAAGAGCCTTAAGATGTCTTTGACCCTGTAATTTTTACTTTAGGGAATCTATCTTTAGCAAAACTACTAAATATAGGGGTAAAGTTTTATTCTTTTTTTTTTTTTGGCTACGCCTCATGGCAAGTGAGGATCTTAGTTCTCTGACTAGGGATAGATTCTGTGCTCCTTGAGTGAAAGCATGGAGTCCTAACCACAGAATCACCAGGGAAGTTTCTGAAAGAGTTTTATTCTTAACAAAAGACCTATGACAGATCTGGCAATTTTGGTAGCATGATTGATGAGTATGAAGGGTGAACATGTTTTTTTCTTTTCAGGCTGCAATGGTCTTACTGGAAAGGGGGCCTAATCTGGCAAAGACTTTACTACTACTTATTTTTGTCACATAAACACGAACCTCTGATTTTAACCTTTTACAGGTATCCTTACATTAAGAAAGGCTGAGATCACTGAGGGTTTAATCACTTTATGAAAACGTTTGTTGCAGATTTTCTTAAATATCAAGTCCTGTTTAGCATATTTGTCTATTTCTTTACAGAGAAATTTTAAACTAGAAAGCATCTGACTGTCTTATCCTCTGTAAATTCCTCTCATGGAACAGAGTAATGGGCAGCATTGCCAATTGAAAATCAACCAAGAATATTATTTCAAAGTCATTTTGTCCTTAAGGAAAATAAATTTCTATGTAACATTTCAAGAACACAGTGCTTTCATAAAGCTGAGTACATCTGAGGTTCCTTTCCTGACTTAGGCCCATTTTCCACAGCAAGATTTCATGCAAATTCTCTGCTCATTTTACTTTGAACACATATCTGAATACAGAGCACCTTCTTGGCTGTTACCAAAGGCCCAGAATTTCAAAAGTTGGAATAGGATCAATAGGTTTGGAAAGGCCAGAAAAAGTTATACACTAAGCCCCTATGATGTTGATGAACACAGAATATTAAAGACTATTCTGAATTGGTAGTTCCACAAAAATAGTCTCTTACCTTTGTTATCTGAGCATATCCTTGGGGTCTAGGGTAAAATTGATTTTTAGTTGATCATCTGTTTATGTAATTAGTGTAATTATGCTTTATTACATAATTAGTGTAAGTGCATGTAATCAGCTATAACATATAATTACATAATTGAGTCATTGTAAAAAATCCTTGTGAAACTTAATATAGTGCTTTCTGTATCTGCCAAAAATAAATACTTTTTTTAAAAATTAGGATTAGTTAAAGTGGGTTTTTGTTTGCTCTTGGAGTGGTTACCTTGCTCAAGTGTTAAGAGATTCCAGATAACATTTCAAATGACTACGCTTTCAGTTTCCTATCTTTCAAATTTCGTGGTGAAAATCAGACTGTCCTCCAAACCCATTGTTTATCTAATGCACAGTAGACCACTTAAAAATAGCTCTCTGGAGTGTGGGTGGGAGTCAGGGTGGGTGGGGGGGTGGGAGGGAGATTCAAGAGGGAGGGGATATATGTATACTTACAGTTGATTCATGTTGCTGTATGACAGAAATCAACACAACACTGTAAGAATTTTTAAAAATATATTTAAATTTAAAAAATAGAAAAAATAAGTGCTAAAGTCCAAACTATAAAACTTTTATAAGATAATAAGGGAATATATCTTCATGAAAAAGCTTAATTAAAAAAAAGCTCCCTATACAATGTTTGGGGCCTGGGAGATGCTCAGGTGCAATGCAAGATGAAACTAGCAAGAGACATTGATGCATTTTAAATCCATTTACATGTAACAATGTACACTGGAAATTTTTCGTTATTTGAACTCAGGACACCAGATTTGAGTTTTTTTAGTTTTTATATAATCTAACGAAAAATAAATTTATTATGTTCTTTGCCCATAAGGAAGGTTTGAGATGGGAATTTTTTAATTGTATCCTGTCCATCTAATTTTTTATGTTGTTTGTTTCTACGTTATATTAATGAATTAAAATGGTATTTACAGGTAATGGTAAAAAAATTAATTTGCCCTTATCTACAGAATAAAGGTGGGCTGTAAGGATTTATTTTTTTGGAAGAAGGGGACTTCCAATCACTAAAATTATTCAATTAAACGTGCTTTTAGAGGATGTCTTAAATGCAATTATTGCCTGGGATTATAAATTTTACTAAGTGACTCCTGAAATCCCTTCTGGCTCTTGGATTCTATAATGTCTCTTTCCATGAATCCAGGCAAATGAGAAAATCAGTTTAGTTACTAGTGAGCAGGATGGCATTGCATTGCTACAAATATATCTGTTGGGGAAGAGATGATTGTCCTCAAGCCATTTAGGATGTGTCCTCTTCTTGGTTTTTCTCTATTATAAACAAAGATCCACAAAACATATTTTTATACACATCTTTATACACCTGACTAATTCCTTCTTGGGAAAATGTTTAGAGGTGAAACTGTTAGGTCAAAGTGTATACACATTCACAATTTTCATTATACTGTCAAAGTGCTCCTTGCCCCAATCAGAAAGCTTACACTAGTTACTGCCCCTCAGTTCAGTTCAGTTCAGTTCAGTTGCTCAGTCATGTCCGACTCTTTGCGACCCCATGAATCGCAGCACGCCAGGCCTCCCTGTCCATCACCAACTCCCGGAGTCTACCCAAACCCATGTCCATCGAGTCGGTGATGCCATCCAACCATCTGCTATCATCCCTTCTCCTCCTGCCCCCAATCCTTCCCAGCATTAGGGTCTTTTCCAATGAGTCAACTCTTCGCATGAGGTGGCCAAAGTACTGGAGTTTCAGCTTCAGCATCAGTCCTTCCAATGAACACCCAGGACTGATCTCCTTTAGGATGGACTGGTTGGATCTTCTTGCAGTCCAAGGGACTCTCAAGAGTCTTCTCCAACACCACAGTTCAAAAGCATCAATTCTTTCAGCACTCAGCTTTCTTCACTGTCCAACTCTCACATCCGTACATGACTACTGGGAAAACCATAGCCTTGACTAGACAGACCTTTGTTGGCAAAGTAATGTCTCTGCTTTTTAATATGCTATCTAGGTTGGTCATAACTTTCCTTCCAAGGAATAAGCGTCTTTTAATTTCATGGCTGCAATCACCATCTGCAGTGATTTTGGAGCCCCCCAAAATAAAGTCTGCCACTGTTTCCACTGTTTCCCCATCTATTTTCCCATGAAGTGATGGGACCAGATGCCATGATCTTAGTTTTCTGAATGTTGAGTTTTAAGCCAACTTTTTCTGCCCCTGCCTTAATCTATTTCAATTTGATGAGTATTTTATTATGTCTTGTTTTTTGTTGACACTCTTTCTATATCTAGTGAACTGGTCATATTTCCATGTTTTTACTGATCATTTATGTGCATGCTACTGAGTGGCAGAAGAGAAATGGGGTCAGCCAATTATAGGCTATGGGCCAGAATCAGCCAATGTGCCAAACTTAGCCTAGTAGCCTCTCGCTGTTGTATGTTCTGCAAATAAGAATGTTTTTACATTTTTGCATCATTGGTAAAAATATCCAAAGATGAATAATATTTCATGACACATGAAAATTCCATGAAATTCAAATTTCTTTGTCCATAAATAAAGTTTTATTGGAACACAGCCACATCCATTCTTTTACATAATATCTCTGGCTGCTTTCTCACTATGACAGCAAAACTGAATAGTTTTGACAGGCACTTTGTGGCCAGAAAAACCTAAAATATTTACTATCTTGTCCTCACAGAAAAAGTTTTTTGAACCTGTGGTAGAGAGTAGTGATTAAGAGGACAGATTTCAGGGCCAAGACTTCCTGAATTCACATACCTGCTCCACCATCTGCTATTTATTTGATTTGGACAGTATATTTAATTCTCTGTGCCTCAATTTTTATTCATCTGTATAATAAGAGAAAATAATAATACTTGAAATATTTTGAGAATTAGGTGAATTTATCACTTAATGCCTAGTGTAAGTGCTATATAAATATTATCTATTATTGATATTGTTTTTAGTATAAATTTATCTTCCATGGACTTCCCAGGTGGTGCTAGTGTAAAACCCTGCCTGCCAATACAGGAGACAAAAGAAACATGGGTTCAATCCCTGGGTTGGGAAGATCCTCTGGAGGAGGGCATGGCAACCCACTCCAGTATTCTTGCCTGGAGAATCCCATGGACAGAGGAGCCTGGCAGGCTACAGTCCATAGGGTCATACAGTCTAACACATGCATTTTTCATATTCTTTACCTATCTTTCCTTTTTTTGTTGTATATTAAATTAAGGAAGCTTTTATTTAGTAAAGAGTTTAGCTCTGAGCTATTATGTATTCTATTTTTTTTTTTTCAGTTTGCTGGTGATTTTTCAACCTTAAATGTAACTTCAGTTGACTCTAAGCAAGCATACTTTCAATTTCTTACCTTAATTCTAGTTGTGATTTTAGAAAATATTAGTGAACAAAGGGGGTCAAAATGAATCATCTAGTCCAACTACCTTTCTTAAGCTTGCTTATCTCCCTAAAATATGCAGAAGTAGTTGAGAATTCACTACTTCCTCAACTGGGTTCTCCCACTGCTCCCATTTTGAATTCTCATGATTACAAAGGACAAATCAAGTCTCTCTTCTTTGTGTAAAACCTCCAAACATGGGAAAAAAAACTATCCTCTCACCTTCACCTTCTCCGACCCATACCTCTATTCCAGGACTTCATTTTTGTATGCTGAACCTGTCGAAAGCCTTCAAGTGGTTTTCCCATGACATGGGTTCTCTGATCCTGTTCACCATTACCATTCTTCCTCTTTTAAACAATCCAATTTATCATGAGGCCTTCTGTTCCATGCCTTAATCTGCAATGTGAAAATATCAGGTTTAACACAGTGTTGCAATTAACTTCTAATACCTCATCACATCCCTTATTAGGGCTTGGGGAATTCACAGCTCCAAATTCTCAAAGCCTCTCTCTTTTATTGATCAAAACCATTTATATTGTAAATTGCTTGCTCCTGGGATTTATCCAGACATCAACATAGCGCACACTCTGTAAAGTGAGATCCAGAGACTTTTTACAGCATATTAAATAAGTGCTTGTGGGACCTTTGGCCTTCATATGTGGCACTGGGGTGAAAAGTATACTTATTGTTGCCTCCAATAATTTGCACAACTGGCACACCTTCTCATGGTCATAATGATGTTTTGGGCTTTGATACAGACACAGCTCAAAACTTAGAACTGGAATGTGATTATATTGGTATAGATTGATACAAAGTTTTTCTGATCCTGGGAAAGATTGAGGGCAGGAGGACAAGGGGGCGACAAAGGATGAGACGGTTGGATGGCATCACCGACTCAATAGACATGAGTTTGAGCAGACTCCGAGAGACAGTGAAGGACAGGGAAGCCTGGCATCCTGCAGTTCATGGAGTCAAAAAGAGTTGGACATGACTTAGCGACTGAACAACATAGAATGAGAAAGTATCAGAGCTGCATTCTTTCCTGGCAGAATGTTAAAGCAGGTTAGCGTGCATTTCCCAGTGGCCAACAAAGCTAAGAACTGCCAGAATACATTTCAGGTAATAAAATGTTATTTATCTTGACAAATCATAAGTAAAATTTACATAAATATATTAATAACTTTCTCCTACTATCCAAATGGCATATGGAGTCACATTTGTGGTTTCATAAAGCTACTATTTAAGGTAAAGCTGGTCCAACAGTAAACAAGTTTGTGAAAAATACAGTAACTTGGAGTAACATGTTTCCTCAATTGCTTTCCTCAATAAACTTTTAACTCTCAAACAAAAATAAATAATTAGGTGTGTATTACCTATACAGTAAAAAATAATAGGCTAAAAATCAAGTAAAATGTCTTTTACTTTCCTATTTTGTAAAACTATAAAACACTAGGATTTTATAACCTTCCTAAATACACATTGTCACTAATGCTTATCACATAATAAAGTAGGGGGGTTTTAAAATAAGAAAACCTGCAACTGAGTCAGCCACATGGTGTTATCTATGACCAGTACAGAGCGGCATATTCTGCAGCCCTTACTGGCTCTACAACAACTCTGTGAAGCCAGACATCAGTTTGGCTGGCAGGATCAGAAGAGCTATATGTATATGTATATATATACGTGTGTGTATATATATGTATATATATACGTGTGTATATATATATACATATAAAGCTATACACAGTTAATATCTACATCTCATTGAGTTTGGGGATAGGTATATACCTGTGAAGCTATCACCACCATCAAGGCTTTAAACATACCCATCACCTCCCAAAGTTTCTTTCCACCCTCTTTATTATCATTTTTTTAATTCAGAGAAGATTTTAAATTGATATTTTTCCTGCCTTGCCATAGAAGTGAGACAGGACCTCTCCTGCTTAGGTCCAAGGCCTATATGTTAAAATGGATTAATAAAAAAAAGAATGAAATAATGCCATTTGTAGCAACATGAATGGACCTAGAGATTATCATACTAAGTCATAGAAAGACAAATATCATATGATATCACTTACATGTGGAATCTTAAAAATGATACAAAACAGAAACAGACTCACCAAAATGGAAAGGGTGAGATAGAATTTGGGATTAACAGATGCTCACCACTATATATAAAATAAAGACCTACTTATAGCACAGGGAACTATACTCCTGTAATAAATTATTATGGAAAAGAATCTGAAAAAGAATATATATACAACTGAATCACTTTGCTGTATATCTGAAATACTGTAAATCAACTAACTTAAAAAAAATAAAAAATAATTTTCAAAAGTCTTATATTAGAGAAATCTTCATGTTCCCATGGTAAAATTACATAACTCCTTTCCAGGGCAGCACGTTTCTATCACTATAACAACCAAAGAGGTTAAAAAGGATTAATCTCAAAAATATACAAGCAACTCCTCCAGCTCAACTCCAGAAAAATAAATGACCCAATCCAAAAATGGGCCAAAGAACTAAACAGACATTTCTCCAAGGAAGACATACAGATGGCTAACAAACACATGAAAAGATGCTCAACATCACTCATTATCAGAGAAATGCAAATCAAAACCACATTGAGGTACCATTACACGCCAGTCAGGATGGCTGCTATCCAAAAGTCTACAAGCAATAAATGCTGGAGAGGGTGTGGAGAAAAGGGAACCCTCTTACACTGTTGGTGGGAATGCAAACTAGTACAGCCACTATGGAAAATAGTGTGGAGATTTCTTAAAAAGCTGGAAATAGAACTGCCATATGACCCAGAAATACCACTTCTGGGCATACACACTGAGGAAACCAGATCTGAAAGAGACACATGCACCCCAATGTTCATTGCAGCACTGTTTATAATAGCCAGGACATGGAAGCAACCTAGATGCCCATCAGCAGATGAATGGATAAGGAAGCTGTGGTACATATACACCATGGAATATTACTCAGCCATTAAAAAGAATTCATTTGAATCAGTTCTAATGAGATGGATGAAACTGGAGCCCATTATACAGAGTGAAGTAAGCCAGAAAGATAAAGAACATTACAGCATACTAACACATATATATGGAATTTAGAAAGATGGTGATGATAACTCTATATGCAAAACAGAAAAAGAGACACAGATGTACAGAACAGACTTTTGGACTCTGTGGGAGAAGGCGAGGGTGGGATGTTTCAAAAGAACAGCATGTATATTATCTATAGTGAAACAGATCACCAGCCCAGGTTGGATGCATGAGACAAGTGCTCGGGCCTGGTGCACTGGGAAGACCCAGAGGGATCGGGTGGAGAGGGAGGTGGGAGGGGGGATCGGGATGGGGAATACGTGTAACTCCATGGCTGATTCATGTCAATGTATGACAAAACCCACTGAAATGTTGTGAAGTAATTAGCCTCCAACTAATAAAAATAAATGAAAAAAAAAAAAAAAAAAAAACCACTCAATTTAACAACCTCAGATATGCAGATATGGTATCATCTGGCAGAAAATGAAGAGGAACTAAAGAGCCTCTTGATGAGGGTGAAAGAGGAGAGTGAAAAAGCTGGCTTAAAACTCAACATTAAAAAAATTAAGATCATGGCATCTGGTCCCATCACTTCATGGCAAATAGATGGGGGAAAAGTGGCAGATTTTATTTTCTTGGGCTCCAAAATCACTGTGGATGGTGACTGCAGCCACAAAATTAAAAGATGCTTGCTCCTTGGAAGAAAAGCTATGACAAACCTAGACAGCATATTAAAAAGCAGAGACATCACTTTGCCGACAAAGGTCTGTATAGTCAAAGCTATGGTTTTTCCAGTAGTCATGTATGGATGTGAGAGTTGGACCATAAAGAAGGCTGAGTGCTGAAGAACTGATGCTTTTGAACTGTGGTGTTGGAGAAGACTCTTGAGAGTCCTTGGACAGCAAGGAAATCAAACCAGTCAGTCTTAAAGGAAATCAGCCCTGAATATTCATTGGAAGGACTGATGCTGAAGCTGAAACTCCAATACTTTGGCTACCTGATGTGAAGAGCCAACTCATTAGAAAAGACCCTGATGCTGGGAAAGATTGAGGGCAGGAGAAGGGGATGACAGAGGATGAGATGGTTGGATGGCATCACCAACTCAATGGACATGAGTTTGAGCAAACTCTGGGAGATAGTGAAGGACAGGGAAGCCTGGCATGCTGCAGTCCATGGGGTTGCAAAGAGTTGGACATGACTTAGTGACTGAACAACAACAACAATCTCTGAGTTGAAAGTTGTCAACTGTGACATGTGTATGTGTATACACACGGGAAAAACATCTGAAAAGGATTTCCTACATTGACAATGTATAGAAAAAGTACGCTCTTTCCTCTAAAATCTTTACATCTCTAAAGATAATAGATTTCTTATTAGAAAACAACTTTTAAAAATAGTATGCTTTGTTTTGGACTTCCCAGGTGGCTCAGTGGTAAAGGATCTGCCTGCCAATGCAGGAGATGCAAGAGAGGAGGATTCGATTCCTGGGTCAGGAAGATTCCCCTGGAGAAGGAAATGGCAACCCACTCCAGTATTCTTGCCTGGAGAATCCCATGGACAGAGGAGCCTGGCGGGCTATGGTCCATGGGGCTGCAAAGAGTCAGACAGAACTGAGTGACTTAGCACCCAGAGCACATATCTTGTTGTATACGTGAAGACAGGGGCCAAAAAATGACCATAAAATCTTGTATAAATTCAAATAGAACACATCTGGTGATTATTTTCTAATCTCCACTGGTCCCTGTTTTCAAAGCGGATAAAATAAAATCTTATTTTCTTGGAGAGATGGGCAGTACCATCCATAGGGAGAGGAGGGAAGAGCATGCACAGTGCCTTTTATTCCCCACGGTGATGTGCTCATGGGGAAGAGAGTTAAGAGTGACTGTCAAGAAATTCAAGACTTCCCAAACTCAACTGCAGCTCAGCATCACTCAGGGAGCTTATATTTTATTCTCCAAATACACATTTATGAGCCCCACCTTGACCTACTAAATGAGAAGATTAAATTACCTAGGGATTTGTTAATTTATTTATAACAGGCAATGCATAAATATGGTTCTAGATGCAGAAGATACAATTGTAGGCATCTAATAAAAAGTAATCTTGTTCACTCCTCTTCTCTAGTCCCCCTATCCTGAAGAAACCACTGTTACTAGTTTAATGAGTATAGTGGTACCAGTTTCTTGAGTATTTTATGAAAATAACTTCTGTATATTCAAGCAAATATGTATATAAATATCATTTTTATAGAGTAACAAACTATACAAACCACTTGGCACCTTGCTTTATCCACTTGCCATAAGGTTTTGAAATTTTTCGATGGTATTACACAAAGGAATATAATTTTTTCCCCACAGTTTCACAGCAGTCCACTATTTGCATAAGCAACAATACATTTAAAAATTCTCCTGTGTTTGTTTAGTCACTTCAGTTATGTCTGACTCTTTGCAACAGTATGGACTGTAGCTTGCTAGGCCCTTCTGTCCATGAGATTCTCCAGGCAGGGATACTGGAATGGGTTGCTGTGAGCTTGTCCAGGGGATCTCTTATGTCTCCTACATTGGCAGGCAGGTTCTTTACTACTACTGTTGGTTTTAGATTTTCTTTCCCACATTTTTTGATATTACACAACAATGCTACAGTAAATATTCTCATACTTATGATATTTGCACATGTACAAGTGTCTACATGGGCTTTCCAGGTGGTGCTAGTGGTAAAGAACCCACCTGCCAATGCAGGAGACATAAGAGACATGGGTTCAATCCCTGGGTCAGGAAGATCCCCTGGAGGAGGGCATGGCAACCCACTCCAGTATTCTTGCCTGAAGAATCCCCATGGACAGAGGAGCCTGGTGGGCTACAGTCCATAGGGTTGCAAAGAGTTGCACATGCCTGAAGTGACTTCACATACACACACAAGTGTCTACATAGTATAAATCCCTAGAAATAGAATTTTCTGATCAAAAGATATGTGAATTTTTATTTGAATGAATATTGCCAAAGACCTTCCACACACAAAAAAATGCCAATTCTCATTAAGAACTTGTAGATTTTTATAAAATCCCACTAGGAGTTCTGATCATTAGAATTTGAGACCAGTGGTCTAGAATATTGGCTAGTGGGCAAAGCTTGAATCCTCTGCCTGTGTTTATGCAAAATCACTTCTTTGAAACTTTCCCTGTGTCATGTAGCCCAATACTCCTCAGACTTTAAATGTGCATATGAATCATTGGGAGGATGGTGACTCTTGTTAAATGACAGATAACTTGAAATTCTTATTATAATAAGCTTCTGGGTGAGGCCAAGGCTGTGGTCCAGGGGCCATAAATAGCAAAGGGACTCTGCTATTAGCAGCACAGAGATTAGTGCTTAAATTTAACTATTAAATGCAGTAGTGGTCAAATATTTTACTCTCAGGACCCCTCAGAAATCTTAACATTATAGAGTGCCCCCTCCACCCAAAAAAAGTGTTGCTGATGTGATGCATATATAATGGAATATTCAGTTCAGTTCAGTTCAGTTGCTCAGTTGTGTCCGACTCTTTGCGACCCCATGAATCTCAGCACACCAGGCCTCCCTGTCCATCACAAACTCCCGGAGTTTACTCAAACTCATGCCCATCGAGTCGGTGATGCCATCCAGCCATCTCATCCTCTGTCGTCCCCTTCTCCTCCTGCCCCCAATCCCTCCAAGCATCAGGGTCTTTCCCATGAGTCAACTCTTCACATGAGGTGGCCAAAGTACTGGAGTTTCAGCTTCAGCATCAGTCCTTCCAATGAACACCCAGGACTGACCTCCTTTAGGATGGACTGGTTGGATCTCCTTGCAGTCCAAGGGACTCTCAAGAGTCTTCTCCAACACCACAGTTCAAAAGCATCAATTTTTCAGTGCTCAGCTTTCTTCACAGTCCAACTCTCACATCCATACATGACCACTGGAAAAACCATAGCCTTGACTAGACAGACCTTTGTTGGCAAAGTAATGTCTCTGCTTTTTAATATGCTATCTAGGTTGGTTATAACTTTCCTTCCAAGGAGTAAGTGTCTTTTAATTTCATGGCTGCAATCACCATCTGCAGTGATTTTGGAGCCCCCAAAAATAAAGTCTGCCACTGTTTCCACTATTTCCCCATCTATTTCCCATAAAGTGATGGGACCAGATGCCATGATCTTAGTTTTCTGAATGTTGAGC
Organism: Odocoileus virginianus; assembly: GCF_023699985.2. Taxonomy (NCBI): domain Eukaryota; kingdom Metazoa; phylum Chordata; class Mammalia; order Artiodactyla; family Cervidae; genus Odocoileus; species Odocoileus virginianus. The sequence goes on along the minus strand of NW_027224263.1, from coordinate 9,840,694 downwards.
TTTAAGCCAACTTTTTTACTCTCCTCTTTCACTTTCAGTTGTATCCAACTCTTTGCAACCCCATAGGGGTCCATGGAATTCTCTAGGTCAGAATACTGGAGTGGGTAACCTTTCCCTTCTCCAGGGGATCTTCCCAACCCAGGGATTGAACCCAGGTCTCTCATATTGCAGGCAGAGCCTTTACTAGCTAAGCCACAAGGGAAGCCCTTTCACTTTCATCAAGAGGCTTTTTAGTTCCTCTTCACTCTCTGCCATAAGGGTGGTGTCATCTGCATATCTGAGATTATTGATATTTCTCCCGGCAATCTTGATTCCAGCTTGTGCTTCATCCAGCCCAGTGTTTCTCATGATGTACTCTGCATATAAGTTAAATAAGCAGGGTGACAATATACAGCTTTGACATACTCCTTTTCCTATTTGGAACCAGTCTGTTGTTCCATGTCCAGTTCTAACTGTTGCTTCCTGACCTGCATATAGGTTTCTCAAGAGGCAGGTCAGGTGGTCTGGTATTCCCATCTCTTTCAGAATTTTATTCACCCACAAAAAAGAACAAAATAATGCCATTTACAATGACATGGATGGGCCTAGGGAGTGTCATATTGAGTGAACTCAGAGCAAGACAAAATCATATGATATCACTTGTATGTGTAATGTTAACACCTGCTATAAATGAACCTATTTACAGAAAAGAATTAGTCACAGATGTAGAAAACAAAATTATGTTCACCAGCAGGGAAACAGGTGAGGGGAGGGATAAATTGGGAGACTGGGATTGACATATACACATTACTATATATAAAATAGATAACTAATAAAAACCTACTGTATAGCACAGGGAACTCTACTCAATATTCTGTAATGGCCTATATGGGAAAAGAATCTAAAAGAGAGTGGATATATGTATATGTATAACTGATTCACTTTGCTGTGAAGCAGAAACTGACAACACTGTAAATCAACTATACTCTAATAAAAATTAATTTAAAATGTGATAAAAAGATTTGTTTCTGTGGGTTAAATCTTTTAATATTTACCATATTTAGAATTAAAACTGGATTTTAAAAATTTATTTATTTTAATTGGAGGATGATTACTTTACAATATTGTGATGGGTTTTGCCATACATCAACATGAATCAGTCACAGGTATACATGTGTACCCCCATCCTGAACCCCGCTCCCACCTCCCTCCCCACCATATCCTTCTGGGTTGTCCCAGAGCACTGGCTTTGGGTGCCCTGCTTCATGCATTGAACTTGCACTGGTCATCTGTTTTACATATGGTAATGTACATGTTTTAATGCTATTCTCTCAAATTATCCCACCCTCACCTTCTCTCACTGAGTCCAAAAGTCTGTCCTTGTATGTCTGTGTCTCCTTGCTGCCCTTCATGTAGGATCATTAGTCCCATCTTTCTAAATTCCATATATATGCATTAATATACAATATCTTTCTTTCTCTGACTTACTCACTGTGTATAATAGGCTCTAGGTTCATCCACCTCATTAGAACTGACTCAAATGCATTCTTTTTTAATAGCTGAGTAATATTTCATTGTGTATATGTACCACAACTTCCTTATCCATTCATCTGCAATGGATATTTGCCGTGTCCTAACTTCCATGTCCTAGCTATTGTAAATAGTGTTGCAATGAACACTGGGGTACATGTGTCTCTCTCAGTTCTGGTTTCCTCAGCCCACATGCTCAGCAGTGGGATTGCTGGATCATATGGCAGTTCTATTCCCAGTTTTTAAGGAATCTCCACACTGTTCTCCATAGTGGCTGTACCAGTTTGCATTCCCACCAACAGTGTAAGAGGGTTCCCTTTTCTCCACACCCTCTCCAGCATTTATTGTTTGTAGACTTTTTGATGGCCATTCTGACTGGTGTGAGATGATACCTCATTGTGGTTTTGATTTGTATTTCTCTGATGAGTGATGTTGAGCATCTTTTCATGTGTTTATTAGCCATCCATATGTCTTCTTTGGAGAAATGTCTGTTTAGGTCTTCTGCCCACTTTTTGATTGGGTTGTTCATTTTTCTGGTATTGAGCTGCATGAGCTGCTTGTATATTTTGGAGATTAATTCTTTGTCAGTTGTTTTGTTTGCTGTTATTTTCTCCCATTCTGAAGGCTGTCTTTTCACCTTGCTTATAGTTTCCTTTGTTGTGCAAAAGTTTTAAAAGTTAATTAGGTCCTATTTTTTAGTTTTTGTTTTTATTTCCATTACTGTGGGAGGTGGGTCATAGAGGATCTTTCTGTGATTTATGTCAGAGAGTGTTTTGCCTGTGTTTTCCTCTAAGAGCTTTATAGTTTCTGGTCTTACATTTAGGTTTTTAATCCATTTTGAGTTTATTTTTGTATATGGTGTTAGGAAGTGTTCTAGTTTCATTCTTTTACATGTAGTTGACCAGTTTTCCCAGCACCACTTGTTGAAGAGACTGTCTTTTCTCCATTGTATATTTTTGCCTCCTTTGTCAAAGATAAGGTGTCCATAGGTGTGTGGATTTATCTCTGGATTTTCTCTTTTGTTCCATTGATCTATATTTCTGTTTTTGTGTCAGTACCATACTGTCTTGATGACTGTAGCTTTGTAGTATAGTCTGAAGTCAGAAAGGTTGATTCCTCCATAAGACTGGAATTTTTAAAGATGTCTATTTCATTTCAAATAACGACAAACCCATTACATGTTAACACAAATAGCATATTTTTATGAAAACATTTTCCAAAATAAAGTTAGTGAGAAGAGTGTCATTGTTTCACATTAAAAAAACCCTCTGTGTGTGTGTGTTAGTGCTCAGTCGTGTCCGATTCTTTGTGACCCCATGGACAAAGGAGCTTGCCAGGCTCCTCTGTCCATTGAATTCTCCAGGCAAGGAAAAAACCTCTGACATCTGGCTTAATAAAACACAGCTGGATTCTTATATATGTTTCTGCATGCAATTTGTATTATACATCACGTAACCTCTGGAAAACTCCACTGTACACTCATGAAAGATCAAGAGTGTCAAAAGCAAATAATGACTTAGTATTATAATGAAAATTGTATTGATCTTTTAGATTCTCCTAAAAGGTTCTTGGGGGTCCCCAGGAGTTCACAGACCTCACTTTGAGAACCACTAGTTTAGCATGTATTCCTTCTGCCCTCCCCCAGATACTACAAACTTCTTAAGAATAGAGACCTTGTCTTCTTATTGTTCTTTGTTTCCATAGAGCTATCTCAGATTTTGTGCTGAGCCAGTGTTTCCTGATTTGTTGATTATTATTATTATTCTCCTTATATTCATTTGCACAGGCAGTAATGAACTTGAAAATGAGGATATCAGTGAAGAGTGGGAATAAGCTTCCTTTCTCTCACCTCCTCTATAGAAGAGGGTTCATAGTCAAAGATATGAGGCTTACCTGGAAATAAAGTAATTTCATCATGGTATTATTACAAAGTACCTTTCATCAATTCTTTTATTTGATACTAAAAATAAAACTGCCAGCTAGGCAAGAACAGTTGTTATTATCCTCATTTTATAGATAATGAAATTGAGACTCAAACCAATTTGCCCAAGTTTTTATAGGTAGTAAGTGACTAGTGAGCTAGGGTTGAGAAAATTGAACTCAATCTTGGATCATGAATGTATTGAAGAAAAGGTTTAAATGTAGTTTGTTGTGTGCTCTTTTTTGTGTCCTGGGATGTAATACCATTCAGGGTTGAGGATATTTACAATAAGGTGCCTTTATGGTGATCAAATGTTGGGAGCATTCAATCACCTGCTGAAACTGTTTATAGCCTGATGCTTGATAATAAACATTATCCTTCAAATTGCTTTCTGCTATAGTGCTGTTGTATAATTAGGTTTTGCAGGAAGTCTGTCTTGGTGTCATCATAATTTTTATTAGCATAGTGAGTAATGACAGCTTCTTCTGCTACCAGACTGATATGATTATTTCCCGATAAGTCTGGTATGTTACCTTCCAAAGAAGATGACCAGGGTTACAATTCAGGAGCTCAAGAGTCCCATTAAAGAGCAAGGGCAATTTCTGTTTGGTAAGAGTAGGAAGTTCTCTAGTCACTCAAGAAACTCTAGAAGCATGGTCTAAGAGTGCTGATCCTTTCAATCACAGCTTCAATCCCTGAGTCCTAAAAAATTGGAATCAGGGTCCTGTTGCATTATCCCTAGGTAGATTCTGGCCTTCTTTGGCTATGTTGAACACTTGGAACCCTTAAAACCTATAGTAAAAAATGCCAAGCAGCAGAAAGTGGAGTAGAGATTAGTACACTCTTCTAAATATGCATCAAACCTCACTCCAGGGGTCTGTCAGTTGCAAAGTAAAAATGAATATAGTTAACTGGTAAATGCTGGTTCTACACAATTCAGATTTCAGTTGTCATCTGAAAAAAATATCAAGTGAGAAAATCTGGTGGTTAGTCTTAGTTAGACAAAATATATAGACTTAGGCTGTGTGTGTGTATGTGTGTGTGAGAGAGAGACAAAGTCAGAGAGAGACGAGATGAGATGATATTTAGGCCTACCCATTTGGTGTGTGTGTGTCAGTCATTCAGTCGTGTCTGACTCTTTGCAACCCCATGGACTGTAGCCCGTCAGGCTCCTCTGTCCATGGGATTTCTCAGGCAAGAATACTGGAGTGGGTAGCCATTCTCTTCTCCAGGGGATCTTTCCAACCCAGGGATGGAACCCAGGTCTCCTGCATTGCAGGCAGAATCTTTACTGTCTGAACCACCAGGGAAGCCATTTGGTATCATCCAGAATTTGCCTTTATTAAAAATCAATTAATAAAATCTTTCTGATTTCAAATGTATTATTTTCATTTAGTTTAACTATAGTCAGGGATATGATTAAAAAGAAATACTTGGAAAGAGATGAGCAGGATTTTTTTTAATATCTAACTAATCCATAAAACATGGAAAGTCACAAATGATACTCCAGTTTAAGAATTGATGACAACAAAGAGCTGTGAGTGTGTGTGTTTTCTTTACTGAGGATAAATCTTCTGGCTTATTTAAATAACTCACTTTGTAGTGAAATAGGTTCATATGATGCTTTTCTATACAAACATAGCAATTGTCTTATTTTTTTTGAGATAGATATTTTCTTACTGACCTTTCTCTTAAGTTTCATATATTCAGTGTAAGAAGACACCAATGATAAAATGGAATTTATTCTTTACTCATTAAGTTTTCTTATTGGGTGGCAGGGATTATGTATTCTGCTGAGTGGCAAAACACAAAGGATCCTTGAAAAAATAATGTATTCAAGTATGTGAAATAACTACTGCTGGGGGATAATATGCTTTGGCATTTAGAATCCAATGCATAAAGAAAACTAAGGTCCTTTTCTAGAGTTATTATGCAAGATAAAAGATTCCACAATTGGGGACCAAGCCATAGATAAGTAATCAATGCAGGATTTATGTAGCCTGAAAACAGCAGAAATGAGTGAAGAGGGAATGGATCCTCTACTTAACTATCATTAACAAACACAAAGAACTGTGAAAAATATGTTTTTATTTGATAGAATTTAATGAGATTAAAAGAAAATTGCCAGTTTATCTACAACACAGAAAACTAGGCTTCAGAATCAGTCCTCTAAAATTGTCTTTGCTCCTTACTTTCTCTCTTTAAAAGAATCAGGCTATATTGGCCAATAATTCTCACCAAATATTTGTCACCATAACCCTTTTAAGGTCATTGTCTTTTAGTAAGTTAGTATTTATTGAGTGCTGAGAATGAGCAAATAGATTACTATACACCTGAGTATATATGGTTATTAAAAAGTAGAGGATGGATTCTTTGCCCTGATGGCTTTTTATAATCAATGAGAAAGAAAAGCAGTCATGTCAGAAATATATAAGTGTATATATTACTGCCCATATGGAGAAACTAGCCTGGTTCTAAAGAAGATCTGTAAATTTCTATTCAGCACCTGCTTAACTGGAAATAAAGGGTGATTTAGAGCTTAATACAAAAACTGATTTCTTTTTACTACAAGATTCTAATTGCTATCATAATTTGAGTCATTGAATAAAGAATTTTTATCTGTGCCTGTACAAGTCATATTTGGTAGCAATTTCTAAATAGGTCATTTGAGAATTACCTTTTTCTCATTATATTATTATTATTATTATTATTATTATTATTATTTTCCATTTATTTTTATTAGTTCGAGGCTAATTACTTCACAACATTTTATTGGGTTTTGTTATACATTGACATGAATCAGCCATGGAGTTACATGTATTCCCCATCCCGATCCCCCCTCCCACCTCCCTCTCCACCCAATTCCTCTGGGTCTTCCCAGTGCACCAGGCCCAAGCACTTGTCTCATGCATCCAACCTGGGCTGGTGATCTGTTTCACCCTAGATAATATACATGCTGTTCTTTTGAAACATCCCACCCTCGCCTTCTCCCACAGAGTCCAAAAGTCTGTTCTGTACATCTGTGTCTCTTTTTCTGTTTTGCATATAGGGTTTTCATTACCATCTTTCTAAATTCCATATATATGTGTTAGTATGCTGTAATGGTCTTTATCTTTCTGGCTTACTTCACTCTGTATAATGGGCTCCAGTTTCAACCATCTCATTAGAACTGATTCAAATGAATTCTTTTTAACAGCAGAGTAATATTCCATGGTGTATATGTACCACAGCTTCCTTATCCATTCGTCTGCTGATGGGCATCTAGGTTGCATCCATGTCCTGGCAATTATAAACAGTGCTGCGATGAACATTGGGGTGCATGCATCTCTTTCAGATCTGGTTTCCTCAGCGTTTATGCCCAGAAGTGGTATTGCTGGGTCATATGGCAGTTCTATTTCCAGTTTTTAAAGAAATCTCCACACTATTTTACATAGTGGCTGTACTAGTTTGCATTCACACCAACAGTATAAGAGGGTTCCCTTTTCTCCACACCCTCTCCAGCATTTATTGCTTGTAGACTTTTGGATAGCAGTCATCCTGACTGGCGTGTAATGGTACCTCAATGTGGTTTTGATTTACATTTCTCTGATAATGAATGATGTTTAGCATCTTTTCATGTGTTTGTTAGCCATCTGTATGTCTTCCTTGGAGAAATGTCTGTTTAGTTCTTTGGCCCATTTTTTGATTGGGTCATTTATTTTTCTGGAATTGAGCTGCAGGAGTGCTTGTATATTTTTGAGATTAATCCTTTGTCTGTTGCTTCATTTGCTATTATTTTCTCCCAATCTGAGGTCTGTCTTTTCACCTTACTTATAGTTTCCTTTGTTGTGCAAAAGCTTTTAAGTTTCATTGGGTCCCATTTGTTTATTTTTGCTTTTATTTCCAATATTCTGGGAGGTGGGTCATAGAGGATCCTGCTGTGATTTATGTCAGAGAGTGTTTTGCCTATGTTCTCCTCTAAGAGTTTTATAGTTTTTGGTCTTACATTTAGATCTTTAATCCATTTTGAGTTTGTTTTTGTGTATGGTGTTAGAAAGTGTTCTAGTTTCATTCTTTTACAGGTGGTTGACCAGTTTTCCCAGCACCACTTGTTAAAGATGTTGTCTTTTTTCCATTGTATATCCTTGCCTCCTTTGTCGAAGATAAGGTGTCCATAGGTTCGTGGACTTATCTCTGGGCTTTCTATTCTGTTCCATTGATCTATATTTCTGTCTTTGTGCCAGTACCATACTGTCTTGATGACTGTGGCTTTGTAGTATAGTCTGAAGTCAGGCAGATTGATTCCTCCAGTTCCATTCTTCTTTCTCAAGATTACTTTGGCTATTCGAGGTTTTTTGTATTTCCATACAAATTGTGAAATTATTTGTTCTAGTTCTGTGAAAAATACCATTGGTAGCTTGATAGGGATTGCATTGAATCTATAGATTGCTTTGGGTAGTATAGCCATTTTGACAATATTGATTCTTCCAATCCATGAACACGGTATGTTTCTCCATCTGTTTGTGTCCTCTTTGATTTCTTTCATCAGTGTTTTATAGTTTTCTATGTATAGGTCTTTTGTTTCTTTAGGTAGATATACTCCTAAGTATTTTATTCTTTTTGTTGCAATGGTGAATAGTATTGTGTCCTTAATTTCTCTTTCTGTTTTTTCATTGTTAGTGTATAGGAATGCAAGGGATTTCTGTGTGTTAATTTTATATCCTGCAACTTTACTATATTCATTGATTAGCTCTACGAATTTTCTGGTAAAGTCTTAATAGGGTTTTCTATGTAGAGGATCATGTCATCTGCAAACAGAGAGAGTTTCACTTCTTCTTTTCCTATCTGGATTCCTTTTACTTCTTTTTCTGCTCTGATTGCTGTGGCCAAAACTTCCAACACTATGTTGAATAGTAGTGGTGAGAGTGGGCACCCTTGTCTTGTTCCTGATTTTAGGGGAAATGCTTTCAATTTTTCACCATTGAGGGTGATGCTTGCTGTGGGTTTGTCATATATAGCTTTTATTATGTTGAGGTATGTTCCTTCTGTTCCTGCTTTCTGGAGAGTTTTAATCATAAATGGATGTTGAATTTTGTCAAAGGCTTTCTCTGCATCTATTGAGATAATCATATGGTTTTTATCTTTCACTTTATTAATGTGGTGTATTACATTGATTGATTTTCAGATATTAAAGAATCCTTGCATTCCTGGGATAAAGCCCACTTGGTCATGGTGTATGATTTTTTTAATATGTTGTTGGATTCTGTTTGCTAGAATTTTGTTAAGGGTTTTTGCATTTGTGTTCATCAGTGATATTGGCCTGTAGTTTTCTTTTTTTGTGGCATCTTTGTCTGGTTTTGGAATTAGGGTGATGGTGGCCTCATAGAATGAGTTTGGAAGTTTACCTTCTTCTGCAATTTTCTGGAATAGTTTGAGTAAGATAGGTGTTAGCTCTTCTCTAAATTTTTGGTAGAATTCAGCTGTGAAGCCATCTGGTCCTGGGCTTTTGTTTGCTGGAAGATTTCTGATTACAGTTTCGATTTCCTTGCTTGTGATGGCTCTGTTAAGATCTTCTGTTTCTTCCTGGTTCAGTTTTGGAAAGTTATACTTTTCTAAGAATTTGTCCATTTCTTCCAAGTTGTCCATTTTATTGGCATATAGCTGCTGGTAGTAGTCTCTTATGATCCTTTGTATTTCAGTGTTGTCTGTTGTGATCTCTCCATTTTCATTTCTAATTTTGTTAATTTGGTTCTTCTCCCTTTGTTTCTTAATGAGTCTTGCTAATGGTTTGTCAATTTTGTCTATTTTTTCAAAAAACCAGCTTTTAGCTTTGTTGATTTTTGCTATGGTCTCTTTAGTTCTCATTATATTATTAAAGCACCTACTATACAACCAGCAACTAGCTACACTTTATGATAAACAAGCAAACCAGGAAGTAGGATAGAAGACATAAAATATTTGGATAAATTATAGGGCTCTCCAGTTCCAACATTATATGGATATATGTAGTGAAAATCATTTCTACCCCAATTTGGGGGATTGTCAAGGAACATAGGGGATTCCCAGGTGGCTCAGTGGTAAAGAATCCACCTGCCAATGTAGGAGATGCAGGTTTGATCCCTGGGTCAGGAAGATCTGGAAGAGGAAATGGCAATGCACTCCAGTATTCTTGCCTGGAGAATCCCATGGACAGAGAAGTCTGGTGGGCTACAGTCCATGGGATTGCAAAGAGTCAGATACAACTGAGCAACTGAGCACACACACACACACACACACACACACACACAAGGAACACAGAGATCAATATCCTTCAGTTCAATATTAAAAATTTGAGAGCATGAATATGCCCAAGCTCTCTGCACATTGCTACACAGTATATGAAGATGAATAAATTACAGTCTCTGTCCTCAAGGAATTTATAAACAGTTATACAAGGAATTCTAATTTGAAGCCAAGTGTTATTAGTAGCATTAGAGAAGACCACCCAAGATACTATAGGGACGTTATAGTAAGGATAGTAAGAACATATCATCTTGTGATAAGGAAAAGCTTCACAAAGCAAGCCAGTACTGATGAGAAACTTTAAGAGACAGAATTTCAGAGCAATGTTGGAAAACATATACAGGCAGGAAAGCTAAGGGTGAATACAGAGACTTTATTTTCTCTAGAAAGGAACTGGAATGGGGGTGGGGTTCATGGAGTACCTGTACAAGCTAGTGGTATTAGGACCATCGTGATGCTTTACTTTTACTCATGTCATGGCCCCTGACTCAAGTGTTCCCCTTCCTTCTAAACTCCCCTACTCTACTTCATTCCTCCCCTCCCTTAAATAACCAGCTTATTTTTTTACTTCTTTAGGTTTCCTTTGACTACTCCAGGCCTTCTCTGATCAATCATAGCCTTTAATATGCATTTAGCACTTCATGAACCATTGTCTTCTATTGTTCATAGTTACACTCATTATACTGATTGTGAACATACCAAGTCCTTGCTGGCTGGCTTTTATCAACTCCAAGGTAAAGTTAACTTAATCATTAAAGGCCAGGCCTACTTCTAATGTGTTTCTTCTTATCAGGGGCAGGGTGTTCTTATTGAATGTTCTGTATCTGCCTGGAACCAAAGAAGTCACAAGGGCTATCTATCAGCACAGAGCTTAGCACCACATTCAAAACTGAGTTACTTAGTATCTGTACTTTTCCAGAATTTTCTACAAGATGCTGCTCATAATGAACATCTCACCATTTAGCAGTACCAGATGACAAAAGTAATGCTATCACCATCATTATGACTCTAATTTTAATAACCTCAAATATTCATTGAGTGTCTTGTGTATGTGTCAGAAGCTATGCCAGGTGCTGTGCATGTTTTATTTCATCTAATTGTTACAACAAGCTAGTGAAGCTGATACTGTTATTAATCCCATTTCAAAAACAAGTAAATTGAGGTTCTCAACTTGTTAATAGTAGCCCTGAAGTTTGGAAAAACTTCTGTTTGATTTACAGGCTCTTAATCCTTATAATCTAACTCCTTGACGTTCATTCACAGGTAAACTCCATTCAGTGCTATTTTATATGAAAAAAAATTACAACCTATTAAATAAAGTAGGCAGGAATCTGATTTGCATACTTGAAAACTTTACAAACACACATGAAAGATTCTCTTCTGAATGGCACTATGGCTGCCCCTGTGGGAATGGTAACTTCTTCAAAGGACCATGAAATCTAAAGTTCGTTTTCAAATATTCTCCTAATAAAGTGTCAGCTCAGAATGGTGCTACCCTTCAGGGAAAGCATGCTGATCCATCAACCCCAGCCAACACTTTTGTTTGTTTGTTTGTTTGTTTGTTTTTGCTTCACACATCATCTCAACTTCTTGAGATGAAACTCTAAAAAACCGTATTTAAATAGAGCATCACAAGGCTTGTACTAAGAGTTGAAAAATCACTTCTCCATTTGTGTAAAATAGAAACATAAATCCCCCATTAACCTCTTGGCTATGATGAATAAAAGGGTAGCTGTTTGGGAGAGCTACATCATTTAAACTAAGGTTGAGATAAACATCTGCATGTGATAGTTCCCTAAGATTATTTAGGTCATCAAAAGACATGTCCATTCAAAGTAAAGTAGGGTATTCTTTTCCTGTGGCTGCTGGAACAAATTACCACAAATTTGGTAGCTAAAAAGAATTTCCTAACAATTCTGAAGACCAGTAGTCCAAAATCAGTTTCACTGAGCCAAAATCAAGGTGTCAGGAGGGTCATGCTCTCTCTGGAGTATGTAGGGTAGAATCTGTTCCTTATGTCCTCCAACTTCTGGTGGGTGCTGGCATTCCTTGACTTAATGGCCACATCACTCTGTTGCAGAAACCAGTACTCAAGAAACCAAGCACCACACTCAGAGAGTTGGAGAACTCAGGTTTATTATGCTGGCGGGCCCAGAGGAGTTAACACTCCAAGCTCTGAGCCCTGAACAAAGGGGTTACAGAGTTTTTATACATGGACAGGCATGATTAAGTGGGTTTGCGGGTTTGCAGGGGCTAGGGTGATTGCAAAGAGCAGGACAAGGGTGAGTGAGATAAGCTCCAGTTCCTAGTATTGTGAGTCCCCACTTTCTGAGACCTATGTGATCCAGACTTTGCAAGGAGCAAGCTGAGTTACAGAGGCAGAAAGAGCAGGAGGTTATGTAAAAATTTTGTTTCCTCTTCAACTCCAATCTCTGCCTCCATGGTCACATTGCCTTCTTCTCTTCTGTCATCTTCCTCTACTTCCCTCTTATAATGGTACATGTGATCTCATTTAGGGCCCACCCAGATAGTCAAGGAAAACCTCTCCATCTCAAGATCCTTAATTCAATCACATTTGCAGGGACCCTTTTTCCAAATCAGGTGGCATTTATAGGTTCTATTAACTTTGGGGGCCATTATTTAACCTACCACAGATAGAAAAATAGTCAAATAAGGCAACTTGTTGACTTAATCATGTTTATACTGATACTATGGGCTTCCCCGGTGGCTCAGATGGTAAAGAATCTGCCTGCAATGCAGGAGATCCAGGTTCGATCCCTGGGTCAGGAAAATCCCCTGGAGGAGGACATGGCAACCCATTCCAGTATTCTTGCCTGGAGAATTCCATGGACAGAAGAGACTGGCAGGCTACAGTCCATAGGGCTGCAAAGAGTCAGATACAACTGAGCGACTAACACTGACTGACTGACACTGACGCTATAGTCCATTTGTTCACAGACATCTTACTGCAATGAACAGTGATCTCCCTTCCTTTAGCGATCCTCTCCCTCAGCCAAGCACTGTCCACACAACATTCGGTGTGGTCTTTCTGAAATACTTATTATTTCCAAGGCTCCCTGCTGTCAAAAGGAAAATAATATACAAGCCTGTTATTATAGAAGTTGGGTATAAATTTCACCCTCAGCTAGCCCCAGCTCTTTCCTTTCCAGCCCCATCTTTTGTCATTGCCACCTACACCTCAGTCACACTGAATTGGTCTTTGCTGCTGGAGAAAGTCATGCTCTTTCAAGCTTTGTCCTCCATCCATCTCCCATGGCCTTTCCTCCTTCATTTACTGAACGCCTCATCTTTTTAGACTCAATATAAACATCTCCTCCTGTGTAAGGCACTTCCTCGGGGCAGTCTGACGTTTTCTCTTCTGTGTTCCCATAGTAACTTGTGCAGAGATTATCTTACAATTTATCACATTTAATTACAAAAATCTGTTTAGTGTCTATCATCTTATGTTATATTATGAGCTAACTCAAGGGCAAGAGTATTGTAGGATGAATAAAGCCCACTCCCAACAAAGATGTCCCAGAACCTTTGAATATGTTACCTTATGGCAAAAGGGACTTTGTAGATACATTTAAGGTTATGAGCCTTGAGATGGGGAGATTGTCCTGTATTGTCCAAGTGGGACCAAGCATCCTTACAAGAAGGAGACAGGAGGGCCAGGTATAGATAGAAAGAAGATGTAAGGATAGAAGCAGAGGTCAGGTAGGAGAGAAGGTGTGATGCTGCTAGCTCTGAAGATGGAGGAAGGTACCATGAGCTGAAGAACATAGGCAATCTCTAGAAGCTGGGAAAGGCAAGAAAACAGATGCTCCCCTAGAGTCTGTAGAAGGGTCACAGCCTTGCCAAAATCTTGATCTTTTTAGGACTTTTGAACTCTAGGACTGTAAGATAATAAATCCATGTTGTTGCAAGTCACTAGGCTTGTAATAATTTGTTACAGCAGCCATCGAAAGTGAATAAGGGCACTGTCCTCCTCTCACTTTGAATCCCAAACACAGTGCCTGGCACATAGTGGGTGTTCAATTCATCTGCTGAATGAATGAACAAAGACAGTAATTGCTATGTTGCTCGAGGATTCCACTAAGATATGCGGTCAACTTTGTAGATTTTTTTTTAAGTGTTCGTTTCAGGTGTACAACAAAGTGAATCAGTTATACGTATACATCTATCCACTCTTTTTTTTTTTCATTGTTTTCCCATATAGGTCATTACAGAGTATTGAGAGAATCCCCTGTGCTATACAGTAGGTTCTTATTAGTTATCTATTTTATATACAGTAGTGTGTATATGTGGAGAAGGAAATGGCAACCCACTCCAGTGTTCTTGCCTGGAGAATCCCAGGGACGGCGGAGCCTGGTGGGCTGCTGTCTATGGGGTTGTACAGAGTTGGACATGACTGAAGCAATGCAGCAGCAGCAGCAGCAGCAGCAGCAGCAGCATGTATATGTCAATCCTAATCTCCTAATCAATATGTTGTTTTGGTTGTAGAGTGACTAAGTCATGTCCAACTCTTTGTGACTCTATGGACTGTAGCCTGCCAGGCTCCTCTGTCCATGGGATTCTCCAGGAAAGAATACTGGAGTGGGTTGCCATTTCCTCCTCCAGCGGATCTTCCCAACCCAGGGATCAAATCCATGTCTCTTGTATTAGGAGGTGGATTGTTCACCACTAGTGTCTCCTAGGAAATCCCGATCAACATGGTTGATTTTAATACCATTGTCATGAGGAGCATAATTTTATCCCTAGTAAGCTGTCTTTTAGTTCAGTGGCTTTCCAAGAATTTCAGAGGACACTGAAAAACATTTCTGTGGAACACACGTGGTTGAAGTGTTACTGTCTTATCTATCTTCACACACCCTAGTTCTAGTACTCAGACAGGAAGCATACAAAAAACAACCAAACAGTTTAGATTGTATCTTTATTGCTACAAGTTAAAAAAAAAGTGTGTACCAGCAAGATTATAAAACACTCCCATCTATTCCTTTATGATAATCTAGTGTGAAGAAAAGAATACTAAGCAGCACAGGAAACATTTCAAAGGCATCCTCAGGAAATTTTTGTTTCAGAGAAGTCCCATGGGTGACTAGATCCTCTGGTCACCTCTCCCACCTTGGCAGAAAGCTGCAGAGTAAGTTTCAAAAAAAAAGTGAAAGTGAAAGTCGCTCAGTTGTGTCCAACTCTTTTTGACCCCATAGACTATAGTTCATGGAATTCTCCAGGCCAGAATACTGGAGTGGGTAGCTGTTCCCTTCTCCAGGGAATCTTCCCAACCCAGGGATCGAACTCAGGTCTCCCGCATTGCAGGCAAATTCTTTACCATCTTCCACCGAGGGTGGGATGTTTCAAGAGAACAGCATTGAAACATGTATATTATCTAGGGTGAAACAGATAACCAGCCCAGGTTGGGTACATGAGACAAGTGCTCGGGCCTGGTGCACTGGGAAGACCCAGAGGGATCGGGTGGAGAGGGAGGTGGGAGGGGGGACTGGGATGGGGAATACATGTAAATCCATGGCTAATTCATTTCAATGTATGACAAAAACTACTGTAATGATGTAAAGTAATTAGCCTCCAACTAATAAAAATAAATGGGAAAAAAAAAAAAAGAAAAAAAAAAATTCTTTACCATCTGAGCCACCAGGGAAGCAAAGATCACACACAATGATCCTTTCAAACAGAAAGCAGCAGTTTTCATCCACAACTTGGTACCGTTCAAGGAAGAATAAAACTTTTTTCCCCTGGAGTCCACAACCCAGGCCTAAGCCCTGGTTTTTTACTATTTCTCAGAGCCCATCTACCCCCAGAAGCCATGAGAGCTACATATACTCATCCCACCATTTAAAGAGCAAAACTATGGCCACCAGTCTAAGTAGAAAGATTAGAGCTCCGTAGGTCAGCAATTGCATTCTCAGATGTGTCTATAACATGGGAAATGAGGTTTCCTTTAAGGATATCAGGTAAGGATGTTTTGGTATAAATCTATTAAATACGTACTAAATATCAAAATGCCAGAAAACATGAAATATGTGTCTGGGAGTCTTAGAGAAGAGAACAGGAAGGGATAATTGGCTTCCATCCAGATGCTACCAGATAGAAATAGACGCAGGCTGGCTACTGGTCTGACAGCCAAGGAGAAAAGGCTGCAAGCTTCTCTGATGCCAGTGCCGAACAGGAAGGGGATTCTAGGCTGTGCTGACAAGGGGCTCATTCCCTCCTGGGAGTGGCATATTGAGAGAGATCCTAGGTGATCCTTTCTGAATTCTTCCCGCTACACGAGTTCTCTAAGAGGACTCATGACAGAGCCAGCCTAAGAGATGGGCCTCATGCAACTGCTGGGCCCCAATTAGCAAAAATGTATCTCCTCACCTGCTTGCTGAGGCCTGACATTCCTTTAACATGGAAAAACCTGACAGGGCACAAATGGAGCTCAATGACTTAAAATGTGAATGCCTGATTGAGGCAGTCAAAGAGGTAAAATGGGAATCAACCATTCAAACCATCCAGGGTCAGTACCACCCCTGAAATATTCCTTGGTCCAAATAGGGAGGGAGGGAGAAAAGAGCAGAGAAAAGGATGCAAGAAGAGGAGGCTATGGATGCTGAACACACAATTATTCCTATTTACTTCTTCTAGTAGTAGTAGTGTTAGTCGCTCAGTCATGACCAACTCTTTGCGATCCCATGGACTGTAGCCCGCCAGGCTCCTCTGTTCATGGGGATTCTCCAGGCAAGAACACAGGAGTGGGTTGCCATTCCTTTCTCCAGAGAATCTTCCCAAATAGAAACTGCTGAGAATTTTTGACATGGTTTGCAAAGATAAATGTACCTTGCTCTGCTTTGCATGTGTAATAAAGCATTGGGTGTTTTTGCATGTCACTGAAAGGAAAAGAAAATGACATGCCTAATGTTTGCCCTAGCCTTGGGTTAGAATGCATGCTAAGTTGTCTCCATCATGTCTGATTCTGTGCGACGCCATGGACTACAGGCTTCCAGGCTCTTTGGTTCATGCAATTCTCCAGGTAAGAATACTGGAGTGGGTTGCCATGTCCTACCACACTGGAAATGATTATCTAGTTCTGGTTAAAGAGAAATTATCATTTCAAATTTCTGTTGGTTCTTTGAGCTGCTAAAGATACAGTCCTGAGGTAAATGACTCTTTTTTGAAAATGCTCATTATCAGGTCTTTTTCTTTATGAAAAGTAGGTCTAGTCGAGGATGAAACTTGAGAGTTAAAATGGAAGAGGAATCTGGTGGTTTGAGTGGCACCCACAGGGAAGAATAAGACAAGGGTAGATGCTAAGAGGAAATCAGACCTAGAGAAAGAAGTTTCATGTTTATTTCCACCTTCTGCCAAAAATAATCTACTAAATGAAACATGATAATTTTTCATACATCAATATGTAAAGATGCCATAAGAATATTAAAAATGTATGTATAATGGAATCATTGTGCTGTACAACAGAAATTAATACAGCACTATAAATTAACTTTACTTCAACAAAAAATATTAAAACTGAAAAAAGAGATGCCATTGAGGTAGTCTGGGGGCCAACACTCAACACAGCACAGTCCAAGGGCAGGCATGAATCCTTCCCTCTCTCACTCTTCTTTTTCTCTCTTCTGTCCATCTGATCTTTCAACAGATAGTTATTAAGCATCTATAGTGTAATGGGTATTAGGTTAGGTTTGTTCAGTCACTCAGTCATGTCCAACTTCTTTGCAACCCCATGGACTGCAGCATGCCAGACTTCCCTGTCCTTCACTATCTCCTCGGGTGCACTCAAACTCCTGTCCATTGAGCCAATGATACCATCCAACCATCTCATCCTGAATGAGATGGGCAGGGCCCCCTTCTCCTCTTACCTTCAATCTTTCCCAGCATCAGGATCTCTTCCAATGAGTCAGTTCTTTGCATGAGGTGGCCAAAGTATTGGAGCTTTAGGATCAGTTCTTCGGATGAAGACTCAGGGTTGATTTCCTTTAGGATTGACTGGTTTGATCTCCTTACTGTCCAAGGGACTCTAAAGAGTCTTCTCCAGCACCACAATTCAAAAGTATCAATTCTTCTGCACTCAACCTTTTTATGGTCCAGAGGTTCTTGTATCCATAGACAACTACTGGAAAAGCCATAACTTTGTCTAGAAAGATCTTTATTGGCAAAGTGATGTCTCTGCTATTTTTAATACACTGTCTAGGTTTTCATAGCTTTTCTTCCAAGCAGGAGACATCTTCATGGCTGCAATCATTATCCACAATTACTTTGAAGCCCAGGAAAATAAAGTCTTTCACTGTTTCCATTGTTTCCCCATCTATTTGCCATGAAGTGATGGGACCAGATGCCATGATATTAGTTTTTTGAATGTTGAGTTTAAGCCAGCTTTTTCATTCTCCTCTTTCACTTTCATCAAGAGGCTCTTTAGTTCCTCTTCGCTTTCTGCCATAAGGGTGGTGTCATCTGCATATCTGAGATTATTGATATTTCTCCCAGCAATCTTGATTCCAGCTTGAGCTTCATCCAGCCTGGCATTTTGCATGATGTACTTTGCATATAAGTTAAATAAGCAGGGTGACAATATACAGCCTTGACATACTCCTTTCCCAATTTTGAGCCAGTCCATTGTTCCATGTCTGGTTCTAACTGTTGCTTCTTGACCTGCATACAGGTTTCTCAGGAGGCAGGTAAGGTGGTCTGCTATTCCCATCTCTTTAAGAATTTTCCAGAGTTTGTTGTGATCCACACAGTCAAAGGCTTTAGTGCAGTCAATGAAGCAGAAGTAGATGTTTTTCTGGAATTCCCTTGCTTTTTCTATGATCCAACAGATGTTGGCAATTTGATCTCTGGTTCCTCTGACTTTTCTAAATCCAGCTTGTACATCTGGAAGTTCTCGGTTCATGTACTGTTGAAGCCTAGCTTGAAGGATTTTGAGCATTACCTTGCTAGCATGTGAAATGAGCACAATTGTGCAGTAGTTTGAACATTCTTTGGCATTGCCCTTCTTTGGGATTGGAATGAAAACTGACTTTTTCCAGTCCTGTGGCCACTGCTGAGTTTTCCAAATTTGCTGACATATTGAGTGCAGCACTTTCACAGCATCATCTTTTAGGATTTGAAATAGCTCAGCTGGAATTCCATCACCTCCACTAGCTTTGTTCATAGTAATGCTTCCTAAGGTCCACTTGACTTCACACTTCAGGATGTCTGGCTCTAGGTGAGTGATCACACCATCATGGTTATCTGGGTCATTGAAGATCTTTTTTTATAGTTCTTCTGTGTATCTTGCCACCTCTTCTTAATATCTTCTGCTTCTGTTAGGTCCATATTGTCTTCTGTCTTTTATTGTGCCCATCTTTGCATGAAATGCTCCCTTGGTATCTCTAATTTTCTTGAAGAGATCTCTAGTCTTTCCCATTCTATTGTTTTCCTCTATTTCTTTGCATTGTTCACTTAGGAAGGCTTTCTTATCTCTCCTTGCTATTCTTTGGAACTCTGCATTCAGATGGGTATATCTTTCCTTTTCTTCTTTGCCTTTCACTTCTCTTCTTTTCTCAGCTATTTGTAAGGCCTCCTCAGACAACCATTTTGCCTTTTTGCATTTCTTTTTCTTGGGGATGGTTTTGGTCACCACCTCCTGTACAATGTTATGAACCTCCATCCATAGTTCTTCAGGCACTCTATCAGATCTAATCCCTTGAATTTATTTGTCCCTTCCACTGTATTAATCATAAAGGATTTGATTTAGGTCATACCTGAATGGCCTACTGGTCTGAATTTTGCAATAAGGAGTTCATGATCTTATCACAGTCAGCTCCCAGTCTTGTTTTTGCTGACCATATAGAGCTTCTCCATCATCGGCTGTAAGGAATATAATCAATTTGATTTTGATATTGACCATCTGATGATGTCGATGTATAGAGTTTTCTCTTATGTTGTTGGAAGAGGGTGTTTGCAATGAGGAATGCGTTCTCTTGACAAAACACTGTTAGCCTTTGCCCTGCTTCCTTTTGTACTCCAAGGCCAAACTTGCTTGTTACTCCAGGTATCTCTTTACTTCTTTTGCATTCCAATCCCCTATGATGAAAAGGACATCTTTTTTGGTGTTAGTTCTAGAAGGTCTTGTAGGTCTTCATAGAACCATTCAACTTCAACTTCTTCTGGCATTAGTGGTTGAGGCATAGACTTGGATTCCTGTGATATTGAATGGTTTGCCTTGGAAACAAACAGAGATCATTCTGTCATTTTTGAGACTGCACCCAAGTACTGCATTTTGGACTCTTTTGTTGACTATGAGGGCTACTCCATTTCTTCTAAGGGATTCTTGCCCACAGGCTAGTAGATATAATGGTCATCTGAATTAAATTTGCCCATTCCCATCCATTTTAGTTCACTGATTCCTAAAATGTCAATTGGAGAAGGCAATGGCACCCCACTCCAGTACTCTTTTGCCTGGAAAATCCCATGGACGGAGGAGCCTGGTAGGCTGCAGTCCATGGGGTCGCTAAGAGTTGGACACGACTGAGCAACTTCACTTTCACTTTTCACTTTCACGCATTGGAGAAGGAAATGGCAACCCACTCCAGTGTTCTTGCCTGGAGAATCCCAGGGACGGCAGAGTCTGGTGGGCTGCCGTCTATGGGATCACACAGAGTCGGACACGACTGAAGCGACTTAGCAGCAGCAGCAAAATGTCAATGTTTACCCTTGACATCTCTTGTTTGAACACTTCCAATTTAGTTAAATATTACTGGCTTATATGATTTAATAGCTACATAATATAACCAATATTCTATTGGTCAACATTTAAGTTTTCTATTTTTTCAACCATAGTAAAAATGGTTTACTGAATATCCTAGTGTTATTATATGTTATGAAGTACAGTTTGTGGGTCAAAGGCCATTCACCATTAAGGTTATGTGACGCAAATTTTCCACATGCCTTCTCAAAAGTATGTTTACTTGCCCTTGACCTCTATTAGACTGTGATCTTCAAATATGTAGGTTAGGTTGGATCTACATATTTGAAGATTACAGTCTAATAGGGGTCAAGGGCAAGTAAACATTCTTTTATGAAGGCATGTGGAAAATTTGCGTCACATAACCTTAACGGTGAATGACCTTTGACCCACAAACTGTACTTCATAACATATAATAACACTAGGATATTCAGTAAACCATTTTTACTGTGGTTGATAAAACAGAAAACTGTTGACCAATAGAATATTGGTTATATTATGTAGCTATTAAATCATATAAACCAGTAATATTTAACTTTATAGGGACATTTTTATAATGTTTTAAGTGGAATAATCAAGATGCAATATTTAAACGGAGTTCCCCTAAAACTGAGTTCCTCTGCTGATGTTATGATTAACCTCTTCATCCAAAACTTTAATTCCTTTCTTATCCAGGACCTGTTCCCCTCAAGATGAGAAGTATCAAAGAAAAAGGAAGATTAAAACTGAGCAGGATTCTGCAGGGACCTCTGGGGTACAGAACACCCTCTGTCTCCCATTTGTTATTTGTATCAAAAGGCTTTAGTTCTAAACCTTCCCTGAGTTCCAAACAGCAGACACAAGTAGTTACTAACTAGGGAAATGAAGGAATGCAGAAACCAAGAAAAAGCCAGTTAAACAAGAAAATAATAGTTCAGTGATAAAACAGAATCATAGTGCCTCCTCAAGGGATATATATAACACTGACACATATTTTTGAGTTTCTCATCAGGAACTAATACCTGCCCTGCCCAGGTGGAGGGTAGTAACTATATGCTGAGCACAAGTACCTAGACCCCCATACTGGGTGGGACCAGAAGGCTGATGATCAAGTTTCCTGAAACACCACCCTGTTATCTCACCACCAACCAATCAGAAGGAAGTCGTGCATCCTTCAGTCCTCAACCCCAAATATTGCTTTTAAAAAAGCTTCCCTGAAAGCCATCAGGGAGTTTGGGGTGTTTAAGCATGAGCCAACCATACTCTTTGCTTGGTGCCTAAAATAAACACTGTACTTTCCCTCACTACAACCCAGTGTCAGTAAATTGGCTTTGGTGCATGGCAGGTGAGTGGATACCCAAGTTCAGTTTGGTAATAATACCCCATATAGGGTACTATCAAAAATGCATATGTAAATATACAAAGAGAGAAATAAGGAAAAAAAATGGAAAGATTGCATACCGAAATGCTATCAGAGCTTTGTCTTTGAGTGGAGAGATTATGGGGGAATACTTTGAAATTTTCCACTATCTGGATTTTGATAATTCCCTAGATTTTATAAAATAAACATGTAGTACTCTTAACATCATTTTAGAAACAATTCTATGCCAGATTATTTTGTTCTTTAGTGTTACTAAGTCAAGCCTTCCTAACTACTATTTTTTTAATGGTGGAATATCTGACAGATACTAACAATATCTTTAGGTGATCTGAGGGCTTTATGAAGACCCCAAATCAATAAAAGTCATATGAATGAAAGGAACGCATAAAATATAGAGTTAGGATATAGCTGTGCTTCACTGCTTAATGAATGATTGTTCTGAGGAATTGGATATAGGATAATAAAGGTGCTCGCCTAGCAGAAAACTCTAGTAAGAATTTATTTAGACTATTACTTGAATATGAAAACATAAAATGTCATATTGATGTCATCAGTATTGTTCCTCAATCATTAAACAAGGACAAATGAATAAAACTAGACAATAAAATAATTGGCAGGTGGTTATCTGATTTCTAGGTTTGGAAGGCCAATTTAAGCATTATACAAAGTTAGAAATTCATAACTACAAATATTTGCCACAGATATCATAGAAGAAGGGTTAAAATATTTAATATAAGACAGATTAAAATATTTTTACAAATTTGAATGTTTCAGAAAAAAAAAAAAAAAGAACCTGGCACATGTAATTTGTAAAGAAACACAAATGAGAATGACAAATAAAATGATTTAAAAATAGGAAGGAGGACTTCCCTGGTGGTTCAATGGTTAAGAATCTGCCTGCCAATGCAGGGGGACACGGTTCAATCCTTGATCTGGGAAGATCCCACATTCCAAGGGGCAACTAAGCTCATGCACTCCAACTACTAAGCCCATGCTCTGAAGCCCAGGAGCCACAACCACTGAAGCCCATGTGCCCTAGAGCCTGTGCTCCACAAGAGAGGCCTCCACAGTGAGAAGGCTGCGCACCCCAACAGAGTGGTCTCCACTCACTGCAGCTAGAGAAAGCCCGTGCTCAGCAGCAAAGACACAGCATAGCCAAAAATAAATACAAAAATAAGAAGGACTATTTTAAAAAGAATGTTAAAAAGTGAAGATTTCCCTACTAGATTGCTTATGTTTTACATGATAATACCTACTGTCAATAAGAATTTGAGAAAATTGGCATTCTTAAAACATATTTTGTTTAATAGTTTTCAGGTTTTACTCAATGACCATTAATTGACTTGGTTATGAGAAAATACAAATGTTTTCCTAGAAAATACATCGACCTACAATTTGTGTATATCTATGCACATACAATTTGAATATAATGTAGTAATGTATACTTTATGTTTTAAAATCCTAAACAATTTTTGCATATGATACAACTTTTCAACAAATCCAATCATACTGAAAATGAACTGGAAAACATATTTGAAGAGATCTCAGGAAAAATTTGTGTATAAAACCCAATATAATATTATAAAGTGAATTATAATAATTATCACTTCATCTTTCAATTTTTACATCTTATTCATTTTATAATAAGCATTATAAAATATGTATGTGTAGTATTAGTACTACAAATAAATATCTTGTAAGGTTGTATTTTCACATGTTAATTTTTTCACATGTTAATTTTCCCAGGAGTAAAGGTCACTTATAGTTATTCACCTCGACTGCTTTCGCTATTACAGATGCTTGTCCAAGCCATTAAAATACA
This sequence comes from Odocoileus virginianus, assembly GCF_023699985.2. Classification (NCBI taxonomy): domain Eukaryota; kingdom Metazoa; phylum Chordata; class Mammalia; order Artiodactyla; family Cervidae; genus Odocoileus; species Odocoileus virginianus. The sequence goes on along the minus strand of NW_027224263.1, from coordinate 9,817,074 downwards.
AATCAGTCTTTCAAGTCGTTGATTTAAAAATTCATCCAGCCACATGAACCCCAAAATGTTTCTAGTCATCTGAAATCATTTGAAAAATATTATCCCCAGAGTTGTTGATCACATCATTGGATAATTTCTAGGTTATTCTCAGTTAGCTACCGTGTTTTAGTTCTTAACTACAGTGGACTGTTTCACTAGTCAAAACCCTTATATGGGGAGTTTGCCTTTTTCCCCTTCTTTCTTTTACATTTAAACGAATGCAAAGCCTACAGAGCCTAAAGTGCTCTTTTTTTTTTTTTCCTCCTACAATGCTCTTAAAAGCCTTCAGGAGAAACTGTCTCAGGACTGAGGGCCAGTACCCAGGTTGGTTTTCTAATTTCTTTCTCATAAGGATAGTTATGATTTTGCAAAGGTGTCAAGCTGGTGTCTACAATGTTTATCTTGTTTCTCCAAACAGCAGACAGAGCAGTGGTGGCTGAGCTCCACTCTGCCTTCTACCCAGGTACCTCTGCCCTCACCAAAGGCACAGCCCTCTCCACCTGTCAGTCTTTGATCTCCTGGCTGAAACTGCCTACCAGGATGCCAAATAGTACCAATGTGGTGGGGGTGAACATGTGCACACGGACCCACAGCACCAAACAGGCAGAAAGAGCCAATGATCTGTTTTTAGGAGGCAAGTCTATCTGTACTGCACTGAAGCCAACTTTCTATTCAAGTTCAGCTTTTAGTTTACTTACAACACCTCCCACTAAATTAAAGTGATTTTTCATCACAATAACATGGGATAATATATCCAATAACACCTTAATTGATTGCACTGGCAACATTGTCATACTTGTCTCTTCCTTGTTACCAGCACTGTTGGTGTAGAGTGGAGCCAGGTTTGGGGCTAGACACTTTTATAAAACCTGTTTATACAGATAAAGGGCTTCCCTGGTGGCTCAGTGGATAAAGAGTCTGCCTGCAATGCAGGAGACCCGAGTTCGATCCCTGGGTTGGGAAGATCCCCTGGAGAAGGAAATGGCAACCCACTCCAGTATTCTTGCCTGGAGAATTCCACGGACAGAGGAGCCTGGTGGGCTACAGTCCATGGGGTTGCAAAGAGTCAGACATGACTGAGTGACTAACACTTATACAAATAAGTATATACACACAGAGCGCAAGGCACGTGCAAGGGATGTGACAAACATTTGATTGAATTATTACATTCAATTCCTATAAATTCTCTGGAAGACATGTATTATTCAATTCATTTTACAACTGAGGAATATGAGGCACAAATGGATTAAGTAATCTGTCTGTGATCACACAGTCTGTAGATGGCTGATTCAGAATTAAAATTGGGTTATTTTAAAAATCCCTCTAACTTTAACTTTCTTGCGGTCTGTTTCTGTTCCTACTCCATCTACATCCCCCACTGTACCACTACACTTTGTATATTATAGGTTCTTAATAAAAGTTAAATGTCATCAAATTTATGCACAAAAGATGCTCAAGATTATTAGTCATTAGGGAAGTTATATCTGCAATCCCACTAAGATGTCTATAATCAAAAAGACAAACAAACAACAAATTTAGAGAGTATACAGAGAAATTAGAACCCTCACACATTGCTGGTAGGAATGTAAAATGATGCAGCTGCTTTATCAAACAGTCTGGCAGTTCATTAAATTGTTAAATATACAGTTACCATATGACCCAGCACTTCCATTCCCAAAGAAATGAAATGTCACTCAAGAGAAATGAAAACAAATGTTCAAAAAAAACTTGTATGTGAATATTCATAGCAGTATTATTTATTATAGCCCCAAATTAGAATCAACTCAAGTGTTCACCACCCAATAACTAGATATACAAAATATAGTATATCCATGTGATGGAATATTATTCAATCACTAAAAGGAATGAAGTACTGATTGATGCTACCACATGGATCATTCACTTAGGTGAAAGAAGCCAGATATAAAAGGCAACATATTATATAATTACATGGACATTAAATGTTTAGAAGACACAAATCTATGGAAATAGAAAGTATTTTAGCAGTTGCTTAAGACTGGGATGTGGTGGGCAAGGATGGGAGGATTGGTAGATGAAAGCTAGAGTTCTGAGTTTCTTTGGGGGGTGATGAAAATGTTCTAAAATTTACTATGGTGCTCATGGCACATATCTATGAATAGACTAAAAACCATCATGAAGGATATAAATAGGTGATTTGCATGGTATGTGAATTTTACTTCAATAAATCTGTTTTTTTAAAGCAAATGTTGGAAGGACTTCACTGGTAGTCCAGTGGTTAGGAATCTGCCTGCCAATGAAGGGAACATGGGTTCAATCCCTGGTCCAAGAACTAAAATTCCACATGCTGCAGGGCAGCTAAGTCTGTGCACCACAGCTACTGAGCCTGCACTCTAGAACCTGTGAACCTCAACTACTGAGCCCACGTGCCACAATTACTGAAGCCCACATGCCCTGGAGCCCATGCTCTGCAACAAGAGAAGCCATTGCAATGAGAAGCCCATGCACCACAACTAGAGAGTAGCCCCTGCTCGCTGCAACTAGAGAAAGCCCTCACACAGAAACAAAGAAACCAAGCTCCAACAAGTACCCAATACAGCCATAAATAAATAAATCTTTAAAAAATAAAGTGAGTGTTAGAATAATGCATATACTATGAGCACAGCAGGCATATAATTTGTCCATATGAATGCGTATGTGTATTATGTGTGTTAGTATAACATGAATTCAATTCAAAGGTTTGCTGAACCCATTGTATTTTTGTACATTTTTTAAAATCTAAAGATAGTAAAAGTACAAGTATTTATGTGGCAAGCCACTCAAAATGTGTAGATCAAAAAGTTGCCCTCAGAAAGACTGACTGGAGGGAGGAATGAAAATACCAACTCTTAGGCACCTAATATGGATCAAGAACCATGCAGGTACTTGATGCATAGTGTTTCCCTTGGAAAACAAGTGATTTGGTAAAAATGAACAATGGGAAGAGGTGAAAATATAGTCCTGTAATATCTTTCAATGCTGCATTTAGATAGAGTTCTATAGTAGCCAGAGCATAGAGTTTATGGCCAGATCCTTGTTTACAAGCTCAGTTCTTGCAATAGTTAACTGTAGAATCTCAGGCAAGTTATTGAGCCCCAGGACTGCCACCTATAAAATTAGAATAACATTACTTCTGCTATTATGCTTGCTGTGAGAATTAAATGGGAAACCTAAAATATGATGCCTATCACAGAACAACTCTTCATCAGCGTTAATTACTTTTCTCTTTCCTTGATTCAGTTTCATTTCTAAAGTGGTGTGTGTGTGTGTGTTGGTGATGGTGGCTTGGAATTTCACATCTAATATATCTGAGTTCCATGGACTCAAGATTATATCTACATTATCACTGTTAATATGACATTCTGTTTGTTTTCAATTACTACCTTACCTGAGCACATGTTTTGTAACTTCTAGGCTCCTTGGAGAAATCAAATAAAATGAGTGAACCAAACAGAAGAGATGCAGTTTTGGTGACCAAACTGCATTATAGACAAATAGCTGAAGTTAAAGACTTTTCTCCCTGCTTTTCCATCCCATTTGTATTGCTTTATATATTTTCTTTTCCTTTCTCAGTCACCAGTTACAAGGTGGAGCTGAAAATAATGGAGTATTTGTGGACATTTATTTATCTTGGTCAGTAAGTTGTACTTTATGCTGTCTTTGCAACAAGAGGTTTTCCACATCATGTGTCACCAGGGAAATGCCTATCAAAACAACAATGAGATGCCACTACATGCCTATAGGAATGGCCAACATTTGGACCACCGATACTACCAAATGCTGATGAGGACGTGGAGCAACAGGGACTCTCTCATTAATTGCTGGTGGGAATGAAAAGTGATACAGCCACACTGGAGGACAGTTTCTTACAAAACTAAACATACTCTTATTATAGAATCAAGAAATTGCAATCCTTGTTATTGACCCAAAAGAGTTGAAAACAGGTCCACACAAACCTGCAAATGAATGTTTATTGCAACTTTGTTTATAATTGCCAAAACTTGGAAGCAACCAGGATATTGTTCAGGAGGCAAATATATAAACTGTGGTACATGCAACCAATAGAATATTATTCAACACTAAAAGAAATGAGTTATCAAGCCATGGGAAGGTATGCTGCTGCTGCTGCTGCCAAGTCGCTTCAGTCATGTCTGACTCTGTGCGACCCCATAGACGGCAGCCCACCAGGCTCCCCCGTCCCTGGGATTCTCCAGGCAGGAACACTGGAGTGGGTTGCCATTTCCTTCTCCAGTGCATGAAAGTGAAAAGTGAAAGTGAAGTCACTCAGTCGTGTCTGACTCTTAGCGACCCCATGGACTGCAGCCTACCAGGCTTCTCCATCCATGGGATTTTCCAGGCAAGAGTACCTGGAGTGGGGTGCCATTGCCTTGGCATAGAGGAAACTTAAATGCATATTACTAAGTGAAAGAAGCACATCTGAAAAGGCTACATACTGTATGGTTCCAACTTTGTGACATGGAAAAGGGAAAACTTTGGTGATGGTAGAAAGATCAGTGGTTGTCAGAGAAGGAAGGAAAGAGATGGATAGACAGAGCACCGAGTGTTTTTGCAGCAGTGAAAACACTTTATGATACAAAGATGGATATATGGCTTAATACATTATACAAACCCATAGGATGTGCAACACAAAGAGTGAATCCTAAAATAAACTATGGATTTTGGGTGATTATGATTTTGATATAGGTTCATCCTTGGTAAAAGTACCATTCTGGTGAGTGATGTGGATCATAGAGGAAGCTAGGAATATGTAGGGGCAGTGAGTATATAGGAAATCTCTTTATCACCCTCTCAATTTTTATTGTAAACCTAAAACTGCTTTTAAAATATTAAGTCTAAAAATGTAATAAGGCATCACTGAAGCATTACTACTACAAATTTTATAGTACTGGTTACTCTGAGCATTTTTCAAAAGAGAGAATGGGTAACAAATATGTGGAAATTTAACAATGAGTCAAAGAAGAAATAAGTGAAAATATAAAATTTTTGGAATGAATGAAAATGAAAACTGAGCATACCAAATTTTATAGGATGCAGCTAAAGCAATGATTACAGGGAAACTTACAGTCATAAATGCCTATTGTAAAAAGCAATGATTACAGGGAAACTTACAGTCGTAAATGCCTATTGTAAAAAGGGAACAAAGATCTTAAAGAAATTACCTAATCTTTCACCTTCAGACCCTGGAAAAACAAGAACAAATTGATTTCAATGTAAGCATAAGGAAGGAAATAAAGATTAGAGTGGAAATAAATTAACTAGGCAATAGAGAACATTAACAAAACCAAAAGATTCTTTAAAATGATCAGTAAAAAGGACAAAACTGTAATTAAGTTTTCAAGCAAAAAAAGAAAAAAAAATCAAGTTATTAAAAGCATGAATGAAAAAGTGGACCCTATTCCTTATGTTATAGAATAAAAAAGATTATAAAGGAATATTATGACCAACTATATGCCAAAGCATTAGATAACCTAGAGGAGATGTACAAGTTCCTAGAAAGAACAAACTACCTAAACTGACTCAAGAAAACAATGGTAAGTATAACCTGTAACAAGTAAAGAAATTGAGTCAGTCTTTTTGCATATATTGACAAACTAATCCTAGAAGTCATATGGAAATGTAAGCCAAAACAATTTTGAAAAAGAACAAAGTTGGAGGATTCACACTCCCTGTTTCAGTCCATTCTGGCAGATATAACGAAATGCCATAGACATTTTGTGGCTTATAAACCTCAAACATTTATTTCTCTGAGTTCTTAAAGCTAGGAAGTTCAAGATCATGGCATGGGATTTGCTATCTGGTAAATGCCCTTTTCCAAATTGGAGACTGCCAACTTTTTGCTGTGTCCTCACATGGCGAAAGGGGCTAAGTGTGTCTCTGGGGCCTCGTTTTTAAGGGTATTAATCTAATTCATGATGGTTCTGCCTTCATAATGTTCTCACCTTCCAAATGCCTCACCTCCTAAGACCATCACCTTGGGCATTAGGTTTACAACACAAACATTCAGATCGTAATATTACTTCCCAATTTCAAAACTTATTACAAACTACTGTAATCAAGATAGTTTGGTACTAGAGAGACATATAGGTCAAGAGAATAGAATTGAGAGCTAAAAGTAAATATATATGTTAGTTCACATAATTATAATTTTTACTTTGTCAAGAACACTTAAGACCTACCCTCTTAGCAAATTTCAAATCTGGACTTCCCTGGTGGCTCAGAGGTTAAAGCGTCTGCCTGCAATGTGGGAGACCCGGGTTCGATCTCTGGGTCAGGAAGATCCCCTGGAGAAGGAAATGGCAACCCACTCCAGTACTCTTGCCTGGAGAATCCCATGGACAGAGGGGCCTTTGGTAGGCTACAGTCCACGGGGTCACAAAGACTCGGACACAACTGAGCGGCTTCACTTTTACTTTCACTATTGGTAACTAAGGACTTCCCAGTGGTAAAGAATCCACCTGCACTCTGTCACTGTTTCCATTGTTTCCCCATCTATTTGCCATGAAGTGATGGGACTGGATGCCTTTTCATTCTTCTCTTTCACCTTCATCAAGAGGCTCTTTAGTTCCTCTTCACTTTCTGCCATAAGGGTGGTGTCATCTGCATATCTGAGGTTATTAATATTTCTCCTGGCAATCTTGATTCCAGCTGTGCTTCATCCAGACTGGCATTTTGCATCATGCACTCTGCATAGAAGTTAAATAAGCAGAGTGACAATATACAGCCTTGAAATACTCCTTTTCCCAAGCCAGCTTTTTCACTCTCTTCTAGAAGAAATTCCACTCTTATGCATATACAGAAGAGAACTGAAAGCCTATGTCCACAATAAACCTTATACAGAAATGTTTATAAGACTGAATTTTCATAGTAGTAAAGAAGTGGAGACAACCCAAATATCCATCTATAAATTAATACACAAATGATGATACAGCCATAAAATGGGATATTTTCATTCCTATAAACGAATGAAGTACTGATATATGTTACATCATGGATGAAACTTAAAAAATACTAAGTGAAATAAGCCAGACAGTAAAACATCAAATATTGTATGAATCCATATTTTTGGCAATTTCTAGAATAGACAAGTCCATAAAGTCAGAAAGTAGATTAGTGATTCTAGAGGGTTCAGAGGAGAGGGGAACAAGGAGTGACTGCTAATGGGTACAGAGTTTCTTCTTAGAGTAATCAAAAGTTCTGAAATTAATGATGATGGTTGCACAACTTTGTGAATATATAATGTAGTGTTTTTTTAAAAAAGTGGATTGCAAAAAATGATTTAGTAAAATCTTACATCAGTTGTCTAAAACCAAATTGTTACTGCTTTCTATAGCTTTTGTGTCCTTAATCTATGAACATAGTATTATGTACTTTAAAATGGAGATAAGAATCAATTTAGAAGCTGATGGCAAAAGTCTTGCCCTCAGAAATGCAACAATTTAAATTAATCCAGTGCTTCTGATTTTGAATCATATCTGTTTTCCTTGAAAGAATAATAATTGGGGCTTTTCATCCTACTGATTCTTGAAAAAATGGCAAAGCTGTCCTTACTGGATTTTGTAATGAAATAGAATCTCAGGATCACCTACTAATAAAGGCTAACAAAGGGCAAACAGAAAATTAACACAAAAAATAAGGTAACTTGACGTGAATGGGCATTTCTCAGATTTAGTACTAGGATATACTATCAACAATTCTCCTCAAGAAAAGAATTCTGTAATAAAAAACAATGTTTGGAAAGCACTGCTTATCCTTTTTCTTGCCTATCTAGGATATTATATTGGGGGCTGAAACTCAAGACATCATAAAGATAAAACTGAACCCACCTTGTGGAATAAAGTATATATTGGATGTTAAACAGTTTCATAAGCATATGCCTGTGTTCTCATAAGAGTGAATTCTGAGTATTATATTGATAGAACTTTTAAAAGCATAGATCGCCTGAAAAGCTTAACACAAGTAAATGGGCCAGCTATAAGCCAACAGAGTGGTTCAGTTCAGTTCACTTCAGTCGCTCAGTTGTGTCTGACTCTTTACGACCCCATGGACTGCAGCACACCAGGCCTCCCTGTCCATCACCAACTCCCGGAGTTTACTCAGACTCATATCTATTGAGTCAGTGATGCCATCCAACCATCTCATCCTCTGTCATCCCTTTCTCCTCCTGCCCTCAATCTTTCCCAGCATCAGGGTCTTTTCCAATGAGTCAGCTCTTTGCATCAGGTGGCCAAAATATTGGAGCTTCAGCTTCAGCATCAGTCCTTCCAATGAATATTCAGGACTGATTTCCTTTAGGATTGACTGGTTGGATCTCCTTGCAGTCCAAGGGACTCTTAAGAGTCTTCTCCAACACCACAGTTCAAAAGCATCAATTCTTCAATGCTCAGCTTTCTTTATAGTCCAACTCTCACATCCATACATGACTACTGGAAAAACCACAGCTTTGACTAGACGGACCTTTGTTGGCAAAGTAATGTCTCTGCTTTTTAATATGCTATCTAGGTTTGTCATAGCTTTTCTTCCAAGGAGCAAGCATCTTTTAATTTCATGGCTGCAGTCACCATCTGCAGTGATTTTGGAGCCCCCAAAAATAAAGTCTCTCACTGTTTCCACTGTTTCCCCATCTATTTGCCATGAAATGATGGGACCAGATGCCATAATCTTAGTTTTTTTAATGTTGAGTTTCACACCAACTTTTTCATTGTCCTCTTTTGCTTTCATCAAGAGGCTCTTTAGTTCTTCACTTTCTGCCATAAGGGTGGTGTCATCTGCGTATCTGAGGTTATTGATATTTCTCCCAGCAATCTTGATTCCAACTTTTGCTTCATTCAGGGAATACATGCTTACTCTAAATAGGGCAACTGATGCTCATCTAATACAGGTTGTTGTCACATGGGAATACTAAGATGGATGAGCCAGATCTTCTTAGTTTCCAAAAGAAGTTGGTAATCTGGATTTGTATTAGAGTTTTCCCAACTTCTAAATCACCCAACATCTGTAAGTCAAATGTGGGCCATTGTTGGCCAATCTAGCTCCCTTTCTGGCTGCCAAATCTCCTCTACAGGATATTAGCAGAAACACTTGATCTGTTGTGGCTATGGTGGTGTCTGCTCCAGTTCTCAACTAGATTATCTTCTTCCACCAACCTTACTGGTATTTTTATGTTCGTATCCTATGAGTTCACATCCCACCTGCCACTTCTCTTATCAGTCAATACACATGATATAATAGTTAATGCTAATCTCTGGATTTGATTTTGCTTAGCGTTCAGCTTTTAAAATTTAAAACCTTGTACTCTAAAGAAAATCTGCTGTGTATCTGTTGTTCTAACTATTTCCTTTCCTATTTACTCCTGTTCAACATGGTCAGTGTGGAAATGCAGAAAGTGCTATGACCTCAAAACCACAGTGGACTCTGCTAATGCTTCTGCACAATAGCTTCTGGAGCGGCAGTGAGAGAAATTTCACTGACTGTGGGGAGGGAAAAGGACATCTTTCAGGTTAAGTCCTGTTTGAAAGACATTTCTTCCTGAAGCCTGTTTGCCACTATCAACAATTGAAATTAAAAGGAATTGGTTGACTATTTTTTTCATTGTATGCATTAATTTTATTTTTTAATCCAAGTAAAGGGAATGGCAACCCACTCCAGTATTCTTGCCTGGAGAATCCCATGGACAGAGGAGTCTGGCAGGCTACAGTCCATAGGGTCACAAAGAGTCGGACACAACTGAGTGACTAACACACACACATTGTTGATTTACAACATTGTGTTAGTATCAAGTGTACAACAAAGTGATTCAGTGATATATATTTTTTCTTTTATAAGTTATTACAAAATATTGAATATAGTTCTCTGTGCTATACACTAGGACCTTATTGCTTATCTGTTTTATATTTAGCAGCATGTTAATGTTAATCTCAAACTCCTAATTTATCACTCTCCCCTTCCCTTTTGGTAATCATAAATTTGTTATGAGTTGACTATATTCTTATGTGTAATTGCATACACTATATAACTGTATTATAGTCCTTTTGTCCATCTCCTCTACTAGACTCTGAGTACTGAGGACACTCATTCATTTCAATCTGCACAATGTCAAGCACAATGCTTGGCACATAGTAGATGCTCACTAAAATGAATGGATACATCCATCTTGCACCGACATTTTCCACCCCTCCCGCCAGTGAATTAAATCAGAAGTAGCTGGTATTCATGACAATGAAGCATGAAAACCATGCCAGAAAGTATTCTTATATGTAACCTACAAATCGCCAGTCAAAACTTTGCATACATTTTACTTTTCAATAAAACATCAGTGTGAAGCAAATACTATGTAGAGCTCTGGTAGGCTGAATGTTGTTTTGTCACTAAGTCACGTTTGACTCTTTTACAACCCCATGGACTACAGCCCACGAGGTTCCTCTGTCCATGGGATTCTCCAGGCAAGAATACTGGAGTGGTTGCCATGCCCTCCTCCAGGAGATCTTCCCAACCCAGGAATTGAACCTGTGTCTCCTGAATTGGCAGGCGGATTCTTTACCACCATGTCACCAGAGAAGCCCCATAGACTGAATAATGGCCCCCAAAGATATCCATGCCCTAATCCCCAAAACCTGAGACTATAAACTATCACTTCACATGGTAAAAGGGATAGTGCAGATGTGATTAATGTTATATCCTAGATTACTGGAGGGTGGCCAATTCTATCTACACAAATCTTAAAAGCAGAGAACCAGGGAATGGGAGGAGGGTTCAAGAAGGAAGGGATATATGTATACTTATGGCTGATTCATATTGTTGTACAGCAGAAACCAATACAACATTGTAAAGCAATTATCTTCCAATTAAAAATAAATTTAAAAAATCAGCACAAACACATTGAAGTTTTGTAAAATAAATATAAGTAAAATGAAAATCTAGGCAGCAAAAAAATAACAGCAGAGAATGCTTACCAACTGTGTTGAGAGAGAGATATGAGGGAAGCAAGATCAGAGAGATGCAACACTGTTGCTTTTTGAAATGGAGGAAGAGGGCCATGAGGCAAAAAATGTAGATGGCTTGTAAAAGCCTTCTAGAACCTTCAGAAGGAGCACGGCCAAATGGTGACATTTTGATATTTAGCCCAGTGAGACCCAGGTGAGATTTCTAACTTATAGAACTGTAAGATGAATAAATTTGTGTTGTTTTTAAGCCAGCAAGTTTGTGGTGATTGTTTTCTTTACAGCAGCAATAGGGAACTAATACAAGAACAAAGCCAGCTGTCATATTAAGAAGTTTCTGGCAATACTCATATTGCTAGATTTGATTGTTTTCTTTACTAAACATTTGTTAACTCTTAGATAAAAATGATCATTAAGCCTTCATAAGCCAAAGTAGAATATGCTTTAATGTCAGCAATGTTCAATAGAATACTTTATAAGCATCCTATTTACCTTTAACAGCATCCATTTCATAGAGTATGGTGATTAACATTAAGAATTCTGAGTGCTGAGCAACATTATCCAGCTGGCTGGGAGAACACTGCCTTCACATGGTCCTTTAACACAACCACTTACAAAGCCCTCTATAAGGTCCCAGAGAATAGGGGTTATAACAGGAATTGCACAGAGGTGAGTCCATTTTTTTTTTAAAGTATTTAATGTCAGACAAATTTGGGGACTACAAAAGCCTTGTAAGTCAGATATTTTTCCTCACTTACAAAAGATTCTCACAGAGCTTTAAGGTAAATGAGCCCTTCTTCCCATCCTGGGGAATGGGGCTGGCTATGTGACACTTCAAGATGATCACCAATAATGTCTCAAATGAGAGCTCGGATATGAAAGCACCTTGAAACTCTTAAATTGCTATATAAATGAAAGGGACTATTATTGCTGCCAAGCTCCCTTCAATCGATTCGAGGTCCTCTTCAAGGCTCTACTCACATCTAGCATCTCATTAATAATGACAATGCCAACCCATATTTCCAGAGCTGTTTTAACCTTCCAGTGCTCCTTTACTTGCCTCATTTCATTCTTTTCTCCCTAGAAGCCTATGACATAGGAGGTTCAGGTTGTATTAACCCCATGGGCAGAGGAGGGCACTGAGGTTGAAATTAGGTAATTGCAACTCAGCATATATACCAAAAGACATTGAATAGTATGCTTGAAATAGGTGAATGGTGTGGCATATGAATTCCATCCTAATAGAGCTGTTACATTTTAAAAAAAATCATTATTACCTACACATTTTAAAAAAAACCATTAAGTGACTGGCCCAAGGTCTTATAGATGGCAACTTTCAGTGCTGGATCTTGCTGGCAATGACAGAGACTCAGGGAAGTGGAAGAAACAGAAGTAGAACAGTGATTATTTCAAACCACTAAATGTCAGATCATGAGACATGATAATTTCAAGCTCTGCTCAAAACTGAGTTCTCCTCACCCCATCCCACTGCAGAAGCTTTTAAATTTCTTGCTGCCTTGATCAACTCCACAGGCATTGTGTTAAGCCTGAACCTGGAAGGTAAAGGCTGTCAATAGATGCAGCTCCACAAAGCAGGTCAAACAGAAGCGTGGCAATGAAGCAGAATTGCCCACGCACTTTCCCAATGGACTGTGTTTACTGACACTTGTTCTGTTTGTCTTGAATAAATGTCCAAAATAAAAGCGGTTATTCCAAGTTGATTTACTTTCATGTACAAATCAGATACCCGTGCAACACAAAGAAGCTTTATCTGTTGAGTATACTCCATGATAATTTCCATTCCAGCTTTTAACTGGGAGGAAAAAAGAGCAGCAATCATCTCCCAAGTTACATGACAACAAAAACCAGATCTCAAAATAACCATCATTCTTCATTTATTTTTCCATTACAGAAAGCATATGCATCTTGTTATGACACAAATATTAGTGAGAATTTTCTAGGCAGAACTGTGCATCTCTCCCCATCTCCATAAAAGATGTATACTCATTTTACTTCCACATAATTCCCAGGGTGCACCTGATCTACGAGCTGATATTTCTTTGTGAATATTTAGGCTAATGTCTGCCCTGGTCTCCTGTGCAGAATCAAACAAAACTTTGCCCACTCAACTTTAGTCAAGTATTGTGTGTTTGCTTATGAACATTGCCTGGGAAAAAAAAAAAGGTCATCTATTTTAAATAGATTGTTTGGTATCTCTATAAATGAGGGTCCCTAAAAGGCTTTGGGGTAATTTCATTTGCAAGGAACACATTTCAAAGAAGCTTTACATTTACCCAGACTATAGAAAGCTATCCCGGCTGGAAAATGAAAATACCATCTCACTAATTACATCCTTTCATTATTGGAATAAAGTTCAGTTTGATGAACCAAGGCTGTTTCACTAAGGGATAAGTTCAAATGTCTTTCTCTGAAGATGAAGGGCATTTAGTAGATTTCATTGTCCTTAGAAGCATGTCTCCTTAAAAAAGGTGTGATGACCCCCTAACTATGAGAAACCTTTTGCAAGTGCCATTTGTGTTCCAGAATTTTACCACTACTGAAAGTTTTCATTGCAAGCGATCTGCCTGTAACAAGCTCTTATTTTGCAACTTAGATAACTGACCCATAGGAATGTGTGCTAACTCTTCAATTTCCCAAGTAAAAAGAATTTCAATTTTGACTCAAATTTTTACTGACTTTGTATCCAACCACATCCTTATGACTCTCTGTCATATGCCAACCCATTTTGGCCACTTTTAAATTGGCGACCTTCCCTCTACATCGCTAACATTTTTTTCACTTGACCCAAGTTTCACCTCGACACTCCTTTCCTGACAACTGAAATCATTACATGTAGATTAACTACACTGTGTTAATGGCTTACTTTAATTTGTCCCTCAACTTGGTGGGTGTGGAGGGTGAAGCCAATACACAGAGAGAAGGAAGCAGAAGTACTCATAAATCAGAAAGGATGAAAGGGGCTTTAGAAATACCTTGTTTATAGTCAGAATAGAGGTAATAAAACATCTGCAAATAGGATTTCACTGGTGGTCCAGTGATTAAGAGTTCTCCCAGTGCAGAGGACACAGGCTCAATACCTGGTCCGGGAAAATTCCACATGCCATGGGGCAACTAAGCCCGTGTGCCACAACTACTGAGCCTACATGCCCTAGAGCCCGAGAAGCCCATGTACCACAACAAGATAGTAGTCTCCACTAGCTGCAACTAGAGAAAGCCTGTATGCAGCAATGAAGACCTAGCACAGCCAAAAAATAATAAAATTTAAAAGAAAAGAAATGTCAAAAGTGTTCTTAAAAAAAGGTCTACAAATAATAATTGCTGGAGAGGGTGTAAAGAAAAGAGAAGCATCCTACTTCGTTGGTGGGAATGTAATGGAGAACAGTATGGAGGTCCCTTAAAAAACTAAAAGTGGAATTACCATGTAACCCTGCAACCCCATTCCTTGGCGTGTATCCAGAGAAAGCTCTAATTCAAAGAATTAGAATTAGTGCCCAGTGTTTATTGCAGCACTATTTACAATAACCCAAGACATGGAAGCAACCTAAATGTTCATCAACAGATGAATGGATAAAGATGTGCTACACACACACACACACACACACACACACACAAATAGGCATCTCAGGTGGTGCTAGTGGTGAAGAACCTGCCTCTCCAATGCAGGAGATGTAAGAGACGTGGGTTCAACCCCTGGGTCGGAAAGATCCCCTGGAGAAGGGCATGGCAACCCACTCCAGTATTTTTGCCTGGAGAATCCCACAGACAGAGGAGCCTGGAGGGCTACAGTCCATAGGGTCACAAAGAGTGGGACATGACTGAAGCAACTTAGCACACGCACACACAAAATGGAATATTACATAGCCATTTAAAAGAATGAAATAATGCCATTTGCAATAACATGGATGGACCTAGAGATTATCATACTAAGTGAAGTAAGTCAGAAAGAGAAAGACAAATATCATATGATATCACTTATATGTAGAATCTAAAATATTAAAGTATGACACAAATGAGCTAATTTTATAAAACAAATAGACTCATAGACATAGAAAACAAACTATGGTTATCAAAGGGAAAAGGGGAGGAGGAGGGATAAATTAGGAGTTTGGGATTAACAGGTACATACTATCATATATAAAATAGTAGGAGTTTGGAATTAACAGACACTATTACATATAAAATAGACAAACAACAAGGACCTACTATATAGCACAGGGAACTATATTCAATATCTTGCAATAATCTATAATGGAAAAGAATCTGAAAAATACACACATGACTAAATCACCTTGTCATCAGAACATTGTAAACAAAATATATTTCAGTTAAAAAAAAGAATGGCTCAGTGGTAAAGAATCTACCTGCCAAGTAGGAGACATGAGTTCGATCCCTGGGTTGGGAAGACCCCCTGGAAAAAAGGAAATGGCAACCCACTCCAGTATTCTTGCCTAGAAAATTCCAAGGACAGAGGAGCCTGATGGGCTCCAGTCCATGGGGTTACAGAATCAGACATAATTTAGAGACTAAACCACCACTCACTATACCACCCTTATTTTACATATATGAAAACTAAATGTCACAAAAAAGAGATTATTTATCAAAAGTCACAATTAATAATCATGAGAAATGTGGTCACTAGAACTCAGATTTGGAGAAGGAAATGGCAACCCACTCTAGTATTCTTGCCTGGAAAATCCCATGGACAGAAGAGCCTGGAAGGCTACAGTCCATGGGGTCGTAAGAGTCAGACATGACTGAGTGACTATACCACCACCACCAGAACTCAGAGTTCCTAGAATATTCCTGTCTAGGCTTCCAACTTTTGCTGTTTCATAGATCTATGTAAGTTTGGACATCTCTTCAACCTTATAGTTTCCTAAACACTTCTCCTCACTCATCTTGCTTGCTTTCCCCTATCTCTTTGTTTTCTGTTTTTAGATACCCATAATACTCTGTGCATATTTTTATTTTATTTTATTTATTTTATTCATCATGCTGTACAAAGAATTGATTTCTCATGTTTTGCCTTTGGATTGTGGACTTCTTGAGAGCAAGAGCTGAGTCTTGTTCATCTCTGAATCTTTAATGTACACCTAGCACAAAATAGGCAGACATCAAGGTTTCACTTTAGATAAAATAAAGTTGGATTTAAAATATTAGCCTCAACACTCAATTATTAAAACTGCACTAAGACATATACTTAATTGAAAACAATCTCCAAATCTGACAATATACCTTTTTTTGGTGAGGCCATGGGGAAAGAGCCATCAAAATCATTACTGCTGACAATTCAGGGAAATATAATTTCAATGGAGGGGAATTTGGCACTATCTGAGAAAATTACGTATTTATTTAGCTTTTGACCCTGGAATCTCACTTGTAGGAATCGATCTCAGTGATATGCTGGAAAAAATATGGAAAGATGTGAGCCTAGTACTATTTACTGCAGCACTATTTGTAACAGTAAAAGACTGGAAAATCACCTAAATCTTCACCAAGAGAAGCCTTGATGAATAGATTACAGTACATCTACAAAATGAAGCATCCGGTTTCAAATGGAGATGTTAAGTATCTGTACATCCTATTGCCAAATAATTATCAGGATATATATTTTAAATGAAAAATAGCAAGGTAGAAAAAAGGTTGCAAATATTCTAGCATTTATCTACTATTTATCTAAAATGTATTTGCTGTATTAAAATGAAAAGTGAAAGGATAAATCACAAAATAATGGTTACTAATATGAGAAGAGGAGTAGAAAGAAATGAACAGTGATAGAAGCTAGGTTTCTTGGTTTGTTGATTTGCTTAGTAGAATATACCTTGAGTTTGAATATACCTTAATTTGTAGTTTGACTTTCTTAAAACCTATGGAAATATTTTATATAATTATAAAACAAAATTTCATTTAGAAAAGCAATCCTGGGGCTTCCCTGGTGGCTAAGAGGGTATAGAAAAGCAATTATAAAATAAAACAATAAAAAAAAGTAAACAAATGAACCTAACCAAGTATCCAATTGATGACATAATCACAAAAAGAGGAACAATTCTTAGCAACTTTTAAATCAGAGTAATTTGGTGGTATTGATTTACTGGGATGTGCCCTATGGATAAAATGAGTGAAGAGAAGTATCTTACAATTATTTTCAGTAGTCATATCATATTAGTAATATTGGCATTGTTATTCTGAGGCTAAATCAAGTGGGCATTCATAGAGAGGTCACTGAGAAGCATGGTTAAAAGGAGATACATGGGGGGATATTCCTGGTGGTCCAGTGGTTAGGACTCCATGCTTCCATTGCAGGGGGTGAGGGTTCAATCCCTGGTCAGGGAACTAACATCCTGCATGCTGTGCGGCCATAAATTTTAAAGGCAACACAGGGGTAAAATCAATAAGGTTAAGTTGAATAAGGGTAGATAGTACTAAAATGAATTTTTCCTTTTAAGTAGGAACCACAGCTCTTTGGGTAAATTGCTGATTTCAACAATGGTGCAGGGAATGTACAAAATAAGCCTGGAATGTGTTAATACCATAAAGCAAGATAACCATCAACAACTTCCGGAGTCATGTCAAAAGGACTCAAGAACACACCTGAATAAACTTGGAATGGCTTAAGATGGGATCATATGAGCATCAGTAAGGATATGAACTACAATAAATTTAAACACACTTCCATACTTTAAATATGCTGATATCCATAACCTTATAATGATACTAACAAGAATCATGGCTCACTTTTGGAGGACACCAGGAAAGAAATCCATTATTTTGAAAACTGGTAAATGAGGAGAAATAATCATTTGTCTTACTTTTCCTATATGACCTATACCTCATGGCTACTGAAGAGTAGTTTAGGAAAAGTTTCTCTTTGTGTAAGTAAGCTAATGAATGAAGAAAATATAATTGAGAATGTCAGCATTAGGTAATCCCTATTGAAGAGATGATCCTGGGCAATTATCATCAATGACTGACAACATCACAAAAAAAGAGAACCAGGTATCAGGCACTTCTGAGGGAAGCACACTGCATGAGGTAGCCTTGCCCCTCCCCCAAGCTGAATGAATATCTAATCAAGCCTATATATCTAATGACCAATTTACAAGAAATACAAAGGACAGAGAAACATGATAATGACACCACTATTATTGGAACACAGGTAGCAAAACAAAACTGTGAGAACTTTCACAGACAAAAAAGTCATTTTCTCAAAAAAAAAAAAAAAAATTACAAAGAGGAATTCCCTGGCGATCCAGTGTTTAGGACTCTATGTTTTCACTGCTAAGGGCCCGGGACTCAATCCCTGGTTGGGGAACAAAGATCTTATCCCAGCAGCACAGCAAAAAAAAAAACAAACTTACAAAGTAAAACCAATTATCTGAGAGCCTAGATATTGAAAAAGATTGAAGAGATAGAGCCGTGTATCATAATATATGACCCTTATATTTGCTTTTAAACCAGAATGTCTTTTTTCTACTTTTATGCTTAACCTGCCAAATTATTTAGCTGGCAATAGAATCCTTGATGGGAGAAGGAAATGGCAACCCACTCCAGTATTCTTGCCTGGAGAATCCCAGGGACAGAAGAGCCTGGTGGGCTGCCGTCTATGGGGTCGCACAGAGTCGGACACGACTGAAGCGACTTAGCAGCAGCAGCATTTAGTTTTGTCAATGAAAAAAAATCTGATGTTGGACTAATTTTATTTTTTTGGTTACCTGTCTTTTTCTTCTCTGGAATCTTTTAGAATCTTTTCTTTACTCTTTGTGTTTCAATCAAACAATTAATGTATGTTATATAAACCTTATTTGGATTCCTATTCAAACAAACTATTAAAAGATAACTACTGAGGAGTGGTTATTTGAAGATATTAAAGAATCACTGTCATTTATTTTTAGGAATAATTTTGAAAGGGCCCTTAACTTTAAAGATACATTTAAATAAAATAATATGTCTAAAATTTGCTTTAAAATAGCCCTAAGTCTGTGGCTGGGGTGTAAATGAACAAAATCAGTTATGAACTGAGAATTACAGAAGCTAAATGATGGGTATATGAGGGTTTGTTATACTATTCATCCAACTTTTTACTTTTTTTTTGTTATACTATTCATTTCCATACAGGTTGAAAAATTTTAGTAATAAAATACAAAGCTTCAGTCTGAAGTTTATCACTAACTAAGTAAAATTGGGTTTAAGTAAGGAAGTAAGTGAAAGTCACTCAGTCATGTCCAACTCTTTGCAACCCCATGGACTATACAGTCCATGGAATTCTCTAGGCCAGAATACTGGAGTGGGTAGCCTTTCCCTTCTCCAGGGGATCTTCCCAACCCAGGGATTGAACCCAGGTCTCCCGCACTGCAGGTGGATTCTTTACCAGCTGAGCCATAAGGGAAGCCCGAAGAATTGCGTTTAGTATTTCCTTATCAAACCTTCCATTGTAACCATTTTAGTGTCTCCTGGCTAAATCTCATTAATAAGAGTGAATGGCAGACAGATCAATTCTACATACCAAAGGCTTTAGGGAAAACAATAGCTGATTTTTCTTCCTCAGTCCACACCTAGGGGAAAGGTTGAAAAAAATCCTTCAGTGTCCTCTTCTTATATTCCATCAGGATAATTTCTGTCAGCAAGTTTAAAAGAGGTCATGATGAAGCTATAAGGACTCACTGTACTAATGAACTAGATTCAAGCGAAAAAAAAAGTAATTGAAATGGTCTGTTGTATAAAGCCTGGTGTAAAAAAGGTGAGTAAAACTGGGCTTGGTAAAGGTTGGTCTAACAAACCACAGGGAAGACCTGTTTATCCTAGCAGCTGCCTTCATAAACTGAAATGATGCTTAGAATCAGATTGGAAGCTTCATCTTCCAGTTTTATCCAATAGGAGAACAATCACGGGTCAGGTAAGAAGGACATCAAGATCCAGCCTCTTCTACAAGAATAAAGGGTACAGAATACCGGAGTGGGTTGCCATTTCCTTCTCCAATACTCTAGACTAGTAAGTAAAAGATGGCTAACATCTTATTAGATCAATGAACAAAATCCTTGAATAGACATTTCTGAGATGATGAAATATAAAATAAAAGGCTAATACACATAAAAGGATGATCTGTTCGATCTTACTTTTAAACTGGGAAATGAAAATTAAAGTAAAATGCCAGTAACAAACCATTAGAAACCAACCCAACAAGTTTGTTAGAAAATTTTAAAACCTGACAGCACCAAATGTAAGTAAGAATTTGGAGATAGGAGAACTTGAGTAAAACTCTAATATATAAATTTATAACAATTCATTAGAAAAATTTTTGTAAATAAAGTTATAAAGTAGAAAGTTGACATATCCTATAACCCAGTAATCTCACTCCTAGGTATGAAACTGTATGAAATTTTTAACATGTATGTGTATATGTAGCAAATGATACTTGGAGGAATCTTTATGGTAGTCTTGATACTAATAGAAATAATAAAATAAAAATAGAAAAAGCCCAAATTTCATTTAAAGGACAATGTGTTGGGCTTCCCAGGTGGTGCTAGTGGTAAAGAACCCACCTGCCAATGCAGGAGATGTAAGAGACGTGGGTTCGATCCCTGGGTCAGGAAGATCCCCTGGAGGAGGACATGGCAACCCACTCCAGTATTCTTGCCTGGAGAATCCCATGGACAGAGGAACCTAATGGGCTACAGTCCATGGGTCACAAAGAGTCAGACACAACTGAGCAACTAACACACATGCACCTGTGTGCATGCTCAGTCACTTCAGTCGTGTGGGACTCTTCATGATCCCATTTACTGTAGCCCACCAGGCTCCTCTGCCTAAGGGATTCTCCAGGCAAGAATACTGGAGTTGGCTGCCATTTCCTTCTCCAGGGACTCTTCTTGACCGAGGGATTGAACCTAGGTCTCCTGCATTGGCAGGTGGATTCTTTACCATCGAGCTCTTCCCCGCCCCTGGGGAAGCCCATCAGGGACTCTGCTGCTGCTGCTAAGTCGCTTCAGTCGTGTCCGACTCCGTGCGACCCCATAGACGGCAGCCCACCAGGTTCTGCTGTCCCTGGGATTCTCCAGGGACTCTAGGACCCTCTTAATTAGTCTAGGAGTTCCAGAAAGCTTGGTGTACAAATTAGGAAATCAAGACAGACATCAAGTGTTACAGATTTGACAAATATGATAGTATTGGGAGAAGGCTGCAGCTTTGGCGCCTTGATGTCCTAGTGATTCATACCCAATACTAGACACCTGGATAATGAATATGATCATAAACACCTGACTGACTTGTCACGTTTCTTTGTTCTTTTTTTAAATGCATGGTTCTAAACTTGGAGGCTGAAAGCATTCAGTGCCTACAGCTAAACAGCGATGGGAGAAGCAGCGGCTGACACGTTCTGCTTATTTCTGTCCTGTTAGCCCTGACTGCAATGCATAATTTCCTGCTGAGGTGCCACACCTCATCTTTTAAAAACTGGGTCAAATATCATAGTTTCTAGGAGACATTTCCTGATCGAGATGGGAAAGATAGCTCGTCCTTTAATCCCCCAGAGTATTCTGCCTGTAATTCTTTTATGATATTTATCTTTCCTTGCCTTTTTCCTTTTTCTTATATAGTCAGCTTGCCCTTATGAGATGATAAACCTTCAAGGGCAAGGATCATGTCCTCATCTTTTTATCTCTCTCACCACAGAGCAGATACTATAAAAGTTATGTGTTTGATGGAAAGTTTGTCTTCCAAGATGAAACTGATTCAGAACTTCAGGTTTAAAATGAGGTGGGCTAGCAGTGTCTATTTTACACGCACCCATTTTCCAACAATAATAATACGTATGAAGAGAGGAAAAGAGATAAAAAAAGAAATGATTGCCATGCAAGTAATTGCCAGAACCTGGAACAGTTTTCATCAAATTATAGGACATCCAGAATGAAGTTGGCCATCACAAGTGGAAGCTGGCATGTGCTTTGCAAGTAGAAATGAAAAACACCTGTTATCCTGATAGCACTGGGAAGAGGCATCACCATCCCCCAACACACTGCCTGGCCCCCAGGGTAGGTACCATTCAGAAAAACAGGCAGCCCAACCAATACAAGGCAGGTAATTTTTTTTTTTTTTTAGGTGACCAGGTTACCATTAAATTCTCTCGTTAGCTCTTACCTTTCTAATTCATTCAGTGCCTATAACTCTGTGAAGAAAGCTGAGCACTGAAAAAATTGATGCTTTTGAACCGTGGTGTTGGAAAAGACTCTCAAGAGTCCCTTGGACTGCAAGGAGATCCAACCAGTCCATCCTAAAGGAGATCAGTCCTGGGTGTTCATTGGAAGGACTGATGCTGAAGCTGAAACTCCAGTACTTTGGCCACCTCATGCGAAGAGTTGACTCATTGGAAAAGACCCTGATGCTGGGAGGGATTGGGGGGCAGGAGGAGAAGGGGACGACAGAGGATGAGATGGCTGGATGGCATCACCAACTCGATGGACATGAGTTTGAGTAAACTCCGGGAGTTGGTGATGGACAGGGAGGCCTGGCATGCTGCGATTCATGGGGTTGCAAAGAGTCGGACATGACTGAGCTATTGAACTGAACTGAACTGAACTGAAGAAAACAATGTGGCAGAAAACATGAACTAGGAACTGGTAGTTACATTGCATTCTGCAAGGAATCAACCCAAGTTCACAAGCCTTGTTTGAATTAGGAAAGGATGCTCCCCCTTAGTGGATCCAGGCTTATACACACACATTTTGTAGAATGAAATACATGTTAGACTACAACTCCCACTAAACCAGATGACCCTGTGTAGAGCCAAACCTGTACAACCATACTCAGCAGCTCTGAAGAGTCCAAGGAAGTCAAAGCTGCAGTTGGAGGAAGAGATGGAAGCATAACTGGTACCGGTGGATGCTGCTGGCACTTAGAATTTTTCATTTTCTCGTTATTCTAACAAAGTCTGCTTAGATAAATGGTTCTCAACCCAGGGGCAATTTCAGTCCCCAAAGGATATTAGTCACTGTTTTGATGGGTTCACTAGGGGAGGACATCATCTTGGTGATCACACTGGTAGCTAGTGTGTAGAGGCCAGGGATGCTGCTAAACAGCCTATAATATACAAGATAGCATCACCACCCCCCCCACAAGCACACAAAAGAATGATCTGGCCCAAAGAGTCAATAGTGCCAATGCTGAGGAACCCTGAATTAGGTAAGTGCTTGCTAGTATTGTAAATTGTGTGAAGAAATAGAAATATCAATTGAACTTAAGAATAAGATTTTGTCTATATGTAATTGGAGAAGATGAAGGGAAAAGGCATGTCTCTCACACCTCACAACACTGGGATAGACTAGATGTCTCCTTGTTCAACGAGAAGCAGAATACATGATGAGTATGGGGTCTATGAAAGGATACTGCCAAACACAGGAAAGGTGATGTTTTTGAAGACAGCAGAGAAGCAGATTTTGACAATTATTTGTCCCAGGAAAAAGAGAGAAAAAATAAAGTTCTTAGTATTCTTAATAGAATTTGACAAGACATGGTCTCCGTGAAATAAGAACAGAGAAAAATGAATAAGAGATAAGACAATGTTATGGAAAATCATCTAGATAAGCTGAAAAGGAGCTGTGTGGGAAAATGATTCAGAGGAGACTAAAATAGCAAACCATGAGTAAAACTCTACAAGCACAAAACAACAGGACTAACACTAAGGAAACACCACTAAATAGAGGGCAAGTTGAGAAACAGTAGTGGCAAGGAGAAGACAGAAAAAAACAATGGTAAAAATTTTTAAAAAGAGATCCAACCACAGATAATTGGCATTCCAAAGCAAAAGCAGAATAAATGGAACAGATATAATAACAAAAAGTACAATAATTGAAAACTTTTCTGAAGTGAATATATACTAGAGTCCAAAATTCTCAGGGTTTCCTGAATACCAGCAAAAAAACCAAAATTTTTTTATAAATAAAGATTTACTGCTACACATATTCTCACAAATATTTGACTTGAATTTATTAACAATAATTAAAAATATCCTACAAATTTTGAGGCATACATGGGTAGGGGCATGTTTTGCTACATAGAGATAAATATCAGCCATTTCAGATTTCACAAATCTTCCTTGATATACTCAAAAACATATGTTAATAATTGTGTAATAGAGACTTCTCTGGTAGGCCAGAGTTTAAGACTCTGTGCTTCCAATGTAAGGAATGCAGGTTTGATCCCTGTTTGGGAAACTAAGGTCCCACATGCTGTGTGTTGCAGCCAAACAACAAAAATAAATAAATAAAATTTTAAAGTTAACTATATTTTTAAAATTGTGCAAAATATATAGAGTTCTAAGGAATAAACATTCTGCATCAAGAACTTATAGTTAGACGTCATTTATTCATAGTAGATATGAAAGAGCCTGAAAAATGCCTCAACCAAAAGTGTTTCTTAAAACAAGTAAATAAACAAACAAAATTCTTGGCCACATGGTATTCCAGCCCACCTAGCAATGAAACTCAAAGGATAAGTCAAGCAAAGGTGATTCCTCCCTTAAGAGAATGGCCATGGGTCACTACATTAAATAAACATGGAGCCCCCCAAAGAATATAAATATGATTCTAAAACTTGAATGCAAATGGTAAAAAAGTTGTGCTAGAAGAGATCTATGATGAATAAAACATAATGGCATGCCAACATTCTAGATCTTAAACCCTAATGGAGGGCGATGGACAATTAATAAGGAAATGATTGAGCACATAAATAAACAAAAGAAGTCATTATAAACGCTATTAATATTACAAAGGAAAGAAATAGGATACTGTGATGGAGAATAACTGGGTGACCTACTTTCATGAAATAACTTTCCTAGGATGTTTCGCTGAAGCTGAAACACCTGAAGGATGAGTAGGGAGAGGGGCAGAGCGTACTATGGGTAAAAGTCATAACCGTTGCACAAGCCCTGTGGTGGGAAAGAGCATAGTGCATTGGAAGCATCAAGCTACAGCCTCAATAGCTTCTTTCAGAGTGAGATAGGAAAGCATGGTTGAGACTTGATCGTAATGAGACTGGCAGGAGCAGCCACATCATCTCAGCTCTTATAGCCTGTAGCAATGGTTTGCGGTTCTATTCCAAGAGCAGTAAATTTTAAGCTGAGAAGAGATAGAATCTGATGTATTTTTCAAAAGAAAAGTATAACTGCTCTTTGGAAATATATTGAAATTCTTTTACATGACACAGAGACAAATATTTTGCCATGTACACAAACTATTTCAAAGCACAGAAAAATATGAACAGCTTCCCCCATGATCTTTGAACAAAATATAACCCATAAAATCTGACAATGATAGCTCAGAGGAAGAAAGCTAGAGATAAATGTCACTGATAATATGTATATGAGTCCTAATTAAGATAATGATAAAACAAATTTATTGGTATATTAAAAGCAAAATATAACCATGACAATCCCAGGGAAATATAGATCCCCAAGATTTTCAACATTAGGACATCTATTAATATAATCCATTGGATGGAAAAGCTGAATGAGAAAAGCCAGATAAATATCATCAAAGATGGAAAAATTAAGTATTTGATAAAATTAAAGGCCTATTACTGACTTTGAAATTTCCAAATAAACTAGGTATAGAGGCACCTTTTCTTAAGATGTTGCAATTTATCTATTGTAAATACATCCTAAAAGAGTTTTTTTAAAGTTGCTCAGTCATGTTTCATTCTTTGTTTTCAACATTTTTCTTCAAGTTGCTAAAAAATGTAACATCAACAATAGCAAAAAGAGCCATAGAAACATTTATAGAGGATTTACCATATGTAAGACAGTGGTGTTATTTTATGTAACTTATTCCCTTTAATTTTCACAATAATCTTCACAATAAAATAAGTAATATTTTATCTCCATTTTATAGCTGAAGAAATTGAGATTATGAATAGATATGACATATAGGAAAAAAGATGCAACACTGTCATTATTTGTGAATGATAGGATTATATGCTTAAAAATCCAAGAAAGCATATTTCAAGTGGAACACAGAGTTAAGTTGGCCATATAGTTTTTAAAAAGACATACTTGTAAAGCAGAAAAGAACAGCAGACAAATACACTGAGACATACGTTTTTATGTACTCAAAATTGTAAATTTGTTAATTCTTGCCAAACTAATTAATATATGTAGATCAATTCCAATCAAATACCAAATTGATTTATTTTTTATTACATATAGTTCATTTACAATACAATGTTAATTATAGGTGTACAGCATTGTGATTTAGTATTTTTGCAGATTATACTGCATTATAGCTTATTACAAGATAATGGGTATAATTCTCTGTCCGATAAATAGGCTGTTATTTTTATCTATTTTATATGTAGTAGTTTGTATCTATTTACTCCGTACCACTAATATTTCCCTCCCCAGATTCCCTTCCCTCTTTGGTAACCACAAGTTTGTTTTCTATATCTGTGAGTCTGTTTTGTATTTCTGTTTTATATGTACATTCAGTAAATTCAATTGTTTTGGATTGATAAATTGATACCAAGATGACTAATAGGGTGAGAATATCTGTGGAAAATTTGAAAAAAGAGTAGTAAGGAAAGATTTCTCCTATCAGACAAATATACATCATGAATCTAAGAAAGTGAAAATTCTAACATTATTGTAAAAATAAAATATCTAATCAATAGAACATAGTAGAAAGCCTGAAAAAATTTTCATATAAAATAATATAGAATAAAGCAAATATGTTATTTCAAATAAGAGTAAAATGATGAATTCTTTAATTTTCCTGATACAACTGATTTGAAAAATAATATGTTCAAACCCAACCTGATTTCATAGCACTAAACTATATAATAGGTAGACTAAAAACTAAACTGTAAAACAACAAATATGTAATAAAGCCAGAAAAAAAATAGGTGATTATATCTCACAACTTGATTTTTATAACTGAAAAATATTATTGTTTTGGAAATAAAGGTACTAAAATAATGATTTAGAGACATATAAATATAAATATTCAATATAAACAGGGCAAGGCACATGAAGAGATAGTCATTAAAAGGAAAATATAAATAGTAAATAAACATTAAAAAATTCAACCAAAATAAATGTATGATCCTGGGCAAGAACATACTTAGACTCTTAAAGTGTCAAAGTCATCATTTGTAAAATGATAAAATAAGAAAGGGGAATACTTTGTCTTCACTGTGCGTGAGTGGACAGACAACTGGTCATAAAATGTCTACTGTGATTAAAAATGAGGTACAGTCTTTGAATCGGGCTGCCTCCTTATTAAGGATATGCTTCTATTTACCATGCCAAAGAAAAGTAGACTATAGTAGATACCTCAGTGGATTTGTTGATAGAAAAAGTGGGTCACAGTACCCTTTCAACATAGCCAAAGTGCAGTTCAGTCATCAAAATTTTATGAAGAATCATTTTTCTGCTTGATTTATATAGGTGCTCCCAACCAAGTCCATATTTCTGTGTTGCTAGGGAAGATGAAATTTATTAGATGTTTTTGTCACTTGCAATTATATAAGACACAATTCGACTATTCTTTTCTCTTAGAAATATAGAACATCTCAGAAAATATTTCAGATTATGTTGACCCTTCAAGTCCTATGGAAGATTATAAGTACTTTGATGAAAAGAATTGCTCTCACAAGAGAAAAACAAATCTATGAATGTAGTATTTAAACCTGAGGAAAAAATTTTATTAAAAAAAAGATACAATAATATGGAAGGAGGAAATGGCATAAACAATAAACCTCTGGCTACAATCTTGCAGCAAATTTATAAATCAATTTTTAAAATGGGAGATACATTCAATTAAAAAACAGTAATAAATAAAATGTGGGATAGGAAAAAATTAAGCATTTATCTATCTATTGTTCAGTTCTGTGCTATCCAGAATACTTGAATAAATATCTTTACTGAATGAGTGAATGCATAAACTCAAAGACTGGTTATCTAGTGTTCCATTTCACAACAGATTATAAGAAGCAAATTAAAAGGGGACAGATTGAAAAAGTTGTCAGAGACTGATAGTTTGTATAAAAAAGAAATAACTGGTAGCAAAATTATTTAAGCACACTTAAAACTCAATATTGAAAAAACTAAGATCATGGCATCTGGTTCCATCACTTCATGGCAAATAGATGGGGAAACAATGGGAACAGTGACAGACTTTATTTTCTTGGGCTCCAAAATCACTGCAGATGGTGACTACAGCCATGAAATTAAAAGACGCTTGCTCCTTGGAAGAAAAGCTGTGACAAACCTAGACAGCATATTAAAAAGCAGAGACATTACTTTGCCAACAAAGGTCTGTATAGTCAAAGCTATGGTTTTTCTAGTAGTCATGTACAGATGTGAGAGTTGGACCATAAAGAAGGCTGAGCACCGAAGAACTGATGCTTTCGAACTGTGGTGTTGGAGAAGACTCTTGAGAGTCCCTTGGACTGCAAGGAGATCCAACCAGTCAATCCTAAAGGAAATCAATCCTGAATATTCATTGGAAGGACTGATGCTGAAGCTGAAGCTCCAATACTTTGGCCACCTGATGTGAAGAGATGACTCACTGGAAAAGACCTTGATGCTGGAAAGATTGAAGGCAGCAGGAGAAGGGGACGACAGGGGATGAGATAGTTGGATGGCATCACCGATTCAATGGACATGAGTTTGAGCAAGCTTCAGGAGATGGTGAAGGACAGGGAAGCCTGGTGTGCTGTAGTCCATGGGGTCGCAAAGGGTTGCACACAACTGAGCTACTGAACAAAAGAACAATATGCAAACACAGCCTAGAGCCGTTTGCTGAGGGTCAGATAGCTTTATAAGCTTAATGGGGGAGGGAGAGGCTTCCCAGGTGGTGCAGTGGTAAAGAATCCACCTGCCAATGCAGAAAACACAAGAGACTGAAGTTTGATACCCTGGGTCAGGAAGATCCCCTGGAGTAGGGAATGACAATACATTCCAGTATTCTTGCCTGGAAAATTCCATGGACAGAGGAACCTGATAGGCTGCAGCCCATGGGGTCACAGAGTCAGACACAACTGAGTGAGCACTCATGCATGCAAGCTTAATGAACCCTGGGGTTGTCAGAGACATTACAAGTCCAAGCAGTAATTATAGACATAATAACACCTCCTAGAGAAGGACCATATATTATGTAGATAGGTACTACACCATGGGCTTTATGCATACCATTTCACTTTATCCTGATAGCAATCTTATGGGATTGGTATTATTATTATCTCAATGTTTTAGGTGAGGAAATAAACAGATTAAGCAATTGTCAAAGGTTATACTGATCATAAGCAATAAAGTTTGGACTTAACTGCAGTCAGACTCTAAACCCCTTATCCATTCTGCTGTTTTGTCTTCCCCAGTCAGGTTCACACACCATACTGTGTTGGAGAGTCCAAGTGCCCGTTTCTTATCTAATGCTGCTTATCAACAAATCACTCATTTCACAAGCACATTAAGTACTTTATGGAACTAGTACTGTTCTAGGGATTATCCTAAAGGAGCCCCTATTCTAACGAGAGAGCACGTGTACAAAAAAAATTATCAGCAATGAAGTAAAGCAGCTCTAGCATTTTTCTTGGTGCTAGAAGGGGATGAATTATCATTACATATTTGCAATTCTTTACAACAAAATCTAATTTCAGTGCATATTTTTCATCTCACTCTTGTTCATAGTTATCCAAAAGTGCTGCCTCCTAAAAGCCCAGTGACATTTCCACCAGTCTTTCAAAAATGATGGAAAAGGAGAAGGAATTTCTAAACAGAGACAAGGAAATACACAAATGCATGAAAGCAACAAAGAATAATAACTAATGTAGCCACTGGAGAGTCTTCTAGATGGCTAATGATCGTTCTCAAACTTGAGCAATCTGGAACCTCTGCCAAAACCCAGATTGCTGGTCCCCACTGCAATAATTCTGATTCAAGAAATTTGGGCTAGGGCTGAGAATCTGCATTTTAATTAAAACTTCACCCTCTCACCCAGATGAATCTGATGCAAGACATGAAGAAGAAACCCTGGGCTAGAGTTTTCTAAATGCAAGAAATAATGGAAGGCCAGATGCAGGAAACCTAACAGCCTGGTGCATCTTTGGCATCACACCTCAGGCAGACTCCTGGGCCTCAGCTTTGGCCCCTCGGTAGGGTTACTTACTACCACACAGACCTTCAAGTCATTTTACCTATGAGCCGCAGGTATACATACAAGCCCAGCCATCTGTGGTCTTTTTTGGTTTTCTTAGCTTATACTCCAGTGCAGTGCTCAGAATGAAGCTTAAGTACCTGCTTAGTGGCTTCTGTGTGCCGGGGGAATGAACACACCAACAGGTCTTCATGAATGTTAGTTACTGGTCAAATCTATCCTTAAACAGCCTATCCTCTACTCCCCTCTCTTCATCTGTACCAGTCTGCCCCTTCCTCACTTGGCACGTGGCAGTCTCCAAGATTGCTCATGTGCTACAATTGGTCCATAAACCAAAGAGGAACTATGTGTCTTTCAGGAATGATTTGCAGATATTTGGCCCCAAAGGTATGAATTGGGCCAGTTTCTGACTATTGTCCCTGAAGTATGAAAATATGGGCCTATATATAAAGCACACAAGTTTTGTTGCAATTTTTTTTTTTTTGGCTGCACCATGCAGCATGTGAGATCTTAGTTCCCCAACCAGGGATTGAACCCGTGCCCCCTGCATTGGAAGTGCAGAGTCTTAACCACTGGACTGCCAGGGAAGTCCCTAAAGCACACACGTTTTAAACTCTCCCTCTGAGATATTTCAAACAGGAAGGTGGAGAAAATGAGGTTGCAGTTGAGAAAAACAACTACTACACCACAATAAAACTTGAAGCCAATTTAATACTTGACCAGTATTCATTAAGCAACTGATGTATTCCTGGAACTGTACGAAATTCTACAGGAAAGGGAATGGCATTACTCTAGTTCCCAAGTAGCTTAGGGTTCAGGTGTGAAAAAGAAAACTAAAGCACATGAAGATATGTCCTTAAATCCTACACCCAATTCTGATTTGAGGGTGTGTGTGTGTGGGATGGGGTGGGTGGGTAAGGGTTCTCCCAAACCAACAAGCAATGTTGCAGACACCAACTGGGTATGTTACAATTCAACTCAGTTCTGACACGATCTACTAGAAAATACCATCAGGTTAAGGGTTCAGTCCTACAAGACCACCCCCGCCCCCACACACACTTCAGACGCCAATCTCAAGTCCAGGCTGTCACCTGTATTTCTGATCAACTGGCTATAGATCAGAGAATCCAGTGACCCCCTCCTTGGATTCTTGGCTCACAGAACTCAGTGAATTGCTTACTTATGGTTTTATTGTCATTGTTTAGTTGCTGAGTCGTGTCAGACTCTTTATGACCCCATGGACTGCAGCACGCCAGGCTTCTCTGTCCTTCACCATCTCCCGGAGCTTGCTCAAACTCATGTCCATTGAGTCGGTGATGCCATCCAACCATCTCGTCCTCTGTCGTCCCCTTCTCCTCCCGCCTTCAATCTTTCCCAGCATCAGGGTCTTTTCTAATGAGTCAGCTCTTTGCATCAGGTGGCCAAAGTATTGGAGTTTCAGCTTCAGCATCAGTCCTTCCAATGAATATTCAGGATTGATTTCCTTTAGGATGGACTGGTTGGATCTCCTTGCAGTCCAAGGGACTCTCAAGAGTCTTTTCCAGCACCACAGTTTGAAAGCATCAGTTCTTTGGTGCTCAGTCTTCTTTTTATGATCCAACTCTCACATCTGTACATGACTACTGAAAAAACCATAGCTTTGACTATACGGACCTTTGTTGGCAAAGTGAGGCTACTGCTTTTCAGTACGCTATCTAGGTTTATCATACCTTTCTTTCTGAGGCACAAGCATCTTTTAATTATGTTTACCAGTTTATTAAAGGATATGATAAGTGATATCCCAGATGGAAGAGAGGCACAGAGCAAGACATGTGGGAGAGGACATGGAGCATCCATGCCCTCTCCTATACTACTCTCCCCAAATACCCATGTGTTCACCAGCCCAAAAGCTCTGTAGTCCTCATCTTTTTGGGATATTTATAGGGACTTAATTACATAGGTATGATTGATTAAGCCCTAAACACTCTTTCAACTCCAGAAGAGAAGCTGGCAGCTCTGTAAGAAATATGCCGATCCTCTGGAGGAGAGCAGGAACATTCAGAAGCAAATGAAGATTCTGCAGAAGAAGCAAGCCCAGATCGTGAAAGAGAAAGTTCATTTGCAGAGTGAACACAGCAAGGCTATCTTGGCAAGAAGCAAGCTGAGTCTCTGCAGGGAACTTCAGCGTCACAAATAAGACGTTTAAAGGAAGAAAATATGCAGCAGGCCCAAGAGGGGGAAGAAAGATGGAAAGAAGCCACTACACACTTCCAAATTACTTTGAATGAAATCCAGGCACAGCTGGAGCAACATGACATACACAACGCCAAGCTACGCCAGGAGAACATCGAGCTGGGCGAGAAGCTGAAGAAGCTCATTGAGCAGTACGCGCTGCGGGAGGAGGTAGGGGCGATCAGGTGTTTAGGCGACGTTAGTGGGGACTGTTCCCTGTCACGACGAACCAAAACCATTCACTGAAACACTCATTCTGGGCTGTTTTAGAACCTTTTTGTACATGTAGTGGAATCCTTTCCTTGCAGGATTCTTAGGGATGCCCAGAAGTCACTGGATTTGGGTCTGTGAAGCAATTTCTTAGAGACAGTGTTAGGCACAACTTGTCTTCCATGTGATTCTGGAAGATTATGACCTGGGCATAGATTTTTCCCCCCTTATCCAAACTAAAAATGAGTAAATACCTGGCCCCCAAATATGCTGTATTTTAGACATCTGTAATAATCTATATGGTCTACACTACCATTGCATTCTGGAGAAGGAAATGGCAACCCACTCCAGTTTTCTTGCCTGGAGAATCCCCATGGACAGAGGAGCTGGTGGGCCACAGTCCATGGGGTCACAAAGAGTCGGACACGACTGAGTGACTAGGCACCAGCACCATGATTGATTAAATCATTGGCCATTGGTGATCTGTTGCCCTCGTTGTCCCAGAGGTCTGGGGGTGGAACTGAAAATTACAACCCTCTAATCACAAAGTTGGCTCTCCTGACAACCAATCCCTGTCCTTGGGTGCTTTCTAAAAGCTACCTAATTAACATAACAAAAGACATCTTGATCTCTTTCAACACTTAGAAGACTGAAGGTTTTAGAAGTTCTGTTCTAGAAAGCTGGTAAAGACCAAATACATATTTCTTATTATAAATCACAATATCACAGTGTGTTAAATTGGACTATAAAGATCAGTTTTATCAGTGTCAGGACATTTCCTTCATGCTGATTAACTGTGTATGTATGAATGCAGAGTTTATGTGACTGGGGGACTAGGGGATTCAAGGGGTGGGGAGCTGGGTGGGCCCCTGCTCTTTGCAGAGATTGCAACTGATGGTAAGGGAAGATAACAAGAAATCAGAGAGGAAGCCCCACTCCTCAAGGTTGTTATATACAGCAGGGATTCAAAGATAGGAAAAAATACTTAGAAAACTACTCAAACCACAAATAACAAAAAGTGGATACATTTATAATCAGCAGCAGCTGGACAGAGCTATATACAATAAAACCTCAATTAACTAATCAAATTTCTTACTATTCAGATCTTGTTCCACATTCTAAATTTAAGCAAAAGGCTGAAGTAAGTAAAAAACAAATATCATATGATATCACTTACATGTGGAATCTAAAAAAAAATGATATAAATGAATTTATTTACAAAACAGAAAGAGTCACAGATGTAGAAAACAAAATTATGGTTACCAGAGGAGAAAGGGGGGGGGGGGGGGGGGGGGGGCAGATGAATTGGGAGGTTGAGATTGACATATACACACTACTATATATAAAATAGATAACTAATAAAGACCTACTGTATAGCACAGGGAACTCTTCTCAATGTCTGTAATGGCCTATATGGGAAAAGAATCTAAAAAAGAGTAGATATATGTATATGTATAACTGATTCACTTTGCTGTATAGAAGAAACTAATGCAACATTATAAATCAACTATACTCCAATAAAAATTTATAAAAATAAATTTAAGCAAAAGGCAGTGACCAAAGAAGCCAACACATAAAATTTCAATAATATCTATTAGGTATGTCCAATTATCAAAAGACTTACTTCTCTCATTTCATTAACAGTCCCTCATAAGTTATTGAGAACAATAAAGTATTTTTGCAGATCACTATACAGTGAAAAGTGAAAGTGTTAGTCACTTAGTCGTGTCTGACTCTTTGTGACCCCCATGGACTGTAGCCGGCCAGGCTCCTCTGTCCATGGGATTCTCCAGGCAAGAATACTGGAGTGGGTAGCCATTCCCTTCTCCAGAGGATCTTCCTGATCCAGGGATCAAACCTGGGTCTCCTGCACTGCAGGCAGATTCTTTGCCATCTGAGCCACCAGGGAAGCCCATTGGCAAACTATTATTCATATATATTATCTCATTTAATCCTTACATCAGCCATCAAAATAGGTTTGTTTTTGTTTTTTTGCCAAGCCATGCCGCATGTGGGATCTTAATTCCCTTATCAGGGATTGAACCTGTGCCCCCTGCTTTGGAAGTGCAGAATCTTAACCACTGGACTGCCAGGGAAATCCCCTGAAATAGGAATTTTTATGACTCAAATATTATAGATGAGAAAACAGAGACTCTGGCAATCAATACCAAATCAGTAAAAAGACCCCCCAGTCATCAAAAAAATAGTCCATTTTACCCACTGTATTATTTTTACTAAGACGAAAAAGTCATCCTAGACACTCTAAAAGAATTTTAAATAAGAAGTGAAGCAAATCAAATTATTTTAAAATTTTAAATAAAATTTTCTGGTTAATTTGAAATTTTAAAGTCAGAACACTCATACATGTTATACAAAACAGAGCATTATAGATAATCAAGTACTCAATGTACATAATCTTTGGGGAATATTTTGTCTTATGACGTGATCAGAGGGACAGAGCAAGTCAGGGACACTGGCAGGAAGGGTTTGGAGTAAGTCTGACAGTGGAGTTGAGATGTTGAAGAGCAATTTCAGAGATATGAAGGGGGAGTAAATCCAGGAGTGGGTGATGACAATTAGTCAAACATGGAACTAAGAAAACCAAAGCTAAGAATGGACAGGTTTGTTAGGTTGTGGATGAATATGAATTAGGGGATAGGGAGGATAAAGTCAACATAATTAAGCTTGTTTAAAAATTTCTAGCTAAGTGTTATTGACAAGGCCACAATTACTCTATTTCAGAGTAAAAAGCCCACAGATTTTTCATTTTGAGCTGTTCTATTAAGTTTTGTATAATCTGTTCACTTTATAGTGTAAAGAACATGAGATTTGGAACTTGACACACTTATGTAGAAAATATAGATTGTATTTCTCCAAAGAAGACATACAGATGGCTAATAAACACATGAAAAGATGCTCAACATCACTCATTATTAGAGAAATGCAAATCAAAACCACAATGAGGTATCATCTCATGCCAGTCAGAATGGCCATCATCAAAAAGTCTACAAACAATAAATGCTGGAGAGGGTGTGGAGAAAAGGGAACCCTCCTACACTGTTGGTAGGAATGTAAATTGGTACAGCACTATGGAGAACAGTATGGAGGTTCCTTAAAAAAACTAAAAATAGAACTACCATATGATCCTGCAATCCCACTCCTGGGCATATATCTGGAGAAAACCATAATTTGAAAAGATACATGCACCCCAATGTTCACTCTTTACAATAGCCAAGACATGGAAGCAACTAAATGTCCATCAACAGATGAATGGATAAAAAAGATGTGGTATATATACACAATGAAAACTCAGCCATAAAAAAGAATGAAATAATGTCATTTGAATGGACATAGAGATTATCATACTAAGTGAAGTCAGTCAGTCAGAGAAAGACAAATATCATATGATATCATGTATATGTGAAATCAAAAAAAGAAAAAGATACAAATGGACTCATTTCTAAAATAGAGACTTAAAGACATAGAAAACAAACTTACGGTTACCAATGGGAAAAGGGGTATAGAGGAGGGATAAATTATGAGTTTGGGATTAACATATACATACTAGTGTATAGAAAACAGATAAATAAGGACCTACTGCATAGCATAGTGGAGAAGGAAATGGCAACCTACTCCAGTATTCTTGCCTGGAGAATCCCAAGGACAGAGGAGACTGGCAGGCTACAGTCCATGGGGTCGGAAGAGTGGGACAAGACTTCTGCATAGCATAGGGAATTATACTCAATATCTTGTAATAACCTATAATGGAAAAGAATCTGAAAAATTATATATATATATATTTGCTGTACATCTGAAACTAACATAACATTTTAAATTAACTATACTTCAATTTAAACAATGGTTAATAAAAAAAGAAAACATAGGTCTTGACACTACTATTCAAGTGGTCTTGACAAAATCACTAGTACTTTTGTGGTTTGTGCAGAGTAAAATGATTAAGACTTTAGGCTTTAGAGTAAGATCAAGTTTGAAGACTAACTCTTCCACTTATAAGCTGTCTGGCTTTGAGCAAGTTAAATAACCTCTTTGTGCTTCTCCATAAACTTCACTGGGTGTTATTAGCAATAACATACTTTACGCATTCAAGACAATACTGAGCACCTCTAGGAGCCTAATAAACAGTAGTGATTATTATTTCTCTTTGAGAGCCAATGGGAGTCGGTAATTCTCAGGTGAACACAGACTGTAGGCTGGGCTGGTAAATTCAACCGATATACATACATTTGTTTTGCCACAACTACCTGCCAGAAAAGGCAAGATTCTCACTACAATGCAATGAAACCTCAATTGAACCCTAGTAAATAGTGTATTTCTGCAAGTTTTTCTATTGAAATGTCGTCCTGGAAAAGTTTGAATTTGCTAATAAAGTGAAAGTGTTAGTCACTCAGTCGTCTCTGACTCTTTGTGACCCCCATGGACTGTAGCCCACCATGCTCTTCTGTCCATGGGATTCTTCAGGCAAGAATACTGAAGTGGGTTGCCAAATTCTCCAAGGATTTGCTAATAAGGAACACGTATCTCTGCCTGAAATATGGAATCTGGCACTCTCTCTTCAGAAGTGTGGTACCAATTAAAACAGAGTAAGTGAAACTGGCCTCAGCTGAACTCAAGAACTGGAGAGTGGTTAACAGTCAATAAACTGCTGTTTGGTTAGCCTAGCAAGCTAGCTCTGTGGAAAAGGTGTATGATCTGGGGCCACAGAGATCTCAGTTGAAGTCTTGGCTCCTGGCTTGCACAATGTCTCTAATTCTCAGATTTGTCATCTGTAAAATATGAATAATAAAAGCTGCCATTCAGGAATTTTGATGAATTTTAGCGATATCTGATGCACTATTTAGGGCCAATAGTAGATGCTCCATGAATAAAGTCCTTACTATTGTAAACTGTATTTACCTTTTGGTCCCTAAGTTAACTGAGTCAATAGGTAGTTTTATTCTTAACACACTTTTTGGTGTCCCTTTAATGAGAACTGTTCCAACAAACTGAAGATAACCAGCCAACATTTAAACACCATAGTTTATAACAATGCAATGTATAATCACCTAATGTTTCTAATAAAACAATATAAGTATGCATAGTAGAATCATGAATAATTCTTAAATTTGTTTTAGCCAGTGCTTTCAACTTCTTCAACAAGTGTCTGGATTCTTGCAACAAAGAAACAAACAACAAAATTGCTATCAGTATCTAACATTTTTATGTTTTCCCCCACAATCAGAGGGTGGTGAAACTAAAAATATTGGGATGCAATAGGAAAAAAGAAAGGAAATTAACATTTACTGAGCTCCAACTATGTGCCAGGCCCTGTTAGGTATTTACATATATCATCCCATTTTAGCAGTACAATAGCCCTCAAAGCAGAGAATTCAGAATTCTTCTTATCCCCAGTTTACAGATGGAAAACTGAGCTTATACTTTGCCCAAGTCACACAGCTAGTAAGTGGCTGAGACAAATGGAAACAAACACTTTGGACTTTTCATACAAAAGGCTGAATCGGATTGCCAATCCCTCTTAGACGTGAGATAATCAGCTTCAGATTACTGGGGCAACAGCAGTGGCAGTTTCGTTTGTAGAGTGAGGTACATCCTGGGTCCAGCAGAGAGTTGGGAGGCCAGACTCCAAAACAAAGGGACCCATTCCTTTTCCTAATTCCTGTTAATTTTCGTAAGTCAGTCAGAGCTGTGCTGCTGCAGTTCCCTTCAGACTATTTGTCCCGGGGATTTGCTAATTCAATTATTTTATTCTTCCAATATTGATCCTCATATCATGCTCTAAGCCTTTGCTGGTCCTATTCCCTGAAGTGCAATGATTTCCCATCAAGTTTTAATTCTGCAGTGCACTCAGCTAGATCAACATCACCTTCTCCTTGGTATTCATCTGCCCAGATTTCCTTATTAGACTTTAGAATTAGATTTCTCTGCTGCCTGAAGCAAGGCCCTCTCCTTTGCTGCAATGGTGGAATGAATGGCTTCAGCATTTTCTCCAGAAAGCGAATATAGAACCACAGCTCAATTTTCAAAGAAAGGGACCATATACCCAAGTTGGATGCAATTCAGTGGTTTCAAATGCAGACCTAGTGCACAAAAAAAGCCATATTATAATGATTATTAATTCAAGAATCCTTGGTTTTTTTCTGTAGTGATTATGAAACATTTTTATTTAAAAATTTTTAGGAGAACACAATGTAGATGGAGGGCGATAAGATTGACAAGAGTGGAGGAGTGAATGAAAATGATCTGAAATCAGGTCAGAAGCATTTGACTGTAGTACTTCAAGAAACGACACTTGAGAAATTAAATGTCACTTTTTCTATTGAAGGCCTATCTTCTCTTTTCTGATAACTTACATAATGACAACTGTTCAGACCCATTTTTGAGATCCAGATAGATCATGTATAATTGAAAAAACATGCCAGTGGGCTCAGCCAACAAATCTGACAGGAGGCATCATGGTTTAGGTGATTGAGCTCTGGGTTAGGACAAGAAAGATTCAGCCTCATCCTGAGAGCAGTTTTAGTCAAGCAGTGAGGACAGAAGTCTGTGGTTTTAAGCAAGGATGAGTTGGTGGGAACAGGTAGCCATCTTTCAATGAGGGTTGTGATTAAAGTAACTTGCGGAGGTTTCAGGGATGAGGGAAAGTTGGTCTAAGATAGCAGAAAACTAAGCATCATTATTGGGGTCAGCATCATTATTTTTAGCATAATCTCCAACAATTCAGTTCTTACCATACACCAACATACTGCTAAACACTCTATATAGATTGTCTCACTTAATATTAATACTTTGACACAAACCTGTTTGTTCACAGAAAGGAAAATAAAGCTCAGAAAGGCTAGGTGACATATTCAAACTCACAGCACTTAAGTAGTAGAATTGGGGTTCAAGTCTAGAGTCTGTGCTTATAAACATAGCAGAAGAAAAAAAAACGGGGAAAAAGGGTTTAAAATATTTGAAGAAGTTTATAGTTTATGGAATATAGTCCCAGAAGAAGAGTAAGGCAAAGACATGAGATATTTGTCTAGGAAATGAAATGGAAACTTCTTTCTCTCATCTAGAAGAAGGAGAGAAGCCAAGCAAGAAAAAAAGAGAGAGTGATTTTGAAATGGAGATCTGTATCTTGAGGGAACGGGGCATCCTAGATGGCACTAGTGGTAAAGAATCTGCCTGCCAATGCAGGAGACATAAGAGATGCAGGTTGGATCCTGGGTTGGGAAGATCCCCTGGAGTAGGGTGTGGCAACCCATTCCAGTATTCTTGCCTGGAAAATCCCATGGACAGAGGAGCTTGGCAGGCTATAGTCCACAGGGTCACAAAGAGTCGGACACCCTGAAGCTACTTAGCATCCTGGTATGCCTCTTGAGGGAGCATAAAATACATAAATCAAGTAAAAGGCCACAATCTAAAATGTTTGCAGTGGAAATTGGGTCTTGGAATATGGAGTCTATAAGAATATAAAGATTCTTAATTATAATGAGGGTCCTCTAACACAGGAGAAGATAGACTTTCAATAAACCGCATGAACACTGATAATTTTCTCAGTGTAACCCATGGTATGTTGTCCGTGAAAGGCAATAAGCTTTGGCCA
The DNA here is from genome assembly GCF_023699985.2 of Odocoileus virginianus. NCBI lineage: Eukaryota > Metazoa > Chordata > Mammalia > Artiodactyla > Cervidae > Odocoileus > Odocoileus virginianus. The sequence goes on along the minus strand of NW_027224263.1, from coordinate 9,776,881 downwards.
GGACAGTATTAAATAGTAATAATAATAATAATGTCTAAGAAACTAAAGGTTCTAGGAAGGGAACATGGGTGGGGGGTGGCTATGGCATCTACTAGCTCAAGTCTTGGTGGCTAAATTATGCTGGACTCATCACAGCTTCAAGACTGGCAAGATAAATCCTAGTTCTTTGGGCAGCCCCAGATAAACTGGGACACTCTGCACATAGTTCAACTTTTTCCCTCCATAAGGGGAAGCTGAGAGATCAGATTTTTCATCTGCTCACTCTGTGCTAAACACGAATCTATGGCACCAATCAGTCTAAGCTACCACCTCCATTTTCCCTGTGCAGCTAGTCTGAGCTGTACCATTAGAGCTCCAAGGCTAGCAAGACAGAAGCTAGTCCTCAGGAAACCCCGTTGGAATAGTTGAGCCATTAGGTGAGGTCGGGAGCTAGGGAGTCTCTTCCTGATCTTATGATGCTGCATGTGTAGGCAGGGTCTTGAGTATAAAGTGTCCTGAATCTCCTACCAGCTTTAGTGAGTCTGGTTTCAGGCTCAGCTGGGGTGCAAGAGGTTTTCAATGATTTCTGATTCCTCACAAATGGAATGTGCCTGTGAATTGTTGCTGAATCAGTGTTTGTTGAGGGAAGAAGAGTCTAGGAATTCCTGCACTGCCATCTTGCTGATGTCAAGCCCCATTAGACATCACACCCACACCCCATTTTTTAAAATCAGATTTTGCCTTCGTTTTACTGGTATAGCTTGTTTTGGTAGGCTATGTTTTTCAATAGGCTCTGACAAAAAGATATAGAGAAGTTAAATTTTTGACTTGACATATCTAAACACATGTTTATTCTGCTCTCTTGCTTGATCAATATTTTTTGACTGGGTATAGAATTCTAAGTGGAAAGTGATTTTCTCTCAGAATTTCAAAGAAATTGCTACATAGTTTTGTTGCTGTCAGTGTTGCTGTTGAGAGGGTAGATATCATTTTGACTCCTGATCCTTTGTAAGTAAGAAAGAAAGGAAGAAATTTTCCTTTACCCTTTTAGGTTCTTCTAGGCTGGTCTAAGAATTAAATTGACATGAGACAGATTAACAGGAGAAAATCACACAGAAGCGTAACAACACATATACATGGGAGGGACCCAGAAAAACTGGGAAACTCACCAAAATGACTGAACCTGTCACCTTAAATGTCATCTTTGCGTGCGTGCTCAGTCGCTTCAGTTGTATCTGACTCTTTGCAACCCTATGAACTGTAGCCTGCCAGGCTCCTCTGTCTGCCCTCCTCTATTCTCTATTCTTCCTCAGGCAAGATCTTCCTGACCCAGGGATTGAACCCATGTCTCCTGCATCTCCTGCATTGCAGGTGGATTCTTTACCACTGAGCCAACAGGAAATGCCATCTTCAGCCAAAGACAAAACAGGATATTGGGGTAGTGGTTTGGGATTTCAAAGGGGAGGAAGGTAATTCACAAGGAGATGGAAAAACAAGTATTTGGTAAACAAATGTTTGCTGGGCCACACAGAGGCAATAGGACATGAGGTGGACTCTCATTTTTAAGAATTCCCCACCACCACTACCACTACACCTAGACCAGAAGCAGATTCTTTATCCATCTGCCTAAAAGATTCAGCTGTTTTAGGCAGTTAGGGGGAAGGTCAAAATTTCTCCCTGAGTCTTTTGGGCTTTGATAATTTTCAGCTCGAAATAATCTGTATGCCAAGGAGATACTTTAGGGTGGCAAATTTTGTTTCCCTACAAAGGTAACCTGAGCTGCCTCCTGAGAAATCTGCATGCGGGGCAAGAAGAAACAGTTAGAACTAGACATGGAACAACAGACTGGTTCTAAATCGGGAAAAGAGTACATCAAGGCTGTATACTGTCACCCTGCTTATTTAACTTATATGCAGAGTACATCATGCAAAATGCTGGGCTGGATGAAGCACAAGCTGGAATCAAGATTGCCAGGAGAAATATCAATAACCTCAGATATGTAGATGACACCACCCTTATGGCAGAAAGTGAAGAAGAACTAAAGAGCCTCTTGATGAAAGTGAAAGAGGAGAGTGAAAATTTTGGCTTAAAACTCAACATTCAGAAAACTAAGATCATGGCATCTGGTCCCATCACTTCATGGCAAACAGATGGGGAAACAATGGAAACAGTGAGAGACTATTTTTGGGGGTTCCAAAATCACTGCAGATGGTGATTGCAGCCATGAAATTCAAAGACGCTTACTCCTTTGAAGAAAAGTTATGACCACCTAGACAGCATATTAAAAAGCAGAGACATTACTTTGCCAACAAAGGTCCGTCTAGTCAAAGCTGTAGTTTTTCCAGTGGTCATGTATGGATGTGAGAGTTGGACTATAAAGAAAGCTGAGCACTGAAGAATTGATGCTTTTGAACTGTGGTGTTGGAGAAGATTCTTGAGAGTCCCTTGGACAGCAAGGAGATCCAACCAGTCCATCCTAAAGGAAATCAGTCCTGAATATTCATTGGAAGGACTGATGCTGAAGCTGAAGCTCCAATACTTTGGCCACCTGATGCGAAGAACTGACTCATTGGAAAAGACCCTGATGCTAGGAAAGATTGAAGGCAGGAGGAGAAGGGGATGACAGGATGAGATGGTTGGATGGCATCACCGACTTGATGGACATGAGTTTGAGTAAGCTCCGGGAGTTGGTGATGGACAGGAAGCCTGGCATGCTGCAGTCCATGGGGTCACAAAGAGTCGGACATGACTGAGTGGCTGAACTGAACTGAACTGAACTGAACAAAGGTAATCTACTTTTTCCTACCCAGAAGCATTTACAATTATATCTTTGTCCTTGTTTTTCTGAAAGTTCACTGTGATGTGACTTTTTGTGGGTCATTTTCCATATATTGTTCTCAGTGGGTCCATTCAGTCCAGAAACATGTCTTTTAGTTTTGGGAAATGAAAATTATTTGAATCACTTCTTTGAATTAATTCCTCTCAACTCATTTTTTCTCTTCTCGGAATTTCTATTATTCAAACATTTCACTTCCTAGGGTGACCCTCTAACTTTCTTATATTTTCTATCTTTCTATCATTTTTATTCAGTTTGGTCTTATGTGCAAGCTCCTCAGCTTTGTTTTTCATCCATTCATGAATTGTTTATTTATGCTAGCATGATTTTAAAAGCTACTTTTTATAACCCTGATATTAAAATGTGCAAGAAAACAAGAGAAAATATAATTATAGATTAATCCTACTAATGAATATATATGTCATATGGCTTCAAAATAACTTAATAAATGTTTGGTAAACTGAATCTAGCAACACTTTAAAGATAGTAATACAACATATCATGGCAAACTAGAATTTGTCTCAAATATTCAAGAATTGTCCAACATCAGAAATAAATTCTATTGGGGATAGTGACTAAAATGTTAGGTTAAACAAGAAAAGATATCATCTCAAAGTATGAATAAAAAAATTTGAATCAATTTAATTTAAAAATGTGTATAACATATTGTTATTAGCAAACTAAAAACAAAACTTCCTAATTTTGATTGGTTAAGCTTCCTACTTAAGAATGAAGCTAAGGAAGCATGTTGATTATAGTAAAAAAGGAAAATGCAAGACATGTATTCTTGCTACCACTAAAATATTCAGCACTGTGCTAGAAGGCTTAAGCAATATAATGAAACAAAACTAAATATATAGGACATGAAGATTAAAAAAGAAATTCTTAATAAATTTAGCTAGTTCTTTTAGTACAACATATACAAGAATAAATAACAGTTAAAACAAATGATAAAGTATAAATGAAGAAACAATCTTATTCAGAATATCTATTCTAATAGATAGATTTCTATACTCTGTATCAGAATAGATTCTAATAATTCATGTTGCTACCTTGGGCTAAAAAAAGCAAAAGATATAGACAGCCTTCAAGAACTTATGAAACAGCACGGAAGAAGATAGAAGACTTAATAGAGAAACCCGGTAGTCAGGAATAGGATTATTCAATTCAGTAAAATGTGAGGAAACCACAAATTAAGCAATCCAATGTACTTTCATTCCCAATGGGATTTTAGTACAATGTGATGAGAAAACCCACACAGCAGAACAAACAAAGAAGAGCAAAGACAATTCTTGGGGATAAAAAAAACAAGGAGGATTTGGGGCTTCCCAGGTGGCACTAGTGGTAAAGAACCCACCTGCCAATACAGGAGACATAAAGAGACACAGGTTCGATCCCTGGGTCGGGAAGATCCCTGGAGAAGGAAATGGCAACCCACTCCAGTATTCTTGCCTGGAGAATTCCATGGATAAAGGAGCCTGGTGGGCTATAGTCCATGGGGTTGCAAAGAGGCAGACATGACTGAAGTGACTTAGCAGACGTGCAAGGAGGATTTGTGCTACAGAACACAAAACTTACTATCACGCTATAATATTTAGTTATTCTACTTCTGGTTGTATAGTATATTACAAGTCCACTATTACAATATAAACTCTTTCTTAAAAAAATAAGTTCTGCTATGTTCCCGAGATTACAGGCAATGTGCAAAGTTATTTAAAAGGAAACGAAGTAAATTTTGAAGGAAAGTTTCCTTGTAATGAGTGCTGAAATGGTAGTTATAGGAGTAAGTATGTAAGAAGGGTAGATTGCCCTGAGAGAAAATACATTTCAGCACGATGATGTGGAATTCAGAGTTTGGCCTACATATAAAATAGTTGTTAGGCTGAGTGACTAGGAGATTAACCTGAATGGAAGAGGACAGAAATTCTTCTTGGTCCCAAGTCAGTAATGCTCCTGAGACTCCTTGTAGAAAATAATTCAAATTCCCTATAAAAGAGAGAACCTTCAGTTTAAGAATCTTAGTATTTTCATAGATTAGTACCAATTAAATTAGTGCACAATAAAAAAAAATAACCAATAGATAAAAGGAAATGAGTCAGGTGAGAGAACAAATATCAACTTTAGACAGCCCTCTTTTAAAGAATTTACATCCTGGACTTCTTGTGTTCAAAATATAAAACACCAATGGATTGTTAGAATGAAGGAGTGTTTGAGTCAGAGTTGAACCAGAGAAACCCAACCAGTAGGATATGTATATTCTATCTCTCGCGCTTGCTGTTGCTCTGGTTATTTGCTCTCACTCTCTACACTGCCCTCCCCTGTCCCTTCGTAGGTGCCTGCTCTATAGATTTTAGACTTTCTTAGCCCCCAGTGGCTGCAAGTCCAAAATCCACAGGCTAGGAATCAGGAAGCGAAGTTCATGGGCTAGTTCAAACTCCACAGTCATGGGTTGAAGCTGTAGTTCCCAGATAGCATTTCTTCTCTTTATCTTAAGGGAAAGTTTAGCCCTGCATTTGTTGTTGTTAAGTTGCTAGGCTGTGTCTGACTCTTTGAGACCCCATAGACTGTAACCCACCAGGCTCCTCTGTCCATGGGATTCTCCAGACAAGAATACTGGAGTGGGTTGCCATTTCCTTCTCCAGAGGATCTTCCCAACCCAGAGATTGAACCCATGTCTCCTGCATTGGTGGGCAGATTCTTTACCACTGTGTGACCTGGAAAGCCTAGCCCTGCTTTTAGGCCCTTCTAAAAAAGTTCATAAGGTACTCCATAATCGTCCTAGATAATCTCCATGACAGAAATGTAAAATTTAATCTGTACGACTTTAATTTTATCAAGATACCCTCACTTCAACACCTAAGTTAGGCTTTTATTGAATAATAGGGTACCGTAGACACGACTGTGTGACTAACTTTCAGGGTACTGTAGAAACTAGCCAAATTGACATAGCATTACAGCTATCACACAAACTCTAGATAACATACAAAATTTAATGACTTGAAGGCTTTGGAAAATTAAAAAAAACAAGCATATTTTGGACAAGAATTGATATTTGAAAGGCCAGCATGGGTGAGTTTACTGTTTTTATCAAGCATCAAGTGAAGTTGCTCAGTCGTGTCCAACTCTTTGCAACCCCATGGACTATAGCCTGCCAGGCTCCTCCATCCATGGGATTTTCCAGGCAAGAATACTGGAGTGGGTTGCCATTTCCTTCTCCAGGGGATCTTCCCGACCCAGGGATCGAACCCTGGTCTCCTGCACTGCAGGCAGATTCTTTACCGTCTGAGACACCAGGGAAGTGCCAAAGTATAGGTTACAGTAGAGGTGCAATATGAGGTCACGAAACTTGTGTTTTTTTAAAAAGCACCTATTTTCTCTCCTGAGGAAACCAGAGATCATGGTCACTGAACAAGAGCCACTGGGAAGTGAGGAAGGAATCGCAGGAGAAAAATAGTAAAAGGAAATCCTAAATTCTATGTATATTCTCTGCCTAGGTTTCTGTCTGATGGGTCAACCAAGCATGTGTGAGACAGTCTAAAAGCAGCATGCAACTAACACTAAAATAACTGATCTGGGATTCAAATTTCTGTCCACCACAAGCAAGAGAAATAGTGTGGTTTGAACCAAAAGAAGGCAATTGCTTGCTAAAACAAAAACATTAACACTCTTCAAAAGATGTTCAATGAGTTAATGAAACAGATACCCGCAATAAATGAAAAGGTATGGAACCTAAACAGAAAAATATAACCAATAAAAATCAACCAAACTTTACCTAAGTGTCACTACTTGACTTTGACCTAAATCTTGCATGTTATAAAAAAAATCAACTCAAAATGGATCTATGACTTAAATGTCAAATACGAAACTACAGCACTGTAGAAAAAGAAACAAGACAAAACACTTAGAATATAGGGCTAGAGGCAGCAAGTTCTGAGACTTGACACCAGAAGTACAATTCATAAAAGAAAAGTTGATAATTGAATTTCATCAAAATTGAAAAATTGTGCTTGGCAAAAATCTTTGTAAAGAGGATGAAAAGACAAGCTATTAGCTGGCAGAAAATATCTGCAAAATATATAACTAGCTAAGTATTAGCATTAGGAATACATAAGGAAATCAATACTTAACAGTAAGAAAAATATACTTAGTAAGTGGAAAAAGCACATGAACATATATTTCACCAAAGAGCATATATAGATGTCATAAAAGCACAGAAAAAGATATTCAACATCAATACCATCAGAGAAATGCAAATTAAAACCACAATGAAATATCACCACACACATTAGATTGGTAAAAATACAAAATAATAAAAATACCAAATACTGGTGAGGATGTAATAAAACTGTTAATCATACAATGCTGGCAGGAATATAAAATGGCTACTGTGAAAATAATTTTGACATTTTCTTTAAAAAGTGAAACTGAGGATTAGATCCATTAAACTGTAACTTGCTTGTCTAATAAATAGTCAACTGTAACCATCCTTCACTCATCAAGATCATTTTAATTATTCTTGCAAATTTCATACCCTCTAAGCTTCATATAGATTAAACAATATATCACAAGATTCCTTCAACCTTCCCTGTAGATAATAACTCTGACAGCATTATGGGTCATTTTTATACAGATATATACATGCACTTGTGTGTGTGCGTGTCACTATACGAACAGTTGCCTAAGTTGTTTTTCAGGAACTTAAGAGTTTGTTCTTGCTTAGCTCAAGTCAGTCAAGACCACTGACCATTCAACTGGCTTGCATGAGTGCCCAATGGATAACTTTTGGTGAGAGGGCCAAAAACTCTGCCCTCAGAACATGCTAATGCTGCCATTTTCTTAACATGTCCTATGAAACACCATTAAGTATGACCGTGCTTGTGCAGACCACCAGTTACCTAACTTTTGTTACCTCCAATCACTTTTCCCCATGCCTCATGCTACCCTGCCTCTTTATCCCATAGATATCCTTAACCCTATCTTTGGGGAGGTGTATTTGAGATTTGTTCTCCAATTTCATAACTTGGCTGCTTTGTAAATAAAACTTTTCTCTGCTACAAACCTTGGCATCTCAGTGCCTGGCTTGCTGTGTGTTGGGCAAATGAACTTGGTTCAGTACCAAACTAAAAATGCAACTACCATATAGACTAGAAATTAGATTCCTAACATTTGACAAGTAAGCTAAGAATGCTCAATGAGGAAAGAATAGTCTCTTCAGCAAATGGTGATTGAAAAACTGAATAAAAACCTGCAGAAAAAATGAAATTGAATCTGTCTTACATCACTCACAAAAATTAATTCAAAATAGATTAAAGACTTAAACATAAGATAAAAAAAAATAAAACTTAAGTAAAACTCCTAAAAGAAAACATAGGGGAGAATCTCCTTGACATTGGTATTGGTAATGACTTTTTGGATATGACACTAAAAGCAAAAGCAACAAAAACAAAAACAAAGGAGATTCAATTAAACTAAAAGTTTCTGCACAGGAAAAGAAACAATCAACAAAATGAAAAGGGAACCTATAGAACAGAAGAAGATATTTTTGAAAACCATATATAAGATAGTGTTAATATCCAACATATATAAAGAAGCCATGGAACTCAATAACAACAACAGCAAATCCCCGAACAATCCAATTAGAAAATGGGCAGAGGAACTGAACAGACTTTTTTCCTAAGAAGACATTCAAATGACTAACAGGCATATAAAAAGATGGTCAACATTACTAATCATCAGGGAAGTGCAACTCAAAACCACAATGAGATATTACCTCCACATGTTAGAATGACTATCACCAAGAATAACAGAGGTAACATGTGCTGGTGAGGATGTGGAAAAAGAAGCTCTTGTACATTGTTGGTGGAAATGTAAATATTACTATATGATCCAGCAATCTCACTTCTGGGTATATACTGAAGTGAGATGAAAGGAAAACAGGATATCAAAAAGATATCTGCATGCCCTTGTTCACTGCAGCATTATTCACAATAACCAAGATGTGGGAACAACCTTAGTGTTTATCAATGGATGAATGGATAAAGAAATATGATATACATATATATGAATATTATATATATTCATGATATATATATGATATTCATATATATGAATATTATTCAGCCAAGAAGGAAATTCTGCCATTTGTGACAACATGAATGAATCTTTGGCATTATATATCTGTTTATCGTCACTGTGCTTATTTAACTTATATGCAGAGTACATCATGAGAAACACTGGGTTGGATGAAGCACAACCTGGAATCAAGATTGCTGGGAGAAATATCAATAACCTCAGATATGCAGATGACACCACCCTTATGGCAGAAAGTGAGGAGGAACTAAAGAGCCTCTTGATGAAAGTGAAAGAGGAGCATGAAAACAGTTGGCTTAAAGCTCAACATTCAGAAAACAAAGATCATGGCATCTGGTCCCATCACTTCATGGCAAATAGATGGAGAAACAGTGGAAACAGTGGCAGACTTTATTTTTTTGGGCTCCAAAATCACTGCAGATGGTGACTACAGCCATGAAATTAAAAGACGCTTACTCCTTGGGAGAAAAGTTATGACCAACCTAGACAGCATATTAAAAAGCAGAGACATTAGTCATGTATGGATGTGAGAGTTGGACTATAAAGAAAGCTGAGTGCTGAAGAATTGATGCTTTTGAACTATGGTGTTGGAGAAGACTCTTGAGAGTCCCTTGGACTGCAAGGAGATCCAACCAGTCCATCCTAAAGGAAATCAATCCTGAATATTCATTGGAAGGACTGATGTTGAAGCTGAAGCTCCAATACTTTGGCCACCTGATGTGAAGAGCTGACTCATTTGAAAAGACCCTGATGCTGGGAAAGATTGAAGGCAGGAGGAGAAGGGGATGAAGCAAAGGATGAGATGGTTGGATGGCATCACTGACTCAATGGACATGAATTTGAGTAAACTCTGGGAGTTGGTGATGGACAGGGAAGCCTGGCGTGCTGCAGTCCATGGGGTTGCAAAGAGTCGGACACGACTGAGAGACTGAACTGAACTCAATGAATCTTGAGGGCATTATGCTTAGTGAGATAAAGCAGACAGAGAAAGACAAATATTCTATGATACCACTTGTATGTGGAATATAAAAAGCCAAACTCATAGAAACAGGGAGTTGAATGGTGGTTCTGGGTGGCTAATGGGTGTGGGCATTGAGGAGATGTGGCACAGGAGGCAAACTTACAATTAGAAGGTAATAAGTTCCAAAACTTTGGCTACCTGATGTGAAGAGGGGACTCATTGGAAAAGATCTTGATGCTAGCAAAGACTGAGGGCCAAAAGAGAAGAAGGTGGCAGAGGATGAGATGGTTGGATGGCATCACTGACTCAGTGGATATGAGTTTGAGCAAACTCTGGGAGGTAGTGAAGGACAGGGAAGCCTGGTGTGCTATAGTCCATGGGGTTACAAAGAGTTGGACATGACTGAGTGACTGAACAACAACAAAAGTTCTGGAGATATAATGCAGAGTTTAGTATCAATACTATTTAAAATATATTTCAAAATTGCTGAGAGACTAGATTTGGAATGTTCTAACCATAAAAAGAAAATATAGTTATGCAACATGACAGAGGTGTTAGCTAAAGCTTCAGTGTCATCATATTGCACTATATAAATGTATCAAATCTACACGTGCACTTTAAACTTACACAGTGTTATATGTAAATTATGTCTCAATAAATAAAGAAATGTCTCTTTGCTAATTTTTTTCAGAAAGGAAAATGGTGGTATATCTGTGATATGTAACAGTGGTATTATCATTCTTAAAAAGTGTTTACAAATGCTTTTAGAAATATTTGAGATACTTATATAATCATCTGGTTAGGAGAATTAGGACTTTCAGGGTAAAGAGGACCATTATCTAATGAAGAATAACACAATCTAATATATCTCTTAGTTAATACAGACAGCCAAGAGCCCTGTCTTATATCTTACATGTGCGCTTGTGGACATGCACATGTAAATTCTAGGAGCCTAGGAGACAGCGCTGGACTCTGTCTCACTTCTCTGATACAAAAGTTATACCCATTGTTTTTCAGGCAAATTTAACTGTTTCTCTATAATTTAACTCAGTGGAAATCTGGGGATTTGATGGTTAAGTCATTACACATTACATATATTTGTAAGAAGTAATTTTAATTATGTAGAATGGGTGGGGAATGAAAACATTGCAAGAAGAACAGTGGAAAAAATTAAACTACTTGGTAGGGACTTGGAAACAGTTGGAGATAAGGTCCTTCCTCTTTTCCCACTTCCATCCACATCTCCTAGAAAGAAACAAACAGGAATTTACCAACACATCTACAGAATTTCTAGACATTTTTAAAAATCCAAAACAACTCATAGTTTTTACAGATTTTTCTGCAGTTTTACATAAATTTCACCAGAACTGTTTAATATCCAGTATGAACCATTCCTATAATTTGCATGGAGTAGTATAGCAATCTTTTAAAAAATGTTCTTGGATATGAACACTAGACTCAGATGGTAAAGAATCCACCTGCCAAGCAGGAGACCTAGGTTTGATCCCTGGGTTGGGAAGATCCCCTGGAGAAGGGAATGGCAACCTACTCCAATATTCTTGCCTGGAGAATTCCCATGGACAGAGGAGCCTGGTGGACTATAGTCCATGGGGTCGCAAGAGTTGGACATGACTGAGCAACTACCACTTCTTAGTAGCAGACCTGATTGCTCCAGGAAGACAAGGAGGTATCATGCACCCCAATGTTGATCACAGCACTGTTTATAATAGCCAGGACATAGAAGCAACCTAGATGCCCATCAGCAGACGAATGGATAAGGAAGCTGTGGTACATATACACCATGGAATATTACTCAGCCATTAAAAAGAATTCATTTGAATCAGTTCTAATGAGATGGATGAAACTGGAGCCCATTATACAGAGTGAAGTAAGCCAGAAAGATAAAGAACATTACAGTATACTAACACATATATATGGAATTTAGAAAGATGGTAACGATAACCCTATATGCAAAACAGAAAAAGAGACACAGATGTACAGAACAGACTTTTGGACTCTGTGGGAGAAGGCGAGGTGGGATGTTTTGAGAGAACAGCATCGAAACATGTATATTATCTATGGTGAAACAGATCGCCAGCCCAGGTTGGATGCATGAGACAAGTGCTCGGGGCTGGTGCACTGGGAAGACCCAGAGGGATGGGGTGGAGAGGGAGGTGGGAGGGGGGATCGGGATGGGGAATACATGTAAATCCATGGCTGATTCATGTCAATGTATGACAAAAACCACTACAATATTATAAAGTAATTAGCCTCCAACTAATAAAAATAAATGAAAAACTAAATAAATTAAATGATCACTCCAGAAAATTTAACTTTGCAGTTCCTCTTCTCTTCTAACATATTCTCATCACCACTATTATATGAAAAAAGCAGCCAACAGATACTGCCTTTTGATTGCTATGTAGCTTACAGAACCCCTATTAAATGTTTAGTAAGTACCCCAGCCTCAAGCCAGACACATGAAAGCAGATCTACATTGTAAATAGGATCTTGTGCTATTTATATAATAATAATTTATATATAATAATCTTGTGATTATTCCCAGACTATCTGAACACTAAGCGGGTTCAGGAGATCTCGGGATCCTTAGCTTTCTTTTCTCCAATCTCTTTAGTATCTCTCTTCCAATGCTGAAACTGCTCTAAATCATTGTTACTCTAAGTTTCAATTAGGCACTTGTCAAAGAAGTCCTTGTTGAAGCAATTTTAAGCAGCCAGTGAGGGAAATCCACCCATCTTCTTTGCTCTCTGTGCTACTACAGACTACCTAAGCCATCTAAATTGAATGAGGTTGAAGTTAAATGGCTACTCTGATCAAATGACACAGAATGTTTGTATCACTTCCCTTGAGAAATCATCTCCTTTGCCAGAAAAGCATACATCATGCCTGAAGCACCCATGCCTGAAATTTGAGAGAGCGATCTTTCCAAATGGAATTTGAACATTTTCAAATAGTCACCATACACTTTCAGAAGCCAAAATGATTTTAGATTACTGCTATCTCATGAGTCCCAGGGTACTTTCTCCCAATATACCTTCATCTGAGGCAATTTTTCTCCTCCTATCTCATCATTTAGAGCTCCAAGAGTTGTTGACTACATGTACTGAAACAATACCCAGAATTATATTTTTGATATAATATCTGTAGTGCCTTTCGAGGAAACAACTCCACTCTACAATTTTCTAAGATAAACAGAGAAAAGAACATTCTACACTGCTTCTCGGGCATTTTAAATGTCTAAACTAAATCAAAGGCGTCTTTAAGCTCCCCTGCCATCATAATATCCACATTCCTTGTGTCTATTTTAGTCTCTGTGGCTTTGAACAGTCATATGTTGGGAAGAAACTGCCATTCTTTAATTGAAACATTAGTGAGTACATTTCTAAACAAAAAAGCTGTTATTTAGAAACTGTTCTTTTTCCACAAACCATGTAATTAGGCCCTAAACATAGTAACAAAGCTTAGAATTTAACTCTCAACTTATCCTTTCACATTTTTAAATAACTTTAAATTTTAGAAAAGTTATGAATTTACAAGAAAGTTGTGAAGATCGTACAGAGAGTTCTAATATATTTCCTATTCAGTTTCCCCTAGTATTAACCTCTTACATCAGTTTGGTATATTTGCCATAATTAATGAACCAATATCAATACCTTATTATGAACTAAAGCCCATACTTCAGATTTCCTTCATTTTTACCTAATATTGTTTTTCAGTTCCGGAATCTCATTCAGAATATCCCATTTGGTCACCATATCTCCTTAGCTATTAGGCTTTCTCATATTCTCCTTTTTAAGACTTTGACAGTTTTGTAAAGAAATAGTCAGATATTTGGTAGAATGTCCCTTCATTGTGATTTGCCTGATATTTTTCTCAGGGATTATTGGTTTTGAGGAGGAAGACCACTAAAGTAATGTACCATTTTCATCATACCATATCAAGGGTATATAGTATCAACATAATTTATCATGGTTTGTATGAACTTGAATCACTCAGCTTGAGGTAATGTTAGGTTTCTCCATTATTAAGTTACTCTCTTTTCTCCCCCTTTCCATATTGGTAGGAAGTCACTATTCAAAGGCACACTTAAGAAGTGGACAATTACTCTACATTCTTGTAAGCAGAATATCTACATAAATTATTTGGAATTCTTTATGGGAATTTGTCTCTTTTCCTCAATTTATTTATTAATTAAATAACTTAATTGTATAAGTGGGGGCTTTAATTTCATACAATATGAATCATTCTGGCTTTCTCTTCTTGCTCAATTATCTCTAATTCTTACTCCGACTATGGGAAACCTAGTTCCTGCCGTATGCCATCCATTCACATAACTGTCCAATCCTTGTATATTCATAAAATGGTTTCAGAATGGTTAATACAGAACTTCCCTGGTGGCACAGTGGATAAGAATTCACCTGCAATGCAGGGGACACAGATTCAATCCTGGGTCTGGAAGAGTCCACATGCCACGGGGCAACTAAGCACGTATATCACAACTACCGAGCCCATGAGCCACAACTACTCAAGCCACACTCTCTAGAGCCTGCGCTCTGCAACGAGAAGCCACCGCCCTGAGAAGTCCACGCAGCATGACAGAGTAGCCCATTCACCACAGCTAGAGAAGATCCTTGAGTAGCAACTAACACCTAATGCAACAGTACTGTCAACTAGAGCACAGTTCGTATGTCCAGTTCTTTTGCTTTTAGTTTTATAATTTCTACTCATTTTTAAAATTAATTAGGTTAGCACTTATTTTTCCCTCACACCCACAACTGAAATTACTCATACATCTGGAATACAGTAAGATTGTTTCATCTCAATCTACCTTCCATCCTGGGAACAAAATCTTCTAAATGATTTTTTTAAAATTTGCACACATTAATGGTCACTCTTTCTGCTGTGAAGTTCTGAGGGTTATGGCAAATGCATAGTGTCATGTATCCACAATTATAGTACCACACAAAGCAGTTACATTGCCCTAAAATACCACCTATGTTTTAATTATTCAACCTCCTCTTCTACTTCCAAAACTCCTGGCAACCACTTTTCCATTTAACCATCTCTATAGTTTTGCTTTTCCAGGCAAGTGTTAATCACTCTGTCCATGGGATTCTCAAGGAATCTCCACAATACTGGAGTGGGTTGCCATTTCCTACTCCAGCGGATCTTCCCTACACAGGGTATTATGTTTAGTGAAATAAGAGACAGCTGTATGTTATCACTTATATGTATAATCTAAAAAATAAAACAAATAAATGTGTATAGCAAAATAGAAACAGACTAAAAAATATAAAAAACAAATTAAGATATAGAAAGCAAATTACTGGATACCAGTGGGGAGAGGAAAGCAGAGAGTGGCAAGATAGGTGTATGGAATTAAGAGGTACAAACTACTATGTATAAAGTAGATAAGCACAGGGAATTATAACCATTATTTTGCAATAACTTTAATGGAGTATAATCGTATAAAAATACTGAATCACTATGCTGTATACCTGAAGCTAATATAATATTGCAAATCTACTATACTTCAATTAGAGAAAAAAACTAAAGTCATCCACATGTCCTTTAATAGGTGAATGCTTAAAGAAACTGGTTATGTAGTTTTTCCCAGAATAAGAATTCAAATAAAAAGAATTTGCTTTCTAATAAATTTGTTTATGTTTTAATTGTGTAATCATAACCTCAATATTAAATTTACAAACCACAAATAAACCAATAGTTTTAATTAAAAAAAATAAGAGAAGTCTATGGTACATCCATACCCTGGAATACTACCACTTAACACTAAAAAGAAACAAACTATTGACACATGCAAGAGATTGGATTAATTTTCAGAGACATGCTGAGTGAAAAAAGCTGATCCCCAAAGGTTATATATTTTATGATTTCATTTAGGTAATATTCTTGAAATAATAAATTATAGAAGTGGAAAAAAGATTAGCAGTTTCCAGGGGTTTAGGAGGGGGCAAGAGAGAGTAGTGGCTGTGGTTATAAATGATAAAATGAGGAATCCTTCTGGTGATGGAAATATTCTGTATCCTGAATGTATCAATGTCAGATTGTGGTTGTGATATTGTACTATAATTTTATAATATGTTACCATTGAAAGAAACTATGTAAAGGACATGTGAGATCTGTATATCAAGTCATGCAAAAAAATATTGGTGAATCTTAAATGCATATTGCTAAGTGAAAGAAGCCAATCTGAAAAGGCTACACATTGTATGATTATGATACATTTATATGACATTCTAGGAAAGCCTCAGATGATAAAGAATTTGCCTGCAGTGTGCGAGACCTGGGTTTGATCCCTGGGTTGGAAGATTCCCTGGAGAAGGGAATGGCAACCCACTCTAGCATTCTTGCCTGGAGAATCCCATGGACAGAGGAGCCTGGCAGGCTACAGTTCATGGAGTCACAAAGAGTTGGAGATCTCTGAACACACCCATGCATGCAACACTCTTAAGATCCATTCATGCATGTGTGTTTGCTGAGTAGCTAAGTCATGCCAGGCTTTTCATGACACCAAGGCTCCTCTGTCCATGGGATTTCCCAGGCAAGAATACTGGAGTGGGTTGTCATTTTCTTCTCCAGGGGATCTTCCTAACCCAGGGATTGAACTCATGTCTCCTGCATTGGCAGGGGAGTGCTTTACTGCTAAACCACCAAGGAAGACAATTCACATTGTTGCAAATAGCAGAAGGTCATCATTTTTTATGGCAGAGTAATATTCCATTGCATACATATACCATTCTTTATCCATTTGTGTATTGAGAGATGCTTGGGTTGCTTCCATGTCTTGGCTATTGTAAATAGTGCTTTTATGAACATTGGGATGTAGGAATCTTTTTGAATTAATGTTTCATCTTTTTCAGATATGTACCTAGAGTAGAATGACTAGATCATATGGTAGTTATATTTTTAGTTTTTTGAGGAACCTCCATACTGTTTTTTATAGTGGCTGTACCAATTTACATTCCCACAAGGTACTAGTCTTCCAACAGTATTTTGAATAAGGCCTGTGAGAACACATGCCCTTGCCTTGTGTCCCATCAAGGGAAAACATTCTGTTTTTCACAATTAAGTGAAATGTTAGCTACAGGTTTTTTACAGATGCTCTTTTTCAAAGTTTAGGAAGTTCCCATGTATTCCTATTTTTCTGAATGTTTTTATCATGAAAAGATGTTAGATTTTTTCAATGCTTTTTCCTGATTGATATGATTATGTGACATGTTCTTTAGCCTGTCAATATAATTTATTATATTGAATAAATTTTTGGGGTGCTGCACTGGGTCCTCACTGCTGTGTGCAGGCTTTCTCTGCCTGTGAGCAGGCTACTCTTTAGTTGCAATGCATGAGCTTCCCATTGCAATGGTTTCTCTTGTTGCAGAACATTGGTCCTAGGTATGTGTAGTAGTTGTGGTTTACAGGCTTAGTTGCTCCGTGGCATGTAGGATCTTCCCAGACCAGGGATGGAACCTGTGTCTGCTGCATTGATAGGTGGATTCTTATCCACTGGACAATCAGGGAAGTGCCCATTAAATAATTTTTAAACATTGATACAGCTTTTCATCCCTGGGACAAGCAATACTTGGTTATGCTACAAAATTCTTTGTATGTGTTGCTCATTTATAAATAATATATTAAGGAATTTTGCGTCTATATTCATGAAAGATTTTGGTTTGTAGTTTCCTTTTTTGCACTTTTTTTCCAGGCTGCTATCATGCTAATACAGGCCTCATAATATGAGTTGGAAATTGATATTTCATTTTCTATATTTTGGAAGAGATTATTCACTATTGGTGTTAACTCCTTTTTAAATATTTGATAGAATTCTCCAGTCAAACCATCTGGGACTAGAGATATCGTTTTGGCAGTTTTCAAATTACAAAATCAATTTCTTTAACAGTTATAGGGCTATTCAAATTATATATTTCATATTCAATGAATTACGATAGTTTTTATTTTTCACATGATTCATCCATTTCTTTTATGCTATCAAATTTATGTGTGTAGAGTTGTTTGTAGCATTCGCTTATCCTTTTAGTGTCTGCAAGGTCTATAGTTAAGTCCTCTGTTTAGTCTTAATACCGATGATTTGCAGAAGGTTTTTTTTCATTTGTTTGTTCGTTGGTCAGTATCGCTAGAACTTTGCCAAATGTGTCAATTTTTTTTTAAATTGAAGAATCTGCTTGTTAAAAAAAATACATCTCCACTGTTTTCCTATTTTAATTTCCATTGATTTATACTCTTATGTTGATTATTTCCTTCCCTCTGTTGGTAATGAGTTTATTTTCTTCTCCTTTTTCTAGTCTCTTGAGGGAGAAACTTAGGCTCCTGAGTTGAAATCTGTACAGTTCTCTCACCCAGGGTTGCCACCACATTGCACAACTCCAGGGAGCAGCAAACTGTTCAATGAGAAAATTGCCCAGTGTAGATGTGTTTCCCAGTGGCCCTACTCTTAACAATATAGGAAAACCAAATACCAGGAAATGTGTTCAACAAAAAGACAGTATGCCTGTAACTTAACAATGATTTAACGCTGACCTTTTCTCCTTGACTTTAAATAAACAAACAGATTGGGAAAAAGTGGAAATAGTGACAGATTTTATTTTCTTGGGCTCCAAAATCACTGTGAATGGTGACTACAGCCATGAAATTAAAAGATGCTTGCTCCCTGGAAGGAAAGCTATGACAAAGCTAGACAGTGTGCTAAAAAGCAGAGACATCACTTTGCTGACAAAGATCATATAGTCACAACGATGGTTTTTCCAGCAGTCATGTACGGATGTGAGAGTTGGATCATAAAGAAGGTTGAGTGTGAAGAATTGATGCTTTCAAATTGTGGTGCTGGAGAAGACTCGAGAGTCCCTTGGACTGCAAGGAGATCCAACCAGTCAATCCTAAAGGAAATCAACCCTGAATATTCATTGGAAGGACTGATGCTGAAGCTCCAATATTTTGGCCACCTGATGCAAAGAGCTGACTCATTGGAAAAGACCCTGATGCTGGGAAAGATTGAGAGCAGGAGGAGAAGGGGACAACAGAGGGTGAGATGTTTGGATGGCATCACTGACTCAGTGGATATGAGCTTGGAGCAAACTCAGGGAGATGGTAAATGACAGGGAAGCCTGGCATGCTGCAGTCCAAGGGGTCACAAAGAGTTGGACACAACTTAGCAACTCAACAACAACAACAACAACAATTTACAAGCAGGAGTTACCATGATGTCACTAGAAATATTTCAATGAAAAGGTAGTATACCTTTTTGTCCATAGTAGCTATTGCTGTATCTGCCATTCATATCCTGTCTAATTGCTAAATAAATTAAATGTTGTCTTTTAACGTTTTTCCTGCAAATTTTATGAAATTTCAAATGTTTTATAGTTTACAAATATAGTTTATATATTAAAATCAGGCTTGTTAAACTCTTCTCTTCCCTGCACCTGCTCCTAAAGTACAAACTGACAGTTGTGGCTAATTAAACCCATTTTACTGGGCTTTTTGAAAACCCTTACAAGTGTTGGTTTAAAAGAGAGGGTGAGAGGGGTAATTGCTTTAATAGTTGGCTTCCAGGAAACTAAAAGCTGCAAGTTAATAGGCAATTTCCTATAAATTACTTGGAGTTAGAATTGACTCAACCTGGCTCTATACAAAACAGGGTGTGAGGAGTCAAAGATTATTTGAAGTTTTTAAATCTGTGTGACTGAGAGGTGTTAGTCCTACTAAGCAGAATAGGAAACAGGGGGGAAAAACCTGAAGGTGTAGAGATAGGGCAGAACATTCGGATAGAAATATCCAACTCAACAAGCCTGTGGAAAGTTGGAGAGAGGTGAGGGTCAGAAATCTAGAAATCATTCCTTTCACAAAAGTTTATTGATTGGTTATTAGATGCCAGATTCTGTTCTCTGCTTTGGGATGCATTTGCACAGAAATTAGAGTTGTGGTCTTTAGTGAAACATAGCAGGACCCTGTGCAGTTCCTGGGTATGGAAGCCTTTCTGTGTTCCCCATTCCTTGTTTGTAGGGAATGGACTCCAGCCTCCATGACCTTCCCTGAGTTCCAAAGTGCAGATTGAAAGAGGTGCTTTTCAGAGAAGGGAGGGGATTCTGAAACAAGGAAGGAGAAGCTAAGAAACAATGGTGCAACCTTGGGTCAGAGTCCTGGTTCCTCCTCGAGGGATACACATGACAATATCTTTTGAGCTCTTTACAAAACTAAAACCCCCAACATAGAAGATGTCAGTTTTCTTCATTCCAGAGAGAACCCCTGTAACCAGATTACAGGAACAAGAGAAGCTCATCAAGAGGCCACCTGATGCCAGTTTAAGGTGTGTAGGCCCTGCACACACCCTGATCCTTATCAGCAACCTTCCCTTGAACCATTGCTATAAAACTCCTCACCAAATCCCCCAGGTTGGGACACACAGTTTTTGAGGGCACGAGCCTGCTGTGTTCCTTTTTGCCTGGCAAAGCAATAAAGCTATTCTTTTCTACTTCACCCAAAACTCTGTCTCTGTGATTCAATTTGGTACTAGTGCACAGAGGCCGAGTTTTTGGTAACATTACTGCTGGATGAGACTGTAAAGGGTGAGTATGAAGAAAGAAGAAGAACCAAAGAGACAGGCTTGGGATATGGGAGAAGTGAAGTGGGAGAAGAAACAGGAGAATGCAGTTCAACAGAAGCCAAAGGAAAAGAGAATTTCAAGAAAGGGATGATAAACAGCAAGAAAGAACTTAGTAACTGAAAAAAATAATAATATTGGATTCTGTGTGTGGGAGATAACTTATAATCATACTAATTAGCTTTTATTGAACACAGTCTCACATGCATGATGTCATTTTATCCTCAGTGCAATTCTGTAAAAAGGGACCTTATTATCTCAGCTTTACAGATTGAGGAGACTGAGGCTTATGGAAGGAATCCAGAGTGACTAGTTAAGGCGGTTAAAACAGATTTTTCTCAGGAACTATCCTAATGGAGGAAAAATACCTCAGTATAGAACTGGGCTCAATTCTGGATCCAGCAAGGATAAATGAGAATGTATAGGGTAGGGCCATTTCTCCTAAATGGACTTAAGCAAATTATTGCTGAAGGCAAGTCAAGGTGATCAGATATCAAGCAAGGGTGTGGAATAAGGAATTAGATCAGGTATAAAGAGTGGCAGGTTCTCTATCTACAAAACAGAAACAGATTCATAGACAAAGAGAACACACTTGTGGCTGCCATGGGGGAGTAGAGGAGGGAGGGGGTGGACTGCAAATTTGGGGTTGGTAGATGCAAGCTATTACATTCAGAATGGACAAAAAAACAAGGTCATAAGGCACAGTGGTGGTTTAGTCGCTAAGTCGTGTCCAACTTTTGTAATCTCATGGACTGTAGCCTGCCAGGCTCCTCTGTCCATGGGATTCTTCAGGCAAGAGTACTGGAGTGGGTTGCCATTTCCTTCTCCAGGGGATCTTCCCAACCCAGGGATTGAACCCAGGTCTCCTGTATTGCAGGCAGATTCTTTACCAACTGAGCTACAAGGGAAGCCCCAGATAGGATTATAGGTCATTGTGAAACAATAGCTATTCACTTAGCCAAAGTAATGTCAACTCTTCTCAACTACAAATTGGCACTTACCAAGAGCATTGCCAATGACTGAACAACAAAGGCATTTGCCATCTGCCTCTACGGAGATTGAACCCCATGCTGCTATAGCTGTTGACCTTCAACAACCCCTGAGGGAGTTCAGGGTGGAGTGAGGCACTCTGTGCTCCAGGGAATCTGGTGGGACAGGTCTTTAGATAGTTGGATGTTTTTAGGAACAGATTTTATTTTTATTTAACAGATTTTATGATCTCAATCCTTAGCAGCTGTGAAGAGATACCCCATGTCCTAAGTAAGAGAAACCCAAGTAAGATGGTAGGTGCTAAGAGAGAGCATCAAGGGGCAGACAGACTGAAAACCACAATCACAGAAAACCAGCCAATCTGATCACAGGACCACAGCCTTTTCTAACTCAGTGAAACTAGGCCATGCTGTGTGGGGCCACCCAAGACGGATGGGTCATGGTGGAGAGGTCTGACAGAATGTGGTCCACTGGAGAAGGGAATGGCAAACCACTTCAGTATTCTTGCCTTGAGAACCCCATGAAGAGTATGAGAAACCAAAAAGATAGGACACTGAAAGATGTAGGTCCTCCTAGGATGTAGACCTCCCCCAGGTCGGTAGGTGCCCAATATGCTACTGGAGAGAGTGGAGAAATAACTCCAGAAAGAATGAAGGGATGGAGCCAAAGAAAAAACAACACCCAGTTGTGGATGTGACTGGTGATAGAAGCAAGGTCCGATGCTGTAAAGAGCAATATTGCACAGGAACCTGGAATGTTAGGTCCATGAATCAAGGCAAATTGGAAGTGGTCAAACAGGAAATGGCAAGAGTGAACGTTGACATTCTAGGAATCAGCGGACTAAAGTGGACTGGAATGGGTGAATTCAACTCAGATGACCATTATATCTACTACTGTGGGCAAGAATCCCTTAGAAGAAATGGAGTAGCATCATAGTCAAAAAGAGTCTGAAATGCAGTACTTGGATGCAATCTCAAAAACGACAGAATGATCTCTGTTCATTTCCAAGGCAAACCATTCAATATCACAGTAATCCAAGTCTATGCCCTGACCAGTAATGCTGAAGAAGCTGAAGTTGAACGGTTCTATGAAGACCTACAAGACCTTTTAGAACTAACACCCCCAAAAGATGTCCTTTTCATTATAGGGGACTGGAATGCAAAAGTAAGGAAGCCAAGAAACACCTGGAATAACAGGCAAATTTGGCCTTGGAGTACAGAATGAAGCAGGGCAAAGGCTAATAGAGTTCTGCCAAGAGAACACACTGGTCATAGCAAAAAAACTCTTGCAAAAATACAAGAGAAGACTCTACACATGAACATCACCAGATGGCCAACACTGAAATTAGATTGATTATATTCTTTGCAGCCAAAGATGGAGAAGGTCTATACAGTCAGCAAAAACAAGACTTGGAGCTGACTATGGCTCAGATCATGAACCCCTTATTGCCAAATTCAGACTTAAATTGAAGAAAGTGGGGAAAACCACTAGACCATTCAGGTATGACCTAAATCAAATCCCTTATGATTATACAGTGGAAGTGAGAAATAGATTTAAGGGACTAGATCTGATAGACAGAGTGCCTGATGAACTATGGATGGAGGTTTGTGACATTGTACAGGAGACAGGGATCAAGATCATCCCCAAGAAAAAGAAATGCAAAAAAGCCAAAATGGCTGTCTGAGGAGACCTTACAAATAGCTGTGAAAAGAAGAGAAGTGAAAAGCAAAGGAGAAAAGGAAAGATATACCCATTTGAATGCAGAGTTCCAGAGAATAGCAAGGAGAAATAAGAAAGACTTTTTCAGTGATCAATGCAAAGAAATAGAGGAAAACAATAGAATGGGAAAGACTAGAGATCTCTATAAGAAAATTAGAGATAGTAAGAGAAGATTTCATGCAAGGATGAGCTCAGTAAAGGACAGAAATGGTATGGACCTAACAGAAACAGAAGATATTAAGAAGAGGTGGCAAGAATACACAGAAGAACTGTACAAAAAAATCTTCATGACCCAGATAATCATGATGGTGTGATCACTCACCTAGAGCCAGACATCCTGGAATGTGAAGTCAAGTGGGCCTTAGGAAGCATCACTACAAACAAAGCTAGTGGAGATGATGGAATTCCAGTTGAGCTATTTCAAATCCTAAAAGATGCTGCTGTGAAAGTGCTGCACTCAATATGCCAGCAAATTTGGAAAACTCAGCAGTGACCACAGGACTGGAAAAGGTCAGTTTTCATTCCAATACCAAAGAAAGGCAATGCCAAAGAATGCTCAAACTACCCCACAATTGCACTCATCTCACATGCTAGTAAAGTAATGCTCAAAATTCTCCAAGCCAAGCTTCAGCAATACGTGAACTGTGAACTTCCAGATGTTCAAGCTGGTTTAGAAAAGGCAGAGGAACCAGAAATCAAATTGCCAACATCTGCTGGATCATCGAAAAAGCAAGAGAGTTCCAGAAAAACATCTATTTCTGCTTTATTGACTATGCCAAAGCCTTTGACTGTGTGGATCACAACAAATTGTGGAAAATTCTTCAAGAGATGGGAATACCAGACCACCTGACCTGCCTCTTGAGAAACCTGTATGCAGGTCAAGAAGTAACAGAACTGGACATGGAACAACAGACTGGTTCCAAATAGGAAAAGGAGTACATCAAGGCTGTATATATTGTCACCCTGCTTATTTAACTTATATGCAGAGTACATCATGAGAAATGCTAGACTGGATGAAGCACAAGCTGGAATCAAGATTGCTGGGAGAAATACCAATAACCTCAGATATGCAGATGACACCATCCTTATGGCAGAAAGCAAAGAAGAACTAAGGAGCCTCTTGATGAAAGTGAAAGAGGAGAGTGAAAAAGTTGACTTAAAGCTCAACATTCAGAAAACTAAGATCATGGTATCCGGTCCCATCACTTCATGGCAAATAGATGGGGAAACAGTGGAAACAGTGGCTGACTTTATTTTTTGGGGCTCCAAAATCACTGCAGATGGTGACTGCAGCCATGAAATTAAAAGACACTTCCTCCTTGGGAGGAAAGTTATGACCAACCTAGACAGCATATTAAAAAGCAGAGACATTACTTTGCCAACAAAGGTCCATCTCGTCAAGGCTATGGTTTTTCCACTGGTCATGTATGGATGTGAGAGTTGGACTGTGAAGAAAACTGAGTGCCAAAGAATTGATGCTTTTGAACTGTGGTATTGGAGAAGACTCTTGAGAATCCCTTGGATTGCAAGGAGATCAAACAAGTCCATCCTAAAGGAGATCAGTCCTGGGTGTTCATTGGAAGGACTGATGTTGAAGCTGAAACTCCAGTACTTTGGCCACCTGATGCGAAGAGCTGACTCATTTGAAAAGACCCTGATGTTGGGAAAGATTGAAGGCAGGAAGAGAAGGGGACGACAGAGGATGAGATGGTTGGATGGTATCACCGACTCAATGGACATGAATTTGGGTAGGCTCCGGGAGTTGGTGATGGACAGGGAGGCCTGGCGTGCTGCAGTTCATGGGGTCTCAAAGAATTGGACACAACTGAGCGACTGGACTGAATCTTTGCATCTCCTCATATCTAGAGAAGCACTAAATCCCTTCATGGTGATATCAGATCCTCATGACTAACAAAAAACCTTTTGTAAAATGAGTGCTTCATGGTATTGAACTCCCCCTTCACCAAAACCTTATATATTGACTTTCCCCCACTGCTGCTTTGGAGCAGTCTCTCAGAGCTGTCTGAGATGCTGCCTCCCAGGGCTGCAGTCCTCATTTTGCCCCAAATAAAACTTAACTCACAACTCTCAAGTTGTACATCTTTTTTAGTTGACAGTAACAATAAAGGATTTCAGAACAGATCATTTAAGAGATAAATAAACTTAAATCTATTATCAAAGGCAGTTCAACATCTGAAGAAAAGGTGTCATCTTAACAGAGAGAAAAGCTAAATTCAAGTTTTTGCACCAGCTTACTTTATTTAAAAGGTAAACTTAATTAACTTTATTTTAAACTTAGTCCTAACCATGTACAAAACTCTTTCCTCATGGTTCACTTTTCACAAACCTTATCACTTTCTGTACCCATTACTGTGTTCTTCCATCCTAAAAAGCCACTTGTAAGTACTTGCTCAGCACACAATATCTTGCGAACAACCATCATAGAAAAGAATATGAAAAATTAATGTGTATATATGCGTAACTGAGTCACTTTGCTGAACAGCAGAGGTTGGCACAAAATTGTAAATGAACTATACTTCAGTGGGGAAAAAAAAATGGGAGGTTCTTGATAAATCTTAGCAGAATTCTTGCTTCAAATGAACTAAGCAGGTCAAAGGTAAGCTGTAAGAAAAAGGCCTAGTCAAAAAGTAGGCTCAGGAGCCCATCTAAAGTTTGATCAAGGAGAATCTTTGCCAGATCAGTGGTTAACTTTCTTGCTGAAGGGAAATGGTAGAGCAGAAATTTAATCTCATCTCTATCTGGTCTTAAAATTGTCTACATTTTAACTTCAGAATGAAGAGTTCCAGTCTGTGTAAGCAGAAGCCAGCAGTTTGCAAACTTTGCTGCACATTAGAAATAAGCAGCAACAGTTTCAGAATCTTGCTGCCCAAGTCATAGCATTCATAGCAAATTAAATCAGGATATTTAGTATCAATATTTTTCTAAGATTTCCCTGGGGATTCCAATGTGCAAAGTTTGGGAACCAGTGGGCTGATGAGTAAGGAGGCCAAAAGGAAGTGGATATCAGTGTAAATGATGGCATCAAACAATTTGCTGCTTAAAAAAAAAAGGGAACTGGGGACTTCCCTGAAGGTCCAGTGGTTGGGAGTCTGCCTTGGGAGTGCTGGGGACTCAAGTTTGAATCCTGATCAGAGAATGAGGATCACATGTGCTGTGGGGCAACTAGACCCTGCATGCCGCAACAAAGACTCCACGTGTCACAACAACACAGTCAAATATATGTATATTAAAACATAGGGAATTAAGATAGATAAGAGTGTTGGGGAGACAGAATTAAAAATAACAAAAATCTTCTACTAACCCAGAAAAACTTTCCACTGAGGTAGTAGAGACAAAAAACCATTTTATTATTGAGTAAGCATTAAACCAGAATGTGATGCACATCACAGCAATTTGCTATGCAATCACAAAAACAAACAGCAATTTCAACCTCTTATATAGCTAAACAGGTAAAATTCATTACGTGTGTGTTCTCAAGAAAACAATCACTAGTCCTTAGGACTTGACATCTTTTGTCATACCTAAATTTTGGGAAACCATCCACATTAGTTGACTGACTTTATCCAGTAGGCAAACAAGCTTTTCATATATTAACAACAGGAGGTAATTTTATAAATAAGAATTAGATGCTCACTGATATTAGAGTCTGACCCTCACACAGAGATGGAAATAGGCTGCTATCTCCCTCCAAGCTTACATCTCAAAAGGATGGCTTTCCTTGAGGAAAGGACTCCAGTTGTGAGGCAGCTGAGAGGCTTACTTAGTCATTATGAAGATTTATATACATTTGAAAGGTGGCTTCCTTGGTGGCTCAGATAGCAAAGAATCTGCTTCCAGTAAGGAGACCCGGGTTTGATCCCTGGGTCAGGGAAGATCCCCTGGAGAGGGAAATGAAAACCCATTCCTATTCTTGCCTGGAGAATTCCATGGACAGATGAGCCTGGCGGGCTACAGTCCATGGGGTTGCAAGAGCCAGACACGACTAACACTTTTTTTTTTTTTAACGAAAGGATAATTCTTACTTGGTTTTCAGAGTTTTCCCATGTCTTCTGTTTCTTAAAAATAACCAACTCAGAATTAATCCTTACACCAACGAGGCATATTTAAGGTGACATAGTCTGCTCTCCTTTACTATTTTTACATGGAGAAATGTGAAAAGCTTTGTAAGCTGAGGGTAAGAAACTATGCAAGGATATTGAATATAC
Source organism: Odocoileus virginianus (assembly GCF_023699985.2). NCBI lineage: Eukaryota > Metazoa > Chordata > Mammalia > Artiodactyla > Cervidae > Odocoileus > Odocoileus virginianus. The sequence goes on along the minus strand of NW_027224263.1, from coordinate 9,749,429 downwards.
AAGAGAAAAGAGGCATTAGTGGGAAAGCTTCCAGAACAGAACAGAAGTAATAACATCAAAAATCTAAGTAAGCGGGTAAGTTTGGGCCAGGAGGAAGTATACTTCTTGATCTGAAATGAGAGGGTGAAGATGCAGATATATGGTTTTATGGAAGGTGGGAAGTTATCTGTCTTCCTCCTCAGAAATCTAGTGTTCCTCCACTAGCATTATTTCCAGAGACCAAGCCCACTTTCAACAGTAACTTGCCCAGGGCTGGCAAATTTCAGGAGGATCCAATTAACAGCAGCATGCCTCCAATCATCATCCACTGACGAGGAAGATTATAACAGACAATGCCAATGATTTAAGTAAATTTGCTTTGATTCAGTCATTATCAGAGACCTCACATTTCCAAACAAAACAGGGTCATAGAGCTGACAAAAGGGAACTCTGTAGGATGTGCCAAGACCAAATGGTTTTTGACAGCGATCTTTCCATTTTATCTAAGACCTCTTTTACAAATGTGAGAGATCAGAGTTATCACTAAAAAATAGAAAGAAGAAAATGAGTTAAATGAAACTCAAAGAGGTTTGTATGTTTGTTTCCCTGCTGCTACTCCAGGTTTTCATTAAGTATCAGGTGCTCTGCATCCAAGGTCACTTGAATCCTCCTGTTAAGTACTCCAAGAAATGTTTGTATTTTCATCTATTTAAATAAATTGATTGAAGATGGAAAAAGTAACATCTTAGATGAGAAAAACAGATTATGCTAATATAGACATGGTGAATTGAAGGGCAAAGCCACAAGGCCTAACAGGATTCTACAGTGACAGCTTGTAAGCAGGAGAAAAAGCACAGAGTTAAACATTCTAACTTTGGCCTTTTCAATACTGCTAGCTGGGTTACCTAGGATAATGTTATTCAGTTGCTAAGTTGTGTCTGACTCTTTGTGACCCAATGAACTGCACTCTGCCAGGCTTCCCTGTCCTTCATTTTCTCCCAGAGTTTACTCAAACTCATGTCCATTGAGTTGATGATACCATCCAACCATCTCATCCTCTGTCACCCTTTTCTCCTCTTGCCCTCAATCTTTCCCAGCATCAGGGTCTTTTCCAATGAGTCAGTTCTTCACATCAGGTGGCCAAAGTATTGGAGCTTCAGCTTCTGCATCAGTCCTTCCAATGAATATTCAGGGTTGATTTCCTTTAGGACTGACTGGTTTGATCTCCTTGCTGTCCAAGGGACTCTCAAGAGTCTTCTCCAGCACCACAATTTGAAAGCATCAATTCTTTGGTGCTCAGCCTTCTTTATGGTCCAACTCTCACATCCACACATGACTACTGGAAAAACCTAGGGTAATACCTTGAGTTAATCTCTTTGGTCTTCAGTTTCCTATTTGTGTAACAATAATCCTGGAGTTTTTCAATTAATTAAACAAGGAGGCTATTATTTTGAGGCAGCTCTAATAGCACCTACATAAGCAAAACAAAACCTAAGCCTGTAAATACATCAATTTTATGAAATTAAAACCAAAGGACAACCAATCACAAACAGTCAATTAGGTTTAAAGCTATAAGTGACCAATAATTTCCTTACTTTGCTTCTGCCTTTTCTTCTTAAAAAAATTTCCCTACATCTTCTCAGCTTCTTACACTTTGGTTTGGCATTACCCAATTAAAATTGATTTTTTGCTCAAATATATTCTTAAAATATTAATATACCTCAGTTTATCTTTTTACCAGATTTCACATTTTATCCTTCAACTTCTACAGAGAAAGGAACAAGATAAAAAGACTAAATAGCAGCATAAGGAGTCAGGGCTTGATGTGAGAAGAAAAACTTCCAAAGTATTATAGCTATACTGGAAGAATCATTGAAATCTTCTTGGATACTTTTCTAAATAGGAAAACTCTCTACCCCTGTGAACAAAGGTACTAGAAAGAAAGAGTCTCATTTGATAGTCCTTCTTGGCTATTAACATAACTAATTCTGTTAGGGGAAACACTGAAACCGCACACCCTGGCCAGGCACCATAGTAACCATTTGCAGGACAGGAAGTCCTGGTAAGGAATACAGAAGCAACAAGCCACCACCAACCAGAATAGTTCAGGAAAGGTCAAAAGGAGACACCACATGTCCTACCACCTCCCAGAATCCTTCTCGCTGGAATCCATCTTGGCTGAGCAATGCACCACCAGGAAGGACCCTGAGTCAGAATGATTGGCCAGAGACAACCTGGAAACTAATCCCATCACCATAAAACCTGAGACTGTGAGCCACGTGGCAGAGCAGTTCTCCTGAGTTCCCTTACCCTACTGCTCTCCACCCGCGCGCCCCTTCCCAATTAAGTCTCTTGCTTTGTCAGCACGTGTGTCTTCACGGACACTTCATTCCTGAGTATCAGATAAGAGCCCACTCTCAGGCCCTGGAAGGGTTCCCCCTTCCTGAAACAATTCTACTAAAAATAAGTGAACTAAATGTTCTCCAGAATCTAGCTTCACTGGAATCAGGCAACTGGCAGTCAGAAATATTTGATTCATGCACCATGACCGAGCAGTTCCAACTGAGGTCCTAAGGCAACCTGACCACAAGAAAGCTCTGGATTTGTCTCCAGAGTATTAGCATTTTTATTACTTTATGATCCATTCATATCCATATAAAAGTGATTTACTCCCTTGGTATGTGCGATATAATAATAAAAGAATTAGCACTGGAATAGCCTCAGGGGTCAATTAACGCAAACCCAGAATTCGAAGCAGTACAGATTAGTTTTTGGAATGTGTCCCAGTAATTAAACCTAGCAATGAAGGTGATTCCAGCACTTCCCTTAGTACCTCTTTTATTCCAACTCTTAACTATCACTGAGCCTAATCTCCTCAGGTATACAAAAATTACTTAGGGATGATTATGAATATTTATGTTGTAGGAGACCAGTATCAGTTTCCCAGGTGGTGCTAGTGGTAAAGAACCCACCTGCCAATGCAGGAGACATAAAAGACATGGGTTCAATCCTGGGTCGGGAAGATCCCCTGGAGAAGGAAATGGCAACCCACTCCAGCATTCTTGCCTGGAGAATCTCATGGACAGAGGAGCCCGGCAGGCTACAGTCCATGGGGTCACAAAGAGTGGGACATGACTGACTGACTGAGCACACATACACAGGAGACCAGTATATGCCACCCCAAAATGTGAAAGTAATATTTCAGAATTTTTTGTTGTTGAGTTACAACAGTCATGTCCAACTCTTTGCAACTCCCATGGAATGCAGCCTGCCAGGCTCCTCTGTCCTCCACTATCTCCTGGAGTTTGCTCAGATTCATGTCCATTGAGTCAGTGATACTAACCATCTCATCCTCTGCCATCCCCTTCTCCTTTTGCCTTCAATCTTTCCCAGCATCAAAGCCTTTCCCAAGGAGTTGGTTCTTTGCATCAGGTGGCCAAAGTACTGGAGCTTCAGCATCAGCATCAGTCCTTCCAATGAATATTCAGGGTTGATTTCCTTTAGGATTGACTGGTTTGATCTCCTTGCAGTCCAAGGGACTCTCAAGAGTCTTCTCCAGCACCACAGTTTGAAAGCATCAATTCTTTGGTGCTCAGCCTTCTTTATGGTCCAACTCTCACATCTGTACATGACTACTGGAAAAACCATAGCTTTGACTATACAGACCTTTGTTGGCAAAGTGATGTCTCTGCTTTTTAATATGCTGTCTAGGTTTGTCATAGTTTTTCTTCCAAGGAGCAAGCGTCTTTTAATTTTCATGGCTGCAGTCACTGTCCACAGTGATTTTGGAGCCCAAGAAAAGAAAATCTGTCACTGCTTCCACTTTTTCCCCTTCTATTTGCCATGAAGTGATGGGACCAGATGCCATGATCTTAGTTTTTTGAATGCTGAATTTTAAGCCAACTTTTTCACTCTCCTCTTTCACTTTCATCAAGAGACTCTTTAGTTCTTTGCTTTCTGCCATAAGGGTGGTGTCATCTGTGTATCTGAGGTTATTGATATTTCTCCCAGCAATCTTGATTCCAGCTTGTGTTTCATCCAGCCTGGCATTTCACATGATGTACTCTGCATATAAGTTAAATAAGCAGGGTGACAATATACAGCCTTGACATACTCCTTTCCCAATTTGGAACCAGTCCATTGTTCATGTCCAGTTCTTCCTGTTGTTTCTTGACCTGCATACAGGTTTCTCAGGAGGCAGGTAAGATGGTCTGGTATTCCCATCTCTTTAAGAATTTTCCATAGTTTGTTGTGGTATCCACACAGTCAGAGGCTTTAGTGTAGTCAATGAAGCAGAAATAGATGTTTTTTTCTCTGTACTTCCTTTGCTTTCTCTATGATCCAACAAATGTTGGCAATTTGACCTCTGGTCCTCTGGGTTTTCCAAACCTAACTTGTACATCTGGAAGTTCTCAGTTCACGTACTGCTGAAGTCTAGCTTGAAGGATTTTGAACTTAACCTTACTAGCATGTGAAATGAATGCAATTGTACGGTTTGAACATTCTTTGGCATTGCCCTTAATACTTAACCTGATTACAGTTTCAGCTTTTCCCAGGAGTGGAATTCTAAATCAACCAGTCTGAAATTTTCTGATTAACACTAGTAAGGTAATTTGCATGATATATCCCTTCCCTTCCCTCAAAGGAAGCTGACTCTGTTTAAAACAATGCTTTCTTTTATTTATGACTACCTGTCCTACCCCCTTCTGCCTACAAAAATTATCCATTTTGTACAGCTCCTTGGGCCAAATTTCTACTTACTTGATTCATGAATAGCTTAATAAAGCACATTTGATCTTCAAGTTTATGCAGTTAAATTTAGTTCTAAAACTGAAAATGGCCGTATTTAGTGACCAAATTGTCTTACTAAAGTATGTGGGCCAAAAGAGATAAGGTAGGTAGAGTCAAATAATTTTTAGATGATTTTTAAAAATCCATTCCACATCTCAGTGATGTTAGCAACCTGAAGATGATAAGGGACATGAATGCCCATTAAATGCCATAATCATCAGTCCACTTTTATGTGGCCTTTATGATAAAAGGCAAACAACTGTTAGACTGTAGATGGTTTTGAAAACAGAACATGGTAGTTTTAAGGATCATTATTGGATAGCGAGAGTTATCTGAGCAAACAGGAAGAGCAACACAATGAGTAGAAAAAGTATTGACAGTCATAAAGTACCAGAGATAGCCTTAAGAGAGGAATCAAGGAGTCTAGTAGTCAATCTGCCTGAAGACAGGAATAATGGCTGCTGCAATGTGTCTACCCACTGTGAGACAAATGAGTGAACTTTTGGCAAGAGTCACAAGTCTGGCATGAAGTTGTCATTTCTGCATCAGAAACATATAGTCCTTTTTACCTAATTTACAAAAATGAATGTATTGCCATGTCCAGTATGATGATAGACAGGTAGTGAAGGTGGCCATCTGGGTAGGTTTCTTTAGAGCTTGATTCCAATTGGTCTTATCAGAGAATCAGCCCTTACTGTAGAAATCTACGTGAATGACTCAGTCTAACTGCCAGCTGAGATTTATTTCCACAGTTCATGGTTCCAAAGAGGGGTGCATTTAGTCTGCCAGTCTATAGTCTTCCATGTGGTGGACCAGATAGCTAGGACATTGGCAACCTCCTAAGCATTAGTAAAAATGTAAGCTTCATCAAGGCTAGTATTGGCCAGAGTTATTAACACTGCCTTGAGTTCTGCATGTTGAGGCCATAACCACATTCACTTTTGTTTACAAAGAGCTGGCACTAAGCCTGAATATTAGTAGTGGCCCTATAGACATCATGAAGTTTTAATTTAATTGAGCTATCAGTAAGTCAGGCCTAGAAATTTCAAACATCTCTGAATCAAGGAACTGGGGGCACTAGCATCACTTCATGAAGGCAAGAGAGTTCAAGATAATGATTATTCCAAAGGTGTAACTGCCTCTTTTTGATATAAAATCAAATGTTGTTCCAGCCAGTTCACATGAGCATTTGATTACTCCATTTTCATTGGAATTCTGAGGTGTGTTGGGTTCTTTCCTTGTTAATATACCTGGGCTTCTTTTTATCTATTTATTAGCTATTTCTCTCCATTTTCTGTGAATTGGCTTTTGTATTATTTGTCCACTTTTCTATTCAGTTGTTCATACCTATACTGCTTCATTGAAGTTTTTTAAAAAATATGTTTTCCAATGAAAATGATATTTAAACCCAAATTTTATTTTTTTATTTTTTTTCCCATTTATTTTTATTAGTTGGAGGCTAATCACTTTACATCATTACAGTAGTTTTTGTCATACATTGAAACGAATCAGCCATGGATTTACATGTATTCCCCATCCCAGTCCCCCCTCCCACCTCCCTCTCCACCCCATCCCTCTGGGTCTTCCCAGTCCACCAGGCCCGAGCACTTGTCTCATGCACCCAACCTGGGCTGGTGATCTGTTTCACCCTAGATATCATACATGTTTCAATGCTGTTCTTTTGAAACATCCCACCCTCGCCTTCTCCCAGAGTCCACAAGTCTGTTCTATACATCTGAGTCTCTTTTTCTGTTTTGCATATAGGGTTATCGTTACCCTCTTTCTAAAGTCCATATATATGTGTTAGTATACTGTAATGGTCTTTATCTTTCTGGCTTACTTCGCTCTGTATAATGGGCTCCAGTTTCATCCATCTCATTAGAACTGATTCAAATGAATTCTTTTTAATGGCTGAGTAATATTCCATGGTGTATATGTACCACAGCTTCCTCATCCATTCGTCTGCTGATGGGCATCTGTAAACCCAAATTTTAATCTACCTCTTTTCCCCTGGTGTCTCTCATCTATAAATGAGATATATATGTTAATAAATATTTTGTCTGCTTAATCTGCTTTGTGTTACAGAGGCCTCATCAGAGAATTTAGAAGGGTAAAGGGACAATTATTTTTTTCCTACCCTACAATATGCATAGATATATTACTGGGAATTAACTGTCTCTGTGCTTCTCTAAGACTCCCAGGAGAAACTATGACCAACACAGAGATTACTGCCTTGGTAATGAGGCTCAGGTAAGAATCCTCTACTCTGCATAGCAGATAAAACATTTTAATCAGAAAAAAAAAAAAAACCTGTTTATAGTCCAGTTTTAGCCTATGTGTGAATGTATGTATGCTAATAACCAACAAAATGGAGATATTTACTATGGAAATAAATACAGATGTTTAAACCACACTGAGAAGAAAGAAATCAAGGGTGGCAAAGGGACTGCCCAGGTTTTAAAGGTTGTGGAAAACCGGAAGACCTAAAATGTAGAAAGACATGAACTGGTGGCTAGAAGACAGTCAGTCACTAACATCACTGTTCTTTGAACATTCATTATCTAGGGTGAAATATACTTTCCTGAAGTTAACACTGTTCTGTCATAAGTGCTTGGTACTGCTGAGGAGGACTCTCTGCAGAGTTGAAGGCACAAAGTCTCTCAAAGAAAGATGCATCAGATTTAGATTGAAGTGGTCAATTAGGAGAGTCACAGGATCATAGAACTGGGAAGGGACCAAAGAAATAGACCAAAATTCTCATCCAATGCAGCAACCCCTCTATAACACCTGGGCCTGCTGAACACTTGGTTTCTACTAGAATGCTTCTAGTTATTGGAGGTCCTTTGGTAAAGGAACATGTGAGAATAACTTTCCATTGGTTGAGCGGGAACCTGGCTTCAATAACTTCTATTCACTGGCTTTACTTCCATCCATAGAACCTACAAAAGTTACACATGTAACCCCACTCATGAAAGTTGTCCAAATATTTTAAGATATACCTATTTACCTTGGAGAGATAATATAAGAATTAAGTTTATAATCTATGTAAAACACTACAACATGCATATACAGAGCTGAACATGTTGTTCTAGATATATTTTGAGAAGTACAGTCCACAATAGACTATTAGCCCTTCCTTTTTTTTTTTTTTAAGGTAATTAAGATCCTAAGCTTTTATTTTTTTTTTTAATTTTTATTAGTTGGAGGCTAATTACTTTACATCATTACAGTAGTTTTTGTCATACATTGAAATGAATCAGCCATGGATTTACATGTATTCCCCATCCCAGTCCCCCCTCCCACCTCCCTCTCCACCCGATCCCTCTGGGTCTTCCCAGTGCACCAGGCCCGAACACTTGTCTCATGTACCCAACCTGGGCAGGTTATCTGTTTCACCCTAGATAATATACATGTTTCAGTGCTGTTCTTTTGAAACATCCCACCCTCGCCTTCTCCCAGAGTCCACAAGTCTGTTCTATACATCTGAGTCTCTTTTTCTGTTTTGCATATAGGGTTATCGTTACCCTCTTTCTAAAGTCCATATATATGTGTTAGTATACTGTAATGGTCTTTATCTTTCTGGCTTACTTCGCTCTGTATAATGTAGCCCTTCCTTTTGATAGACTTCTATTTTCTATTACTGTAGCCTAAAATTGCCCTGCTGCCACACAGCATGTCACACTGATGGTGCATACCAACTGAAGTCTGGTGTTTTTCATATAACCTTACTGTTAAGCCCAAAGTCCCACCCCCCTATTCCACATTCTATTCTTGACCTTTCCATGACCTTTGATGAAACACATTCTAGATAATGTTGGATTTTACCTTAGCCCTATGCACCTGGAAAACAAGAGGTTAAAGGAAACTCCCACTCCCTTTGTGTCCTGAAAAAACAGCTTATTGCAAAAAATGTCCTTCCGCTTATGACTTAGATAAGACACACATATGGTCCTCTAGTCTATCTATAGCAAGGCCAGACACAGTTCCTCCAAAGTCCTGTTTTCACCTCATAAATGATTGGATGAAATGCTTGTCACCACTGATATCTAGGGAAAAAAATGCCTGTTAACTAAACTTTGACTAAGATTCTGTCCTTGCAACAGGCCCCTGAAATTTGGTCTACCCTCAATCTTAGCCAGTATATAGCAACGCCTCAAGGGCCCCTCTTGGAAAATAGGCTGGTCTCGGGCTAAAACGTTATCCAATTTACTATCTGATCATGCCACCTTTTTTAACCCACTTCTCTATACCTGGTTCTTTCCAATCTTGTTTCCTCCTCTTTGTAAAAGAAAATTTTTTTTACTGAACTCTTAAGAGGCTTTGCCGATCTTATGGTCGTAGTGTTCTTCCTATTATAATCGTTTACCTTCCCCTATTGCAATAGTTTCTTCTCCACCCTTTGCTGTGATCCTTTTGAATAAAATCTCTCCTCACTAAGTCAGAATTTGTTTTTATTTGACATCATATATATCCTTACTGATGGGGTCCCTGGTAGCTCAGCTGGTAAAGAACCCACCTACCAATGTAGGAGACATAAGAGACGCAGATTCAATCCCTGGATCGGGAAGATTCCTTGGAAAAGGAAATGGCAAGTATCTCCTATGAAAAGTTCCAAGGACAGAGGAGCCTGGTGGGCTGCAATCAATAGGGGTTGGAAAGAGTCGGACATAACTGAGCACACGCGCACACACACACATCCTTACTGAGTGCTTCCCAGGTGGCTCAGAGGTAAAGAATCTACCTGCCAATGCAGGAGATGTGGGTTTGACCCCTGGGTGGGAAGATCCCCTGGAGAAGGAAATGCCAACCCACTCCAATATGCTTGCCTGGAGAATTCAATGGAGAGATGAGCCTGGCGGGCTACAGTCCATAAGGTTGCAAAGAGTAGGAAACAACTAAGTGACTGAGCATGCACCCAACACATATACTTATTGAAGGGTCTGTAAGATAGACAGAATATTAACCAAAGATTGGTTAAGAAGCATTTTTTTCTAAATATCAGAGGTGATAAGCAATTCATCTAGTCAGTTATGAGACTAAAACATAGGACTTTGGAGGATCTAATCTGGTCTTGTTATAGATAAACTAGGGGGCCATATGTCTGTATTAGCCTTACTGAATTTACTCTTGTCAATTTTAGTCCATTTAAATTGGTAAAGAATCTGCCTGCAATGCAGGAGACCTGGGTTCGATCCCTGGGTTGGGAAGATCCCCTGGAGAAGGGAAAAGTTACCCACTCCAGTATTCTGGCCTGGAGAATTCCATGGACTGTGTAGTCCATGGGGTCACAAGAAACAGACTTGACTGAGTGACTTTCACTCACTTATTATGGCCTGTGAGAAACTTTTGAATTTTAGTCCTGTTCTCTAGCATCTTAAATTTTATGTCACCTACAAATTTAATGTGTTCCTTCTATATGGTCCCCCAACTTGCTGATAAAAGTGTTAAATAGGTCTACTAGGCTCAGAGTCCTTGAGCAGCATTGTTGTTCAGTTGCTCAGTCATGTCTGACTCTTTGCAACTCCATGGATTGCAGCATGCCAGGCTTCCCTGTCCTTCACTATCTCCAGAGTTTGCTCAAACTCATGTCCATTGAGTTGGTGATATCATCCAACCATCTCATCCTCTGTCTCCCCCTTCAATTTGACACCCAACCTCTTAGGATATGGTAACCTTCAGATATGCCCAACAACACTCTACCCTGTCTACTTTTCTTTCCACAAAGAGGCTATGAGGCACACTGATAAATATCATGTTTGATATATTATAGCCAGACATAATCCTTATATATTATGTCCTTATATCACTTGATCTAACAGTTTTTATAACTACTCTTTTAAAGTGATGCAGAAACTTAGCTCTAACTCTAAATGTGAAGAGGAGAACATTGAACAGGTCTTTTTCTTTCTCTCTTCTTCTCTTACCTTTTTTCTCTTTCAAGGAAAAAGGAACAACAATTTGAAATTATATGTGCCAAAATAATCTTACTGACATGGCCCAATTTATACACTATCTGGAATATCTCTTTGCCATTCAGAAAAAATCTAATAGTTTAGTCTCTTTTCTCTCAGGGTTCAGGACTGATTCAGTCTAAGAGTTGGAATTTTACTTTCATAATCAATACTGTAAACAAAGAATGTTACTCACCATCCAGTTCTACAAGAACTAGTCATTACTAACTGACCAGTAATTGGTCAGTAGTTACTGACCAATAGCACACCCAGAAAGGAATTTGAGAAGAGAAAAAGTACCTCACTCTGTGCTTTGGAAAACCTGGTCCCTTAGATAGATGTATATCTTAAGAATTTTAATGTACCCAGAATTTTACATCTTTCTATACATAGAAAAGCATTGAAATCATTAAGATAACTTTTCCTTATGACTAGCAGTAATCTTTTACAAAGATATATGCTTGACTGCATGTATTCTCCAGCCAAAGCTCATCTATATATTGGCTTCTCCCAGCCTCTGTGGAACAGTTCCCTCAGGGCTACTGAGAGGCTGTTTCCCAGGCTATAGTCCTCAGTAAGGTCCCTGAATAAAACTGAACCACAATACTCTTAAATTGTGTGTTTTTAAGTTGACAATACATTTGTCTAGTGTTTTGCTAATTTCTGATATTTATCTTGAGAGATTCTAGAATGAATAGGCTGTCTTTAGCCTGTCTTATATTCTCTTATTGAATGAATATGGCCAGAAGCCCATGCCATGGTGGACTGTGTTGATGCTTTGAGAAGATGTTTCCTTTCAATCAAACAGGTATTTGCAGAGGTTTTCCTGCCTCCATTCTCATCCTCTTGATATATGCTTCAGTTCAGTTCAGTTGCTCAGTTGTGTCCAACTCTTTGCAAACCCATGGACTGCAGCACACCAGGCCTCCCTGTCCATCACCAACTCCCAGAGCTTACTCAAACTCATGTCCATTGAGTCAGTGATGCCATCCAACCATCTCATCCTCTGTTGTGTCCCCTTCTCCTCCCGCCTTCAGTCTTTCCCAGCATCAGGGTCTTTTCCAATGAGTCAGTTCTTTGCATCAGGTGGTCAAAGTATTGGAGTTTCAGCTTCAGCATCAGTCCTTCCAATGAATATTCAGGACTGATTTCCTTTAGGATAGACTGGTTGGATCTCCTTGCAGTCCAAGGGACTCTCAAGAGTCTTCTCCAACACCACAGTTCAAAAGAATCAATTCTTCGGTGCTCAGCTTTCTTTGTAGTCCAACTCTCACATCCATACATGACTACTGGGAAAACCATAGCTTTGACTAGATGGACCTTTGTTGGCAAAGTAATGTCTCTGCTTTTTAATAAGCTGTCTAGGTTGGTCATAACTTTTCTTCCAAGGAGCAAGCATCTTTTAATTTCATGGCTGCAGTCACCATCTGCAGTGATTTTGGAGCCAAAAAAAAAAAAAAGTCTGTCACTGTTTCCACTGTTTCCCCATCTATTTGCCATGAAGTGATGGGACCAGATGCCATGATCTTAGTTTTCTGAATGTTGCATTTCAAGCCAACCTTGTCACTCTTCTCTTTCACTTTCATATATGCTTATGAATGAATATCTGAAAGGGGAATATAGGAAGTATATCTTCCGAGTCAAGTAAACAAATATAAATTGAGAAGAACTAAATCCTTACCAGAACTACATATACTTTTTTTTTCCATTTATTTTTATTAGTTGGAGGCTAATTACTTTACAATATTGTAGTGGTTTTTGTCATACATTGACATGAATCAGCCATGGATTTACATGAGTTCCCCATCCTGATCCCCCCTCCCACCTCCCTCTCCACCCGATCCCTCTGGGTCTTCCCAGTGCACCAGCCCCGAGCACTTGTCTCATGCATCCAACCTGGGCTGGTGATCTGTTTCACCCTAGATAATATACATGTTTCAATGCTGCAGAACTACATATACTTTAACAGATAAAGGACATAAATGGTAAACACATACGAATATACTCAAACAATAAAACAAATTAGAGATGTAGACTACAAGAGTAAAATGATGAAATTTTCTTCAAGGGCCTTTCCCTCCTTAGGATGCCTCTTGAAAGTAATTGGTTGAAGAAGAGGACAAGACTTTTGATTTTATAATTCAGTTCACATATCTTCAATCCCTTGAATATAAAGAAACACTTCGGAAATTAAGTCTCTCAGGAGCTAGTCAAGAGACAAACACAGGTGCATCTTTTTTTCTCTCAAGGAGATAAGTTTTTCATTGTTTTTCTTCTATTTTAGGGTATAAATTTATGAGAAAATCGGTTCAGACTGTAAATCCATCCAGACTGTTGTGCTATCTTACATGGCTGTGAATGTGATAATGCTCATGCAATATTAAATTGTGTTCTTTCTTCTCTATACAGAGGGGTCTATTGCTGACAGGATTTTAAAAATTTCCCCATCAAAATATCACTAGAAACTGTAATCCCTCCTTACTAGAGCATCGATATAAAGACTTTTGTTATCTTGACTAAAGTGGTCCTGAATTCCCACATTATTCCCAGTTTGTCTCCTTATTTTATGATTTTGGCTCTATGGCCAGTGGTGGAGGGAATTCCCTCCACCCTTCTAGAATCTTGGTTGAGACCTCCCTGTAATAAAAGACAGATTAACAGGAGAAAAACAAACAGAAGTTTAATAACATGTATGCTTCCTGTATATAAGGGAGAGACCTAGGAAAACTGAGTAACTCCCCTAAATGACTCAAGCCACCATCTTAAATACCATCTCCAGTAAGAAAAAAAAAGGAGCTGGGTAGAGGGATGGGAGGAGAATAGCTGTGAAAAGTCATCAAGAAAAGCACAGTAAAGGGTAAGGTTGTATGCAGATTTAAGTCCTTGCCTTCTCCACTGATAAATTTCTAAAAATTTAGAGTCATCATTTTCCTATACAGAGACAGCCTGCCTTACAAATGGAGATGTCCCCTATAAATGTAAATTTCTCTTACAAAATAGTAACTTCTACTCAGTTTTCAGAGCTTCTCTCTTGTCTGTTGTTTCTTAAAAATAACCAGTTTAAAATAATCCTTGGCTTCCCTGGTGGCTCAGATGGTAAAGAGTCTGCCTGCAGTGTGGGAGACCCAGGTTCGATCCCTGGGTGGGGAAGATCCCCTGGAGAAGGAAATGGCAATCCACTCCAGTATTCTTGCCTGGAAAATCCCATGGACAGAGGAGCCTGGGACAGTCCATGGGGTCCCAAAGAATCGGACATGACTGAGCAACTTCACTTATGCCAAATAAGCATATTTTCTGGTGGCAAATTCTACTCCCCTTCAGGCTCCAGTTCCTATGTTTACTTCAGTTGCAAGCCAATCTTAATAGTTCATGGTATGAATATTGATGTGCTAATGGCAAAGTATTTGCAAACTATCTATCCTTAAAGTTACCCCCCACCCATGTACACATATACACACAAAATGATGGTTCATCTAAAACACAGCTAAACTGTCATCAGTTCCTATTTGCAAAGAAACACTTTCTGAAGTGACATTAGTATGCATTCAAGTTTTCAGATGGATTAAAAATAACAGATTCATTTTTCTCTGTAATTTTAGGTCTTTACTGGCACTCATGTACTGCAAATCACTGATTTATGTGGGCACAAAGATGACAATAAAGGGAAAAAAACCTCGAAAAATCTTTCCTAATCTGTCACTGATTAAAACAAAAAGCACCATTTTTGAAAAGTGGATAAAGTATCTAGGTAAAATTGCATTTGCTTACCGTCATCTTGACCCTATAGTTCTTTCGATTATTACTCTTTTGTTTAAAAAAAGTTCTGTGGTGTTATGGATCAACAGCCATGAGTAGGAGTCCATTTATTTTTTCAAATTAATAGACTGTAACTTATAATGAGCAGTGATAGACCAACAAGAAATTCAATTCCAGTATAATTATTGCTTATGGAATTTAAAAAATGTTTCACTGAGTAAGAGTATAAAATTTCACTTTTCAAGCCTCAAATGAGTCATTATAGGATTTACATGGTGGCCAGAAAAGAAAGTAGCCCAACAGGAATTTCAAGAACCTCAACCTCTTCTTATTAAATGTGATTAACTGTCAATTTTCTGCTCTGGATGAGGCCCATAATAAAATATGTACAATAAAAGCCATATGGAACATCTGATATATAGACAAATTTTTTGCTCCTTCCATGTCTATTTAGTAAGGAGATGAGGTGTGATGTCAAATGACTCAATAAATTCCAAATTTTCCACCAATTTGAAACTTGCTACCTCCAATTTTTGTCATTTCCAGCAAGATGTAGGGCAACTGGCTATCTGGTAAAATGGTGAATGCTGGTGTAATTTTAAGGACTTCAGAATATTTGGCGATATTAACATGGGCTTGATTTAATGGAAATGGTCTGGAATGTTAAAGCTTAACTCGAAGGTGTGTTAAATTAATTAAACAAGGAGGCTGTTAGACTGAGGTAGCTCTAATGCCCTGGCGGCCTCTACAAGCAAACCAAAATATAAGCCTGTAAAGGTCCCAAGTTCATGAAACCAAAATACTAAGAACAACCAATCACAGCCAGACAGCTAGGCTGTAAGCTACAGTCAATCAACAATTTCCTTTTTTTGTTTTCTCAGTTTCTCCAGATAAGTCTTTCCCCTGGTTCCTGTCAGTCAGCACCCCTAACCACTTCCTGTTTGGCACCTCCCATTTGAATGAACTTTTGCTCAAATAAATACTTAATCTTTTTATTATATCTCAGTTTATCTTTTAATAAGTGTGTCTATTTGGTGATGGGACAGATGGTGTCTAATCATTTTGATTAGACAGAAGGAAAGGGTGTAGTTTTATAGATATTTCAAGTCTACATCTTGATGTTTCATCCAAAATGTTTTTAGGTGTAAAAAGTTACACTGTCCACTGAAGTTCTTAAGTAGAGTGTTGGGATCCTGTTCTCAGGCATGGTAGCAATCCAGGACATATTTATGTTCTAATGCCTAAAAGAAGAGTTGATGGTGGAACAAAGAGCTGATTTTTATTGTTTCTCTGAGTTAAATACAGCCAGTCTTCTCTCTTTTTCTTGAGCATGGATGCAGAAATCGTGGCTAGAAATGACTGCAAATACATAAACTTGCTTTAGAAATACATGATTTGAAAGATTTAAAATAAAATCTGTTCTAACCTTTTTCATTCTTTAGCTTTGTCCTTTTGTGATGTGTTATTTATAGCCAAAGCTTCGGGGAAAAATTTTCGAGTCAACTCACAGTGTAGATTAAGCCACTGAAAAATGGTGATTGTGAGACGTATTCAATAGTGTTCTGTAAAAGAACTCATTCCACCACCATAACGATGAGACACTGATATTTGGCAAAGTGATTCCATAGATTTATAGCTTCATCATCTGCTTTGCTGATTACTAGTCTCTCAAGGACAAATGGGCTCTCAGACACAATTGTAAATATCCAGGATAAAGCAACATTATGTCTACTCTGAATGGTTATGCCATAATTAGGAAAAAGTTGCTAAATAAACTTAATTGAGCATTTAGAGGGCTATATAAAACATTCTTTTTTATTTCTTCCCTAGAGGACCATGCTGGGTTTTTATTTCAAAATATTATCCACTGTTTCATTGGCCATCTCTCTTTCTTCTTATATGTTAATTGCCTCAGTAATGTTGGGGGGGGGGTGGTCACCATTTTCACAGAGATATGTAACTCCAACACTCCAAAACACTAGGGTTGGTTGGTCGGTTCATTCATTTCTTCCTTATGTTTTTTTTTAATACTGGAGAAGTCTGACAATGACTAAGCCCTTCAGGTATGAGATGAGGGACAGTCAGAGTTTGAGAGAAACACAAGAAACCTTAGGGAGAAAAATCTGTTTGGAAGAGAAGACATAATTCTGCTAAACCTTCAGGGTAGGGAAAATAGCCTAGAAATGAGAGTGAGCAATGATTAAACACTAAAAAGTGTTTCTTTCAATCACCTCTTGACATTTATATGGTATCATAACACCGCTGGTAACTTCTTGGGTTTATGAAAACAACAATAGAAGCACTGAAATTACTCAGCAATTTATTAAAAAAGCAATAGACAAGCGCACTGAATAGAAAGCATTTTCTAAGTTACTAAAGCAGGGAAATTTAGCTGTAGGGATGCCTATTTGAAAAGCAGTATGCATATTCATAGCAGTATCTAAGGCTAGATGGACATTTTAAGATGTTTCTAGATTTTTGCAAATATAAACAATGCTGCAAACAGCCTTGTACGTGCATCTTTGCTCAGTTGAGTAAGCTTGCTGTAAGAGGCATTTTTAGAAATGGAACAGCTGGGTTAAAGGGGATGTGAATTAAAAATATTGATAGATCCTGTTAAATTGTTCACCAAGGAGGTTGTACAGTGTATGGATGTGCTCACAACAGGGAGCTGTCAGGGTTTTAAGCAGCTTCAATGATAGGGGAAAATGGTGACTGGTTGTTGCTTTATTTTGCATTTCTTAACTAAGGAATGACATTGATCCTTTTCATATATATAGATTGGTCTTGAAAACTATATATTTTAAAAGATTTTTTAAAGCATCTTAATGAAGAAAGTTTTAAATAAAATTAAATCTTACATAAGATTCTTAATCTTCATCAATTTATTCTAAGTCTAACATAATATGGAGCCATTGATTAGACTGATGAGAGCATTTCTGTGACTCGCCTTGGCATGCCCTAGTTTGGTGTTGAAGTCCTTCCTCCCAATTTTCAGACAGGCTTGATTTTTAAGGGCCTCTGGCTACTTTTCTCTGAGAGGTAAGTTTTGGATCATGTCTGAATTCTCCTTTCAGCTGTCAGTGATGGAAAGGACAGCAAGGGCAGAGACAAAAAGAGTGATAACACCAGCAAAAACACCACCATGCTAATATTATAATAATAATAGCACCTAGCATTCACTGAGTGCTTACTTTGTGTCTGGTATTACTCTAAGTCCTCTACCTGTAGTATCTTATTTAATACTCATAACAGTATATTTTGCTGTTAAGGAAACTAACTCAAATAAGCTAAGTGAGTTATGTAAAGATTCATAACTATTAAGTAGCAGAACTTGAACTAAAATCCAGAAGAAGAAGAAAGTATTAAAAATATATACTCTAGAAGTTGATTACCTGAGATTGCCTGGCTGTGTGACCTTACTCAAATTGCCTAACCTTCCTGTGCTTCTACTTCCTAATACAAATGTTGGGATAATGGTAGCAAATGTGAGCAGGACTCCTGTGGGGCTCCTGAGTGTGAAAGTCTTAAATATAGGACATAACATCATAGGCAAAACATTCTCTGACATAAATTGTACCAATGTTTTCTTAGGTCAGTCTCCCAAGGCAATAGAAATAAAAACAAAAATAAACAAATGGGACCTAATCAAACTTACAAGCTTTTGCACAGCAAAGGAAACCATAAACAAAATGAAAAGACAACCTACAGACTGGGAGAAAATATTTGCAAATGATGTGACTGACAAGGGCTTAATTTCCAAAATATACAAACAGCTCATACAATCAACAACAACAAAAAAAAAAACCAAACAACCCAATCAAAAAATGGGCAGAATTTCCTGCTCCTGGTTTGGAAGAATCAATATTGTGAAAATGACTATACTACCAAATGCAATCTACAGATTCAATGCAATCCCTATCAAATTAACAATGGCATTTTTCACAAAACTAGAACAAAAAAATTTCACAATTTGTATGGAAACACAAAAGACCTCAAATAGCCAAAGCAATCTTGAGAAAGAAGAATGGAGCTGGAGGAATCAACTTACCTGATTTCAGACTATACTACAAAGCTACAGTCATCAAGACAGTATGGTACTGGCACAAAAACAGAAATATAGACCAATGGAACAAGATAGAAAGCCCAGAGATAAACCCACACACCTATGGGCACCTTATCTTTGACAAAGGAGGCAAGAATATACAATGGGAAAAAGATAGTCTCTTCAATAAGTGGTGCTGGGAAAACTGGACAGCTACATGTAAAAGAATGAAATTAGAACACTTCCTAATACCATACACAAAGATAAACTCAAAATGGATTAAAGACCTAAATGTAAGACCAGAAACTATAAAACTCTTAGAAGAAAACATAGGCAGAACACTGTATGACATAAATCATAGCAAGATCCTCTATGACCCACCTCCTAGAATAATGGAAATAAAAACAAAAATAAACAAGTGGGACCTAATTAAACCTAAAAGCTTTGCACAGCAAAGGAAACTATAAACAAGGCGAAAAGACAACTCTCAGAATGGGAGAAAATAATAGCAAATGAAACAACTGACAAAGGATTAATTCTAAAAGATACAAAGAGCTCATACAATTCAATACCAGAAAAACAAACAACCCAATAGAAAAGTGGGGGAAAGGCTAAACAGATATTTCTCCAAAGACATACAGATGGTGAAAAAATGCATGAAAAGATGCTCAACATCACTCATTATTAGAGAAATGCAAATCAAAACTACAATGAGATATCACTCTCACACCGGTCAGAATGGCCATCATCAAAAAATCCACAAACAACAAGTGCTGGAGAGGGTGTGGAGAAAAGGGAACCCTCTTGCACTGCTGGTGGGAACATAAATTGATACAGCCACTATGGAAGACAGTGTGGAATTCCTTTAAATACTAGGAATAAAACCACCATACAACCCAGCAATACCACTTCTAGGCATATACCCTGAGGAAACCAAAACTGAAAAAGACACATGTACCCCAATGCTCATTGCAGCACTATTTACAATAGCTAGGACAACACTATGGATTTGCCAGTAGTCATGTACAGATGTGAGAGCTGGATCATAAAGAAGACTGAGAGCCAAAGAATTGATGCTTTCGAACTGTGGTGTTAAAGAAGACTCTTGAAAGTCCCTTGGACAACAAGGAGATCAAACCAGTCAGTCTTTTTTTTTTTAAATGACTAAAATAATTCAATTTAAAGAGTTCTTTTAAATTTCATATTTTTTTACATTTTATTTATTTATTTTTTCCATTTATTTTTATTAGTTGGAGGCTAATTACTTTACAATATTGTAGTGGTTTTTGCCATACACTGACATGAATCAGCCATAGATTTACATGTGTTCCCCATCCCGATCCCCTCTTCCGCCTCCCTTCCCATCCCATCCCTCTGGGTCTTCCCAGTGCACCAGCCCTGAGCACTTGTCTCATGTCTCCAACCAAACCAGTCAATCTTAAAGGAAATCAACCTGAATATTCATTGGAAGGACTGATGCTGAAGCTGAAGCTCCAATACTTTGGCCACCTGATGCAAAGAGCTGACTCATTGGAAAAGACCCTGATGCTGGGAAAGATTGAGGGCAGAAAGAGAAGGGGGCAACAGAGGATGAGATGGTTGGATGGCACATCGACTCAATGGAAATGAGTTTGAGCAAATTCCAGGAGATAGTGAAGACAGGGAAGCCTGGTGTACTGCAGTCCCTGGGGTGGCAAAGAGCCAGACATGACTTAGTAGTGACTGAACCACATCAAAGGACATGGAAGCAACCTAGATGTCCATTGACAGATGAACAGATATAGAAGCTGTGGTACATGTAAACAATGCAATACTACTCAGCTATGAAATGGAATGGATCTGAGTAAGTTCTGACTAATGAGGTGGATGAACCCAGAGCCTATGATAAGTCAGGAAGAAAAAAACAAATATCATATATTAATGCATATATATGGAATCTAGAAAGATGGTACTGATGAACCTATTTGCAGGGCAGCAATGGAGACACAGACATAGAGAACAGACTTATGGACAAGGGCAGGGGGAGGAAGGAGAGGGTGAGATGAATGCAGAGAGTAGCATGGAAGTATATATACTGCAGCTGCTGCTGCTGAGTCACTTCAGTGGTGTCTGACTCTTTGTGACCCTATAGACTGTAGCCTGCCAGGCTCCTCTGTCCATGGGGATTCTCCAGGCAAGAACATTGAAGTGGGTTAAAATGTCCTACTCC
The DNA here is from genome assembly GCF_023699985.2 of Odocoileus virginianus. Classification (NCBI taxonomy): domain Eukaryota; kingdom Metazoa; phylum Chordata; class Mammalia; order Artiodactyla; family Cervidae; genus Odocoileus; species Odocoileus virginianus. The sequence continues at coordinate 9,728,698 of NW_027224263.1, read as the reverse complement.
AGGGGGTCGTCCCAACCCAGGGATTGAACCCATGTCTCTTACATCTTCTGCATTGGCAGGCAGGTTCTTTACCACTAGTGCTACCTGGGAAGCCACAGCACATACACAACCAAATATAAATTGGATAGCCAATGGAAATTTACTGTATGACTTAGGAAACTCAAATTGGGGCTGTGTAACAGGTTAGAGTGGTGGGAAAGGGTGAGTGAGGGAAGGGACATATGTGCACCTATGACTAATTCATGCTGATGTATGGGAGAAATCCAACCAATAGAGCAACTATCCTTCAATTAAAAATAAATAAAAAAACAAAAGAAAACAAAAAAATGGGCAGAGGCTTAAATAGACATTTCTCCAAAGAAGACATATAGATGGCCAATAGGCACAAGAAAAGATGTTCAACATTGCTAATTATTAGAGAAATGTAAATTAAAACTATCATTAGGTACCTCCTGATACCAATCAGAATAGGCATCATTACAAATAACAAATGCTATACTGTTGATGGGAATATAGATAGTTGCCGCCACCATGGAATACAGTATGGTGGTTTCTTATAAAAACAAAAAACAGAGTTGCCGTATATATGATCCAGCAACTCCACTCCTGGGCATATATCTTTAGAAAACTCTAATTAAAAAAGATACATGTGCCCAGTGTTCACAGCAGCACTATTTACAATAGCTAAGACATGGAAGCAACCTAAATGTCCATCGACACATGAATAGATAAAGATGTGGTATATATACAAAATGAAAAATTACTCAGCCATAAAAAAGAAAATCATTCCATTTGCAGCAATGCTGATGGGCCTAGATATTATCAAACTTAGTTAGAGAAAGATAAATACCATATGATATCACTTATATGTGGAATCTAAAATATGACACAAATGAACTTATTTATAAAACAGAAACAGACTCACAGACATAGAAAACAAACTTATGGTTACTAAAGGGGAACAGGGGTGAGGGGATAAATTAAGACTTTGTGATTAGCAGATAAACTACTGTTTACAAAACAGATAAACAACAAGGATCTACTGCATAGCACAGAGAACTATATTCAGTATCCTGTAATAAACCATAATGGAAAAGAATATGAAAAAGATTATGTATGTGTGTGTGTGTGTGTGTATATAAAAAACAGAATCACCTTGCTGTCTACCAGAAAAAAACAAACACAAATCAACTGTGAAAAAAGTAAACTGGAAATGTTAGTCAATCAGTTGTGTCTGACCCTTTGTGACCCTGTGGACTGTAGCCCACTGGGCTCCTCTGTCCATGGGATTCTCCAGCAAGAATACTGGACTGGATAACCATTCCCTTCTCCAGGTATTTCCTTGACCCAGGGATTGAACCGAGGTTTCTTGCATCGAGTGGTCACCTAGAGCCAGACATCTTGGAGTGTGAAGTCAAGTGGGCTTTAGGAAGCATTACTACAAAAAAAGCTAGTGGAGGTGATGGAATTCCAGCTGAGCTATTTCAAATCCTAAAAGATGATGCTGTGAAAGTGCTGCACTCAATATGCCAGCAAATTTGGAAGACTCAGCAGTGGCCACAGGACTGGAAAACGTCAGTTTTCCCAAAGAAAGGCAATGCCAAAAAATGTTCAAACTACTGCACAGTTGCATGCATTTCACATGCTAGTAAGATAATGCTCAAAATCCTTCAAGCTAGGCTTCAACAGTATGTGAACTGAGAACTTCCAGATGTACAAGCTGGATTTAGAAAAGGTAGAGGAACCAGAGATCAAATTGCCAACATCTGCTGGATCATAGAAAAAGCAAAAGAATTCCAGAAAAACATCTACTTCTGCTTCATTGACTATGCTAAAGCCTTTGACTGGATCACAACAAACTGTGGAAAATTCTTAAAGAGATGGGAATACCAGACCACTTTACCTGCCTCCTGAGAAACCTGTATGCAGGTCAAGAAGCAACAGTTAGAACCAGACATGGAACAATGAACTGGTTCCAAATTGGGAAAGGAGTACGTCAAGGTTGTATATTGTCACCCTGCTTCTATGCAGAGTACATCATGCGAAATGCCAGGCTGGATGAAGCACAAGCTGGAATCAAGATTGCCAGGAGAAATATCAATAACCTCAGATATGCAGATGACACCACCCTTATGGCAGAAAGCAAAGAGGAACTAAAGAGCCTCTTGATGAAGGTGAAAGAAGAGAATGAAAAAGCTGGCTTAAAACTCAACATTCAAAAACAAAGATCATGGCATCCAGTCCCATCACTTCATGGCAAATAGATGGGGGAAACAATGGAAACAGTGACAGACTTTATTTTCTTGGGCTCCAAAAGTCACTGTGGACAGAGACTCCAGCCATGAAATTAAAGACACTTTCTCCTTTGAAGAAAAGCTATGACAAATCCAGACAGTGTATTAAAAAGCAAGACATTACTTTGCTGACAAAGGTCTGTATAGTCAAAGCTATGGTTTTTCCAGTAGTCATGTATGGATGTGAGAGTTGGACCATAAAGAAGGCTGAGTGCCAAAGAATTGATGCTTTTGAACTGTGGTGCTGGAGAAGACTCTTGAGAGTCCCTTGGACTGCAAGGAGATCAAACCAGTCAATCCTAAAGGAAATCAACCCTGAATATTCATTGGAAGGACTGATGCTGAAGCTGAAGCTCCAATACTTTGGCCACCTGATGTGAAGAACTGACTCATTTGAAAAGACCCTGATGCTGGGAAAGATTGAAGGCAGGAGGAGAAGGGGACAACAGAGGATGAGATGGTTGGATGGCATCACTGACTCAATGGACATGAGTTTGAGTAAACTCCGGGAGTTGGTGATGGACAGGGAAGCCTGGCGTGCTGCAGTCCATGGGGTCGCAAAGAGTTGGACATGACTGAGCGACTGAACTGAACTGAACTGAGGACCCAGGACGGATGATGGAACAGCCACTTTCTGAAGCCTTGCTTGCTGTCATGGCAGAGAAAGACAGCTCTAATTGATAAATTAAGTGCTCAGCCAGAAGTTATACATGTCACTGCTGTTTGCAAATTCACTGACCAGAACTGGTCACACAACCCTACCCAACTATAAGGGTCCAGAAAGTACAACTCTACCATGAATCTAGGAGAAGCATTCATGCTCAGACGCTTCAGTTGTGTCTGACACCAGGCTTCTCTGTCTGTGGGATTTTCCTAGTAAGAATACTGGATTGGTTTGCCGTGCTCTCCTCCAGGGGATCTTCCCAACCCAGGGATTGAACCCATGTCTCCTGCAGCTCCTGCATTGCAGGTGGATTCTTTACTGCTGAGCCACTAGGGAAGCCCCTAGAAAGAGAAGAGAATTGTAATATTTGGAAAACATCATTAATAATTACCACATGGGAATTTTTTTTGCAGGTTCCAGAGCTTTAGTTCCTAAAGGGTTAATGGTCCTTCTGCTTTCACTCTTTTAAACTTAACAATTCAATAATCCTAACAAAAGAAAAAATTATTTATAAAGCAATGGTAAATAGTTTGGGAGAGTGTTGTTAGTTGTTCAGAAGAACAGGGCTAGGTGCTGAAGGTTGGTAGTAATGCTTCCTTCCACCAGACTTGAAAATGCTCTGAGCTAGAATGGATTTCTGTCCACAAAGCTATTTCTAGCGTCAGTGGTAAGACTTTCTATTGGCTTAATAATGATGAGTCAATTTCATCCAAAGCTAAGGAAACTGGAGGCAAAGATTTGAAATAAACACAGGGAGATTCTCTGAGTGAAAGGGAAAGGAGTTGTCATCAAACTCCCTGTATAGCTATAGACAACTGAGGACCTTGACTCTGCCTAAGGGGGATTGTAAATTTGGGATTTTAAAACTAGATGTATGCTCCTTCCAGAGGAAGCAGGAAAGGAAGAAATAAGGCAGATAACTCCCATTAATTGGGTGCTGGTAAAACTGCAGGTATTCTCCTAGGTGTTTGAAACATCCCTATGAAGGCATGATTTCAAAATTCAGTATTACAGAAAGTATCACCACAATTCTTTGAGGAAAAGCCACAAGATAAAACTAGGTGATACACAAACCTATGGCAGAATTAGAAACAAAGCCTTCTCTTTTTCTCCTCATCACATGCTCCTCATTTTGCTTCAATTTCTTACTATTTCATTTTAACGTGCCATTTAGTAGTGGAAAGTGAAAGTCGCTCAGTTGTGTCTGACTCTTTGCGACCCCTTGGAATTCTCCAGGCCAGAATACTGGAGTGGGTAGCCTTTCCCTTCTCCAGGGGATATTTCCAACCCAGGGATTGAACTCAGGTCTCCACATTGCAGGTGGATTCTTTACCTGCTGAGCCACTGGTAAGGAGATCCCCTAGAGAAGGGAAAGGCTACCCACTCCAGTATTCTGGCCTGGAAAATTCCATGGACTGTATAGTCCATGGGGTTGCAAAGAGTCAGACATGACTGAGAGATTTTCACTTTCAGTGATTAATAGTTGCCATTTTAATACAGTCATAAGTAAAAACTTCATAAATCCCTTTGCTAAAAGAGCTTTGCTGCCATTATTAGATGAGAAAGCAAACCAATGGAATTTTCCAGAAAGACAATTACATGTGATGTCCCACAAATCTGATTGGTATGGACGAGTCAGGCAAAGAACCAACTTATCTATGTTAGAATACACTGTTTACCCACAAGTGCAATTCTAGAAGGTTAGGTAGATTCCATGTCCTTTGGATAGAGTCAATAAATTAAAGGGGTTTCTTGCTGGAGTACCCTAAAGATCATGGTCTAGGTCAGTGCTGGTCAAAAAGTGTAGTCTGAGGGCCAATGCTAATCAACAGATGGTGCCACATCGTGCCTGTCTACAAACTGGTCTACAAACTGCCTGTCTTTACTGGTCCACCTAGAAATTTGTAGTGTTGTGCTGAAATGTGTATCAATGCACCACTTCTAACATCAAGCAAGTCTTGCTGCAATTGCATGTGTGTGTATATGTGGATATGTGTGTGTATATTATTTTATACAGATCATATATATTCATATGGGCTTCCCAGGTAGCCACTAGTGGTAAAGAACCCTCCTGCCAATGCAGGAGACATAAGAGACATGGGTTCGATCCCTGGGTTGGGAAGATCCCCTGGAGAAGGGCATGGCAACCCACTCCAGTATTCTTGCCTGGAGAATTCCATGGACAGAGGAGCCTGGTAGGCTACAGTCCGTGGGTTGCAGAGTCGGACACGACTGAAGTGACTTAGCACGCATATATTCATATGTGTGTGTGTTTAGTGACATTGTTGATTCACACATTGGTGTAGGCTCTGAATCTCACTATGGACCAATAACAGGTCTCTGAGTCTCAAGTGATATTGGCATATCCACAAGTGTGGATAGCTCTGTGTCAATAAAAATGTTTTATTTCAGACTATATGAGAAGTATTAACCAGGCATAATTAGTTTGAGAAGTGTGTAGAAACAGTAATGCTCCCTTTCTGATAGCACGTATGTCTTGAGAGACCAGACATACCCATGAAGATTTTAGACTTTATATAATGGAGTTCTGCCAATCCACTGGTGCTTTTCTTAGCTGTTCTGTTGACATTTCCATTGATTGCTTCTTTCTCAGGTCTTCTCAAATATCACATATTGTTCTTAAATAGCTTGTCAAAAAAAGGCTATCTCCATTAAATGAATTACCTTATTAATAGTAAAATAAAAACCTACTTTCAAACACTCTTGACAGCTTACTATGTAACAGACCCCTCCCTAAACGCTCTACATTATTTGGGGTATTTAATACTAATAAGAATCCTATAAAATAAGCACTATTATTATCCCCATTTTACAATGAGAAAACTGAGGCGCAAAGTCTAAGTGATTTGTCCTAAATCACACATCAGCAAGTGGACAGAATAAGAGCCCAACTGATGTACTTTAGCCCTCTAGTCTATATTCATAACAATCATGGTGTGTTCCTTTGTAAGGGGAAGAGAATGAACATTCATTTAATGAAAAGACTCCAGGACTAAGACTCAAAAGACCCAGGTTTTTAATCCGACTCCTGCCACTGACTAGCCATGTAACCATGGGCAAAACCCTCCTGCATTTGGATTTCAGTTTCTCAACCTAGAAAAACGAGCAGGGTGGAATAGATGTTTTCTCAGGTCTTTTTCAGCTTTAAGGTTCTCTGAGCCTGTAAGTGTAGATTTCTTATTAAGAGCAGAGGCTTATGAATATATCTTTTATAGAGAATTTCTTGTCCAAATAGAATTCGTTGTTTCTAATACAGCAAAGAGTAATGCTCCAGGCTATCTGCCTGGATGTAGAAATAGCCTTACAATATAAAACTGGATATGAGCAGGAGGGTCATTGAAATAGGATCCAATCCCTTTGCTTTCTGCTAAAGACAGGATGGAAAAATTACACACAAGTAATAAGTATGACATTTAATATTTTGATTTTTCTTACTGCTCTCCTCTAGGAATAAGGCTAACCTACCTTGTAGCTTGACTTGGCTTCATAAGGAATGAGTTTTTCTCCCTGTCTAGAGTTTTGTCAGTCTGGAAGTGTTTAAATATTTAGGTATTTTGTTTCTTACATACAGCAGATTTTGCCAAGTTTCATAGCTCAACAGTCCACCATTTCTGGTACTAAGCCATAATGAACAAAGAATACACTGTTAGTATAGTCTTCTTCCACTCAGGGAGATGGTGTGATTTGTAATGAACAGTGGGTATTAATGCCTACAGATTTAGATCCATTTGTACCACAAATAATCAGTCTGGAAAGAAAAACATTTCTGCTCTCCAATTTGAAGGAAAAACAAACTAAAAATAAGTAAGTAGTTATGTTCTCTCAAATATGCATATAAAGGCACAGCAATGGCTCAGTGCTTCTGTCTGCTGAGAAGGAAATGGCAGGAGAGCAGTTTTCAAAAATATTAGAGGGTTTTTAAATGTCAGATTTACCACCTTTCATTGTCATTTCACTTTGCCTGTTGAGCCATGTTAGATTTAGGCTCGCCATGGTAACCTTCAGCATCCTCTCCTTGGGTGACAAGTACATTTGTCCTTTTGAGGCTTTCTTCTCTTTTTTGGGGGTTTTGTTTTTTCAGCTGATAATTAGTTTACTTGAGCCAAATGAGGCCTTTTTTCTGAGGTTTTTACGTACATGATGAAAGGTCATGAGGCTAAAGTCAGCTAAGCCAGCAGGGAATCTGGGCCAGGATCCCAGTGGAAAAATAAAAGGCATAATTCTCACAGTATGACTTTTTACTAATTATGAATGTTCTCTGTGTTAAGGGAAATTATGGGTCAACACTCAGGCTATTCTGATCCCAAGACTATTAAAATATGGATGCTCACCATTACCAGGAGTTCACTGGATATTTACCACCATAGGTCCCCCTGATCTAGAGGGGTGGTAGACCCTTCCTCAAAAATAAGTGCTCATTTAGAGTGACATTTTCAAACCTGTTCTAGGATAACCAGTGCCAGGAAGTTTAAAACTAAACTCTTCTAGTAGCTGATTTATGGTCCCTTGTTTATCTGGAGAGTACGATGGAAAGACCTGAATGATAATTCCCATCTGCTAGTATCTGTATAATTTTAAGGAAATCTCTTAAATTACCTTGGCCTCAATTTCTGCTTCTGTAAAAGGAGGTATTAGACCAGATGATTCAACTGTTTCTAGTTGGAAAAAGGTTATGATTGTAAGGCATTAGGATATAAAGATTAAGTCCTTGTGACAACAGCACATCCCAGTTTTCCCTCAAACCCTTGTCCTACGGTTTTCTCTAGACTCAAATTGACCTGAATTAACAGAATGAGACAGGGACTTCCCTGGTGGCTCAGATGGTAAAGAATCTGCCTGCAATGCAGGAGACCCGGGTTCAATCCCTGGGTCAGGAAGATCCCCTGGAGGAGGAAATGACAACCCACTCCAGTATTCTTGCCTGGAGAATTCCATGGACAGAAGAGCCTGGTGGGCTATAGTCCATAGGGTCTCAAAGAGTTGGACACAACTGAGTAACTAACATAAGGACAGGACAATAGAATGATACATTCTATTACAATAAGGCTTGAACCAAGGAAATGCTGCAACATTGACATTAAGCTCCATGAAAAAACTCTGCATACCTAAAATTACCTACAAGATTAAGAGATAGCATTTATTAGCCACCTACAACATGCAGGGCACCTTACTAGCATTTTATTTACATTGTCCAATCTAATTCTCGGTGACAGCCTGTTAGGGAAAAAGAAGGCATCCAGTAAGCAGCGTTTCTTTTCCATGCCTTCGTTCCGATCTAATTGAGATTATAGAGATCAGTATAGCAGAATAAAATTTTGCCTTTATGAATAAAACAATTAGAAATAAATGACAGAGTGTGGCTTATATATGTGGACAAGTAGGTTTCATAATATCGAACAAGAATATTGGACAAACTTAACATCCAAAACTGGGCATTATGAGAAATGCAAACAGTCCCAGGCATCACTAGATCAGCACAGGCTTTTTCTACTACTTGGGCGCCCTATAGCATGGAGAAGCAGAGCAACATATGCGCTCCTTGGAGCCATCTTGTCTCTCAAGTGAAAGGAAAAGAGGTTCAATTGAGTTATAAATACCTTGCTTCTCTTCCACACAAACCAACTAGGAAACTCACTGCAGCTCCATGAAAAATAATAGGGATAGGGCTTGAAGTCAGGAAGGTAATAGACCTTCCTCTGAACATACAGAGACTAGAGGTGGGGGAAAAGCAAGTAACCCTTAAGAAACAGGTTCAATATATGACAAAAACCACTACAATATTGTAAAGTAATTAGCCTCCAACTAATAAAAATAAATGGAAAAAAAAAGAAACAGGTTCAGAGAAATGAAGTATTTTGTTGGAGATTACAGAACTAGTAAGAGGAGAAATTAGGATTCAATCCCAGTTCTGCCTGACCACAGAACCCATACTCACGCCTGCATTTCTTTCCCCACTGTGTTACCCTACAGTTTGTACCTTAGCTATATTGATATTTTACTACTAGCTTAAGACACACTCAATTGTTTTCTTCAATTGAAAAATCTCCTGCTCTGCAAGGCTCTTAGATTATGGCTTCCGTCTCTAATAATATCAGCACACACAACCCATCAGAATGGGTTATCACCCAAGACAGACTAGCCTGGTCCTCAAAATGACTGATAAGAAGTGATTTTTCCTATGTCAGAAAAAAACAGGAAGTTTCTGGCTTTTGTCTTCCTCTTGTTTTGTAGATTGAAAAAAAATTAAAGGAATATGAAGTGCTTTGTGATCTGCCAATTTAATCCTGCAGCTCCTAATACTAGACCACATAAATAATGAACCACAATGTTTTTAATGGACAAATTTCTAAGGAAAGATAATGTCTGGTAATGTTTTCCAGGTTTAAAGATTCTAGCCATATACCAAGATACTTGAATTAACAAATCTTCAGATGCCAAATTTCACCATAAAAAAAATTCACACAGGATTAAAGTTCAGTTCAGTTCAGTCGCTCAGTCTTGTCCAGCTCTTTGTGACCCCATGGACTGCAGCATGCCAGGCTTCCTTGTCCATCACCAACTCCCAGGAGCTTGCTCAAACTCGTGTCCATCTAGTCAGTAATGCCATCCAACTATTTCACCCTCCATCATCCCCCTCTCCTCCTGCCTTCAATCTTTCCCAGCATCAGGATCTTTTTCAACGAGTCAGTTCTTTGCCTCAGGGGGCAAAAATATTGGAGATTCAGCTTCAGCATCAGTCCTTTCAGTGAATATTCAGGACTGATTTCCTTTAGGATTGATTGGTTTGATCTCCTTGCAGTCCAAGGGACTCTCAAGAGTCTTCTCCAACACCACAGTTTGAAAGCATCAATTCTTTGGCGCTCAGCTTTCTTTATAGTCCAACTCTCACATCCATACATGACTATTGGAAAAATCATAGCTTTGACTAGATGGACATTTGTTGGCAAAGTAATGTCTCTGCTTTTTAATATGCTGTCTAGTTTGGTCATAGCTTTTCTTCCAAGGAGCAAGCATCTTTTAATTTCATTGCTGTAGTCCATCTGCAGTGATTTTGGAGCCCAAGAAAATAAAGTCTGTCACTGTTTCCATTGTTTCCCCATCTATTTGCCATGAAGTGATGGGACTGGATGCCATAATCTTAGTTTTCTGAATGTTGAGTTTTAAGTCAGCTTTTCACTCTCCTCTTTCACTTTCATCAAGAGGCTCTTTAGTTCTTCTTCACTTTCTGCCATAAGGGTGGTATCATCTGCATATCTGAGGTTATTGATATTTCTCCCGGCAATCTTGATTCCAGCTTGTGCTTCATCCAGCCCAGCATTTGCATGATGTACTCTGCATATAAGTTAAATAAGCAGGGTGACAATATACAGCCTTGATGTACTCCTTTCCCAGTTTGGAACCAGTCTGTTTCCATGTCTGATTCTAACTGTTGCTTCTTGACCTGCATACAGATTTCTCAGGAGGCAGGTAAGATGGTCTGGTATTCCCATCTCTTTCAGAATTTTCCACAATTTTTTTGTGATCTACACAGTCAAAAGCATTGGCATAGTGAATAAAACAGAAATAGATGTTTTTCTGGAACTCTCTTGCTTTTTCAATGATCCAATGGATGTTGGCAATTTGATCTCTGGTTCCTTTGCCTTTTCTAAACCAGCTTGAACATCTGGAAGTTCTCAGTTTACATACTGTTGAAGCCTGGCTTGGAGAATTTTGAGCATTACTTTGCTAGCATGTGAGATGAATGCAATTGTGCAGTAGTTTGAACATTCTTTGGCATTGCCTTTCTTTGGGATTGGAATGAAAACTGACCTTTTCCAGTCCTGTGGCCACTGCTGAGTTTTCCAAATTTGCTGGCATATTGAGTGCAGCACTTTCACAGCATCATCTTTAGGATTTGAAATAGGCTCAACTGGAGTTCATAGTGATGCTTCCTAAAGCCCACTTGACTTTGCATTCCAGGATGTCTGGCTCTAGGTGAGTGATCATACCATCATGGTTATCTAGGTCATGAAGATCTTTTTTGTACAGTTCTTTCTGTGTACTCTTGCCACCTCTTCTTAATATCTTCTGCTTCTGTTAGGTCCATACCATTTCTGTCCTTTATTGTGCCCATCTTTGCATGAAATGTTCCCTTGGTATCTTGAATTTTCTTGAAGAGATCTCTAGTCTCCCATTCTATTGTTTTCTTCTATTTCTTTACATTGATCACTGAGGAAGGCTTTCTTATCTCTCCTTGCTATTCTTTGGAACTCTGCATTCAAATGGGTATATCAAAAGGACTTGGATAAATTTCAATCTGTCTAGCAAAGAGTTAAAGGTGATGATGAAGGAGTACACACTCTCTGAAGTCTAAGACCTGAACCCAGCAGGATGCAGGACCACATTCCTGGTCCTAGAATGAAAAATAGCAACTGTGTAATCATAGAGATTAACAATATTATTCCAAGAGAAACAAAAGTCTCGAGGGTGGGTCATTGAGCTCCAAGAAATAGGAAGCAGCACTACCATGGTAACATGGGGCTAAGAGGCATATCCCTGGTCTCTTAAATATTGTTACTTCTGTTCATGAAGCTTCTGACAACAAAATATATCATCCCAATGCATCCTTTCCATGAATAGAGGTCTAGCTACTTAGAGTAGACATTTGGCCTTTGGGTACTCATTATCTGCCAAGTTTACAAGGAAGAGACAAAAAGGATACCGAATCACCAAGGGAAAATGATGGTGCAAACATTCCATCTCTCCTGATAAATGGTATGAAAATATTTGAGTATATGGAAAGTGAAATCATCCAAAAATAGATTTGTTTTTACATCTTAAAAAACAAACACAAAGAGTTCTGGAAGATACCACAGTGAAAATGTTCATTAAATGCATCACTACATCATGTAAAAAGCAGTAGATAGTCACAAATTCACAGGTTGTATTTTATTCTCTGCTACAGAAAGCATCTCCTCATTAGCAACAGAGCTGGGAAGACATTGAAGATATCATTACTCTTAATAAGGTGATCTATTTATTTTCTTCTTGATGGTGACAAGAGCTGATATGAGAAGGAGAATGGAGGAAGGGCAGCATTAACAAGTACCCAGACACTATTTCCAGGAAAGACATTATACCATTTGTGTAAATTAGGAGTAAGAGATGAGAAGACATCAAATAATAAGAAGCTGATATTCCAGCCAAACTATGTAAATTTAAGTCTAAATCCTAGTCTGTTAAAGATATCTATAAGAAAATATCATTCATCCATATTAAAAGCCTTTTCAAAATTAAAATTGACACTGGCAATTTCAGAATATATTATTTCCACAGTATTTAACCTCCGGGAACCTACGTGATCCTCATGTAAAAGAATAATGGAAATGTCTTTTTGTTTGTCTCCTTTGTTTGGGTTTTGTCAGAAAAGAAGCCTAGCAAAAGGTCATGATTAAGAACTGTTACTCTGGTTTTCTTCTCTGCTTATCACAGATTTCCATTTTGCTCTTAATATATATTTGATAAATGTTCAAATGAATAAATTGTCCTTTGTCAGGTATGCTTGGCACATAACACGCAACAAGAGAGGCCTGTTCTCTAATGACTCCATAATGACTATACAGTTTTTGAAGGAAAAAGGGGAGGATTAGCATCTCATTTGTTGAATAAATATGTACTGAAAACCTACTATGTGCCAAGTGCTCTGATAGGCCCTTGAGGGATACAGAATAAAGCAGATACTGTCCCTGGCTCATAAAGACCTAAAGCAATCAGAAACAGCAGAGATTAAATAATTAAACAAATAGCATACTATCATTTTGTATTAGTCAGGTTGGGCTGACATAGTAAGATATAGGCACACCTGCTTTACTGTGCTCCACAGATATTGCAGTTTTTACAAATTGAAGACTTGTGGCAACCCTGCATGTCAGATGATGGTTGTCATTTTTTTTTTTTTTTGGAAAAAAGTATTTTTTGGCAATGAAGTATTTTTAAATTAAAGTACACACATTTATTAGACATAATGCTATTGCACACTCAACAGACTACAGTATAGTGTAAACATAAATTTATATGCACTGACACCAAAAAGATTTGTGTGACTTACTTTATTATAATCTTTGTTATATTTCGGTGGTCTGGAACCAAACCGAAATATCTCTGAGGTCTGCCTGGAAGGGTAATGGTAAGGGTAATAAGCATTATACAGTTTCAAATAGAGGTCAGGTTCACTTTCACTTTAGAAAGAAGAGCCTGATTTGTAGTGTGTAAGTAAGAGTGCCTGTGTGCCAGGGCCTGCAAACTCTTATTTTATACTTAGTCTTAGAGTATAAGACTGGCCTGGCCACACACTGTCAAAATGTCTACTTTCCACATTCCATGATGTTTCTGCTCTGCTGCTATGTAAGATGGGTACTTTCGTTCCTTTCCTTCATGAGAGAAAATATGGAAATGAAAGGGCAGGGAGATGGCGTCCTTGCCTTAATACTCTCTTCTCCTTCTCTTCCTTCATCAATTATAATATTAATAGTTATAATATATAACATTTATAATAGTAATTATAAACATTTGTAACAATAATTAATATTTATTGTTCACATATATATCAGACATTGTGATATTTTTACATGGGCTATATATTTTTAAAATTAATTTATGTATTGGCTGTCCTGGTCTTTATTTATTTATTTGTACTGGCCTTTATTGGTCTTTGCTGCTACGCAGGCTCTCCTCTAGTTGTGGCAAGCAAGGACTACTCTCTAGTTGCGGTGCATGGGCTTCTCACTGCACTGGCTTCTCTAGTTGCAGAGCACAGGCTCTAGGAGCATGGGCTTCAGTAGTTGTGGCTCCCAGGCTCTAGAGCACAGGCTCAATAGTTGTGGGGCACAGACTTAGCTTCTCCCCAGCCTGTGGGATCTTCCTGGATCAGGGATCTAACCCATGTCTCCTACATTGGCAGGCGGACTCTTCACCACTGAGCCACCATCACCAAGGAAGCCCCTACATGGATTATCTTATTTAACCCTCAAAGCAATCCTATGGGGACTTCCCTGGTGTGGTCCAGTGGGTAAGACTTTGCCTTCCAATGCAGTGGATGCAGGTTCAATGCCTGGTCAGGAGACCTAAGATCCCACATGCCTCGCAACCAAAAAACCAAAACATAAAACAGAAGCAATGTTGTAACAAATTCAATAAAGACTTTAAAAGTAGTCCACATTAAAAAAAAAATCCAATGATACAGATACTATTATTTTTCTATTTTACAGACTATAAAACTATGGCTGTGAAAGGGGTTCCATAACTTGCCCCAGCTAGAGTGAAACAGCAGTGATTTGATTAGTTACCGCTAAAGCCTGTATTCTTCACAAGCAGACTGTTTTACTCTCAGTGATGTGTGCCCAGGTTCAGTCTTAGTAGCAATGCCTAGTGAAGGGATACAAAGAGAATCATCCCCTTCTTCTCTGCTTAACCACTGTGTTCACTTTTACTGCCTCTGCTTTGAAAAGTTTCAACAGATAATAGAAATGCCTGACTGTTACCAACTTGAGAAAGGATGGTCTCTTCTTCATCCTGTGGAAATAATGCACAAACCCAAGACTTTAAGACCCCTGAACTTCACTGAAGGGAAGAGGAGAGTGTAATGGATTTTTCCCATCAAGTATCTATTATTTAATGTAGTCCTTCACCTCACTAAGGAGAATACCATCTGATTCCATACTTCAACTGCAGAATGGTTAAAAGAAAATAACAGGAAATTGGAGAATGGCTTTGTGATGTTTATTTCCCAGCTGAAAGTACAGATTGAATCTTCTAATTTCCTTAATGGGCATAATGCTAGTCTGGGAAATTATTAACAGTTTGGATTTGATTCAAAAACTTGGTCATATATTTTGTTAAGCTCATATTTACTGGAGCACAAGGCAACCTACAGTAACAAGCATCAAAAGTCTGTTTTCCTGCCCACATTATGAGCAGATGGAGCATAGACATTTAAATATGCCAAGCTTTTTGATTAAGAGCCTGATTATAGTCAGATCAGGATGAAGAATCATGGCCCTATGTAAAGGTTCTCTGAATTTTAAAATACTACTGGACCTTTACTTGACTTCTTTGAAATCAGATACTAGAGTCTTATAAAATTGGGAGTTTAAACAACAAAAACAAACTCTGACTGCACTAAACTGAACATAGGAAGGAAAGAGCTGGTTTTCAGCAGATCAAGAACAAACCTTCCCCCAATGTTGCCAGATCAATGAGTTATTACTGTTATCACACAAAATAGACATGAACATAGGATTAGGATGGGGTTTGGGTTATTGAGATAGTAGAGAAAATCAGGATAATTTGGGGGGACATGACCTACTCTGGTACTATAAAAAACCAGATGCTGAAAGTATAAGGACTCCTGCTCCTGGGAACCAAATCCTTCTCATTTTCCTTGGAATGACAATGGCTAGATCTGGAGCCGCCTTATCCAAATTCTCTAGCATTAACATGCCCGTAGGGTTTCCCCCCAACTTCTCAAGAATGTATTCCATAAGAGACTACTGAAAGGTAGTAAACCTGTTCAAACACTAGTGAGGGCCCTTCAAATATAAAAGCACTAAATAGGGAGGCCTGAAATGTTTCAACCTAAAAAAAAAGCAGTATAATATAACAGTACGTAGGTTTTGAAATCTAAAAAAAATTAAGCTGAAAATCCAGTTATGCACCTTACTTCACTGTATGATCTTGGATAAATTCTTTATGGCCTCAGTTTTGTCATCTGTGAAATAGGTCAAAATAGTATCAGCTTCCTAAGGCAGCTGTGAGGATAAAACTATGCAGAAAGCCAGGCATATATTATCAGCATTTGCTTTTTGAAGGCATCAGAAGCAGTCCAGAAAATGTTGGAACAACAATGAATAATTATTAACCATCTCTTTGGCTTTGCTGCAATTAAAAATCTTACTGGATTGCTACAGTCAGATTCTTATATGCTGTCCTGCGTTGCTTCTTCAACTGTAGTCGCTAATATTGCTTTGCAGATGTTTCAGATACTACCTGGGTTTCCTGGACTCTCAAAATGGATTTGAAGTAGCTTAGATAAAACTAGAACACATCTTTGTCTTTTCCCTATCACCCGGCATCTGACTACTCCTGCTGCTGAGAGGCAGTATTGTACAGCAATGAAGAGGGAGGCCAGACTGCCAGTTCCAATCTCAAATTTTCTCAGTTACTAGCTATGTGACAATTACTTTATTTCCTTATGCCTCAGCTCCCCATCTGGAAAAAAGTAAAGATACTAATAATAAGAGAACTTACCTCACAGTGTTGCTGGGAGGGTCACATGATTTAATGCAAGTAAAATATCTGGCACATAACAAGCACTGAATCAATGTTAGCTATTATTATTTTTCCTTCTGCTTAACATTCATGACCCAGACTACCAAATGGTTGTACAGTCTTCTGATGACAACACTCAGAAGCATACCCAGATGGGATAGATGAAACAAACATACATGAACTCTAATACAGCAATGGGTCCAAACTCTAAGCAGGCAATCCCTTGGGGGTCACAGAGTTACTGCAAGCTCTCTGTAAAACATATGTGCACCCATATTTTCTCAAAGAGCTGCAATTTTTAAAAAAACAGATACTAGAGGGGTAGATTTCAAATTGTTTGACTGTTGAAAAGAGGTCCTGATACATATATAATTCTGTGTGTCATCAAGTTCTGAAAGCAGATTATATTGAAAGATATTACAGCTGTAAATGATATCTTGATGTCATCATCCTATGTTCCTCAAAATACAGTGCATTAAATGACTGAAAATATATTCATAGTTTGCTACATCAAAAATAATAGTGGTGTAGCTCTTTTAGAAAAAGAATATTACTTATATTAAATGATTACTTCTACAATTAATCATACTCAAACTTCTAAGAATCACAGAACCTGGTAGTTACAAATGTGCTAAGTCATGAAAAATATGAGTCTTATCAAACTAAGGATAAAGTTAACAACACTGAAAAATCAGCAAAATAAACCTGCATTCTAATTAAAAGAATTTCCATAAAACCTTTAAAATATTTTTAAAGGATTTTGGGATGTCTTAAAAATTTAGATTTAGTATGACTTCAGCATCTGTAAAGCATAAAACATCTATCAAGGAGTTTAAAATTTACTCAGTTGCATGAATGTGTGTGGAGAATCTGAAGCCTTTTTTGTTGTTTTTTTGGCTGTCATTCAGGTATCTTTCTTTTTAGGTTAAGTCATTAATTGTTACGACTTTCACACCTATTGAAGAAAGGAAAGTGACAATATTCATCAATGTCAATTTAATTGAAAAACAATGTATCATTCTTTTATTTCTGAGTAGGAATGCAAAGAGCAAAAGAATGTGTTTAATAATTCCATTTGTTGTATGTGTGATCCTGGGCACATTTTGTGACTTTGGGGAAGAATCCTAACTTCTCTGAGACTCCACTTTCTGTCCAATTTATTTCAAGTCAGTGATGGCCTTCTTGGAAATACAGAGAGTCCATACTGAGGGCAACAGTGCCTATTTCACAAGGTCATGAAAAAATTTAACTGTAAACACATATGTAAAAGAGCCACACATGTAATAAGCATTCAATAAATATTAGCTGAATATGAATTTACATCAAAAATAAGGAATGAGCTATGGAAGAATAGGAGGTACAAGTGATCTAGACCTCTGGACATAAATGAACCACATATAATAGACAAATGTTGCAAATACTATATTCAGTTAAGTTATATGAAATAGACATAGCACTAACAGAAATATAAATAACAACTAGAGATTTCCATTTACAGCAATATGACAGACTTGATATTTTTAAAAACTTGTGTATACAAAAGATTGTGAAAGTGAAAGTGTTAGTTGCTCAGTCCTGTCCGACTCTTTGCGACCCCATGGACTGTAGCTCACCAGGCTCCTCTGTCCATGGAATTCTCCAGGCAAGAATACTGGAGTAGGTAGCCATTCCCTTCTCCAGGGAATCACAAGGAAGTATAAAGAATCAACAGGGTCAAAAAGAGAGAGCTGAAAATCTTAAAGATAAGCTGACAAACTAGCCCTATGGATGCCTTGGAAATATCTGAAGACCTCTGCAACCAAAAACCTTGAGTTTTAACCTCTGTGAAAGAACAGGAGACAAGGCATGAGTCTCATTAAAATAGAAGTTGGAAATGAAACCCCAGAATTAAGCTGAGATCCTTTATGTAAAAAGGAGTTTAGTAAAAGAGTAGTTTAGAAAATAATTCACCTGCTGGCAAAAGGACACCATAAAAGGAAAATGTCCATCTTATCTTTGGCTCTGATTGAGGAAAAACAAACAAAAAATTCTTCCCTGAGTATTCTTAGCCCTGAGAATTATGTGACTAAATCACAAACCAGGAAACTGACAGCAGATGGTCTTAGGATTGTAGCACTAGAGAATGATGGGGAAAAGTAAACACAAATCATGCACACCCACACACCTTCCACCCACCCTCAAGGTATGCCCATTATAAAAGCACACCAAGCAATAACACATGAACAAGATTTAAACACACAAAGAAAGCAGTATATCATTAAAATAATAGGAAATGAAACAAACAGCAAAAGCAGAATTAGGCCTTCAAATACATCAGACTTTGAAAGTATAAAATATAGACTGTAAACTAAGTGTCTAATTTTAAAGAATAAAAAATATGAGGAAGAATAAGTGTCTCAAAAAAAGACTAAGAAATTTAAATGAGAATAGAATTTTAAGAAATAAGAGATATAATCTTTAAAAATAAAATGTAATGATAAAACAGCACACTGGAGTCAGCTAAAGAGAGGAGAAGAGAGGGCAGGAGAGAAACACAAATATGGAAAATTGAAAGAGAGGCCAAGAGACATGAATGATAGACTGAGAAGGCCCAATATACATATAACTGAAAGGAAGAAGAAAAGTAGAGAAATTTGTGTATTGCAGAGGAGGGGCATAAAGAGAAAATGGCTGAGAATTTTCCACAGTGGATAAAAGACATGAATCTTCAGATTCAGGATGAAAAAATTTTCAAAGAAGATAAATATAAGAGATCTATATACAAAACATTCTAGTGAAACTGTATAACATCAGAGATACGGATTTTTAAAGTATGCAAAGAGAAAAAGATTATCTTCAATGGAACAAGAGTAGAATTCTCAGTTGTACTAGCAGAAGGCAGATGACAGCCAGAAAATAACTCCACAGGGATGGGGAAAATAGCAATCAGTCTGGAAATTACCATTTAAGAGTGAAGATAAGGCACATTTTAGGAAAGTCAAAATGATGAGAGTTTGTCACCAACAGATCCTAACTAAATGAAATTTTAAAAGATGTATTACAGAAAGAAGGAAACAGAATCTAGAGGCAAACACCAAGATAGAGAATGGAAAACAAATAAGTAAACATATAGATACAGCAAAATAAATAGTGACTAAATATTTAAACTAATAATGATTAATTGGAGATGAACACTACATAAAATAATGAAATAAAATTCTGGACAAATATAAAATGTAACAAGGGCAGAGTGATCCAATTTAAAGAGGTCTGAAGTCCTTATAATTTTCAGGAAGACTTAAAAATACTGATTAACTTTAGAACTTATAAAGTTAAGAATGTGTGTTAAGATTTTACAACCAATAAAAAATTAGAAAATAATACATAATTTCAAAATTAGAACAAAATCAGGGTAGAACTAAAACATTAACCTCAGTGAATCCAAAAGTGAGAAAGAAGAGATAAAAAGTACAGAAAAGTCAGGATAAATAGAAAGTACAAGAAATAAAAATACATACAAATACAACAGTAACACACAGAATGTAAACTGGACAAACTTTTCATTTAAAAGATAATTTGACTGGATGACAATATGGAAACCAACTATATGCTGTTAACAAGAGACATAAAATGTAGAATGCAGAAAGGTTAAAAGTAAAAAGACAGAAAATTTTATATCAAGAAAATAACTTAAAAATATAATCAGAAAATCACTAAATAAAGCCAGTATTATGAATAAAGAGAGCTGAGATTAAAGATACATTGTATCAGGAAGATAGAACAATTCTAAACTTGTGTGTATGTAGTGGCATCAGCTCAAAATTTGAAAACTTTTTGGAAAAAATAAAGTTCCAAAATTTAAAACTTTTTGGAAAAAATAACAAAGAAAAAAATTTAAATCCATCATTATGGTGAGAGGTTTTTTGTACCTCTCTTAGTATTTAGAAGATTAAGAAAACCAAAAATAAACAGATTTAAACAGCTCAATGGAGGGGTTTCCCCTGTGGCTCAGTGGTAAAGAATTCACCTGCAATGCAGGAGATGCAGGAGACTGGGTTTGATCCCTGGTCGGGAAGATCCCCTGGAGGAGGAAATGGCAACCCACTCCAGTATTCTTGCCTGGACAATCCCATGGACAGAGGACCTAGTGGGCTACTCTCCATGGGGTTATAGAGAGTCGGACATGACTGAGTACACACACACAAACAGCTCAATATACAATTTTGATTTAATGGATGGAGATTTCATAGCTATCCATGTATCTACACAGACAAACACACACTCCAAGTACATGCAATTTTTTATTCATGTTCAAAGAGTGCTTGTCAAAATTGTGCATTGTCTATTGTTGAGGTATAGGGCATACACATACACATACACATACTTCTAAATGTTTAGTGTGTACTTATACAAAATGCACATCCTTTGTTGGGTAGGGCTTCCCTGATAGCTCAGTAGGTAAAGAATCCACCTGCAATGCAGGTGACCCCAGTTTGATTCCTGGGTCAGGAAGATCCACTGGAGAAGGGATAGGCTACCCACTCCAGTATTCTTGGGCTTCCCTTGTGGCTCAGCTGGTAAAGAATCTGTCTGCAGTGCGGGAGACCTGGGTTTGATCCCTGGGTTGGGAAGATCCCTGGAGAAGGGAAAGGCTACCCACTCCAGTATTCTGGCCTAGAGAATTCCATGGACTATACCCATGGGGTCACAAAGAATCAGACACAACTGAGCAACTTTCACTTCACTTTCACTTTGTTGGGTACACATTTTTTTACAGGCACACATCATTTATGAAAAATTGATCATATATAACTGACCCTTGAACAACATGGGTTTGAACTGCACGGTCCACTTATATGCAGATTTTTTCAATGAATAGATTTTTTCAAATGAAACTTGTGTTTTCATTATACAGATCTTTCACTCAGTATGGGGAAAACTGCACTTGATTAGAGATTACAATATGTGAAATCAAAAGAACTAGGGTTTGTGTCCTAATTCTATCCAAACTGCTTCAGCTTCCTGAAGCTTGGTTGAGTCATTTATCAGTTCCTTTGTTTTTGAGCTAGAGATAGCACTATGCAGACTGTGCTACAAGGTTGGTTCCTCTAACCTTGTTCAAGAGCTAACTGTACTTGGTCAAAAATTATGGCTCAACTGAGAATCCATGTTAAACAGAAAATGTTGTCACATGCAACTAATCTAGAAAGCAATACAAAAAATTTAAAAAATCTTTTCCATTTCGAAATCTAAAATGATTTCTTAGTAATTTCGAGTTCAGAAAAAGGAATCAGGGGCTTCCCTGATTGTCCAGGGGTTGAGAGTCTACCTGCCAACTCAGGGGACACTGGTTTGATCCCTGGTCCAGGAAGATCCCACCTGCCGCAGAGCAACTAAGCCCCTGTGCCACAACTACCGAGCCTAAGCACCACAACTGCTGAAGCCTGCATGCCTAGAGCCTGTTCTCCACAACAAGAGAAGCCACCACAATGAGAAGCTTGCACACTGCAATGAAGAGTAACCCCACTCACCACAACTAGAGAAAGCCAGTGCATAGCAAGAAAAACCCACCACAGCCAAAAATTAAAATAAATAAATAAATCTTAAAAATAAAACAAAAAAGGAATTAAAGTAGAAATTAGAGAATAACTATAATGAAATAAAAATTAAAATACTATATTACATGTCCAAACTTATGGGATACAGATGAAGTGACATTAGATAGAAACTTAGCTCGATTTAGGTATGAAGAAATATTGAATATTTGTAAACAAAGCATCCAGCTTAAAAAAAAATCAGAAAAATAATGTGTTAAAACCCAAAACAATTGAAAGGGGAAAAAATAAGGATAAGCACAGAAAATAATAAAATACAAAAGATACAATAGAAAGGATCAATAAAGTCAAAAATTGGTTCTATGAAGACTAAAAGAAATTGACCAAAAAAAACTTCCATCAAGATTGAACACAAAGAGAATGCACAAATAATATTAGGAATTAAAAGGAGCATAACTATATATCAATGATAAATTTTTAAATATCCCAAGATAATTCTATAGAAAACTTTGGCAATAAATTTAAATACTTAAATAAGTCAAATTTAAATATGTAAATAAGCCAAATGATTTCCTATATTAAAACTGACTCAAGAAAAAGCAGAAAGCTCAAATAAATCCAAAGTCACTTAAGACATCAAATCATTAATTAAAAATCATTTTGCATCAAAGGCATCAAGACTCAAACACTTATAAAGATGATTCCCACCAAGTTGGGTATTTTTGCATGACTCATGTGTGCACGTGAATGTGTATATATCACATGGAAAAGATTGCTAATGGTAATCTCCAGGGGCTGGGATTGTGAGGGTTTCTTATGTTAGTTGTGCTTTTTCATATTCTTTCATTAATATGTATTCTCTTCACAATGAAGTGAAATGAAAGTCGATCAGTCATGTCCGACTCTTTGCGACGCCTTGACTAAACCGTCCCTGGAATTCTCCAGGTCAGAATACCAGAGTGCGTAGCTGTTCCATTCTCCAGCGAATCTTTCTAACCCAGGGATCGAACCCAGGTCTCCCACATTGCAGGTGGATTCTTTACCAGCTGAGCTACCAGGAAAGCCCCTCTCTTCTCAATAGAGAAAACAATTATTCTTAAAAGAAGTATATAACCTGAAAAATTTGATTCTCTCTGCAGAACTAGAAACTGACCCTCACAGATTTCACAGGCTCCTTTCACAGTCCCCTCTATTCAATGATATTTTCTTCTGTTCCTTCCTGGATCAAAGATTCTAGACATTATCTCACTCCTGATAAAATGATTGGCAAGGGAGAAGTTAAAAGCAATTTCCAGCATTTGGTGTGGTTCATTTTCATATAAAATAAATAAAAAATATAAATAAAAATTTTATAAAAATATAAAAAATTTTCATCATTAAATATTCTTCCACATTACTTATAGAAAAGTTTCAAAGATAGTAAAGAGAATCCTTTCACGCTCTCTACCTAGCTTCCATCTTGCATAACCATGGCATTTTTATCAAAACTAAGAAACTAATTTTGATACAGTACTATTAACTAAACTTCAGACTTTATTCAGATGCCATCATTTCCCACTAATATCTTTTTCTGTACTAGGATCCCACAGTGCATTTAGTTATGACATCTCCTTAGTCTCCTACAATCTGTGACAGTTACTTGATAATTTCTTTATGACCCTAACATTTTGAAGAATATTGGTCAGGTATTTTGTAAAGTGTTATTCAAGCAAGCCCTCAATTTAGGTTTATCTGATGTTTTCTAATGATTAGACTGAGTTATGAGTTTTTGAAAAGAACATCATGGAGTTATCCTGCCCTTCTCAGTGCATTGTATCAAAAGGTATATAATGTTAACCTTGATCACTTGGTTAAGGTGGTGTCTGTCAGTATGAATTTAATGTTTTGTTCTTTGTAATGAATACATATTTGGGGGAAATAGTTTGAGGCTATGCAAATGTTTTATTTTTTCTTAAAATTTGCCTACTAATTTGGATATTCACCAGTAGATTTTGCTTGTAGCATTATTACTATAGCATTTTAATGATTTCTATCTTACTTCCACATTTATTACTTGAAACTCTTCCTTACAGGAGATTTGTTCCTTCTCCCTTATTTATTCAATTTGTATTCAATTATTTTTTAATAGAAATTTCAATTTGAAATTATTTTAGACTCATAGGAAGTTATGAAAATAGTACAGTGAGTTTCCATGTACCCTTCCTTCAGAGATAGTTATAGTATCCAGACCAGGAAATTGACATTGGTAAAAAAAATATACTGTTAACTATGAAATTTATTGGATTTCACTAGTTTTTTATATTCTATCTTGTGGGTATGTAGTTCTATGAAGTTTTAGAATATACAGATTTGTGTAACTGCAATAGTCAAATTACAGACCAATTATTTATATCATTATGGATGCCTTGATATTTATTTTATTCTTCTGGATATTATACTATCATCATTTATTTTCTGTTTAGGAGAAGGGGATGACAGAGGATGAGATGGTTGGATGGCATCACCAACTCGATGAACATGAATTTGAGCAAGCTCTGGATATTGCTGAAGGACAAGGAAGCCTGGCGTTCTGCAGTCCATGGGGTCACCAACAGTCAGACACAACTGAGCCACTGAACTGAACTGAAGATCGTCCAACTTTGGCTACTGGACACTCTTTTGGGTTGACTTGTGTGTCCTTTTAATGAACAGCTATTCTTTTTTTTAAAAAAAGAATACCTTCTAAATTCTTGGCACCATTTTGTATTTTTCCTAACCTACCTCTAAAATTAACCATTTTGCCAAGGATCCCTGATTCCTTTTCTCAGACAGCTGTATTTAGAAACCATGATCTGTCTGCTCGGTGTATTTATTGCTGCTGTGATATCTCTCTTTCAAGGCCCTCTCAGTCAATATGGCTAGAAAATTTTACATACAAATATATTCTAGGAAATTTTATATATGTATCTCTCTACCTACCTATCTAATTTCCAATACACCATAGAGTTCATTCTTTGTCTATTTATAACTTCTTTTACTGATAATGAGAATTCTGGATTTTGTTATCTACAATATATTTCCTAATTTGTTTATCCCTAGCATACACATAAAGTAGCTTCAGAATTATAGACCCATAATAATAAACAAGATTTTGAGCAACTTTTAAGACACAAATACTTCCAGGTGGTATAAAAGCACTAACTTAATTTATACTCAAGTGTAAGCAACAAATTAGAGGCCATCTTAGGGGGGATAACAAATAGCAGTAGAAACTGAAATGATGGAGTTTGGGTTGAAGAAAACGGGGCTGGGAAGGTATGAAGGAAAGGAAACTGAAAGGCAGAGGACAAATGCTGCCTCCTTTCTGGTTTGACTCAGGCATAAATTTGGTCATGTGTCTCTCATAGCCTGGCAATTTCTGAACTCTCCATCTCTGTGATACTAGCCCAGATAAAAGAGAGCTGGCAACAAATACCTGACTTTTGGATAAAACATACGGCATGGTACTGAGTAGTAGACGTTAAACTGTATATCTGCCTGTGGTATTTTGGCTGCCTTTGGCAACTTTGATTTGCATCCAACAGTAATGCTTTGGCATTTGCTAAAGTATTGCTGTCTATCCATCTAGTGGCAGTGCACTAAAAGAGAGGAAGGATGAAAAGCAATAAAAAAAAAAAATACTGTCAAACAACTGTTGGAAGGAAGATAGCAAGTATAACAAAGCATCCAGAGACACATCCTCTAATTGTTATTCCAGACAGTAACCAGTTTTCTGGGTGGGTTAAGGCAACAATAAATATTGAAGACAGACTTCCATGAATCTAATTTCCTTGCACCTTCACCAACTTAGTCTTTTCTTTACACAATTCAAGAGGGTTAGTAACAGAAACTTCAATAAATTCCAAATCAATAATTACTGCCTATCCTCCTCATCATATGCCATAGATACTTTCAGGAAGATCTAGAACACTATAAGCATATTTTTCAGTTGTTGGTTGATAAGGCAATGTTGGAAAACATGTATTTATGGGCATTCCCTGGTGGTCCAGTGGTTAAGAATCCACCTGTCAATGCAGGGGACACAGGTTTGATCCTGGTCTGGGAAGATTCCACATGCCATGGGGCAACTAAGCCCACAAGCTACAACTACTGAGCCCATGCACCTTAGAGCATATACTCCATAATAAGAGAGGCCACTGCAATGAGAAACCCATGCCCCACAGGTGGAGAGTATCCCCAACTTGCTGCAACTAGAGAAAGCCCATGCACAGTAATGAAGACCCAGTGCAATCAAAAACAAATAATTTTTTTTAAAGGGATGAGGTACTGATACATACTACTACAACAACAACAAAAATGGCCTTTTAAAAATCAAATACAGTTGGTTTCAAATTTTGGATCCAACACCTACTCCTAGCTCCCTGAAGACCATGAAGCCTCAATTTCCTTAAATGTAAAATATACTGCAGTAGAGACTACCCAGAGGTTAACCAGTCTCATTTCCTTTACCTGAGTATACATAAAGAATATTTCCCAGCCTCCCTTTAAATGAGGTAGTAGCATTTGTCTGGGTTCTGGCCAATGCAATAAAATGGACAGAAACGATGTATACTACATGCAGGCCTAGCCAGGAAACAGCCCACATGTTCATCCATGTTCTCTCTCTTGGCTTGCTGGCTAATGCAGAGGATCTGAGGAAGGCTGAGAATTCTGAGGAAGGCTCATATCATGGCAAATGATGAAATATACACAGCCTGTGTCCCTAGGTCACTGCTTAGAGGAGAACTTTCTAGAAAGACATCTACCAATATCTGAATAGGCTGAAACGTGAGTGGGAAAAAAATACGTCATGCCAAAAAAATTATGGCATTGTTTATATTACTTTTATATATTTTTATATATTATTTATATATTCATATTGGTGGAAAATTCTGAAAGAGATGGGAATACCAGACCACCTGACCTGCCTTTTGAGAAACCTGTATGCAGGTCAGGAAGCAACAGTTAGAACTGGACATGGAACAACAGACTGGTTCCAAATAGGAAAAGGAGTACATCAAGGCTGTATATTGTCACCCTGCTTATTTAACTTATATGCAGAGTACATCATGAGAAATGCTGGGCTGAATGAAGCACAAGCTGGAATCAAGATTGCCAGGAGAAATATCAATAACCTCAGATACGCAGATGACACCACCCTTATGGCAGAAAGCAAAGAAGAACTAAAGAGTCTCTTGATGAAAGTGAAAGAGGAGAGTGAAAAAGTTGGCTTAAAGCTCAACATTCAGAAAACTAAGATCATGGCATCTGGTCCCATCACTTCATGGCAAATAGATGGGGAAACAGTGGAAACAGTGACTGACTTTATTTTTGGGGGGGGGCTCAAAAATCACTGCAGATGGTGATTGTAGCCATGAAATTAAAAGATGCTTACTCCTTGGAAGGAAAGTTATGACCAACCTAGATAGCATATTAAAAAGCAGAGACATTACTTTGTCAACAAAGGTCTGTCTAGTCAAGGCTATGGTTTTTCCAGTAGTCATGTATGGATGTGAGAGTTGGACTATAAAGAAAGCTGAGTGCCGAAGAATTGATGCTTTTGAACTGTGGTGTTGGAGGAGACTCTTGAGAGTCCCTTGGACTGCAAGGAGATCCAACCAGTCCCATCCTAAAGGAAATCAGTCCTGGGTGTTCATTGGAAGGACTGATGTTGAAGCTGAAACTCCAATATTTTGGCCACCTGATGCGAAGAGCTGACTCATTTGAAAAGACCCTGATGTTGGGAAAGATTGAAGGCAGGAGGAGAAGGGGATGACAGAGGATGAGATGGTTGGATGGCATCACCGACTCAATGGACATGAGTTTGGGTAAACTCCAGGAGTTGGTGATGGACAGGGAGGCCTGGTGTGCTGTGGTTCATGGGGTTGCAAAGAGTCGGACATGACTGAGCGACCGAACTGACTGACTGGTATATTACTTACTTATTGTTATATTGCTCATATTACTAACCTTGATTGATACATACTTGTTTCTATCATTCAATAAGATATTATTGGTAAAACACCTAGCATAGTATCTGGCACGTGGTAGGACGTAACATTTATTGACACAAAATCTGACATAAAATATAGACTTACAGGGAAACAAAAGCTAGTTCAGTGTGTCTGTTTGTTGGCAAGGATAATGAAACTACATTCCCTAGTTCTTCCCTCCATTATTTATATCTGACTATTTTACATGAAAATATCCAGAGATTTTTATTTCTAAATCATTTTGTCTTAACTTCATAAATTTTGATTTCCAGTTTCAGGGCTTACATTGCCATTTTTCCTATATTTATTTTATTCCCTAAAATCTGGGGAATACTTTAGAAGAGAGAGACTTGTTTTTTTGCCTGAACTCCAGATGAATTTCAACTCACTCTATATCAAATCAGGTACTTTTCCCTCTACCTCTTAAACATTATCAATCAAAGCTTTATCTCACCCTGGTTTTATCTTAAACCTTTGGGTAGAAATTTCTAATTGCCCTAGATCATTATCATAGAGTGAAACACAGACTGGGGCGAGTATATCATTCTAACATTCCAGATTAGTTTGACCACAAAAGGCCTTGACGTTTCTCTCAGCCACCAGACATAGGTACTTCAGCTTCAGAAATGATTTGTGTACCTGTCCTTGTTTATAGAGTGTTTCTAATGCCATACCCCACACATTTCATCCCCTCTCTTCTTTCAGAGACTTTTTCTTTCTTTCTAGAAGACAGAAGGAAGAGAAAGGGCACCATAGAATCTATGTTACATACTTCATAATTGAAGTTTCTTCAGCCATTTTTTTCATAAAACCTTCAAAGCTTCTGTTATTTATGTTTTTTACCTGCAATGAATGACTGTGCCCACTTAAAATTTTCCTTTATAGATAATTCTCTTATCAGTGCCAAAGCACTGGCTCAGAAGTCTTAATATTGAACAAATTGTCCCAATGAGAGTATTTTGAAAGTCTACATCAGCTCAGGTTTTCATCTATGAGAAAGAGAAGGCCTTTCAGCACCAAATAAATATTAAAGCAACAGTGGGAGGCAAAATAAAGATGCTTTCAGATTATATGCCTTGAGTTCTGTTGGTTCAATGCACCACTTATATTGATTTATCCCATTTATAAAAGAAATATAACCTTCCCTGAATACCTTAGAACAATGGTTCTCAAGTGTGGTTCCTGGACTAGCAGCATCAGCTTCACCTGGGAACTTGCAGAAATGTTAATTCTTAGGCCTCATCACACACCTTTTAAGTCAGAAACTCTGGCAGTGCTAAATTCTAAGAGTTCTCATCATAAGGAAAAAAATTGTTTTTCTGTTTCTTTAATATTCTATCTATATGCAATGATGGATGTTCACTGAATTTATTGTGGTAATCATTTAATGATGTTTGTAAGTCATCATTTATGCTGTATACCTTAAACTTATATAGTACTGTATGTCAATTATGTATCAATAAAATTGCGAGGGGGGAGAAACCCTGAGAGTGGAGCCTAGCAAGCTGTGGTTTAGCAAAGCCTCCAGGTGATTCTGAGGCTGGCTAAAGGTAGAATTATTACCTTAGAAAGTACTATGAAATGAGGTGGTGGTGGTGGTGGTGTAGTTGCTAAGTTGTGTCCGACTCTTGCGATCCCATGGACTGTAGCCCACCAGGCTCCTCTGTCCATGGGATTTCCCAGGCAAGAATACTGGAGTGGGTTGCCATTTCCTTCTTCAGGGGATCTTCCTGACCCAGGGATTGAACCTGTGTCTCCTGCATTGCAGGCAGATTCTTTACTACTGAAACAGTGGGGAAGCCCCGTATGAAGATGTGGCAATAGATTTAAAAGTGGAAACGATGATGATAATAAAAATAGTATCTGATAGTCCTCATAAAGTAGTTACTATGTTCTGGCATCATGGTATTTTAAATGGATTAGGTCATTTAATCATTACAGCAGCCAGAAGTATTGTCAGTATTATATTATTATTACTGTTCCATATTACAGAGGAGGAAACTTAGAGGTGAAATAATTTGTCCAAGTTTAGATACCTAGTAAGTGGAAATCTGGGTTCCAAATCAAGTATACTTTCAAATCTATTCTTCCAAAATATATACCATGAATTAGTCTGTTCAGTTCCTCAAGATGTTTAATCTTTATTCCAAGTTGGCATCTGCCAATAGGATTCAGCAATGGGAAAGCATTTTATCTGAATATGGGTTCTTTATAACACAGGAGTTGAGTTTTTCTAAAGTTGTATATAAATCAGTGAGTAAATTGAGTATAATCTTCTGATGACTTCCTTATAACTCCCTTATGTTTTATATTTTCTATTCATCAGTTAATAGTGACTTCTAACACTTGCACTTTCATTTTTTCTATCCATCAACCTTTCTGTCAAACATTTAATAATCTGTAAATAAATGCAGAGATGCGCTATGGAGTTCAAACAACTTTCTGTGATTCCTAGTCAAGTGAAGATGACTTTTTGATATGCAAATAATGACTTCTTGCTTGTCAAATATCTGTTGTTCTTAAAGCTGGACATAACTTTATGATATTTTTTACTAATTATAAAAGGTAAAAATAAAATAACATTTTATGAAAAATAACATTCTGGAACAGATTAACTTTGCTCATCCTGGCATCACAGAATTATATGAAAGCCTCCTGGAAATGAAGTTTCCACTCAGCTTTAACAGATTACAATCACTTAACCATTCTGGAAGTGAGAAGTCAAAGAAAAACAACTTCTCTCTTTTGTGGCTGAGTGCAGGCTTGCCTTTCAGAGAGCTAGGAGCCAAATAAATACCCTAAATACTTCAGGGAAAAAAGGTACTTCTTTTTCTTCCCAGCTTAATCCTCTCAGTATCCTAAATGCCTATGCTGATGTGAGACATCAACTTACAACACTGGGTCTATCATCCTAATTACACTGCAAAGGAGTCCTTCTCTCAGGGAAGGTCATACAGGCTACAGAGCAAATGAATAAGGGCCGTACAGCTCCTAAGAGACACCATTCATAAAGCAGGAATAAGCATCAATGAAGCATTATTCTTTGGGGTGGAAATACTGAAAAGGTTGACCTCAGTGGAATGAGTGCAAATTTGCATAATGCTTCATTTCCTTAGAGAAACTCAAGGGTTGGTAACCATTACATGAGGCCAGTCAACATCACTGAGAAGATTAATGGGCCTCGAGTATCATTACTTCCAAACAGAGACAAGTCATACCAAGGTCATGGCAAGGTTGATCGAGGAAAAGATGTTTGCGCATTGGAATGGGTGATTTGTCTCTCAGGCTGACAGGCTAAAAGGAAACCAATTGTGTGCATCATTAAATATTACGCTGTCCAGTAAGGCCACTTCATGTTAAGAAAAGCATAACTGGATGAGGCATGGTATGGATGAGATTTGTAAAAACTTGCCGGTTTACGTCATTTGGCAAGGACCATGGTATGAAAACCGTTTAGTCAACAAAGACTATTTGTCTCCCTTTTTATCATAGAAAAGAAAAAAGAAGAAGAAACGAAAGAAGAAAAGTCTAATTCTTGCTGCAGAGTCTTGGCTCCAATGCTCTGTGCAACATGTAGATAAATTGGTAGATTTAGTTCCTTAATGTAGCATCAAAATAGCCCCAGGGGCTTAGGTGGAAGTGAGATGGGAGACTTCACCCAGAGTGTCAATGAAATACCAATGAATAGTTCGTCTCTTAACAGGGATCAACCTGCACAAAGACCTAACTGGCTTTCCACAGAGAGCACTTTCTGATCACTGAATCTGCCTGCTATGCACCCTTGTCCTGGCTTAGAATCAAAATGACAGCTAACAATGGCAGCTCCCAACTAACTTTATGGGCAATGAAGTTCAAGATTGGCCAAGAGGAAGAAGAAGAAAAAAAAGACGTGGGTAAAAACACAAAAACTTGGTATTTTATGGAGACAATGTGATAACTAATCATATTAACTCTGTCATATGAAAGAGCAGAAAAGGACCCTCCTTTCCTGTTGACTAGGGCTTCCCTGATAGCTCAGTTGGTAAAGAATCTGCCTGCAATGCAGGAGACCCCAGTTCGATTCCTGGGTTGGGAAGATCCACTGGAGAAGGGATAGGCTACCCACTCCAGTATTCTTGGGCTTCTCTTGTGGCTCAGCTGGTAAAGAATCCACCTGCAATGAAGGAGACCTGGGTTCGATCCCTGGGTTGGGAAGATCCCCTGGAGAAGGGAAAGGCTACCCACTCCAGTATTCTGGCCTGAAGAATTTCATGGACTATATAGTAATGGGGTCGCAAAGAGTCGGACATGACTGAGCAACTTTCACTCACTCACTTCCTGTTGTCTACCAGCCATCCTAAAACTGTTCACAGGACTTCACATTTCTTTGGCCAGATGCCCAAATCTGGGTTTACAATGGAAAGTTGCTGATATATGTAAGTGACCTGTACATAAATCATTGCAATACTCACAGTTACCAGTCACAAACATTGAGTTCACCTGAATACAATTTCTAGTAAAAGAATTCCAGACTCTGAATGGTGACTGAAGCAATATTTTATAAATTTGAATTAACCTTAGGACAAGCTCTGGGTACTACTGTAGTTCAGACTGTAGTTAGGGTACATTTTCATAAATAAAGCTGCTTGTAAATATTTTTTGGTTCTTCATCCCTAATTGTGGAACAGTAGAACTGCCTTGATAACTGGGTTGGGCAGAGGCACAGTATGAGATATAGTGAAGGATTTTTATGATGTAACCTCACTATTATTTTTAAATAGAAGGGGATAAGTCAGAACCCAAAATGAATCCCTGATCATTGATATTGTTTGCTATCAGGTTTTGTAACTCATTTGGTATCTATCACTTGCAATTTCAAGGTGAACTCTAATTAAACACAACATTGTAAATCAACTATACCTCAATAAAATTTTTAAAAAATGCCGAACTCCAATGGCCTCACATTTCAAAAAGTAAAGTCAACTGTTATAGAAAGAGGAATATGAAAGATTGAGATTGTTTTTATGGAGCTTACATAGACTCTTAGAAGCAAAATTATACTGAGTAGATGGTTAGCACTTTGAGAGCAGGCTTTATATAGCATTGATCTCTCAATACCTAGAGAAAGCTTGGAAACTAGAATTCAAGAAATAATTCTGTATGAATGAAAGAATGGATGAATGGATGGGTGCATACAATATTATAAGCATGTAGGGCTAACTCTCTCCTGAAGGCCAGAATATTTTTAGCCAAATCCATTTATACATCTCTAAAGTAATTGTCATGTTTATTCAATATCTGGGAAAGACAATCAAAAACAACAGCAACAACAAGAATACCCCTAATCATAGTGACAACTGCAACCCATGAACATTTCAAGGTATTGGGTTTGCATGACTAAATATATAAAAGAAAATGACAAGTTGTCCCTGTAAGAGGAAACACAGGTAAAACAATAGGAGAGATGGAGGTTAAGAGGACACAGTATTTTAAAATGAAATCACATAATTATGTTTATTCTCCCTGATTTTTGTAAATAGTTTCTCTATAAGGAATTTAAGAGGGAAACAAAATTTCGCTCACCATGGTTTCTCTTCTCTGACTACTCAATGTACCGTGTTGCCTCTGTGGATTTTCCTGAGTGTCTGCCCTCATTCCTTTGAACGGACAATTCCATTTTCTCCAACCAATGCCCCGCAAAAGACGATAAAACCCCTGGCCTGATTTTTCTCAGAATATTGGCAAAGACAAGATATTTACTTAGTTCTCTGTTGTGTGCTCCACTAAAGCTCATATGTGACTCAGGCTATCCTCTCACTGAAAATTAAATCGCATATAAAGCATCACCTTGCCTTGCATTGTTTTTGTTCATGTACTATAAATTGAGAATAACACAGACTGCCTGGGATTCATTGACTTCATGATTTTGACACATTCCAAGGGGTAACAATAAGTCCAATAGAAAAGTCAGAACTTCCAAATCATGCCTAAATCTATAGACATGCCCTTATCACCTTCTGTGAGAATGAGCAAAAGCAAGAACTCTGTAAATACGTGCTCCAAGGTAATAACCCTAGACAACAAAATGAAACACTTCAAAGGAAACAAGTAATTGGGGCAATATACTTCCAGCTGTCTAGGGTCTGTCCATGATGAAAGACATGATAAAAATCCTCTGTCATCAACTTAATGCTGAATACTAATTAAAGCAAAGTGTGGGCATCCTCTCCAGGCTCTCCATTTGTGGCCTTTCCACTGCGGTGACTTCTCTGGTTTGATTGTTTGATTGTTCATCCTTACTGTCTAATGGACTTCAGAGACGATGAACTTCCACACAGAATGACATAAACAGAACTTGAATGCAGCCTTGTGACACATAGGATTGAAAGTAAAGAGAGAAAGTGCTTATTGATTTTTGTCCTCCTGCACTCTCACTTCTCATTCTATTATCCAGAAGGAAACACTAAAGATTTGCTTGTAATTAACAGTAATAGTATAGTCCTCTCCTTCTCCAAAGCATCTCATCAATGTCCTTCATTACTAGTGTTACTTGATTTTCTGAAGGTTGGTCTGTCCATTTTATTTTTTCAGTCCCCAAGTACCATTCATGTCAGCTGCTATAGTGATATCTGAGATTAAGCAGTGCCTTTAAGTGACAAAAGAAAGTGAAATTGTTAGTCGCTAAGTCATGCCCAACTCTTTTGGGACCCCATGGACGTGGTAGCTCACCAGGCTCCTCCAGGCAAAAACACTGGAACGGGGAGCCATTTCCTTCTCCAGGGGATCTTCCTGACCCAGGGATTGAACCCAGGCCTCCTGCATTGCAGGCAGATCCTTTACTGTCTGAGCCACCAGGAAGCTCTTAAGTGGCAAAGACTACTATAAAGGCACAGGCAGCTAAACGGAGACTGCGTTAAATGAGGGAGATCTTGCAGAGCTTTCCTGAAACCCAGTCCATATTCCTATGACCCATTCCATAATTGTGTACCCCAGCTTCCAACCTGAACTTTCTTTCTACATTATGGCTTTGGAAAGACCTTACTAGATTTTCAGCATCTTCCCTTGAAGTTCTTCTCCCTTCCATTTCTTGCCACTCATTCTCAGTATATGCCTTGTATCTGTCTTCCATAAATAGCTCCTGATTTGCAGCTAAACCTCACACAGAAAAAGAGAATGAAAGAAAATTAATTTATTACTAAACAAATACTCTTAAGCATGGATGTATCACCAGCCAATTTCTCCCTTCTGAGCTCTCTAGTCCCCAAAGTCCAATAGGACATCTCCACTGTGAGTGTCTCATAAGCACTAACAAACTTATCGTATCCAGAACTGAACTCTTCTCCTCAGCTCACTCTCTCCTTCAGTGTTTCAGGTCAGAGCCAGGCCATCCTCCTGTATTCTATATTATGTATATTTTAATATGCGTATCTGGTCTTTTCACTCCACTGATGATATCCTTTCATTGTTTCCCCATTGATCCTAAACACTAACCCCCCCCCCCACCACTGCCCACATATACACAACCAGTCCAAGGCAAGGTGGCATGATGGTAAATACACAGACGCTCAGATATATGTTTCAGTTGCTGCTGCTGCTGCTGCTGCTGCTAAGTCACTTCAGTTGTGTCTGACTCTGTGCAACCCCATAGATGGCAGTCCCACCAGGCTCCCCCGTCCCTGGGATTCTCCAGGCAAGAACACTGGAGTGGGTTGCCATTTCCTTCTCCAATGCATGAAAGTGAAAAGGGAAAGTGAAGTCACTCAGTTGTGTCTGACTCTTCCAGACGCCATGGACTGCAGCCTACAGGCTCCTCCGCCCATGGGACTCTCCAGGCAAGAGTACTGGAGTTGGGTGCCATTGCCTTCTCCATATGTTTGAATTAACAGACTAACAACAAAATTCTGACTTTTACTTTAGTGATTTTTCAAGTCCATTTATTCCATAGGACATATTGAGTGAATACAACATGAAAGGATCTAAGTGCTAAAATGAATTGAGTCCTAGCAATCACAAAATAGACCATGTGGAAATTATCTTAAAGATGAGTTAAGCCTAAACCTTCATCTTACATACGGGTAAGCTGAACCTCAGAATGGAAAGTTAATTGCTCAAAGTCATATGGTAAATTACTGGATGGTCTCACACCCATATGGCTAAGTATGTTTCAGTTCAGTTCAGTTCAGTCGCAAAGTCATGTCCCGACTCTTTGTGACCCCATGGACTGCAACATGCCAGGCCTCCCTGTCCATCACCAACTCCCAGAGCTTACTCAAACTCATGTCCATTGAGTCGGTGATGCCATCCAACCATCTCATCCTCTGTTGTCTCCTCCTCCTGCCTTCAATCTTTCTCAGCATCAGGGTCTTTTCAAATGAGTCAGTTCTTCTCATTAGGGGGCCAAAATATTAGAGCTTCAGCATCAGTTCCTCCAACCAATATTCAGGA
The DNA here is from genome assembly GCF_023699985.2 of Odocoileus virginianus. NCBI lineage: Eukaryota > Metazoa > Chordata > Mammalia > Artiodactyla > Cervidae > Odocoileus > Odocoileus virginianus. The sequence continues at coordinate 9,692,445 of NW_027224263.1, read as the reverse complement.
CTGATTTCCTTTAGGATGGACTGGTTGGATCTCCTTGCAGTCCAAGGGACTCTCAAGAGTCTTCTCCAACACCACAGTTCAAAAGCATCAATTCTTTGGAGCTCAGCTTTCTTTATAGTCCAACTCTCACATCCATACATGACCACTGGAAAAACCATAGCTTTGACTAGGCAGACCTTTGTTGGCAAAGTAATGTCTCTGCTTTTTAATATGCTGTCTAGGTTGGTCATGGCTTTTCTTCCAAGGAGCAAGTGTCTTTTAATTTCATGGCTGCAGTCACCATCTGCAGTGATTTGGAGCCCCAAAAAATAAAGTCAGCCACTGTTTCCACTGTTTCCCCATCTATTTGCCATGAAGTGATGGAACCAGATGCCATGATCTTAGTTTTCTGAATGTTGAGTTTTAAGCCAACTTTTTCACTCTCCTCTTTCACTTTCATCAAGAGACTCTTTAGTTCTTCGCTTTCTGCCATAAGGGTGGTGTCATCTGCATATCTGAGGTTATTGATATTTTCCCCAGCAATCTTGATTCCAGCTTGTGCTTCATCCAGCCCAGGGTTTCTCATGATGTACTCTGCATATAAGTTAAATAAGCAGGGTGACAATATACAGCCTTGATGTACTCCTTTCCCTATATACAGCCTTGATGTACTCCTTTCCCAATTTGGAACCAGTCTGTTGTTCCATGTCTGGTTCTAGTTGTTGCTTCTTGACCTACATACAGATTTCTCAGGAGGCAGGTCAGGTGGTCTGGTATTCCCATCTCTTGAAGAATTTTCCAGTTTGTTGTGATTCACACAGTCAAAGGCTTTGGCATAGTCAATAAAGCAGAAGTAGATGTTTTTCTGGAACTCTTGCTTTTTCAATGATCCAATGGATGCTGGCAATTTGATCTCTGGTTCCTCTGCCTTTTCTAAATCCAGCTTAAACATCTGGAAGTTCATGGTTCATGTACTGTTGAAGCCTGGCTTGGAGAATTTTGAGCATTACTTTGCTAGCATGTGATATAGTAAATTACTGGATGGTTTTACACCCATATGGCTAAGAATGTATAGTTGCTAACTTTTAGCAACCATACAAGATAACATTTAAATCTATGCCAGCTAGTGTAAAATTCACATTTCTCTTTGGCATTCATACATTTATGCTTTGTCACTCCTTAATTTGCAACTTCGAACTTAGTGGAACTAAAATAACGTATTAATCAATACACTGCTCTATTCTTGCACAACTGAAAGTTGAGACCCTATCACAGGTGTGCCTTGTGCTTATATCATTGAAATAAATTGGAAAATGCCAGAAACTTACTTTGGAATTTGGTCATTCTGGGTTTGAATCATCCTTCTGCCATTATCTTGTTCTGGACACTCAAGATAAATTAATTCTCTGAACCTCAACTTCCTCATCTATGAAATGACAGTAATAGTCAGTACCTCATAGTATAGTTGTAAAAATAAATGAGATAATGCATTATTAAAATATATGCAATTGCTATTTGTGTAGATCAACAATGGTCAAAGATGGCAGTTCTATACTTCAATCTAATAGAGTAGTATGCTTGGCATTTAGCATAAGCTCAATAAACAGTGATCATTATATTTTTAAAGAATAAAAGGGGGCAAACAATGGTTTATTAAATATATGCATGGAACACATCTAAATTTTCTTAAAGTTCTTTACCACCTTAGCCCAGGTGGTGCTAGTGGTAAAGAACCCGCCTGCCAATGCAGGAGATGTAAGAGATGTGGGTTCAATCCCTGGGTTGGGAAGATCCCCCAGAGGAGGGCATGGCAACCCACTCCAGTATTCTTGCCTAGAGAATCCCCATGGACAGAGGAGCCTGGTGGGCTATGGTCCATAGGGTCACAAAGAGTTGGACACGACTGAAGGGACTGGGAACATACAAGAAATGTTCCTAACTCATATGAGAATAATTTCTGAAATTTTACATGGGCACTACAATTACATGGAATTTTTTGAACTCCTAGGTTTTGTGGGAATAGGCAGATAATGCCTGTATTTCAGCATTTTCTTTCAGATCCCCTCCTAATAACCTTACTTATCAACTGGGATTGTATCATTTTCTCATAGTTAGTTCTTAACAGCTATAATAAAATTCATTAACATCCTTTTAACATTCCGATTTGCATTAACAGAGAACAAGATCGGCATCATTATCAACAGCATAAATGTAACAGCCTCACCAGTGGACTTGAGGACTCTCTTCTGTTCACCATCAACAGATAATGGAACTCTTGCACAATGATGAATTTTGTTTCTTTCTTTCTTACAAGTTTCTCTTCCCATGGAAAACACATGGCCATACTTTTACTTTTCCCCTTGTTCTTTCTATAACTACATTATTATCATTCATCTTATATGTAAGTTATTGCGTTTTTGTTTTAAGAATGAGTTCTGCTCCTAAATCCAAATCCAAATCCAATTCTGCTCCTAAAGCAAATGTATTGATCAAATAAATATGTTTATCCATGTAGTAAATTCAAACCTCATTAATCTGGGGGATAGCTAAAAATGTTTCTACCACATCAAATATTCCTATAAAATCATTTGGGACTTTGGAAGTATTAGATAGTCTCTCATTTTGTAAGATATATTTAACAAAAAAATCAGCATTATGGAGAAATTATTGATAGAAAGAGCATGTAACGTGAAGCTGGAACAAAATCTCAAATCCACATAAGCTAAGACTGTGGGATAAAAACAGTATTTTTAGCTGCTCCTCTCCCTCTGCTGAAAAGGCAAACAAAAACTCCTTCATTGCTGTGATATGGTAAAAAAAAAAACGCATTAATTCAGTACCCACTTATTCAAAATAGCACAGAACAAAAACAATCTTCTTGAACAAACTACCTAGTCAAATGAAAGTCAAATTAATAAGATTGCCTGTTTGTGAATATGGTTCCCTTTTAGATTTATTTTATTAAAGACAGTTCAATGGCTTTCTGAGCAATGTGCTTGTAGACACACAGTGCTGCATTAGCCATTGGACTGAAGAAAACATGGTGAATTAGAGAACCATGGTTTATTACCTGACAGTCTATTCTATTACTTCATTTTGAACGTCTTTAAGCTGTAAAATTTGGTTTTAAAGTGTTTTTAGGCATCAGATAAACTAATAGGCACCTTTATTTTTTTTTTTTAATTAGGCACCTTTAAAACCTTATTAAACCTTTAGTCCAATGGTTCTCAATCTTGTCTATACATCAGAACCAACTGGGGGAAAAAAAAAAACCTATTCCCAGTCACACTTCATACAAATTAAACAAGAATCTCTTAGAGGTGGGCCTGGACACCATATTTTAAATGTTTTGTACGTGCTCCCAATATGAAACAAGGTTGACAACCACAGATCTAGTCCCATTGGCCAGTGGAATAGCATATACGGCTCCTGAACTAGCTCTGAAACAAAATTTTAAACTATTTTTAGCAATGACAACTGGGACAATCATGCTGACCCGCAAGGTATCTACTTTGAAGGTCCATGTTCATTAGGATATACATTGTTGATGAAGTTGGTCTCATTACTTTTCAATCCTTCCTTATACATAAAATTAGGGTTTCCTACACTTTAACGTGAAAGTAAAAGAGGGAGGAAGAATTTGCGAAAGGATAAAGACATCCACAGGTTTGATGAAAACACATGGAAAGTATAACTAGAATTCCTGGAACTGACATTCAAAAATATTTTGTTCCCTTCACTACATTTCTATCCAAGTTGTTGAGTTAGAATATCCATGGTATAAAAAGGTGATTTCTAAAATATGCTACTAATTAATGTAGTGAATGTCAGAGAGAGAAAAGCATTGTGTAAACAAGTGAGTCAATTTTTCTTTATCTGCTCCAACAATGATCTTTTCTTTCTCATTCGGAAAGTGATAGCATCTCTCATCATAAAAAAGAATAATGCATTGTCAACAACTGCAGGAGCCAAACATTAAAATCCAGATAGAAACAGGTCAGGGGAAAGAAAGCATTATGTCATATACTTTTAATGCATGAATCCATTTGCTTTATTCTTTACAATTTTGAGAAAAATACCTGTGGTCACAGTAGGCTAAAGTTATGTAAAGAGAAAGTATATTTAAATTCTCAAATTAATTGCTTAAAAAGTTTATTAAAAATTGCTTCTTCCTCACACATTAAAAATGTGAGAACTAACTCAGAAGCAAAAGGAAAACTGATAAACACAGAGGGGATTCAAGAATCAGAAACACTGTTGGATAAGATGAACTTTAATATTCCTGCCAACCCAGAGGAAGTACAATTCCAAAAGAAAATACTCTGACCTTAATGTTAGCAACATAAATAAAACTGCTATATTATTTTCCACCTATAGTTTTGGTATTAAATTTTTACCTCATGCCAGTTTCAATGCAATTTGAATCTCTGGACAATGTCAAACTAGGGGATGAATTATACAAATTTGCTTAGAGTGGAAATTACCTTTTCCCAAAAAATCTTTTGGAATATACTACTTTCCTGTAATCTTTGGATCTAGCTTCAGACTACCAAAAAGTGCCTGTGACACTTGAAAGCTGTGATTCTTAACCTGGAGCTCATAGATGAGTGTCTAGGGATCTGTAAGTAAACTAGGATAGTTATAAAATTTTCTGGGGCAATCATCCATAAGTTTCACAAGATTTATGAGTTTGTGAACTCAATAAGATAACAAATACTAGTCTACAGGATCCCATATGTCATAATAAATGATCAGAGCAAAATCTCTTCAAGTTCAAGTACCAGGAACTCTAATATTCTCTCTTTGGAATCAAAGCGACAGGATTCAACAATCAGTTTAGGTAGGGAAGACTTGAATTCTAGAATGTAGAAGGCTTGTCTCATCAAATGCCAGAGCTGAAAACAAGTCCATAAAGGAAATCTCTTAGACTGATATGACTGCTCATAAATCCTTCAGAGACTGGGTGGGGAAACTAGTAAGACTTCACCTGCTACAGTTCTAAAGGTAGGGAGTTCAGGAAAGTATTTACATAAAAAAACAAAAAAACAAAAACAGGCCTAGCCACTGTCAGCATAATAAGACAGTAGTATAGGATCCGCCTGCAACGCGGGAGATCTGGGTTCGATCCCTGGGTTGGGAAGATCCCCTGGAGGAAGGCATGGCAACCCACTCCAGTGTTCTTGCCTGGGAAATCCCACAGAGGAACCTGGCAGGCTACAGTGCATAGGATTGCAAAGAATCTGACATGACTTAGCAACTAAACAACAACAACAACAAAAACAAATAGATACACATTGTGTTCATATTTTACTTGAAGGAAAAAAATGTATTATCCATATTTACAGTTCACTGCTGTTCTCTTAGGTGAATTACAGGTCTGTTTCAAGTGAAAACATCTCAATAAGTTGATCCAAAGTCATAATCCAATCCTCTTTAATGCACAGACTTATCTGTCTTGCTATTAGTCATCATTTATTAAAGGCCCACATTGTTATCAGTACTCTAGAGAACTAATGTAGACATGGCCCTGGAAGTGATCTCTGGTTTCTGGTAGAAAGACTAGGATTGTATATTGATTTTATTGTTAATTGATTCATTAAATGCATAGGTACTATAGTTAAAAGCACTAGAGAAATTCATGAAAAATCAATAAATAACTGCACATTACAGTGATGAAAATTGAGCTGGAAAAAAAATTTGATTTCCTTGGAGTTTGTTTGATAAGAGCTTCCCTCATAGCTCAGTTGGTAAAGAATCCGCCTACAATGCAGAAGACCCTGGTTTGATTCCTGAGTTGGGAAGATCCACTGGAGAAGGGATAGGCTACCCACTCCAGTATTCTTGGGTTTCCCTTCTGGCTCAGCTGGTAAAGAATCTGCCTGCAATGTGGGAGACCTGGGTTCAATTCCTGGGTAGGGAAGATCCCCTGGAGAAGGGAAAGTTTACCCACTCCAGTATTCTGGTCTGGAAAATTCCATGAACTGTATAGTCCATGGGGTCACAACTGAGCGACTTTCACATGTTTTAACATGTTGTTTGGTAAGTGGCATCACTGTACATGAGGAAGGTGCTATGGATTCCACTTCACTATGCAATTCTCAAATCATAAATATTAAAGAGGTTTTGGATCTGGATATTTAATATGTATCCTGCCATACACACATATTCCATTTTGAGATTACAAATTAAACTCCTTTATTCCTTCTAGTCATATTTTCAGCAGTTATCTGCCTTATTTTTTTCCAAAAGCTACTTAAAGAATATATAGCCCAGACCTCTAACTCTGAGATTTAAAGACTGTTCTCAAGAATGACTTTAATTGCTATTTCAGAGTCAATACAAATGCAGCATTTTAGATGAGAATATTAAAAAAATTTTTTTTAAGTTTTTCACATTATACAAAAATGTCACATCACCACGTTGATAGGTTCACAATATGTGGAATGGATCTCTCTACAGCAATGGACAGAAAGCAAGATAAATCTGGAAGCAGAAATATGTGCCTGTGTCTTGACCCTTGCATTTCAAAAGGTTTGCGCATTTGATCATGATTGGTTACTAAGCAAGCATTTGAACAAATCAACCGAGCCCCTCAGCTAACTGTGGAATGGACCATCATCCATGGGTCATTTACCCTAGAGGTTTGACCACAGCACATGTTACCTTCATTATGTTTTCTCATCTACATTAGTGCATTTCTTCTTGCTATTCTCTCTAAAGAAATCAAGGACAATTAGGCTGTATCTCTCTTACAGTATTCTTTTATAAACTTGGAGACGATTAGAAATTCACTCCTTGGACTTCATCTAGCCTGACAAAGCAATTCCATTTGCATTTTTCCTTTCCTCCAATACACTATTTAAAATATTTAGTAATTAATATTCTTTTGAAGTGTTTCCACATTCTTCTGGCCATATGAGAATGGCCAGAGAGCAATGGACAGCAATGTCCATTGCTTATAGAAATTATTTAACCTCATTGGGCCTCAGTTTTTCATCTATAAAATGGGGCTAATAATATCTATACCATGAAGGATATTAAGTATGAAATGAGGTAAGGCATGCAAAGATGTTTCTCCAAGTGCCTAACATGTAATAAGCATTCAAAAAAAATGAAACCTATTGCTCATATTATTACTATTAAAAGAAAAAGAGAGCCAAATAATGGAAATAGCACTCCAAAATCATGATGATCCATGCTTAACACAGAAGACAGTATAGATACTCAATTGTCAAATAAATTTTCAGGAGTAAGAGGATGCAGGAATTGTGCAAAGTAAGGGAGTAGCTTCTTCTCTGATAGAACCAGAGAAGGCCATCAAATTGTTGCCTAGAATTTTCTCCCTCTTATAGACTCCTCACCTATTTTCATTTAAGACACTCAGGAGCCTGTTTCCTCTCCAAGGGATACACCCAAGTGGACCTTCCCACTTTCCTCTGTTCATGTATCCACTCATTTTTCAAATAACTGTCTTTATAAAGACAGGCAGGCATTGCAGTGTTCTGCATGTACTGTCTTGGTTAACTAACCCACATAAAGAACCTAGAGAGGTAAACAGAAAGATAGCCTTACCTTACACATCTTATAGATTGCAAAACCGAGCTATATTTCATGACGACTATTCTATGTTCAAAAAAAACTCTCTATTTTGACTAGGTATTGCTTCTTATGATGCTACTCTCAGTCACATGAAGGGGCTCATCAAGTTTCCTTATTGGGTACCAGATGCAAATAGGCAAGTTACCAGGGGGCCATCCAAAATTCCAGCTCCTTTCATCTTCCATAGAATCCTGAAGCAGCGATACTTTAGTGTAGGTCCACTCCCTTTCCCCCAGAACTGTTGCTCAACTTTCCCAGGTGCAGGCTGGTGGGTGGGGTGGGGGTGGGGGGCGGAGACCAGCCCTCAGGATGATTATCCTAACTACCTGAGATGCCACTTCTTTGAAAATGTAATCAGAATTCTCTCAATGTTTTATTTATTTATTTAAATAACACCTGTCTGGCAGTCGTCACAACCCATTCAGAGCTTTTGATTTAGAAATAATGATAAACAGCTGCAATTCAGGCAGAACATTTCCACAGAGAAGCTATACATCACTATTGCTGATAAATGTGGTACACTTAGTAATTATAAAAGGTAGCCATGACCCAGGGCCCATCTTTATCAGAGGCTGTTTCATGCACCCAGAAAGACAGTTTTCCAGACAAATAACCCAAATCGATTTCGCCACTTTCCCTTCAAAGGACAAAAGAGAAATTTCTTTGGTGTTTCAAACCAAGCTGAAAGCTGTCACAAGTCCAATTGAGAGGCAAACTTAATACAAATTGTGTTCACCCTAGCCATCAATTTCAAAAATCCACTCCCCCTTCTTTTGTTCCATTACTCTTAGGTGAATGCATTTGCATTAATAGCAATATTTTCAGTAAAGTTGCACAGATAAATTTCTGAAAGCTTTTAGTTTGTGGCTGTGCATCCCAACTGAAGGGCTTCCCCGGTGGCTCAGCAATAAAGAATCCTCCTGCAATATGGGAGACCTGGGTTCGATCCCTAGGTCAGGAAGATCCCCTGGAGAAGGACATGGCAACCCACTCCAGTATTCTTGCCTGGAGAATCCCCATGGACAGAGGAGCCTGGCAGGCTATAGTCCATAGAATCACAAAGAATCAGACATAACTGAAGCAGCTTAGCACACACATCCCACTTGGAAGAAAAGACCTCAGCTGAAGAGGCTAACAAGGTTTACTCTGGGGAGCAGTGGAAGTCTGGTGAGACACAGATGGCTCAGAAGGCCCAAGCAGGAAGAGCTCAGACTCAATGTTCAGACTCCTGACACCTCCCAGCTAAGAATCTGTTTACCCAATAGGCCAATCAAGTAGGAATATGCTTATTCAAGAAACAGGGCCAGAGACTATTGGAAGTGAAGTGAAAGTTGCTCAGCCATGTCCGACTCTTTGCAACCCCATGGACTATACATTCCATGGAATTCTCCAGGCCAGAATACTGGAGTGGGTAGCCTTTCCCTTCTCCAGGGAAGCTTCCCAACCCAAGGATCAAACCCAGGTCTCTCGCATTGCAGGCAGATTCTTCACAAGCTAACCCACAGGGAGGCTCGGAGAGTGTCAGAGAGCCAGGCAAATGTGTCAGAGTCGAGACATTCATCTGATTCATCACTGCTGCAGATAAAAGGACAGACACTCACCCTGTTTCAGTCTGCCCAGGAGACTCCTGTATACAATGCACAAGGAATAAGAAGTGGGGAAGGATAGCCAGAGTCACATGATCATATCACTGAATATTACAAGGCCCTTCATACTTTTTCTTGGCTTTTTTAAAAATTATTTTTATTGGAGTAGAGTTAATTTATAATGTTATTAGTTTCTGCTGTGCACTAAAATGAATCAGCCATATATATACATACACATACATACATGTACATACATATATATACATATGTATACACACACACACTCTCTTTTTCAGATTCTATTCCTATATAGGTCATTACAGAGTATTGAGCAGAGTTCCCTGTGCCATATAGTAGGTTCTTATAAGTTTTCTATTTCATATATAGTAGTGTGTATATCGGAGAAGGCAATGGCAGCCCACTCCAGTACTCTTGCCTGGAAAATCCCATGGACGGAGGAGCCTGGTGGGCTGCAGTCCATGGGGTCGCGAAGAGTCAGACACGACTGAGCGACTTCACTTTCACTTTTCACTTTCATGCACTGGAGAGTAGGAAATGGCAACCCACTCCAGTGTTCTTGCCTGGAGAATCCCAGGGACGGGGGAGCCTGGTGGGCTGCCGTCTATGGGGTCACACAGAGTCGGACACGACTGAAGCGACTTAGCAGCAGCAGCAGCAGCAGCTCTAACCATAGCCCCATGTAGAAAAGCCATTCCAAGCTCCATTTTCATAGATGAGTAAAGCAAGGCTTCAAAAGGTTAGTGTAAGCAGCTCTTTGCAGGAAACCACCCTCAGCGGGAAGCCCTTCTCTTTGTCACTTAAGCAAAGCTGTACTGTAATTAAATTTTAACCAGACTCCCCCATGTTCTACTCATCTCAAGCCCGAGCACACTTTCAAATCTTTTAATCACACAATACCTTGCCTAACTTGTCAGTTCTTTCCATAGATCAAAGAAGTAGGTATGAAGAATAAGTAATTAACAGATGAGCGTATCTCTTCTCTAGCTTCCACTTCAGTAATTAATCTGGTGAACAAACTGTGTGACCAAACTGTGTGACCAAACTGTGTGAACAAGATAGCATCTACAGGAATACTGAGAGGAGTCCATGAGCCTGCACACACAGTGGGGGATGGCAGTGACTCAGACTCTCTCTCTCAGTGATGCACTGAGATTACTTCCCTACTTCCCTTTAAAACTTTCACGGCTGAGCAGATTCTTGCAGGTATTTTGTAGGGGATGCTGAGTAACCATCTCCCCAGATTGCCAGCATTCTGACTAAAAACACCTTTCCCGTCTACTAACACTTAGGAGTTTGCTTTTGTAAGCAATGAGTGGCCGAGTCTGCTCCAATCAGTAACATTAAATGACTTGTACTCTGTATGTAATACCATCATAATCCTCTCTCCCCCAAAGACTCGGAGCACACTGGGGGCAGAGACTCATTTTTGTTTCACTGTTCTGCCCCCAAAGTGCCTTTCACAGTGTAGGCATATCCTCTGTTATGTAAATGAGTACGGTTCACAGTCACCCAGAAAAGAGGATATTCACCAGAGATGCAGTAACAATGCCTTTACATCAGAATTTTTCAGTGCACTCTTCAAATTCATGGGTTTGCTCTATTCTATTCAGTTGAGATGTTGTGTCTTGACCAGTGGGGAAGGATAAAGAAGTGCCATCTCTGCCATCAAAGCTAGAGATGTGCTTAAGTCAAATACTCCTTTCTTCCATGGTAACCTCAGTCAGAGTAGAACCAATTTCATAGAGTTGAGACCTAGATGAATGAATGAATGATCAAATTTATGTTGATTTCCCAACAGTTCACACTTTGCCAGTGCTAGGCTGTTTGTTCATCCTGCCCCTCAGTCTCTTTTTATTATTGAACTTTTACTCATCTTTCTAGCTCCATTTGAATACTTCCACCCCACCTTCATCACCCACAGGTCTATGTAACCTTTCTCTTTAAATAGCATAGTCTTGTGCTTCTATCTAAGACCTCCTATATTTGGCCTTGCATCAGTTACATGAGTATTTATACCTAAATGCTAGACTGAAAATTATCTGATGCCAAGAACTGGGTTCTTGCTCATCTTTGTATTCTCACAAAATCTATTGAGCACAGAATAGGTGCCAAAATGATAATTGTTGAATTTCATGACTGGTTGCAATGTTAAACTAAGCCATTAACCACTATTTAATCTAACCCTAAGTTCCCTTACTCTGGATTTGCCAGATCTCTATTGTTTTCCAGCCTTTCCCTGTCACTGTATCATCCCTTCTTGCCAGCCAAGAAGAAAGAAAAAAAAAATTATAAACATGATCCAACATTTGCAGTTTCTGTCACTGTTTTTTTCCTCATCAAGAGATTTTCTTTTCTACATAATTAATTTCTCCTCTCTGACCCTTTGAAGCCCAGAGTTATCCTAAAAGCTGCCTTGCATCTGTTTGCTTAAGACAATACATGAACCACCTTAGCAACATTTGTTTCTAAGTATCTAAAGTCACATGTGCATGTGTGTTTCTGTGTATAAATACATATTCCTCTTTCAATTCCTGCCTTCTATGGACAGTGATCAGATTCACTTTCACAAATACCCATGGGGAAATGAGATTCCTGGAACACTGCTGAGCTCAAGGAAGAAGTATTTCTCAGGTGCACCTTGGTACTCACTGACTCTGCTTTTTCACTCCAGTGACACATAGCCTCATGATGCTGAGTTCAACTGAAGAAGCAGGAGAACTTTAATATCCCCTTAAACAGAAGTGTAAATGTTATTAAATTCTTCCTCGACAATGATATAAGCCACACATAGAGAAAGGATACAATGTAGCACAAAATCAGATTTCTTGCACCCAGAAAGACCCTGCCTTAATTAAGCAGTATTACCTGCTACTGTGTGCCTCACATTAGGGACAGGAATTAATGTTACAGGAATAATGCTGTTTTGCTCCTGCTCTGATATACACCTCACTTCTGATAAATTCGTTTATCCTTGGCTAAAAAAAATCAAGAAATTGTGTGTGTGTGTGTGTGTGTGTGTGTGTGTGCACACACGCGCAGAAGGAAGGGTGACTGTTCTTCCAACCAATCCATAGCACACCTGAAAAAATGTAATATCTCATCTTTTCTATTTGACTATGTGCATGTGTACTAAGTAACTTCAGTCGTGTCTTATTCTTTGTGACTCTACGTTTCAAAGAACATAGCCCACCAGGCTCCTCAGTCCATGGGATTCTCCAGGCAAGAATACTGGAGTGGGTTGCCATGACCTCCTCCAGGGATCTTCCTGACCCAGGAATCAAACCCAAGTCTCTTATGTCTCCTGCATTGGCAGGCGGGTTCTTTACCACTAGTGCTACCTAGAAAGCCCCTATTAGATTATAAGTTCCTAAAAATCAAGGTCCTTACATTTCATCTTTGTAGCCCTCATATGATCTGGACAATGGTTTGTACTAGTTAGTGTTCCATAAGTTACTGAACAGATAAAGTGAAGTCTCACCATACAGCCCCTATATTAGTTTCCTAATGTTGCTGTAAAAAGTTACCACTAATTTAGTGGTGTAAAAACAACACAAATTTATTATCTTACAGTTTAGGAAGTCGGAAGTCTGACACAGGTCTCCTTGGATTAAAATTAAGGTGTTACCATACACAAAAATAAACTAAAAATGGGTTAAAGATCTAAATGTAAGAGCAGAAACTATAAAACCCCTAGAGGAAACACTCTCCAACATAAATCACAGCAAGATCCTCTATGACCCACCTCCCAGAATATTGGAAATAAAAGCAAAAATAAACAAACGGGACCTAATGAAACTTAAAAGCTTTTGCACAACAAAGGACTATAAGCAAGGTGAAAAGACAGCCTTCAGAATGGGAGAAAATAATAGCAAATGAAGCAATAGACAAAGGATTAATCTCAAAAATATACAAGCAACTCCTGAAGCAACAAATGACCCAATCAAAAAATGGGCCAAAGAACTAAACAGACATTTCTCCAAAGAAGACATACAGATGGCTGACAAACACATGAAAAGATGCTCAACATCACTCATTATCAGAGAAATGCAAATCAAAACCACAATGAGGTACCATTACATGCCAGTCAGAATGGTTGCTATCCAAAAGTCTACAAGCAATAAATGCTGGAGAGGGTGTGGAGAAAAGGGAACCCTCTTACACTGTTGGTGGGAATGCAAACTAGTACAGCCACTATGGAGAACAGAGTGGAGATTCCTTAAAAAACTGGAAATAGAACTGCCATATGACCCAGCAATCCCTCTCCTGGACATACACACCGCGGAAACCAAAACTGAAAGACACGTGTACCCCAGTGTTCATCGCAGCACTGTTTATAATAGCCAGGACATGGAAGCAACCTAGATGCCCATCAGCAGACGAATGGATAAGAAAGCTGTGGTACATATGCACAATGGAATATTACTCAGCCATTAAAAAGAATACATTTGAATCAGTTCTAATGAGATGGATGAAACTGGAGCCCATTATACAGAGTGAAGTAAGCCAGAAAGATAAACACCAATACAGTATACTAACGCATATATATATATGGAATTTAGAAAGATGGTAACGATAACCCTATATGCAAGACAGAAAAAGAGACACAGATATATAGAACAGACTTTTGGACTCTATGGGAGAAGGCGAGGGTGGGATGATCTGAGAGAATAGCATTGAAACATGTATATTATCAAGTGTGAAACAGATCGCCAGTCCAGGTTGGATGCATGAGACAAGTGCTCAGGGCTGGTACACTGGGATGACCCAGAGGGATGGGATGGGGAGGGAGGTGGGAGGGGGGTTCAGGATGGGGAACACATGTAAATCCATGGCTGATTCATGTCAATGTATGGCAAAAACCACTACAATATTGTAAAGTAATTAGCCTCCAACTAATAAAAAAAAAAAAAAAAGAACCACCTTTTGGGTTAAAAAAATAATAATAATAAAATAAAATTAAGGTGTTAGCAGGGCAGCATTCTTTTCTGGGGGTCCCAGGGAAGAATCCATTTCCTTGCCTGTTTCAAGTTCTAGAGGCAGCATGCATTCCTTGGTACCTGGTCCCTTCCTCCATCTTCAAAGCCAGAAATTGCTGGTCAAAATTGTCACATTTAATCACTCTGATACTCTTCTTCATTCCTCCTTCACTTATAAGTACCCTTGTGATGACATTGGGCCCACCTGGATAATTCAGGATACTCTCATTTCAAGCTCAGCTGATTAGCAAACTTAATTACATCCACAACCTTAATTCACCTTTTCTAAAGGTTGGGCTGGCTAAAAAGTTCACTTGGGTTTTCCCTATGATGTAACAAACAATCTCGAATGAACATTTTGGCCAACTCAATATTATAACATATTGCAGCCTTGGGGCAAGGACCTGGTTCCTCCTCAATGTATATTCATAACAGTATCTTTGAGTTCTTATGCAGAAGTAAAATACCCAACAAATGGAAGATGTTAACAATTTGATGAAGCAGTCTTCATTTCAGAGAGAAGTTCACAGTTTGATAACCTCGAGAACCACAAGAACTCATCAAGATACCACCTGAGGCCAGATTGGATGAATATTAGTCCTGCACACACCCTGATCCTTATCAGCAAGGAACCATTGCTATGAAACTCCTCATCAAATCCCCCCAGGTTGGGACACACAATTTTCGAGGGCACAAGCCCCTGTGGCCCCCTCTGCCTGGCAAAGCAATAAAGCTTTTTTTATGTGTGTATGCTTTGTCGCTCAGTCATGTCTGACTCCTTGTGACCCTAGGGACTATAGCTCACAGGCTCCTCTGTCCATAGAATTCTCCAGGGCAGAATATTGGAGTGGGTAGCCATTCCCTTCTCCAGGGGAACTTAGCGACCCAGGGATCGATCCTGAGTCTCCTGCATTGCAGGTGGATTCTTTACTGTGTTTCACCTAAAACTCTGTCTCCAAGGTTTGATTTGGCACTGGTGCAGAGAGGCCAAGTTTCTGGCATCACTTTCATAATGTATCACTGCTATATAGCTAAGAATTTCCAAGCAAGTCTCCATCTTGAGCAAAACCCTTAAGACAGATTACAAGAACTCAAAACTTTACTTTTCATGTATCTTTTCTCAGGTTGCATATGTGTTATCAAAGTGAGGGAGTAAACTGAGAAAAATAATAGGATCTAGGAAGTAGGTGATCCAACACAGGATGATCAAAGCAGGTTATAAGAGAACTGTGCCCCAGGCCTAGAAAGCAGAAGCAGCCATTCTAGATTGAAATAGAAGGATACAGGATGATGAAAAAGAGGCTTAGAAGGAAAAATGGAAATGGCAGCATTTCTGCAATTTTTTTCTAAGCATTTGAGAGCTTATAAAAATATTGATAGATATTTAACAGTTCTGGAGGGACATTTGAGGGAAAAGTTAGTTAGGTAAGCAGAAAAGAAGGCAAATAAAAAAAATAGTGACAAAAAATTGTATGAGAAAAGAAATGGAATCATGATAGAACACTTAGTTCAACAGTGAATATTATTTAGTGATATTTTATTTTTATTTTTTAATTTATTTTTACTGAAGTATACTTGAATTACAACGCTATATGATTTTTACTGGTATTTTAAATAATAATAGAAGTTAATGTGTGTGAGAGGAAGGCAGAGAGCTTAACTTTTTCATCTGCCACTATAAGAAGTTAATAGACAGTCAACTTTTACAAAGTCAAGAAGTCAAAAAATTGTAACATAAGCATATCCCTTAGAAATATGGAGGGACATACTAGAAGAAATAGTTGAAAGTTTCAAGTGGGCCTCAGGAGTGAAGAAATATGAATAAAAGGATTGCTTTTTTTCAATCTAAACTTTAAAAAAAATTTATACATATATTACCTTGGTAACATTAAAAATTAAATAAGAAGAAAAGAAAGTAATGAAGTATGTGAAAAGTCTGGGTGTGTCTGAAAGGAAGGTCTTCATAATGAATCAGCCTATTTTGCCATGAAAGCAATGATACGGGATAATACTACCAGCCAACCTTCAAAAATGCTCCATCATGCCTGCTTCCCACTATTCTCTGGGGTTTATTAGGGGCTTTAAACCATGATGGATGCTAAGAATTATCTATATTCTAAAATAGATGTTTCTGCATGAAAG
The DNA here is from genome assembly GCF_023699985.2 of Odocoileus virginianus. NCBI lineage: Eukaryota > Metazoa > Chordata > Mammalia > Artiodactyla > Cervidae > Odocoileus > Odocoileus virginianus. The sequence continues at coordinate 9,676,142 of NW_027224263.1, read as the reverse complement.
AAACATTTTGATTGCTAACAATGTGTTATACTTCATTGAGGGAGAAGGAATGCCCTTCGGACTGGTGTTCTATTGTTACGTACAATTAGGCCATTTACCTAACTTTTGGTTTAGTTCTCTTGGGGCCAACAGTGTGCATTAGCCAAAGACCTAGCTAAGGTTAGAGGGTACAGAGCCTTGGAACAGAGCTGAGACATAGTCTCACCTCTAGGAAATAAATTCTACTCCTTTGCTGTTGTACCAAGAACCAATATTCACTCCCACGTTATTTGATTTTCAAGCTAGCTGCTTCAATAAACCTTTTCCCTTACATTATTTATGAGTTTATTCTGGTAGAGTTAACTAAAAATTCAAGACCTTGTCTCATGTCTATGTGTTTCTCGTTTACTAATAATTCTAATAAGGCTACTCTCTCTCTCTAACCAGGTTAGGGAAATACTACATAGAAAACTCCCTTTCACTGTAACCACATTTTATATTTCTAATTCAATTCTCACACACAAAATTCCACCCCACTTGTTGAATGGCAACTTAAGGGTCTTTCATACTTTAATTTATGGCTCTCAAGATACTTCCCAGTTTCTTCTTTTCTGATGGGAAAACAAGGCTTAGATTTTTTCATATGGTTATTACATTGAAATTACCACCAGAAAATTAATGTATTTAATAACTGTCAAAAAGAATGAAAAATGGGTCTTGAAACATGGAGACAACTATATTTATGAATCCCTTCAACCTCTTAGAGTCATCGGATAACAGGATAAATGTCATTACGATTTTGATCCAAGGCACTCTATCACTTAAAATTTAGGTGAAAAAAAAATGTTCTTTATTCAGCAAGAGCTGATAACATCCTACTGAAGAAAGGTCATTTACTTTATGTTACTTTTCACTCCTTCAGGGTTGAATATCTTTGCATTTTAAGCACTGGCAAAAAAAAATGCACTTCTTATTGGGGGTATAAACAATGTGGCACTATGAAGGGATTAAATAATCAGATCTTAAAATCTAGAAAGAGTTTCTTTGTGTAGTAAGATCAACTAGTTATTGATAAAGGACTAGGCTCTTAGTGCCTTTGTTCTCCTATCCTATATTTTATAGGGAGCAGAGTTTCTATTCCCATCATCCATTTGTTGCTACTGGAAATAGAAAGGATCTACTCATTCTTTTTTCATTACTTTCAGCAAAATCATAAGGTCAGAGGTTTGTCTCCTGTTCCACACAATATCCACTCAAGACTTTTTGAGGGAGTACTTGACAACAGCAGACATAGAAGAGAGATTCTGCTCCTTTTGCTCTGGGTACTTGGTGTGACTTTTCTTTCTCCCTGACCCTGAAAAAACCCTTGAACATCTCCCCACTAAGTAGCTACTTACAACAGTGTAGCATGCTGGTGAACCCTGGGTTCACCTTCTGTGGGTCAGGGCTATAGAAAATGTTTCAGTACCCAGCTCATACTAGTATTTGAACTGCTTGTAAAACTGTATCATTGGCTTAAATTGCTGTTGGGCTTGGGATATAAGCTATTTAAGAATAATGACATTCAGGGTGTGTGTGTGCGCACACACATTTTATTCAATTTCCCCAGCATCCTAAATGTCTGCTTCTTTTCAATAACTGCCTCATGGTTCTTCTTTGCACTTTACAAATCTGACTTTGACAACAACAGAACTGAAAAAGAGCTCTTAGAAGATCCAGTAGAGTTTCTGGCTTATCTACAAGGTCTCTCACTGTTTTCTTTGTAGAGAAGCAAAATCTGCCACCCTTAATTGTATCTCTTACACATAAGAATTAATTTAGGCTGATTATTCTTAAGGCGCCCAAAATTCAGGAAGAACTTTTGACATTTCTCTTAATGTAACTGAGCAGGACCTTATGGGGCTTTCCAGAAACAGACTCCTATCCTAAATCTTCTGCTTTAGTAACTCCCTGTTAGTAATAATAATACTATTGGATATTACTATTGAAGTGAAGTGAAGTCGCTCAGTTGTGTCTGACTCTGCGACCCCGTGGACTGTAGCCCACCAGGCTCCTCTGTCCATTGGGATTCTCCAGGCAAGAATACTGATGTGGATTGCCATTTCCTTCTCCAGGGGATCTTCCCGACCCAGGGATTGAACCCAGGTCTCTCGCATTGCAGGCAGACCCTTTAACCTCTGAGCCACCAGGGAAATCCAAGGATATCACTATTAGATATTACTATTAGTAATAATAATACCATTCAGTTCAGTTCAGTCGCTCAGTCGTGTCCGACTCTTTATGACCCCATGGACTGCAGCACACCAGGCCTCCCTGTCCATCACCAACTCCCAGAGTCTACTCAAACCCATGTCCATCGAGTCGGTGATGCCATCCAACCATCTGCTATCGTCTCCTTCTCCTCCTGCCCCCAATCCTTCCCAGCATTAGGGTCTTTTCCAATGAGTCAACTCTTCGCATGAGGTAGCCAAAGTATTGGAGTTTCAGCTTCAGCATCAGTCCTTCCAATGAACACCCAGGACTGATCTCCTTTAGGATGGACTGGTTGGATCTCCTTGCAGTCCAAGGGACTCTCAAGAGTCTTCTCCAACACCACAGTTCAAAAGCATCAATTTTTCGGCACTCAGCTTTCTTCACAGTCCAACTCTCACATCCATACACGACCACTGGAAAAACCATAGCCTTGACTAGATGGACCTTTGTTGGCAAAGTAATGTCTCTGCTTTTTAATATGCTATCTAGGTTGGTCATAACTTTCCTTCCAAGAAGTAAGCATCTTTTAATTTCATGGCTGCAATCACCATCTGCAGTGATTTTGGAGCCCAAAAAAATAGTCTGACACTGCTTCCACTGTTTCCCTGTCTATTTCCCATGAAGTGATGGGACCAGATGCCATGATCTTAGTTTTCCAAATGTTGAGCTTTAAGCCAAATTTTCACTCTCCTCTTTCAGTTTCATCAAGAGGCTTTTTAGTTCCTCTTCACTTTCTGCCATAAGGGTGGCATCATCTGCATATCTGAGGTTGGTTATTGATATTTCTCCTGGCAATCTTGATTCCAGCTTGTGCTTCATTAGATAATATTAATAGTATCTGTTGCACATTTCCTGAGTAGTTTTCCAGATGCTAAAATTCCCACCAAATGGAAGGCATTAACTACTTGATGACCATGAGCACTTACATAGTTCCCAGACCTAATGGAACCTAAGGACAGATAATATTAACCCCTGTGACATGACTCTGTAACCTCACCATCAATCAATCAGAATTGGGCATGAACTGATCACACATCCTGCAACTTCCCTCCCTCACTTTGCCCTTAAAAACTTCCCTGAAACCTGGGAGTTTGTGTGTTTTGAGCATTAACTGCCCTTGGACTCCTTGTCTGGTGCCTTACAATAAATGCTGCATCTTTCTTTACCACAACCTGGTGTCAGTAGATTGGTTTACTGCATGCAGGACTGAATATTGGTTGGTAACACTGCCTAACTAAAAGAATATAGATAGACGACTTGTTCCAGGAAGGATTATCACCTTAGATGACTATAGTATGAACTAGGTGTGTTGACAGGGAGGAAACTAGCAGTCTGCTTGTTAAAATTCTTCTGTGTCCTGTTGTCTCCACATGGCCCAGCAAAACATTTGTTTACCAAACACTTGTTTTTCTATCTCCACATGAATTGCCCTCCTCCCCTTAAAAGTCCCAAACCCTTAACCCAAACATCTCCTTTGTCTTTAGCCAAGTTCAAGTTCAATCGCTCAGTCTTGTCTGACTCTTTGCGACCCTATGAATCGCAGCACGCCAGGCCTCCCTGTCCATCACCAACTTCCGGAGTTTACGCAAACTCATGCCCATCGAGTCGGTGATGCCATCCAGCCATCGTCTTTGGCTAAAAATGGTATTTAAGGTGAGGGCTTCAAGTTTTTTCATAAATCACTCAGTTTTCCTGGATCTCTCTCATGTATATATGTTATTACACTTTGATTTTCTCCTGTTAATCTATTTCATGTTAATTTAATTCTTAAACCAGCCAGAGGAACCTAAAACGGTACAGGAAAAATTCTTCCTCCCTGACAGTCCGTATAGCTTTCTGTACTCCCTCTTTTCTTCTTGCCTACACCCAGGTTTGTCCTGCTCTGCACCCCACCCCTGCTATTCCCTGGAACCAGATTACAAAGGCTGTACTAGTGCCTTTTGGGACATAGATCTTGGCCAAATCAGAGCCCCTGCTTCTACACAAACACCCCAGGGGAAGAAAAGGAACACTATTCCAAATTTCTGTTAAAATAATTTTTTCTGCTTCTTTGAGTTCCAATTTAAATCCAATCATTTCTTTCTTTAATTCTTATATTTACACTGACTCAACTTCTTAATACATCTTTTCTTAACTTTCAAGACTCTGGTTGGAAAAATTCACAAATATCCAGTATAGAATTTCATTTTTTATGTGGTACATAAATCCTTCTTAATTTTTATTCACAAACTCCACTTTTCATCTATAGTTACCATTGTTTCCATTTTTCCTTTCTTTTTCATCATACAGTGGCCAAGAAGCTGTATATCTTGGATGATCTTTCCAGACTATCCTGTATGGCACATTCCTCTTACTGTCTGGTACAAACTTTCTCTCTCTCTCTTTCTCTCTCCCCCTCCTTCTCTCTCTTCCCCTCTCCTTCATTTCTCTCTCTCATAAGACCAAAAATGCCTAACTTTTTGTACCCCTATAGCCTGTCTCTACTTTATCTTTCTAGTTTAGCCATTAAAGTCATCAATAAAATAAGACAGAGCCTGTTCTTTCTATCCTGATTACACTTATGCAGCATCCCTATAAATACTGAATGTTTATCCTAAATGATCAGATTAGACATAAAGAATTCATTTGGGGTTACATGTAACAGTTGTAGGGAGACGAAGAGAGAGGAGAAAGAGAGAGAGAATTGCTGAGCTTTGACTTTATTTGGAACAGAAATTCCTTCCTCATATTCTTCACTAAATGGGGCCAAGACTTCTGGACCAGAAATAAGTAAACAAAGTCAACTATAACTGAGTTTACCATGGGAACGTATTGCTCTGAGGATAGTTTGGAAGATAAATAAGAATGAGCTCAGATAATAGCAAGTCCAAAATCAAATCCCCTCTTGGAGAAATCACATCTTAAGAAACTCAGCTTTCCATGTCAAAGAAACCAGCCTTTCCATGAGAAAAGCCAGCCTGTGCTTGAAAATGAGTCCCCCTGAAATTGAGTCCCTCTGCTGAGTTTATTCTTGTCCAACACCTGTTCCCCTCAAGATTGAGGAGAATCAAAGAAAATGGGCGATTGAAACTGAGCAGGTCACTGTAGGGCCTTCCAGAGCATAAAAGCCTTTCCTTGTCCTGCATTTCTTGTTTGTAGGAAAAAGGCTTTCAGCCTCCTAGACCTTCCCTGAGTTCCAAAGGGTAGTATCAAAAAGTGAGGGGCAGTGAGGAAATGCAGAAAGAAATAATGGTACACTAATAAAGCAGAGTCCTAATTCCTCCTGAAGGGCTATAAATAACAATCTGATCTGTATCTCTGAGTTCTACAAGAACTAAGCGCCCCCCACCCCCAACACACATCAAGTGGAGGATGGCAAACTTCAGGTTGAGCACAAACACATGGACCCCAAACTAGTCAGAAGCAGAAGACTGATGATTGAGATTCCTGGAACACCATCCTGTACAGTTAGGTTCAGTTCAGTCACTTAGTCCTGTCTGACTTTTTGCAGCCCCATGGTCTATAGCACACCAGGCTTCCCTGTCCATCACCAACTCCCGGAGCTTGCTCAAACTCAAGTCCATCTAGTCAGTGATGCCATCCGACCATCTCATCCTCTGTCATCCCCTTCTACTCCTGCCTTCAACCTTTCCCAGCATCATGGTCTTTTCCAATGAGTCACTTCTTCACATCAGGGGGCCAAAGTATTGGGGTTTCGGTTTCAACATCAGAACTTCAAATGAATATTCACTGATTTCCTTTAGGATTGACTGGTTTGATCTCCTTGCAGTCCAAGGGACTCTCAAGAGTCTTCTCCAACACTACAGTTCAAAAACATCAATTCTTTGGTGCTCAGTTTTCTTTATGGTCCAACTCTCACATTCATACATGATGACTGGGGAAACCATAGCTTTGACTATACAGACCTTTGTTGGCAAAGTGATGTCTCTGCTTTTTAATATGCTGTCTAACTTTGTCATAGCTTTTCTTCCAAGGAGCAAGTGTCTTTTAATTTCATGGCTGCAGCCACCATTTGCAGTGATTTTGGAGCACCCAAAAAACAAAGTTTCTCACTGTTTCCATTGTTTCCCCATCTATTTACCATGAAGTGATGAGACTGGATGCCATGATCTTAGTTTTTTGAATGTTGAGTTTTATGCCAACTTTTTCACTCTCCTCTTTCACTTTCATCAAGAGGCTCTTTAGTTCTTCTTCACTTTCTGCCATAAGGGTGGTGTCATCTGCATATCTGAGGTTATTGATATTTCTCCCTGCAATTTTGATTCCAGCTTGTGTTTCATCCAGCCTGGCATTTCACATGATGTACTCTGCACATAAGTTAAATAAGCAGGGTGACAATACACAGCCTTGATGTACTCCTTTCCCTATTTGGAACCAGTCTGTTGTTCCATGTCCAGTTCTAACTGTTGCTTCTTGACCTGCATACAGATTTCTCAGGAGGCAGGTAAGGTGGTCTGGTATTCCCATCTCTTTAAGAATTTTCCACAGTTTGTTGTGATCCACACAATCAAAGGCTTTGGCATAGTCAATAAAACAGATTTTTTTTTTGTAACTCTCCTGCTTTTTTGATGATCCAATGGATGTTGGCAGTTTGATCTCTGGTTCCTCCGCCTTTTCGAAAACCAGCTTGAACATCTGGAAGTTCATGGTTCACATAGTGTTGAAGCCTGAGTTGGAGAATTTTGACCATTCCTTTGCTAGTGTGTGAGATGAGTGCAATTGTGCAGTACCTTAAACATATTTGGACATTGCCTTTCTTTGGGACTGGAATGGAAACTGACCTTTTCCAGTCCTGTGGCCACTGCTGAGTCTTCCAAATTTGCTGGCATATTGAGTGCAGCATTTTCACAGCATTATCTTTTAAGATTTGAAATAGCTCAACTGGAATTCCATCACCTCCACTAGCTTTGAATGTAGTGATACTTCCTAAGGCCCACCTGACTTTGCATTCCATAATGTCTGCCTCTAGGTGAGTGATCACACCATCGTGGTTATTGGGTCATGAAGATCTTCTTTGTACAGTTCTTCTGTGTATTGTTGCCACCTCTTAATATCTTCTGCTTCTATTAGGCCCATACCATTTCTGTCCTTTATTGTGCCCATCTTTGCATGAAATGTTCCCTTGGTATCTCTAATTTTCTTGAAGAGATCTCTAGTCTTTCCCATTCTATTGTTTCCCTCTATTTCTTTGCATTGATCACTGAGGAAGGCTTTCTTATCTCTTCTTGCTATTCTTTGAACTCTGTATTCAGATGGGTATATCTTTCCTTTTCTCCTTTGCCTTTAGCTTCTCTTCTTTTCTCAGCTATTTGTAAGGCCTCCTCAGACAACCATTTTGTCTTTTTGCATTTCTTTTTCTTGGGGATGGTCTTGATCACTGCCTCCTGTACAATGTCACAAACCTCCATCCATAGTTCTTCAGGCACTCTGTCTATCAGATCTAATCCCTTGAATCTATTTCTCACTTCCACTGTATAATCGTAAGGGATTTGATTTAGGTCATACCTGAATGATCTAGTGGTTTTCCCTACTTTCTTCAATTTAAGTCTGAATTTTGCAATAAGGAGTTCATGATCTGAGCCACAGTCAGCTCCCAGTCTTGTTTTTGCTGACTGTATAGAGTGTCTCCATCTTTAACTGTAAATAATATAATCAATCTGATTTTGGTATTGACCATCTGGTGATGTCCATGTGTAGAGTCTTCTCTTGTTTTGTTGGAAGAGGATGTTGGCTATGACCAGTGCGTTCTCTTGGCATATGCTGTTAGTCTTTGCCCTGCTTCATTTTGTACTCCAAGACCAAATTTGCCTTGTTACTCCAGGTATCTCTTGACTTCTACTTTTGCATTCCAGTCCCCTATAATGAAAAGGACATCTTTTTTGGGTGTTAATTCTAGAAGGTCTTGTAGGTCTTCATAGAATCATTCAACTTCAGCTTCTTCAGCATTACTGGTTGGGGCATAGACTTGGATTACTGTGATATTGAATGGTTTGCCTTGGAAATGAACAGAGATCATTCTGTCGTTTTTGAGATTGCATCCAAGTACTGCATTTTGGACTCTTTTGTTGACTATGAGGGCTACTCCATTTCTTCTAAGGGATTCTTGCCCACAGTAGTAGATATAATGGTCATCTGAGTTAAATTCACCATTCCAGTCCATTTTAGTTCACTGATTCCTAAAATGTCGACATTCACTCTTGCCATCTCCTGCTTGACCACTTCCAATTTACCTTGATTCATGGACCTAACATTCCAGGTTCCTATGCAATATTGTTTTTTTACTTTACTTGCATCACCAGTCACATCCACAACTGGGCATTGTTTTTGCTTTGGCTCATCTCTTCATTCTTTCTGGAGTTATTTCTCCACTCTTATCCAGTAGCATATTGGGCATCTATCGACCTGGGGAGTTTATCTTTCAGTGTCATATCTTTTTCCTTTTCATACTGTTCATAAGACTCTCAAGACAAGAATACTGAAGTGGTTTGTCATTCCCTTCTCCAGTGGACCACATTTTGTCAGAACTCTCCACCATGACCCATCTGTCTTGGGTGGCCCTACACGGCATGGCTCATAGTTTCATTGAGTTAGACAAGGCTGTGGTCCATGTGATCAGTTTGATTAGTTTTCTGTGATTGTGGTTTTCATTCTGTCCGCCCTCTGAGGGATAAGGATTAGAGCCTTATTGAAGCTTCCTTATTGGGGAAAACTGGGTCTTGTTCTGATAGGGGTCATGTACTCAGTAAATCTTTAATCCAATTTTCTGTTGATGGGCAGGGCTGTGTTCCCTCCCTGTTGTTTGACCTGAGACCAAACTGTGGTGGAGGTAATGAAGTTTAATGGCTGCTGCTGCTGCTGCTAAGTCACTTCAGTCGTGTCCGACTCTGTGCGACCCCATCCCTGGGATTCTCCAGGCAAGAACACTGGAGTGGGTTGCCATTTCCTTCTCCAATGCATAAAAGTGAAAAGTGAAAGTGAAGTCGCTCAGTCGTGTTTGACTCTTTGCGACCCCATGGACTGCAGCCTACCAGGCTCCTCCGTCCATGGGATTTTCCAGGCAAGAGTACTGGAGAGGGGTGCCATTGCCTTCTCCGGAAGATAATGGCAACCTCCTTCAAAAGGTCCCATGCACACACTGCTGCACTCAGTGCCCCCAACCCTGCAGCAGGCCACCGCCAACCCACACCTCTGCCAGAGACTCCTGGACACTCACAGGCAAGTCTGGGTCAGTCTCTTGTGGGGTCACTGCTCCTTTCTCCTGGGTCCTGGTGTGCACAAGGTTTTGTTTGTGCCCTCCAAGAGTCTGTTTCCCCAGTCCTGTGTAAGTTCTGGTGGCTCTATGGTGGGGTTAATGGTGACCTCCTCCAAGAGGGCTTATGCCACACCCAGGTCTGCTGTACCCAGAGCCCCTGCCCCTGTGGCAGGCCACTGCTGACCCGTACCTCTGCAGGAGACACTCAACACTCAAAGGCAGGTCTGGCTCAGTCTCTGTGGGTACTCCTGGTGTGCATGAGGTTTTGTTTGAACCCTCCATGCATTCATTCCTAATGGGTATGGGGTTTGATTCTAAATGCAATTTTGCCCCTCCTACCATCTTGTTGGGGCTTCTCCTTTGCCCTTGGACATGGGGTATCTTTTTTTGGTGGGATCCAACATTCTCCTGTCGATGGTTGTTCAGCAGTGAGTTGTAATTTTGGAGTTCTCACAGGAGAAGATGAGCACATGTCCTTCTACTCCACCATCTTGATTTGTTGACAAGCTATGACAAACCTAGACAGCATATTAAAAAGCAGAGACATCACTTTGCTGACAAAGGTCCGATATAGTCAAAGCTATGGTTTTTCCAGTAGTCATGTATGGATGTGAGAGTTGGACCATAAAGAAGGCTGAGTGCTGAAGAATTGATGCTTTTGAACTGTGGTGCTGGAGAAGACTCTTGAGAGTCCCTTGAACAGCAAGGAGATCAAACCAGTCAGTCCTAAAGGAAATCAACCCTGAATATTCATTGGAAGGACTGATGCTGAAGCTCCAGTACTTTGGCCACCTGATGCAAAGAGCCAACTCATTGGAAAAGACCCTGATGCTGGGAAAGATTGAGGGCAGGAGGAGAAGAGGGGCGACAGAGAATGAGATGGTTGGATGGCATCACCAACTCAATGGACATGAGTTTGAGCAAACTCTGGGAGATAGTGAAGGACAGGGAAGCCTGGTGTGCTGCAGTTCATGGGGTTGCAAAGAGTCAGACATGACTTAGTGACTGAACAACACATCACTCATTCAATAAATATTTATTGAAAAGCTACTGTGTGCCAAGTATTGTAGTAGAAATTGAATATACAAAGAGAAAAGAAAAGAAGCAAAACGACTTCAGTAGCAGTATATTTTGTGTGCTCCAGGCCAGGGTCTGCCTACTTTGCTGATCACCCCCACCTCCACTAAGTTCCAAAGGCTCAAATTCAGAAAGATAATTTTTCTGTTGTTGCATGATCCATGGAATGAGTATGCCTCTTATGTGGAGTCATGGAATTTGCTTACATGATCATCTGACTTTACTCAGAACATGGTTTTCTTACAAACTACAGTTTTCCTCTGATTCTATTCCCTGACTCACTCTCACAATGCTGTTCCCAGAGCAAACACCTTCCTAGGCCAAGGGTTTTATCAGTATGATTCAAAAACCTTGAAGATTCTTCAAAGAGGTTATGGTGTCTCTGAAAAGCATCCAATTTGAATTACAATAATTATATTTTTAAAATCTTTCAAAATATAGCAAAACAACAACACACTCAAATTGTAATATATTGGAAACTGCTATAGTGTTCATTTATTTTACCGTGTAAATTAGTTTAGGAGGCAGACCTTGACTGAGAGCTACTCCTACCACTTCTATTTAATTCAAGACTCCCCTCAGACTGAAAGTTGAGCTATCCAAAATACTATTTCTATTTGCAACTTATCTGTGTGAATTAGGAATGTCTCTACACTGAGCAACTAAAATCTTATAGAAAAAATAAATTAGATACTGAAGCTGAACCTAAGACCATAACTGTCACCCAGAATCCCCTATTTCAAAGGTTTGTATTTATCAAAACCACATTCATATGCTGATTATACCCTAAGTAAATGGTATAAATGTGAACCTAAAATATTATAACATATGTTTACATATTACAACTCTCTAAGTTTCCATTGGGTAAAAATAAAACCTACTGTTAAAAATAAAATTTAGAGCACTACTCAGCCATAAAAAGATAAAATCTTACCATTTGAAAAAACATGGATTGATCTTGAGAGTATTATGTTGAGTGAAATAAGTCAGATGGAGAAAGACAAATACTGTATGATTTCACTCATATGTGGAATATAAAAAACAAACAAAAAACAAAATAAATGAACAAACCAAACAAAAACAAAAAATACAGAGAACAGAGTAGTGGTTACCAGAAGTGGAGGAGTAGGGTAGAGGTCAGAGGGCTAAATGGGTAAAGGGGATCAACTGAATGGAAACTAAACTTTTGGCAGTAAGCATGCTGTAGTGTGTACAGAAGTAGAAGCATAATATTCTACAGATGAAACTTATATAATATTATAAATCAAAGTTGCTTTACTTTAAAAAAATAAAAATTAAAAAAAATTTCTAAACACTGTCCTAAGTAACTTTGATCTGCTTACCAAGTTTAGTAGGAAGAAGTCAATAACAAAGTTCAAGCATCAACATCACTCATTATTAGACAAATGCAAATCAAAACTACAATGAGGTATCATCTCACACCTGTCAGAATGGTCATCATCAGAAAGTCTACAAACAATAAATGCTGGAGACATGTGGAGAAAAGGGAACCCTCTTGCACTGCTGGTGGGAATGTAAATTGATACAGCCACTATGGAGAACAGTATGGAGATTCCTTAAAAAAACAAAACAAAAGAAAACAAAAAACACAACAGGAATAACGTTACCATATGAACCAGCAATCCCACTACTGGGCATATACCCTGAGGAAACCATAATTGAAAAAGACACATGTACCCCAGTGTTCACTGCAGCACTGTTTACAATAGCTAGGACATGGAAGCAACCTAGATGTCTATCAAGGATGAATGGATAAGGAAGTTGTAGTACATACAGTGGAATATTACTCAGTTATAAAAACTTATAAAAAGTTATAACACATCTGAGTCAGTTCTAATGAAGTGGATGAACCTAGGGCCTATTATACAGAGTGAAGTAAGTTAGGAAGAGAAAATATAAATATTGTATATTAACATATATAGATGGAATCTAAGGGCTTCCCTGGTGGCTCAGTGGTAAATAACCCACCTGCAATGCAGGAGATGTAGGTTTGATCTGATTACTGGGTTGAGAAAATCCACTGGAGGAGAGGATGGCAACACTCCAGTATTCATGCCTAGAGAATTCAAAGGACAGAGAAGCCTGACAGGCTACTGTCCACAGGGTTGCAAAGAGTCAACATGACTGAACTGACTGGGCACACATAGAATCTAGAAAGATAGTACTGATGATCCTACTTGCAGGGCAGCAAAGGAGACACAGACATAAAGAACAGACTTTTGGACACAGTGGGGGAAGGAGAGGGTGGGATGATTTGAGAGAATAGCATTGAAACATATACATTACCATATGCGAAGTGGATAGCCAGCGTGAATTTGCTGTATGATGCAGGGAACCCAAAGCTGATACTCTGTGACAACCTAGAGGGGTAGGATGGGGTGGGAGGGAGGGAGGTTCAAGAGGGAGGGGACATATGTATACCTATGGCTGATTCATGTTGATGTATGGCAGAAACCATCACAATATTATAAAGCAATTATCCTCCAATTAAACAAACAAAAAGCACAAGCAAACGCATGGCATCCCAATGAGGAGCCTTTATAAAAGAGATACCTGGAAAAGATGGGCACCCATTTCCATGTCAACCCATCTCTTCAAGAAACTTAAGAGCAGTTTCACAGAGTTCCCACTAATGTTAAGGCTCTTTAGTCTCACAACACTCTTGTTACAGGTACTGTCCATATTCACTCCTCTCTCCATTCATTCCAACAAAAATTGACTGTTCTCTTATAACTATAGCTACTTCCCTTTGAAGCAGTAAATGGCTCAAAAGAATACAAAGTACAGATTTACCTTGGATTCTCAACTCTACATAAGGATGGCTAAATACCTAGGAGACTTGGAAGAATACATATCAAAATCCTATATCTGAGAATTGACCACTCATTGCTATGCTTCACCCTGTATCCTTTAATCTATGCCACGAAAATTATGTTCTTCTCAACTCACTTTGGTAGGATTCTTACAGTTCTTCAAAGCTAAGATCAAGCAATTTTGGTACAACTAATGTCAGTAATGTAGCATCTCAGTAGTGGCCCTTTCTTGCCAATCATCTTCCCTGGTTACTCAACTTGGTCCACTGATGTAACTGAGCAGGATCTTATGGGGCCATCTTGGGATAGATCCATCCCTCCATCTCCTCTGCCTGCCTCTGTGTAAAAAAGCTGTAGTCTCCCAGACCTCCCTTGGGTCACAAAAACCTGGCTAAAGAATTAATAATTGAAAGGGTGTGAACATGTAGCAACAAAAATAGCAATTGGTCCAGGATAACTGGTAAGGATTTTAACAGTAGATCAGTCACATGACAGTCACAGAATCTTCAGTTCCTCCCTGAAGTACCTAGATACCAGTATCTGATGCATATTTCCTGAGCTGCTTTGCAAATGCCAAAACTCCCTCCAAATAGAAGGCATTAATTACTTGATGACCATGAGCACATATGTCCCTAGACCCAGTGGAGCTAAAGACTGATAATATTAATCCCTGTGACACCACCCTGTTACCTCACCATCAACCAATCAGAATTGTGCATAAACTGTTCATACACCCTGTGACTCCCCTCCCTCATGTGTGCTAAGTCACACCAGTCATGTCTGACTCTTTATGACCCCATGGACTATAGCCTGCCAGGTTCTTCTGTCCATGGGATTTCCCAGGCAAGAATACTGGAGTGGGTTGCCATTTCTTCCTCCAGGGGATCTTCCTGACCCAGGGATGGAACCCGCATCTCTTAAGTCTCCTGCATTGGCAGGTGGGTTCTTTACCACTAGTGCCACCTGGTGACTCCCCTCCATCACCTTGCCCTTAAAAAAAATTCCCTGAAACCTATTGGGGAGTTGGGGTGTATTGAGCATTAGCTGCCCTTGCACATCTCACAATAAACATTGCACTTTCCTCCACCACCACCAGGTGTCAGAAGATTGGCATTATTGCACGTGGGTGAGTAGACCAAAGTTTGGTGCAGTAACGCTGGCAGTCTATATGATGGAGGGGAGTCACCAGGTGGCGCTAGTGGTAAAGAATCGCATGCCGATGCAGCAGACTTAAATCCAGGTTTGATCCCTGGGTCAGGAGGTTCCCTGGAAGAGGAAATGGCAACCCATTCCAGTATTCTTGCCTGGGAAATCCCATGTACAGAGGAACCTGATAGGCTATTGTCATGGAGTCACAAAGAGACACGACTGGAGCGACTTAGCATGCACAACGGAGGGGAGTCACAGGGTGTGGAGAAGGGAACAGCTACCCACTCCAGTATTCTGGCCTGGAGAATCCATGGACTGTATAGTCAAGGGGGTCGCAAAGAGTCGCACACGACTGAGCGAGTTTCACTTTCACTTTAGGCTTTTGTGTTCCTGACCCTGAGCAGATTGACTGAGCCCTCTCAATTTTTGCCTGTTTTCTGGTCTAGCTCCTGTGTTGCTTGATCCAATTACCTTTTTTCTTTCTCCTACATTCTGGGAGCTCAGACAGTAAAAAATCCGCCTGCAATGTGGGAGACCTGGGTTTGACCCCTGGGTTGGGAAGATCCCTGGAGAAGGTCATGGCAACCCACTCCAGTATTCTTGCCTGGAGAATCCCCATGGACAGAGGAGCCTGGCAGGGTACAGTCCATGGGGTCATGAGGAGTCAGACACGACTGAGCAACTGAACTGAACTGAACTGCTCTTCATGTTCTTGTCTCTCTTCTGTCAATGCCCAGAATTTCCCAGGGCACTCTGAACCATCTCCCTCTCCAGTGATCATGTTGCAGGAAGGGGGAACCCTTCCAGGGCCCAAAACTGGGCTCTTGTCTAACACTCGGAAATGAATTGTCTGAGGAGACACATGTGCTGACAAAGCAAGAGATTTTATTGGGAAAGGGCACCCAGGTGGAGAGCAGTAGGGTAAGGGAACCCAGGAGAACAGCTCTGCCACGTGGCTGCAGGTTTTACTGGTGATGGGATTAGTTTCTGGGTTGTCTTTAGCTAATCATGTGGTGCACGCCTTGTTCAGCCAAGATGGATGCCAGAGAGAAGGATTCTGGGAGGTGGTCGGACACGTGGTGTCTCCTTTTGACCTTTCCTGAACTCTTCTGGTTGGTGGTGGCTTATTAGTTCCATGTTCCTTACCAGGACCTCCTGTCATAAAACAACTCATGCAAATGGTTACTGTGGTGCCTGGCCAGGGTGGGCGGTTTCAGTCAGTGTGCTTCCCCTAACAATCACACCTGCCTTAGTCCACCCCACTTTTGGCTGAAAACAAATAAAAGTCGATATCCATATCTGCTTTGTGATCATCTGGAGGGATGAAGACATACCACATTTTATAAAAATTGTAAAGCAAAACATGGTGTTGCAGATAATCTTTCAAATGGTAATTCAGATTGCCTGTTCTCTAGATCCTGTAAACCACTAATAAAACCTTTGAAGACAGGAAGAAAAAAAACCCATAATATAGTTAACAGTTCAAATCCCCTCTGTGCCAAGGGCTTTCCAAACATATGTTATTTTACTGTGGGCTTGCCCAGCCAGGTGCCTCCACTCTCTGCTTCCTGTTAACTGCATTTTACTTTTTTGAAAATTTCCCAAATTCCTTTCCTGGCCTTCTTTCTAAAAGCCTGATTATCATTTAAATTACATCTTAAAGCAACCAATTGTGTTTCCTCTGAAGCATAGCTGACAAAAGGGAGTGGGCAGGTCCTGGGGCCAATCCCACTGGGAGCTTCCTGCCTTTCCCCTCCTTAGGTACATTTATCCAAATGAAATCACAAATAAGGTAAACATCAAAGACATTCCTGAGGGGCGGAGCAGACAAAAATGTGCAGCTTAATGGGCTTGGGTAAAAATTGGAAAGGAGAAATGCTTTGGGTGGCAGATGGTGGTCTATGGGAGGAGTTCTCAGGTGTAGATGGTCTGTATGTAACCCTCATCTAAGGGGTTCTCATTAGTTTCCCCATCACCCCACAATCCACTGCATCTTCAGTGGGCAGTCCACTGCCCTGCCCACTTTACAGAAAAGGAATTGGGGGAACTTTGGTGAAATAAGAGCCCCAATAAATTATGGGCTGATATTTAAATATTTCCAGAAAATACTGCAAAAGTGAAAAGGGGAAGAAGTTTACACCTGTATTTATATCATGATACAATTTATGCTTTAAAACCCTCAAGATTATAAACAGCATGTAAATCTAAAAACATTCAAAAGAAGTGAAGACAAGGCCAGCAGGGTATTTATAACTCTGTTGGCTTCCTTTGGGAAGGGAAATTGACAGGTGTTGATGGGGACTTTTGCCTCTCATTTTTATATATTGGTTGACCAAAAAGTTTCTTCAGGGTTTTCACAACATCTTACAGAAAACCCCAAAATGAATCCCCCCCTTCCCCATGTGTGATCAGTTCATACACAATTGTCTGATTGATTGATGGTGAGGTAACATGGCAGTGTCACAGGGGTTATCATTTTCAATCCCCAGGAGGCCTGGGGCTACCTGTCCATGGTCATCAGGTCATCAAGTAGTTAACATCTTCCATTTGCTGGGGGTTTTAGCATCTGTAAAACAACTCAGGAAATGTGCATCAGATACTGTTATCTAGGTACTTCAGAGAGGAGCTAAAGCAGAAGATACAGGGGAGGGGTCTGTCCCAGGAAGGCTCCATAGGTTCCTGCTCAGTTGTGCTATGAGAGAAGAGTTACACTTCTAAGGTGAGTTGCTCTCAAATGCCTGGTCTCAACAAATCCACATCAAGCTCCCTAAGAACCTCAACTTCTGCCATCACAGCACTTACCATTCAGCATTGTTATCATCTGCTGATCTGTATTCCTCACTAAAATGCAAATATTATGGGACTATAAGCGACGACTTTCTCTACTACAACTCAGAATTAGCACAATTGATGCAAAATATTTGTCTCTTATAACAAAATACCATAAACTGGGTGGTTTAAGCAACATTTATTTTTCACAGTTCTGGAGACTGGAAGTTCAAGATCAGGGTGCCACTGGAGCCAAGTTCTAGGTGAGCACCATCTTCCCAGAGGCAGAAGACTGACTTCCATCTTCACATGGTGGAAAGGAAGTGAGCCAGCCCTCTGGCCTCTTCTCATAAGGACACGATGTAACTGATAAGGGCTCTACTCTCATGACCTAATTACCTCCCAAAAGCCCCATTTCCCAATGCCATCATGCTAGGTTTAAGGTTTCAACATATGAATTTGGTGGGGACACAGTCAATTCATAGCAATTTTTATACATGGGACAAATGTTACTCAAGAGAAGTGTTTGTAAATAGAAAAAAATCTGTATCCTTTACTGTAGGAACTGTAGATTCTCCTAATCATAGGACTGACAGAAGCAAAAAGAACAAAGTGGGACCCAAACACAGTTTTTAGTGGGAAAAATTGTAAATGGCCTTTCCCTGATTAGATGATTCCCTTGAGGTTTTCTTAGCCTTAACATTACAGATATCTTGAGCTGGGTAATTCTATGTTGCAGGGGACTGTCATATGTATTGTGGGATGTTTAGCCACATCCCTGCCTTCTGCCCACTAGATGCCAGTAACACAACTCACCAAGTTGTACCAACCGTAAGTGAAAGTGTTAGTCGCTAAGTTGTGTCCAACTCTTTGCAACCCCATGGACTGTAGCCCACCAGGCTCCTTTGTCCATGAAATTCTCCAGGCAAGAATACTGGAGTGGGAAGGGAGATGGGAGGGAGGTTCAAAAGGGAGGGGATATATGTATACCTATGGCTGATTCATGTTGAGGTTTGACAGAAAACAACAAAATTCTGTAAAACAATTATCCTTCAATAAAAAAAAAAAATACTGGAGTGGGTTGCCATTTCCTTCTTCAGGGGATCTTTCTGACCCAGGGATCGAACCCCAGTCTCCTGCATTACAGGCAGATTCTTTACCATCTGAGCCACCAGGAAGACCTGAACCAACCAAAGTCTTACCAAATGTTCTCTGGGAGGCAAAAATCACTGGCATAGGGTTTTCACAGATGTAATAGAGTAGTGCTGTGTTAAAAAAAAAAAAAAAGACAACTTTCATGCTCATATAAGTGAGCTGGTTCCATGCTTAGCCCCCTTTTGACATATGATTTGAGCGTTACAAGCAGAAGGGCCCCTAATAAGTAATTATGATTAGTGGGTAGGTGAGGGCATGGGCCAATAGTCTTACCTTAAGTGACAAAGGGTTAATGTATACTCAACCTGGACCAAGTATTCCTAGGCTTGAAACTCAGTTCTAATTATTCTCAAGTGATTCTGAAGGTTCATGACACACAGTCATTTGTCAGTGTTCTGGGGTGTGAAATTGGGCCATGTCCTCTCTGTAGCTGGTTATGTGGAGGTGAGTTACTTAGCTAGTAAGTGAAACTATCTGACTGGCCACCACAGACTTCATTTTCTTTAAGTGCCTGCTTTTTAACATAGTTTTGTTCTCTATTGGAAATGGATGACATAGCAATGTTTAGGAATAGGGTAGGACTAAGTAACTTTCTTGTATAAAGGCTGTACAGAGAATGTCAATTTCCAAGTAATGGTGGTTAAAGTGAAATGATCTAAGAGCACAGTGACTTATAATATTGGTAGAATTTAAGAGCTTTATGAATTATTTTAGACTGTATTTATAAGACTGTTAAAGACCCAAAGGGTTCCCTTAAAATTTTCAGTCATACTTCACTACATTTTATGGGGACATTATATGCTAGAGTGGTATTCATGGACTTGAAAATCTGCAAAGATCTTAAGAAATAACTCTCAAGAATTCCAAGGAGCTCCTAAAATTTAGAGGTCTTGGATGTGTCTCTTCCTCTCTAGACCCCAAATCAAATCACAATCAGCTGAATGAATGCTTGTCTCCTTAATGCCATTGTTGGGGGAGGAGAAATTTCCCTTCTTTCCCCTCTTAGATGTTTTGGCTGGCAATTAAAATGACATGAGGCAGACTAATAGGAGAAAATCAAATTTATTACATGTGCACAGGGAATTCACATAAGTATGAAGAATTTCAAAGACATCAAGACAAGGTGAGATATACTTATTCTGGATTAAGGAGGAGGAGGTAGGGGTCTGATGCATCAAGGGGAAGTAAGGTAATTCACAAGAAAATAAAGAGTTAACATTTGGGAAACAAATACTTTTTTGGCCCTGCAAATGCAATGGCACACAGAGACAACTGATCAAATGGGCTTTGCCAAGTTCCTCTCTTTCTACCATACTTAATACTTCACTATAGTTATCTATGGTCATAACTTCTTCCTGGAACAGACCTTCTAAAATTCTTTTAGGCAGTTGGGGGAAGCTCCAAGGTTTTTCCTTAGTGTTTTGGGGCTTGGTTGGTTGTTTTCAGCTCAAAATAATCTTCATGCCAGAGTGGCACATCTTGGGGCAAGTCTGCCCTTGGCCCTAACACCACCACAAAAACAAGTCTATTCCCTATTTGATATTCAGATTATGTGACTCCCCTATTCTCAAGCCTGTAGTGTAATCACCTCTATAGCATGTCAAATCCAAACAATAATTATGCTTGTAAGTCAACTTTGAGGCTGTGCACTCAAAGTCTCCGCTCCATGATTTCCTATGCCTTATTTTCTGCACATTCTCATTCAGTTCTTCACTGTGATTTCCTTTTCCTAAACTGCGGTTCTTTTCCGCTACTTCCACATGGTTCATCGGACCAGGAGAGGCCCAAAGAGCCCTCTTTAATTCCTTTCTGCCATATCATATTGCCTTACACAATACTAAAGACTCACTACCATGAAAATGCCATCTAGTATAAACAAAAAGAGCATAGCTTGTAGAGTCAGACAGACCTAGGTTTCAATCCATTTCTGCTATTTAGCATGTGTGTGAGACTGAGCAATTACTTCATTCACTTCCACAATCCTCACAACATTGTAAGAATTATGAGGATTATCTGATCCATGCCCCCCAACATACATTTTTGTCACCTCAAACTGGCTTAGCTTTTCAATTTCCCCACTATTCTTATTTCAGTCAATGGCATCCAGTATCTCATTTTAGTATCCTATCACAAAGTCTGATCAAGTCTACCACCTATTATTTCTTATATATACTTCCATCTCTCCATCCACACTATCACTATTTTTCCTTCATATTTTGCCTAGACCACTACATGTGTCTCACAAGTGTTCTTGTTTCTTTCACCCTCCATATCCCCCTCCTCACAGCTTCTAAGGTGACCTTTTTTTTTTTTTGGCTGCACCATGCAGCTTGTGGGACCTTAGTTCCCCAACCAGGGATCAAACCCACATCCCCTGCAGTGGAAGCGTGGAGTCCTAACCACTGGACTGCCAGGGAAGTCCCATACAATTAACCATTTTCTTTTTATTTATTAAATATTTATTTAATTTGGTTGTGCTGGTCTTAGTTGTGGCACATGGGCAGGATCTTACATCTTCCTTCCCACATGTGGGATCTTAGAGCTTCCCAGGTGGCAGAGTGGTAAAGAATCTGCCTGCCAATGCAGGAGAGGCAAGAGACATGGGTTCGATCACTAAGTTGGGAAGATCCTGGGGACGGGGCGGGGGAGGGTGGGCAGGAGGAAATGGCCACCTGTGGTATGTGGTATCAGGAACTGAACCCAGGTCCCTGCATTGCAAATTCAGAGTCCTGACCACTGGGCTACCAGGGAAGTTACACACTTTATTTAGGCCACAATCCTCTGAAGGGCTTGTTAAGACACAGATACCTGGACTCAACTCCCAAAATTTCTCATTAGGTAGGTCTAAGGTGGGACTTGATTATTTGCATCTCTATAAGTTCTCAGATGATGCTGCTGGTTTAGGGACCATTACAATAGCATTCTTTCTTGTTTCAGAGCCCCTAGACACATAGAAACATTTATCCAGGTCATACATCAAGTGCACACTTTAAACAACACTTATGAAAGGCTTCCCTTGAGCTTCCAGACTAGACTAAACACTCTTGAGATATTTTTCATAGCATGCACAATATTTGTGATTAGTTATTTGTGTAATTATTTTTTGAGTTAAAGAAACATAAGTCAAACTGTCTCACAAAGGCAAGGACCCTGTCTTCAAGTCTTTAGAGCTTGGCACACTGATTGGCTCATAACAGGCACTCAACAAATTTTTGTTGAATAAGATTTTAATAAACAATTGCATTCTATTTTTAAAATGGTTAAAGTTCATTCACTGACACTGTTTCCCATCACAAATATTCAACATTCTTTTCTTCTGAGACTAACACAATTTGCTCATAGTTTCTCCAGTCACTAACTTTTGGCCCCTACCTGTACTCTAAACAAATACAGGGGTTTCAATTCAAATTATACATTAAATTCACCTGAAGAGCTTTCCAAGTTACAAGGTCCAACCTCTGGCCAACTGAACCAGAATTTCTACACTTAAAAGATAGAATTTCCAAATATTTAAAAAAATTTTTCCACAGAAGATTTGATGCACAATAACAGTTGAGGAGCACTTAATGACTGGGTCTATCACTCGAGCTAAAACTACTTGTGTATACGTTGATGGTTATGATACAACATAAGACACGGGGTTGGCAATCATCTGATACACTGTGAAAAAGACATTTCTTTAGCTGCCTTCATTATATTTTAAGTTCCTAGATCACTAGAGTTAAGTTGCTCAGTCGGGTCAACACTGCGACCCCTCGGACTACAGATTGTCAGACCTCCTTGTCCATCACCAACTCCCGGAGTTTAGTCAAACCCATGTCCATTGAGCCAGCGATGCGATCCAACCATCCCATCCTCTGTCATTCCCGTCTCCTCCTGCCTTCAATCCTTCCCAGCATCAGGATATTTTAAGATCAGGCAGCTCTTCCTATCAGGTGACGAAAGTACTGGACTTTTAGCTTAAGCATCAGTGCTTCCATTGAGTATTCAGAACTGATTTCCTTTAGAATGCACTGGTGGGAATTCCTTGAAGTACAAGGAACTCTCAAGAGTTTTCTCCAACACCGCAGTTCAAAAGCGTCAGTTCTTCGGCACTCACCTTTCTTTATAGTCCAACTGTCACATCCATATGTGACTACTGGAAACACCAAAGCCTTGACCAGATGGACCTTTGTTGGCAAAGTGATGTCTCTGCATTTTAATATGCTGTCCAGGTTGGGCATAACTTTTCTTCCAAGGAGCAACCGTCTTTTACCTTCCTGGCTGCAGTCAACATCTGCAGTGATTTTGGAGCCCCCCAAAGTAAAGTCTGTCACTGTTTCCACTGTTTCTCCATCTATTTGCCATGAAGTGATGGGACCAGATGCCATGACCTTAGCTTTCTGAATGTGGAGTTTGAAGCCATCTTTTTCAATTTCTTCTTTCACATTCATCAAGAGGTTCTTTAGGTCATCTTCATTTTCTGCCATAAGGGTGGTGTCATCTGCATATCTGAGGTTATTGATATTTCTCCCAGCAATCTTGATTCCAGCTTTGGTCTCATCTAGCCCAGGGTTTCTCATGATGTGCTCTGCATATAAGTTAAACAAGCAGGGTGACAATATACAGCCTTCATGTACTCCTATCCCTATTTGGAACCGGTCTGCAGTTCCATGTCCAGTTCTCACTGTTGCTTCCTGACCTGCATACAGATTTATCAAGAAGCTGGTCAAGTGTCCGGTATTCCCATCTCTAAGGATTTTCCACAGTTTGCTGTGGTCCACACAGTCAAAGGCTTTGGCATAGTCAATAAAGCAGAAGTAGATGTTTTCCTGGAACTCTCTTGCTTTATCAATGACCCAAGACATGTTGGCAATTTGATCTCAGGTTCCTCTGCCTTTTCTAAATCCAGCTTGAACATCTGCAAGTTCACGGTTCATGTACTGTTGAAGTCTGGCTTGGAGAATTTTGAGCATTACTTTACTAGCGTGTGTAAGTGAGTAAGTGTTAGTCGCTTGGTGGAGCCCGATTCTTTGCAACCCCATGGACTGCAGCTCACCAGGCTCCTCAGTCCACGAGATTTTCCAGGCAAGGATACTGGAGTGGGTTGCCATTTCCCTCTCCAGGGGATCTTCCCAACCCAGAGATCGAACCCGGGTCTCCTGCACTGCAGGCAGATTCTTCACTGACTGAGCTACAAGGGAAGCCCGCTAGCGTGTGAGATGAGTGCAATTGTGCGGGACTTTGCGCATTCTTTGGCATTGCCTTTCTTTGGGATTGGAATAAAAACTGATCTAATCCACTCCCTGTGCGCCACTCCAAGATGGGTATACCTGGCACCGGAACCTGGATGCTAACCTGCAGGTGCAGGACAGGACCCACCGCCCCCACCCCCCCGGCCACAAACACACACCTTCTGTACTCAGACCGAGAAGACCTTTTTGGAAGGGAACCGGACCAGCCCCTGTAAATGCTCTGACTGCCCAGCCTCGAGGGCTATAGCTGCTCAGTGCACAGCCGGAGGGGTGAGCGCTGGGGAGGAGATGGGGCCCAAGAGGTCTGTCCTGCCCAAGGTCTCGGAGGACAGGTGGAAGCGTCGGAGCCTCTCCGCTGATCACAGAAGGACAACCCACTCCCTTACGAGGAACGGAGCAGGACCAAGGGTGGCAGGCAGCCTGCGGACAGAGGCTCCCACCGCAATCCCCGAGCACAGCCACAGGGAATATCAGTCCAGTGAAGGGGCCAAGGAGTCCAGCAGCAAATCCCTCTGCTACAGCAGACATGGGGTGGAAGATTGGAGCCGCCACCCTCACCACGTGGCTTCCAAATCTTCCTACAGGAAAGAAGATCCAAGAGAGCGAGCGTAGTCTTCGGGCCACTGAGGCTGAGCCCAAGCCTCTGGAAGAACCAAAACATGAAACCTAAAAGCTCAAGAATCCTTCAGAGGATGCCCAGACGCTGCAGCTGGCTTGGAACAGGCTTCTGGTGTTGAAAAACAGCCGCTTCCCGACATCTATGCACGTCCTCGAGGGGGACCAGGGGGTGATCAGCAGTCCTCAAAAGATCACACTTCCAGGAGTAAGCTGACCCAGCTGAAGATTGCCCAGAGCCTTCGCCTGGAGCAGCTCAAGCTGGAAGAAGTAACACGACACATCACGCAGGGGAGCCCCAATGGCTATTCAATGCTCCTGGCCATGCAGGCGACCCCCAGTGGGCCTGGCACTGAGGGGGTGCCCACGATGGAGCCCCACCTACAGAGGCGGCTTCTCAGGAACCTGGTCTCCTCCTTGAAACAGAAGCAGGCTGCAGTGGTGATCAATAAGCCAGTGGGAGGGTACCAGTGCAGAGACATCATGGGCATGCTCTACTGCGCCTTCCCACCTGTGACTTTTCACAGCAGTACCTCCCGTCAGCACTGAGGACACTGGGCGAGCTAGAGGAAGAACACATAGTGAGAGGCAGGCTAGCCCAAACCTGTCCTTTCCAGCCCATTTGTCACTAAAGCAGTTATTGAAAACTCTGACCACTTCGCCCTGCACCCCCACCCTCATGCCATCCTACACCAGAGGTTTTTATTCTCTGCTGGTTTATTCTGGTTCATCTCATAGGGGACTAAAGTCCTGTCCCCCTACCAAGATAAGTTCTTCATTTCAGTTCAGTTGCTCATTCGTATCTGACCCTTTCCGACCCCATGAATTGCATCACGCCAGGCCTCCCTGTCCATCACCACCTGCCAGAGCTTACTCAAACTCATGTCCAAGGAGTCAGTGATGCCATCCAGCCATCTTAGCCTCTGTCATCCCCTTCTCCTCCTGCCTTCAATCTTTCCCCACATCAGCGACTTTTCCAATGAATCAGTTCCTCGCATCATGTGGCCAAATATTGGGAGTTTCAACTTTAGTCCTTCCAGTGAGTTAGCAGGACTGATTTCCTTTAGGATGGACTGGTTGGATCTCCTTGCAGTCCAAGGGACTCTCAAGAGTCTTCTCCAACACCACAGTTCAAAGGCAACAGTTCTTCGGCGCTCAGCTTTCTTATAGTCCAACTGTCACATCCATCTATGACTATTGGAAACACCAAAGCCTTGACTAGACAGACCTTTGTTGGCAACATAATGTGTCTGCTTTTTAATACGCTGTCTAGGTTGGTCATAGCTTTTCTTCCAAGGAGCAAACGTCTTTTAATTTCATGGCTGCAGTCACCATGTGTAGTGATTTTGGAACCCCTCAAAATAAGTCTGTCACTGTTTCCCCATCTATTAGCCATGAAGTGATGGGACCAGATGCCATGATCTTTGTTTTTTGAATGTTGAGTTTTAAGCCAACTTTTTCACTCTCCTCTTTCACCTTCTTCAAGAGGCTCTTTAGGTCCTCTTCGCTTTCTGCCATAAGGGTGGTGTCATATGCATATCTGACCTTATTGATATTTCTCCTGGCAATCTTGATTCCAGCTTGTGCTTCATCCAGCACAGTGTTTCTCATGATGTACTCTGCATGTAAGTTAAATAAGCAGGGTGACAATATACAGCCTTGACATACTCCTTTCCCAATTTTGAACCAGTCCATTGTTCCATATCCGGTTCTAACTGTTGCTTCTTGACCTGCATACAGGTTTCTCAGGAGAGAGGTAAGTGGTCTGATATTCCCATCTAGTTCAGGATTATCTAGTTTATTGTGATCCTCATAGTCAAAGGCTTTGACATAATCAATAGAGCAGAACGAGATGTTTTTCTGGAACTCTCTTGCATTTTCGATGATCCAGTGGATGTTTGCAATTTGATCTCTGGTTCCTTGCCTTTTCTAAAAGCAGGTTGATCATCTGGAAGTTCACAGTTCACATATTTTTGAAGCCTGGCTTGGAGAATTTTAAGCATTACTTTATTAGCCTGTGAGATGAATGCAATTGTGCGGTAGTTTGAACACACTTTGTCATTGCCTTTCTTAGGGACTGGAAGGGAAACTGCCCTTTTCCAGTCCTGAGGCCACTGCTGAGTTTTCCAAAATTGCTGGCTTGAGTACAGCAATTTAACAGCATCATCCTTTAGGATTTGAAATAGCTCAACTGGAATTCCATCATCTCCACTAGGTTTGTTCATAGTGCTTCTTCCTAAGGCCCTCTTGACTTCACATTCCAGGATATCTGACTCTTGGTGAGTGATCACACCATCGTCACTCTCTGGGAAGTGAAGATCTTTTTTGTACAGTTCTTCTGTGTATTCTTGCCCCCTCTTCTTAATATCTTCTGCTTCTGTTAGGTCCATACCATTTCTGTCCTTTATTGAGCCCATCTTTGCATGAAATGTTCCCTTGGTATCTCTAATTTTCTTGAAGATATTTCTAGTCTTTCCCATTCTATTGTTTTCCTCTATTTCTTTGCATTGATTACCCTGGAAGGCTTTCTTATCTCTCCTGGCTATTCCTTGGAACTCTGCATTCAAATGGGCATATCTTTCCTTTTCTCCTTTGCTTCTCTTCTTTTTACAGCTATATGTAAGCCCTCCTCAGACAGCCATTCTATGTTTTGCATGTCTTTTTCTTGGGGATGGTCTCAATCCCTGTCTCCTGGACAATGTCATGAACCTCTGTCCATAGTTCATCAAGTGCTCTGTCTATCAGATCTAGTCTGTTAAATCCATCCCTCACTTCCACTGTATAATCAAAAGGGATTTGATTTAGGTCATACCTGAATGATCTGGTAGTTTTCCCTACGTTCTTCAATTTAAGTCTGAATCTGGCAATAAGGAGTTCATGATCTGAGCCACAGTCAGCTCCTGGTCTTGTTTTTGCTGACTGTATAGAGCTTCTTCATCTTTGACTGCAAAGAATATAACCAATCTGATTTCAGTGTTGACCATCTGGTGATGTCCATGTATAGAGTCTTCTCTTGTGCTGTTGGAAGTGGATGTTTACTATGACCAGTGCATTCTCTTGGCAGACCTCTACTAGCCTTTGCCCTGCTTCATTCTGTACTCCAAGGCCAAATTTGCCTGTTACACTCCAGGTGTTTCTTGACTTCCTACTTTTGCATTCCAGTCCCCTATAAAGAAAAGCACATTTTTGGGGGGGTGCTAATTCTAGAAGGTCTTGTAGGTCTTCATAGAACTGTTCAACTTCAGCTTCTTCAGCATTACTGGTCGGGGCATAGACTTGGATTACCGTGATATTGAATGGTTTGCCTTGGAAATGAATAGAGATCATTCTGTCATTTTTGAGATTGCATCCAAGTACTACATTTCGGACTCTCTTATTGACTATGATGGCTACTCCATTTCTTCTAAGGGATTCTTGCCCACAGTAGTAGATATAATGGTCATCTGAGTTAAATTCTGTACCATTAACTATATAAAAACAGTGTATCCTGGTTGAAGACATGTTTCTCTTTCTTGAGAACCTCGTGACTAATCCTGTCAAGTTCAAATGTAAATTGTCGGAGTGGGTCCAGTAAGATCTTTACAACCTTGAGACACTCTTCTGATTTATTCTAAAAACCAATTTACAAAGTATATAGCTTCCTTGCTAAAACTAGGGAGTTGGGCATTCTCTGTTCCCCTTCTGATGTCTATGTCAGAAGTTTTCTCTGTCCCTTTTTCACTTTAATAAAACTTTGCTACACAAAAGCTCTTGAGTGATTGACTGGTCCCTGGTCCCGAAGCTATATCTTCTTCAGAGATCACGAATCTGACATCCTTCACCATAAGCTCTCAGTTGTCAGTAAAGTCTTTGTCAGAGAGAAAAAAAAATGACATGAATGAACTTATTTATGAAACAGAAACAGAGTCACAAACAGAGAAAACAAACTATGGTTACCAAAGGGGAAAGGGGAGTGGGTGAGGGATAAATTAGGAGGTTGGGATTAACATATACACACTACTATATATAAAATAGATATATACAACAAGGACTTACTGTATAGCACACGGAATTATACTCAATATTTTGTAATAACCTATAAGAGAGGAGAATCTGAAGAAGAATATATATATATACATACATATATAATAATGAAATTTCTGTGCTGTACATCTAAAACTAGCATGATATTTTAAATCACTATACTTCAAATAAAAATAAATTTTAAAAATAAAAATGTTAAGACACAAACAAAAAAAATTTAACAAATTCATCCTAGAAGAATGAAAGAAATAAAATATATGCAGCAAGTTTTTCTGTGAAATAATTAAATATTTTTGTTAAAGGATAGGATAAGTGGTTGGGGATGTGGATATATTTAGTTTTCCCAATTCTTGACTCATCTAGATGAAAGTAGTTTCTAGAAATAAATTTGTGTGAAGGACGTTGGGACAAAGCACATTGTGACATTTAAACCATAAAACAAATGCCAAATTTAGCAGAATATCTGGGTGTTGCCAAACATATGTGTATTTTACATCTGGATTTTTTTTTCACACAGATGTTTTATCAACATATTAACCTACTCATCATAATGTACAAAGATGCAAGATTGCCATAATGGCCTAGTTATTTAACTAAAGTGTTTTTTATAAATACCTTTTTCCCCCCACCGAATACTATAACTACTCCAAAATTCTATCTAAAGCAAAAGATTATCTAAAGGCTTTGGAAATATCATTATTGCAATTATTTTCTGTTACTGTTTATAATTATAGTCTCTCAAATGGTTTCTAATATGTTTCTATGGATATTTAGCACCTTTTAGAATACAAATGAGCTTTCTCAAGAAAATGCTTACTCATGAAATCATAACTTCAGATTTATATATTCAAAGATACATCCAACAATCCTACTGCCAATTTCTCTCTTGCTCTGGCATAAACTTTAAAAAGATGGAATGCTCAGTGGCACTGTGAAACCTGGGATCAATGAACTTTTCAGGCCCATCCCTTAGCCTATCTGCCTCTTTCTGATGTCAAAAGGCAGAGAGAGAGCTCTAGAGAATTTCCTCTGCCTCAAACCTGCCTTACCAACAAAACATTCGTACCTCAGTACTGACCTCCTCAAATGTACCATCCAGTGCCTACTGAGTCACATATCTGTCCCTGTGTGTCTCTGTGTGTGATCATGTTAAGCTTTGAGTAGGAGGTCCTGGAGGAAGGAAGTACCACTATCACCACCACCAATAGCAGTTATGTATTGAGTATAATACTAAGTACTTTACATATATTTCCTATAATCCTCAAAACTGCATTATATGCATCAGTTCAGTTCAGTTCAGTCGCTCGGTCGTGTCTGACTCTTTGTGACCCCATGGACTGCAGCACACCAGGCTTCCCTGTCCATCACCAACTCCCAGAGCTTGCTCAAACTCATGTCCATTGAGTCTGTGATGCCATCCAACCATCTCATCCTCTGTTGTCCCCTTCTCCTTCTGCCTTCAATCTTTCCCAGCATCAGGGTCTTTTCCAATGAGTTAGTTCTTCGCATCAGGTGGCCAAAGTATTAAAGCTTCAGCTTCAATCCTTTCAATGAATTTCAGTACTGATTTCCTTTAAGATGGACTGTCCAAGGGATTCTCAAGAGTCTTCTCTAACACCACAGTTTAAAAGCATCAATTCTTCTAGTGCTCAGCTTTCTTTATAGTCCAACTCTCACATCCATACATGACTACTGAAAAAACCATAGCCTTGACTAGACAGAATTTTGTTGGCAAAGAAATGCCTCTGCTTTTTAATATGCTGTCTAGGTTGGTCATAACTTTTCTTCCAAGGAGCAAGCATCTTTTAAATTTCATGGCTGCAGTCACCATCTGCAGTGATTTTGGAGCCCCCCAAAAATAAAGTCTGCCACTGTTTCCCCATCTATTTGCCATGAAGTGATGGGACCAGATGCCATGATCTTAGTTTTCTGAATGTTGAGCTTTAAGCCAACTTTTTCACTCTCCTCTTTCACTTTCATCAAGAGGCTCTTTAGTTCTTCTTTGCTTTCTGCCATAAGGGTGGTGTCATCTGCATATCTGAGGTTATTGATATTTCTCCCAGCAACCTTGATTCCAGCTTGGCAAAGTAGTCTCAGCTTTTTAGTATGCTGTCTAGGTTGGTCGTAGCTTTTCTTATGCTTATAATAAGAACTGTATTATTACCTCATCATACAGTTGCAGGGACAGAGGGTCAGAACAATTAAGTAATTTATCCAAGGTCAGAGTCAGTAATCTTAAAAAGCCAGGATTTTTAACTCAGTATTATCTTTGGTTAGTACTATATTGAAGCAAATGTTCAAGGGAGGTAATCTAGCATGTTATTGAACAGTACTGGCTCTAAAGCCACACTGACAGAATCTGAATCCAAACTATCAATTACTGACTGTATAATCTTGGGGAAGCTTTTGGGGCCTCAGTTTCTTCATCTGTAAAATGGGGATGATGACAGTAGTATGCATCCCAGAATTTTGAGGATTAAAAGAGTTAATACATAAAGTAGGTGCTTGGTAAGGGATAAATAAATGCTAGGCAGTATTAAGTGAGTTTAAATGAAGGTGATAAACTCTAGTCATTCACTGGTTAGATGATAAAGAAGAAACCAGCCTCCATATTGACAACATCACATGTCAGTATTTAGAGAACGCTGAAGTCTTGACTAGAAATAGAAAATATTTCACACTTATAGACAAATACTAGACTTCATTTCAGAGTTTAAAATATTTCCCCAGACCTATATTGCTTCCTACTTCAAATGCAATTATCATCAGCATTCCTTTCAAATGGTCTTTTTAAAATTTGCTAATTTATGACTATGAGGTGTCCCTTCCCCTTCTCAGGAAGAACATTGGTAACCAAACCAATTAAGTGACTATAACAAATGAAACATATTGGACTCCTATCTTCAGGAAATCTACCTGCAGTGTCTTCTCAGTTTTACCTCATGTGAAGGAAGATTATCTTGTAACAAATTTTTCAATCATTGTCCTCAAGTTGACCTCTGATTACTTTTATTTTTTATTTTTTATTTTATTTTTATTAGTTGGAGGCTAATTACTTTACATCTTTGCAGTAGTTTTTGTCATACATTGAAATGAATTAGCCATGGATTTACATGTATTCCCCATCCCGGTCCCCCCTCCCACCTCCCTCTCCACCCGATCCCTCTGGGTCTTCCCAGTGCACCAGGCCCGAGCACTTGTCTCATTAAAAAGAATTCATTTGAATCAGTTCTAATGAGATGGATGAAACTGGAGCCCATTATACAGAGCGAAGTAAGCCAGAAAGATAAAGACCATTACAGTATACTAACACATATATATGGAATTTAGAAAGATGGTAACGATAACCCTATATGCAAAACAGAAAAAGAGACTCAGATGTATAGAACAGACTTGTGGACTCTGGGAGAAGGCGAGGGTGGGATGTTTCAAGAGAACAGCATCGAAACATGTATATTATCTAGGGTGAAACAGATCACCAGCCCAGGTTGGGTGCATGAGACCTCTGATTACTTTTAAGTATTCATGGTGAGGAGAAGGAGTTTTCCAAGTTTAGATAAAAGTCTCTAAGAACACTCAACTCCTGTTTAATCACTAAATCACAGTAAGGTGTTTGTGGGCAGTGAATAATAAAGAAACAGGTGTCAAGATTTCTAATATTATATTTAAATAATTCGAGAACAGTTAAATTATACATTCCTAGTGACTAAGTAACCCTAAGGTTTGTTTATGGAAATACTTTGGACAGTGAGCACATAGCATGTCTACCACAGAACCTGAGATTTGGAACCTGTGAAATATTTTATCTGTTATTCATTTTTTAAATTCAAAAGATTATCCTCACTTTACAATGGCAAAGGCTGAAGGTAAAAGAGGCTATGAGTGGTGTATCTGGTTAATATTACTACTAAAGATTATATTGAATACGGCACCCAATGTTCAAGTTACTACTGATACATTAAAAAATCACCCTAAAACTTAATGGTTTAAAATAACAAAAATCATTTCACTCTGTCTCATGGGTTTCTGTGAACCAGGAATTTCAGGAAGGGCTCAGCTGGGTAGTTCAGGATGAGAGTCTACATGTGACTGCTGTCAGATGGTGATTGGAGCAGGAACTGCAGAGGTGCTGAAGCAGCAGATGGCTGACCTGGCATTCTTATCCCTTCATGCAGCCTCAGGGCCTCTCCATGTGTCCTCTCCACTTGGCCTTCCTCATGGCGCTACATGAGGCCCTCAAAACATTTGGAGTGCTTACATGGTGACTCCAATCAAGTATTCAAAGGAACCAGGCAGACATTGTGTCACTTTTCATGACCTAGCCTCAGAAGTCACATTACATCACTGGAGTTACAAGTGATGTAGTTATAAGCTCACCCAGATTGAAGGAGAGGCAACATAGATCCCACTTCTCCAATGGAGACTTGTCAACATGACTTTGTAAGAATATGTGGGATGGAAGATATTGTTGCAGTTATCGTTGGAAAATACAATCTCTCACACTTGGCACTGATAGTTCTTCATATGTTGTTGATTCGTGCATCATATTTAAACAAAGTATTTTTTGAAATCTTGATGTTTTCATAGAAAAGGTATCATTAAATGGGTAAATATGCTTTCCTGCATTCATGCAGGACAATAGAAAAATCTGTTTAGATTAGGAAGACATAGTTAAAGAGCTACCATTAACAACTCTCCAAACTTTTTGGTTATGGAATCATTTTTATGTAACACTTCTGTCAACATTTCCTGAAACAGTATTCCATGGAATACAGTTTGAAAATTTTGCCATGAACCAACAGTAACAAGTTTTTCTAAAGATTTATCATTTTCATAATTACAAGTGACCCATTTTAATAGGATCAACATGTCTGCTAACACATCTCTATTCAAAAATTACAAGAAATGCTATTTCTTCTGTCAGCATTATATATAGATATGTTGCTTCATTTTTGTTGAGATTCGTTGTTGGATGCTATATTTGGCATTGATAATAGGATTTCCTAATTGAATCTCATATCTTTAATATTAAACATGGTTTAGCACATGGTATCAATTGACATTTCCAGTGAAGAAAAAAAGAAATGAAGATTCATTGCTAAACATCTAACAAGAAATTCATGTGTACATAATTCATTCTGCTTCACTCCATTTCATAAATGATGGGCCTATCCCCCATCATCCAAAACCTTGGAAATTGTTTTATAATAACTTAACCATAGGGTATAGATAGCAACACTTAAAAGAAAACATGAGAGTACATCATTTACTACTCTAGACCAAGTTTAGCTAGAGAATAATTTTAAATGTTTTAATTGATATCCACAATGTATTTTTGTTCGATTAGAGTTTTAAATGAGAGCCAAGAGCAATGGTGACCTTTAAATATCCTATTCATTTTAAGACTGCAGTAGATGATTTTAAACCAATTAATTGTAAGCATTATAAGTAAATGAGTTATTAGCATTCATGAATTCTATAACAGCCAATTTGTTCCTGTTCCCAAACCTTTGAAGTACCTATTTCATAATTTCTTGGAAATGTAACCATAGGACTTAAGAGGTTGCCAACATAAACCTTTATGATTAATGAAGGTAAGTTTTCACCTTTTTGAATCATTTTAAAATGTATACAGAACCCAGGTAATATACCTCTAGGACAATAGTTTTGTTCAGTTAAGTTGTCTTACAGCTCTCCAATCTCTAGGGTTCATTTCTTCAAAAGTATACATAAGTACTTGCTTTGTGCCAGGTACTATGTTACATACCATGAGGGATAAAACAAGAACATTGTTGTTACCATGTAGGAGCTTAAAATGTAGGAGAGGTACAATGTTTACCCAGGTTTTTGTGCAATCAATCAGAATGTATAAAGTATCATAAGAAAAATAAACCAAGTTATTTCTTATAGTTTTTGCACAACCAGTATTGCCTAATACCTCTTACCCTATAAGAGGCTATGAAAAATGAAAACAACAAAACTCCACCTTCGATCTACAGTCCTGGCAATATATATAAATCTATAAAATGGACTAGGGCTTTGATCAAGAAAAGCTCATTATTTCTCCCCTCAATTTTCAAATGCCTGAGAACTCCATTCCCCTCTACCTCCTTTCCTCCCTTCCCCCAACCCCAACTATACCCTTCCCTTGGGAAACCTGTATCTACATCTATATTGTCTACATCTATCTCCATACTCAAATGGAGGAGTATGGCATATTTACATATAATATTTGTGTAAATACATATATTTAGTATACTAAAAAGAAATAGGTATTTATCCTAAGGGAGGAGTATGGTATATATTTATATATGGGAAAGAAGCAGAAAAGGCAAGTAGAAGAGGCAAAAAAAAAAAAAAGAAAGAAAGGAAATGAGTCTAGTGTCTTTTTAGAATCAGGGAACTGAATGCTATTCCACAGAAGATCCTGAGAATTCTTTCTTATTAACCACTACTACTACCTAGGACATGACTCCATAATCTCCATTATTTAACCAAGTTAATCAAAGAAACAGATTGGTCATTAATGTTAATGTAATGGTTTTAATTATGTTAACAATATTGTCCATATAAAGGACTAGTTATCAAAAAAAAAAAGACAACCTACATAATGGGAGAAAATATTTGCAAACAATGCAGCCAAATAAGGGTTTCATTTCTAAAATATACAAACAGCTCATACGACTCAATAACAAAAACAACCCAATCAAAAAATGGGCAGAAAACCTAAACAGACATTTGTCTAAAGAAGAAATACAAATAGATAAAGAAAATATGGTACAAAAGACAACCTTCAGAATCTGAGAAAATATTTACAAATGAAGAGACCAACAAGGGATCAATCTCCAAAATATACAAACAGCTCATGCATCTCAAAATCAAAAAACCAAATGACCTGATCAAAACGTGGGTGGAAGATCTAATAGACATTTCTCCAAAGAAGACACATAGATGGCCAACAAACACATGAAAAGATGCTCAAAATCACTAATCATTAGAGAAATGAAAATCAAAACTCTAATGAAGTATCACCTCACACCAATCAGAATGGCCAAAATCAAAAAACCTACAAACAATAAATGATCAAGAGGGTTTGGAGAAAAAGGAACCCTTCTACACTGTTGACAGCAGGGTAAATAAGTATAGCCGCTATGGAGAACATTATGGAGGTTCCTTATAAAACTAAAAATAGAATGACCATATGACCCAGTAATCCCACTCCTGGGTGTATACCTGGAGAAAACCATAATTCAAAAAGATACATGCACCCCAATGTTCACTGCAGCACTATTTACAATAGCCAGGACATGGAAGCAACTTAAATGTCCATCAACAGAGGAATGGATAAAGAAGATATGATACATATATACAATGGAATATTACTAAGCAATACAAAAGAACAAAACAATTCCATTGCAGCAACATGGATGTACCCAGAGACTGCCATATTGAGTGAAGAAAGTCAGACACAGAAGGACAAATATGATATTGCTTATATGTGGAATCTTAAAAAAAAAAAAGGTGCAAATGAACTTATTTACAAAACAGAAGAAGAGTCACAGATATGGAAAGCAAACTTATGGTTACCAGGGGATGGGGGGAGCAATAAACTGGGAGATTGTGATGGACATATACACACAATTATATATAAATTAGATAACTAATAAGAACCTGTATAGCATAGGGAACTTTACTCAATACTCTGTTAATGGATCTTAAAAAAAAGAGTGGATATATGTATATGTATACTGATTTACTTGGCTGTACATCTGAAACTAACACAACATT
Source organism: Odocoileus virginianus (assembly GCF_023699985.2). Classification (NCBI taxonomy): domain Eukaryota; kingdom Metazoa; phylum Chordata; class Mammalia; order Artiodactyla; family Cervidae; genus Odocoileus; species Odocoileus virginianus. The sequence goes on along the minus strand of NW_027224263.1, from coordinate 9,640,014 downwards.
TAATCAATTATTTACTCTGATAAATTTTTTTTAAAAATAGGGACTTCCCTGGTGGTCCAGTGGTTAAGACTCTAAGCTCCCAATGCAGGTAGGGGGGTATGTTTGATCCCTGGTCCAAGAACTAAGATCCCACATGCTGCACACAGTGTGGCAAATAAATAAAGAAAAGAAAAAAGGAAAGACATCATCATTAAAAAAAAAAAAGAAAAGAAAAGAGGTATTACATATATAGGCTTCCCAGGTGGTGTGGTAAAGAATCGTCTGCAATGCAGGAGATGAGAGTTCAATTTCTAGGTTAGGAAGATCTCTTGGAGAAATAAATAACAACCCACTCCAGTATTCTTGCCTGGGGAATCCTATGGACAGAGGGGAGTTTGGCAGGGTTGCAAAAGAAGTCAGACATGACTTAGCAACACAACAACAACAAAACAGAAACACACTCATGGACAGAGAGAACAGACTGGTGGTAGCCAAGGGGAGGAGGTTAGGGGAGGGATGGAGTAAGAGGTTGAGGTTAGCAGATGTAAGCTATTATATATGAAATGGATAAACAACAAGGTCCTTTGTATAGCACAGAGAACTAGATTCAGTATCTTAATGTAAAGCATAATGGAAAATAATATTTTACAAAGAATGTGTATATATTTTATATATATATATATATATATATATAATATATACACACATGTATGTATAACTGAATCACTTTGCTGTACAGAAGAAATTAACACAACACTGTAAATCAACTACTAATTTTTTTTTAAAAGGACTAGTTATCCAAAACACTGACTCAATCATGCTGTTTTACTTCTGCCAGATAAACACAGTCATGGTATATCTCTAAATCTGTAGGTCTTGGAATTGAACTGCAGCACTTTTAGAGAAGTGTTGGTCACTCAGTTGTGTCCGACAATATACTGGCATAACAGACTGCTGGTTCTTCCATGGTGTTGGCAGGACAGAGTTAATTCACATTATATTTCCTGCAGTTGAATGTATGTGTTTTGAATCACTTTTTGCCTTAAATTTCATGATAACATAAGAGAGATGCTCCTTGAAAAAGATAAAATGAAAATAAATAAAACACAAGGATCACAGAGGAGAATAAAGAGTAGCGTTTTGTATGATTTGAAACTGCGTGTTTAAGGAAATATGCTAATTTTCTGACAAAATGCTAATACTATTAAAATATGGTGCTTAAATTTATTCATAGTTAACAGAAAACTCTAGAATTTCTAGAGATATAAAACAAAAACCCAACAGCTTCATTAAATCCACTAGGGAAAAAAATGTACCCAACTCATATCAACCAACCCTTCTCAAGTTCAATGTGAAACAGAGCAGGACCATTTGGCCCTTGCCCCCACCACCATGTCCTCTGCCTGACTTTTGTCTGTGGAAAACTTTAGTCAAAGAGTAAGTTTAATCAGAGAAGTGAGAAATGTGGAAACAAAGGAAAACAGTCAAAGGAGACTAAATAATAATAATGTAGTCATTAAGCATAGTCAAGGACCTTTAGTTCTTTCTCAAGGGCTATAGATAATATTCTGAGCCATATCCTGTGAGCTGTCTTATAGATACTGAAACACCAGGTGGAGAAGTTAACTACATGATGACCAGACTGTACCCAGGATCTGAGTGAGTGAGTGAGTGAGTAAAGTCGCTCAGTCGTGTCCGACTCTTTGCGACCCCATGGACTATAGCCTACCAGGCTCCTCCATCCATGGGATTTTCCAAGCAAGAATACTGGAGTGGATTGCCATTTCCTTCTCCAGGAGATCTTCCTGACCCAGGGATTGAACCCAGGTCTCCCGCATTGTAGGCAGACGCTTTACCGCCTGAGCTACCAGGGAAGTACCCAGGACTTGAGCTGCCACAATTCTGAGAACTGACTGAAAAGAATGGAACAAGTGCACCCCGGAACTGAAGACTAACTATACCTAAAACAACCAAGATGATGCTAGTCAGACCACTGATGACCAATTTGAAGATGACTGTGCTGTTTCTGCATGTAACCCCCACCTCAGTTCAGTTCAGTAGCTCAGTCGTGTCTGACTCTTTGCGACCCCATGAACCACAGCACGCCAGACCTCCCTGTCCATCACCAACTCCTGGAGTTTACTCAAACTCATGTCCATCAAGTCGGTGATGCCATCCAGCCATCTCATCCTCTGTCGTCCCCTTCTCCTCCTGCCCCCAATCCCTCCCAGCATCAGGGTCTTTTCCAATGAGTCAACTCTTTGCATGAGGTGGCCAAAGTACTGGAGTTTCAGCTTCAGCATCAGTCCTTCCAATGAACACCCAGGACTGATCTCCTTTAGGATGGACTGGTTGGATCTCCTTGCAGTCCAAGGGACTCTCAAGAGTCTTCTCCAACACCACAGTTCAAAAGCATCAATTCTTTGGTGCTCAGCTTTCTTCACAGTCCAACTCTCACATCCATACATGACCACTGGAAAAACCATAGCCTTGACCAGATGGACCTTTGTTGGCAAAGTAATGTCTCTGCTTTTTAATATGCTATCTAGGTTGGTCATAACTTTCCTTCCAAGGAGTAGGCATCTTTTAATTTCATGGCTGCAGTCACCATCTGCAGTGATTTTGGAGTCCCCCACTCCCCCCCAAAAAAAGTCTGATGCTGTTTCCACAGTTTCCCCATCTATTTGCCATGAAATGATGGGACTGGATGCCATGATCTTAGTTTTCTGAATGTTGAGCTTTAAGCCAACTTTTTCACTCTCCCCTTTCACTTTCCATCAAGAGGCTTTTTAGTTTCTCGTCACTTTATGCCATAAGGGTGGTGTCATCTGCATATCTGAGGTTATTGATATTTCTCCTGGCAATCTTGATTCCAGCTTGTGCTTCCCTCCAGCCCAGCGTTTCTCATGATGTACTCTGCATATAAGTTAAATAAGCAGGGTGACAATATACAGCCTTGATGTACTCCTTTTCCTATTTGGAACCAGTCTGTTGTTCCATGTCCAGTTCTAACTGTTGCTTCCTGACCTGCATACAGGTTTCTCAAGAGGCAGGTCAGGTGGTCTGGTAGTCCCATCTCTTTCAGAATTTTCCACAGTTTATTGTGATCCACACAGTCAAAGGCTTTGGCATAGTCAATAAAGCAGAAATAGATGTTTTTCTGGAACTCTCTTGCTTTTTTGATGATCCAGCAGATGTTGACAATTTGATCTCTGGTTCCTCTCCCTTTTCTAAAACCAGCTTGAACATCTGGAAGTTCACAGTTCACGTATTGCTGAAGCCTGGCTTGGAGAATTTTGAGTATTACTTTACTAGAGTGTGAGATGAGTGCAATTGTGTGGTAGTTTGAGCATTCTTTGGGATTGCCTTTCTTTAACTCTGTCTATAAATGCTCTCACCCACTGCTTGTCAGCAGGGGGACTAGGCCTTTGGACAGATGTCCGTCACCCTCCCCTCCCCCAGTTGCCAGCATCTCAAATAAAGCAAACTTTCCTTTCCACAAACCTGGGCTATTTACTGGCTTTTGAGTGGCCAGAGCTGGACCCACCACATATACCTTTCAGTAACAAAAGCATGTGGATTTTGGAGTTGTGTTACTTTGTAGATGATACTAGCTTATTTCTAAATATAAACATTGGACCAAACAGAGATGAGGGAAACACGAAAGAGGTAAGGAGCCAGCAGAATTAACAATCCATAAAGAAAAAGGAAAGGACAATTCTTGTGAAACAGAAGTATTAAATGGGTAATGGCAGGAGGTTAAGAAGTGGTGCTAGGGATTGAAAGCCTATGATAAAGGGAAGAATACATCCTACAAATTACCAGAGTATATGATGTATTTTATCAAGCTCTGAATTTGAGATACTGTAAAATTCTGATATTTATCAAGGTTCCATTTAGCAGGATGTATTTCCCCCTCACAAAGCCTAATTAGCTCATTTGCTAAATGCTATAGTCCTTTAGACTTCCACACAGAGACTTCTTCCAGGAATCCAGGGACGGAGAGGCCTAAATAGTCTTTAATGGGTTTTGCTTCTCCCAACATTGCATCTCTCACTGCCATTGACTTTGATATTGCTTCAAATAGCCCTGTAGTGTTGCCCCTTCTACTGATTTAATCAATGCATAGACTTAGTGAGGTTTTCTTTAAAGGGGTTTGAGCTATTCTTCTTCACCTGAGGCATGAAGTGCTCTCTCTCTCTCTGTGCTTTCTGACCTGAAGTGAGATTAGTGTCAGTACAGAAGCTGGGACTTCGTGGGTGTTCCTTTTTTAGAAACCAATATACACTGAAAGCTTTCACACCATCTAAAATGAGCCAGAAAACCTGTTCCCAAGGTTTGAGAATTCATTGAAGTTTACCATGTTGCCACTCCAGGGAGCACCCTGAAATGGCAAAATACAGTCAATGCTCATCAACAAGCTAAGGTCTGATATTGGCTTCAGAATGACTAATGCTCAAAGAAAACCCAAACATCAGGCTTTCTTTGCCTCCTCCTTTCTCCATCTGGAGTTTGCTGTGATTTCTCCGATCAGGCTAAGCATAAGCAACATATAGAAGCCACAATAAGCCCCAAGGCTGCTTTCTTGCAGCAAAAGCCTTATATTCACAACCGAGCACTTTTTATTCCTAGTTCGAGCACACCCTCCCTAAATAGCCTTAAAGGGGACTAAGAAAATGACTCAGATGAAAGGTATCCAGAAACAAGTAGGACATCAGAAATTTTGAGCCTTGGTTGAACACCTTATTAATGATTAAAAATCAATTGATTTTGAACTTCCTGGTGGTCCAGTGGTAAAGAATCCGCCTGCCAATACGGGGGACACAGGTCTGACCCCTGGTCCAGGAAGATTCCACAGGCCAAGGAGCAACTAAGCCTGTGAACCCCAGCTACTGAGCCTGCAATCTAGAACTTGTGCTCCACAACTGTTGAGCCCATGTGCTGCAACTACTGAAGCCCATGCTCTAGAGCCTGTGCTCCATAACAAGAGAAGCCACTGCAATGAGAAGCCCACACACTGCAACTAGAGAGTAGCCCCCACTTGCCACAACTAGAGAAAGCCCACACGCAGCAGTGAAGACCCAGCACAGCCAAAAAATAAAATAAAATTTAAAAAAAGGAAGAAATTGGTTTTAGTAACCCCAATTGTAACAATCTCTATTTTTATTTAATAAATTTAAATAAATAAAAAATTTAACAAAAATTTAAATAAAAACACTTCTTATATGAGGACAGTACTAGATCTACAGAATTATTAGCACTTGTACAAAGTTCTTGAGTACCACCTCCCACAGTTTTACCTATTTTAACATCTTATATTACTAAGGTATATATGCCACAATTAGCGAACCAATACTGATACATTATTATTAACTAACGTTCATACTTTAAAGAGATTTTCTTAGTTTCTACCTACTGTTCTTTTTCTGTTCCAGACTCCATGTTGCATTGAGTTGACATGCCTCCTTAGGCTCTCTTGGCTATGACAGTTTCTCAGACTTTCTTTGTTTTTGAAGATCTTTGTTCCCAAATGAAAGTTCATTGCCCTACGCACAAGCACTGTGAGGTCAAACAAGCCAAAACATCGGAGGGGTATGGAGAAGAGAGGTTTATTGCAGGGCCAAGTAAGGTGAGTGAGCAGCTCACATCTCCCAAAACTTCAAACTCTGCAAAAGATTTCAGCAAAGCATTTTTAAAAACCAGGTGAGGGAGAGGCATCATGTGGTAAGTGATCAGCTCGTGCACAATTCTCTGATTGGCTGATGGTGAGGTGTCACAGGGGTTAATGTTATCAATCCTTAGGTGCCTTGTAGGTCTGTGTGCTGCATGCCTCTGATCATCAAGTAGTTAATTTCTTCCATTTGGGGGGTTTTTAGCATCTGAAAAATTCAGGAAATATCCATGGGATCCTATTATCTGGGTACTTAAGAGAGAAGCTACAGTAGAGGATATGGGGGTGGAGAGGTCTCTCCCAGGAAGGCCCCATAGGGTCCTGTTCAGTTACACTTTGACACTTTTGAAAAGTACTGACCAGGTGTTTCATAGGACATCTCTTAGTTGGTGTTTATCTGATGTTTTTCTCCTATTAGACTGAGGTTTTGGGCTTTAGGGAGGAAGATCACAGAGTTAATCATTCTCATCACATCATATCACATCAAGGGTTCATGCTCTCCATATGTCTTGTCATTGATGATGTTAACCTTGATCACCTGGCTGAAGTAGTGTCTGTCAGGCTTTTCCACTGTAAAGTTACTGTTTCATTCCCTTTCTCTACTCTACACTTTCGAAGGAAATCGCTATGCACAACCTCCACTGCGTTCTGTCAGGCGAGTGTATTCTCCTCGGTTCTGTCTCGTCACAACAAAGATTTGGAGTGACGGACATTAAAGCCCTCGGCATGTCACAGCTCTCGGGTCTTGGACAGACCGTGTTATAGCTCTCAGGTCTCGAACGGACCGTGTTATAGCTCTTAGACAAATCAGTGTTACAGCTCTATTTTATTTAGATAATAGCAGGAAAATCCATCCTCAAGGTGTGAGGGCATGTCGACCCAAAGACGTGAAGAGAAGAGCGCCCCAGCGCGTGGGAGAGAGAGAGAGAGCCTTTTGGCTCCTCTTTTTTATATGTCCCCCCCCACCCCCGCCCCGCACCTGCCCTATGTAAATTGGGCCAGCCAGGAGTGCTGTTTGTTCTACCTGAGGTCCTCACTCCGGTCCTCGGACCTTCCTTTGTTCTATTTTCATGGGCTTTTCCCTTCCTTATCTTTTAGCCACTGCCATTCTGGACTCCTTTTCCCTGTTCTAACTACCTAACAGTTCCATCTCCCTTAGAACAGAATATGCAGATAAATCTTGCATAAGGACATTTGTCTATTCACCCCCATTTATTCCTTTATACAATCGTTTATTAGTACTAACATAAATTCAGGTATTTATAATTTGTGTTATACTCCAATACTACTTGGTTTCACAAATTATTCCAGCTTTGGTTATTGAGAATTCTTTCAGTTGGCTTCCCTGCAGTTTGACATAGCTCAACTATTGAGTGTTTGTTTTGTTTGAGATTTGCTTTATTTTTGGACATTAGAAGATGCTCTGGGGACTTCCCTGGTGGTCCAGTGGCTAAGACTCTGTGCTCCCAATGCAAGGGACCCAGGTTCAATCCCTGGTCAGGGAACTAAATCTCACATGCTGCAACTAAAGATCCTGCATGCCTCAATAAAAGATCAAAGATCCTTTGAGCCACAGTGAAGACCCAGTGCAGCCAAATAAATAAAGTTGCTCTGGCACTATAAGATGTATATTTCCTGTCACTGTCCTACAATCAGTCATTTCTCCGAGAATGCTCAGTTCCTTTTACTGGAAAACAGTATTAGAAAAAGATCCGGCTGTTTGGCATCTTCATTGCTACTGTGAAATCATTTATGTTAGCCCCTCTCGGCTGACAGAGCAAGAAGTTATATGCATGTACTAACTCATGTAAACACACATATCTATAAATATTTCTACATGTATCTATCTTTACCTATATTATGGCAAATGCATGCATGCGTGCTAAGTCACGTCAGTCATGTCTGACTCTTTGCAATCGCATGGACTGTAGCCTGCCAGGCTCCTCTGTCCATGGAATTCTCCAGGCAAGAATACCAGAGTGGATTGCCATGCCCTCCTCCAGGGCATCTTCCCAACCCAGGGATCAAACCTGTGTCTCCTGCATTGGCAGGTGGGTTCTTTATGACTAGTGCACCTGGGAAGCCCAAGGCAAATACAAGTTCATACTAATATGTCCAACTCTAATAATGTATCACCATATGAATCCTTCTTGCTTATCTGTAACTTCACATTTCAACAAGAAACCACCTACCATACATTTTCATAATTGTTCATCTCCAATATATAAGTATGGTAGTTTCCAAATTGTTAACCCACACCCCCGTGGGAAATGCTTCTCTCAATTAGAATACAGCACTTCTGTACACTTCCTTTTAACTTTAAAGAGTCCGCTCATTTCCAAAATTATTTAGTCAGCATCTTCTTCCGCCAACCCTTCAGTGAGGTTACTTAATGCATTTTTTATTTAGTTGTATTCTTTTGTTATAGTCTGTATTTCATCCTGGGATCCCCTAACTTCCTAATAAACTTTAAAATTGTTGCATACATTAAGGATCACTCTTTGTACTCTAAAGTTTTATGGGTTTTGACAAATGCAAATGTCATGCGTATACCATTACGGTATCATATGGAATAGTTTAGTGCCCTAAAACATCCCCTCTGTTTCACCTAACACCTTCCCCTATAGGCAATCACTGATATGTTTGTTGTCTCTATAGCTTTGCCTTTTTCCGAAAAGTCATATAAATGGAATTATATAGTATATACCCCTTTCAGGCTGCCCTCTATCACTTAAGAATATATAAGATTCATCTATGTCTTATCTTTGGATATATCCCAATTTTTTGATACATCTTCCTATTGAAAAACATCTTAGTGGCTTCAAGTTTTGGGTGATTATTATTATAATAAAGCTGATATATACATCTGTTCACAGACTTTGTGTGGGATTAAGTTTTCAAGTCAAGTGGGAATATATCTAGAAGCATGATTGCTGGATTGTGTGGTAAGACTATGTTCAGCTTTGTAAGAAACTGCCAAACTATCTTCCAAAGTGGCTATACCAGGGACTTCCCTGGTGGTCCAGCGGTTAAGAATCTGCCTGCCAATGCAGGGACGCAGGTTTGATGCCAGGTCCAGGGAGACCACATTCCATGGAGCCTGTGTGCCAACTAAAGCCCCAACACCCAGAGCCTGTGCTCCGCAACAAGAAAAATCACTGCAATGAGAAGCTCGCGCACTTCAAGGAAGAGTAGCCGCTGCTTGCTACAACTAGAGAAAGCTGGTACGCAGCAACGAAGACTCAGTGCAGCCAAAAATAAACAAATTTTAAAAAAACCCAAGTGGCTGTACCATTTGGTACCATTTTGCATCCCCACTATCAATAAGCAAATGAGAGTTCTTATTGCTTTGCATCCTTGCCAGAAGTTGGTACTGTCAGGGTATTATTTATTTTTGCCACTCTAATACATGTGTGCAATGTCTTCTTTGAACTTATCTCACTGAGCAAATGGTTTTCTATCCCTTTCTTGTTGGAAATCAAACTATATTGCTGATCTGGATGTATGCATGAAAGGAGAGAAAGAATTTACTCAAAAATTATTTGACAATTTGACAATTTTTCTATAAACAACACAATAGGAATGATTTCCTGTTATTACAGGCTTTGTACAAGTGTTTTAAGAGCAGCTTGTTTCTCCTTTAAGTTTCCTTCAGAGGCACATAGGTGGTTTAGGGGAGTGAAGTATTCTGGAACAACCCTGTTCTTTTTTTCTTTCTTCTTAGGCTCTGCTGTATAGTATGTGGAATCTTAGTTTCCTGACCAGGGTCGAACCTGTGCCCCCTGCAGTGGAAGTATGGAGTCAAAAACAATATGGTACTACCATAAAAACAGACACATAGACAAATGGAACAGAATCAACAGGACAGAAATGAACCCATGCAAATATGGTCAACTTATATTTGACAAGGGAGCCAAGAATACTCAATGGGGAAAATAGTGTCTCTTCAGTAAATAGTGTTGGGAAAGCTGGATATTCACATGCATGGTTTGATCACTTACCTGTAGTCAGACATTCTGGAGTGTGAAGTCAAGTGGGCCTTAGGAAGCATTACTATGCATGGTTTGATCACTTACCTGTAGTCAGACATTCTGGAGTGTGAAGTCAAGTGGGCCTTAGGAAGCTACTGGAGGTGATGGAATTCCAGCTGAGCTATTTCAAATCCGAAAAGATGATGCACTCAATATGCCAGCAAACTTGGAAAATTCAGCAGTGGCCACAGGACTGAGAAAGGTCAGTTTTCATTTCAATCCCAAAGAAGGGCACTGCTGAAGAATGTTCAAGCTACTGGACAATTGTGCTCATTTCAGATGCTAAACAAGGTAATGCTCAAAATCCTTCTAGTTAGGCTTCCAAAGTATGTGACCAGACAACTTACAGATGTACAAGCTGGGTTTAGAAAAGGCAGAGGAGCCAGAGATAAAATTGCCAACATCTGTTGGATCATAGAAAAAGCAAGGGAATTCCAAAAAAACCATCTACTTCTGCTTCATTGACTATGCTAAAGCCTTTGACTGTGTGGATCACAACAAATTGTGGAAAATTCTTAGAGATGGGAATACCAGACCACTTTACCTGTCTCCTGAGAAACCTGTATGCAGGTCAAGAAGCAACAGTTAGAACTGGACATGGAACAATGGACTGGTTCAAAATTGGGAAAGAAGTACATCAAGGCTGTATATTGTCACCCTGCTTATTTAACTTATATGCAGAGTACATCATGAGAAATGCTGGGCTGGATGAATCACAAGCTGGAATCAAGATTGCTAGGAGAAATATCAACAATCTCAGGTATGCAGATGATACCACCCTTATGGCAGAAAGCAAAGAGGAACTAAAGAGCCTCTTGATGAAGGTGAAAGAGGAGAATGAAAAAGCTGGCTTAAAACTCAACATTCAAAAAACTAAGATCATGGTATCTAGTCCCATCACTTCATGACAAACAGATGGGGAAAAAATGGAAACAGTGACAGATTTTGGTTTCTTGGAGTCCAAAATCACTGTGGATGATGACTGCAGCCATGAAATTAAAAGATGCTTGCTCCTTGGAAGAAAAGCTATGACAAATCTAGATAGCATATTAAAAAGCAGAGGCATCACTTTGCCAACAAAGGTCTGTATAGTCAAAATTATGGTTTTTCCAGTAGTCATGTATGGATGTGAGAGTTGGACCATAAAGAAGGTTGAGTGCCAAAGAATTGATGCTTTTGAACTGTGGTGTTGGAGAAGATGCTTGAGAGTCCCTTGGACTGCAAGGAGATCCAACCAGTCAATCCTAAAGGAAATCAACCCTGAATATTCATTGGAAGGACTGATGCTGAAGCTGAAGCTCCAATACTTTGGCCACCTGATGAGAAGAGCCAGCTCACTGGAAAAGACCCTGATTCTGGGAAAGATTGAGTGCAGGAGGAGAAGGGGGCGACAAAGGATGAGATGGTTGGATGGCATCACCAACTCAACAGACATGAGTTTGAGCAACTCCGGGAGATAGTGAAGGACAGGGAAGCCTGGTGTGCTGCAGTCCATGGGGTTGCAAAGAGTTGGACATGACTTAGTGACTGAACAACAACAAAACATCTTTTTATTAACATTTTAAGAATCATATACCATAATGCATGTACAATTCCTGCTACAGTGAGCACTCAAAAAATGATAAATATCATTCTTGTTGTTAGCAACAGCAGCAGCTGTGACTCAAGGAAGCATATGTGTTTACAGGAAGAACAATCTAATCCAAGATGGTTTAAGTTTTCTTTACCACCCCCCACCACACACACACACACACACACACACACACACTGTATTTCACAGGATGTCATTCTAGTAGCTCCTGTAGACCACTATGGTCCTATCTTTAATGGGGTTATGACATCTGAGGTGGCCAGATAATTCTGTTTTTGTTTATCACACCTCAAAAGAGAGCAACCAGTCTATTGCTTATGAGCCATTTTAAGTCCCACACCATGAAATCACTTTTGAATTGATGTTTTTGAACTGTGGTGTTGGAGAAGACTCTTGAGAGTCCCTTGGACTGCAAGGAGATCCAATCAGTCAATCCTAAAGGAAACCAACCCTGAATATTCATTGGAAGGACTGATGCTGAAGCTGAAACTCCAATACTTTGGCCACCTGATGTGAAGAAATGACTTATTGGAAAAGACCCTGATGCTCAGAAAGATTGAAGACAGGAGGAGAAGGGGATGACAGTAGACTGTTGCATGGTATCACTGACTCGATGGACATGAGTTTGAGTAAGCTCCAGGAGTTGGTGATAGACAGGGAAGCCTGGCATGCTGCAGTCCATGGAGTCACAAAGAGTTGGACATGAGTGAGCAACTGAACTGAACTGAAGCCATGTGAAGGTTCTAGTCTAGAGACTTTATTATACGCATGAAGGAACCAGAGTATGAATGAAGCAACCTATTTCTGTCAATGATCCAGCTGAAAAAGCAGAAATACTACAACAGGTACTCTATCCCAAATTGCTGCTCTAATCATGCCTCTGCAGTTTTTACAGTGTAGTCATTTGAGTCTCTGAAAGATAAGTGGTCTTTGGTGCTCAGTGACTCTTGGATGAAATCATGCTTAGGACATGGATGAAGGGTGAAGAATTCAAATCCAGAGACTACTAGCAGCCATTGTCATTTTATTTTCCATTTGATTGATAGCATGCTTGCTGAACATGTGGATAAGGTCTCCAAGATAGTGACAGCTAACAAAAAAGGAGGAGTATAGTTAAGTGATGAGAAGTTCTGGATGTACTTATGGTACAAACATGAGGTAAGTATTTCATAGCATATAGAATGTCAGTGTTGGAAACAGTCTTAGCATCTAATTCAATCTACTCAATTTGCAATGAAGAAACATAGTCTTGCTTTAGGAACTGCCTTGCTCAAGGTTATATAGCTAAAGGTGTCAGTATCCAAAGGCTTGAATTAACTTACAGAGAATACATATTTATTTTTGTTATGAATAAAATGAGAGAAACACATGAGAAAAAGATCTCTGAGCCTCATTCTTTCCAGAAGAATCAATATATTTAAAAGATACTATTGTATATAGAAGTAAAAAATTCATAATCAGTTTAAGTTAAATCAATTAAGTCTAGAAATGTAACTCGATTTATGTGGCATATTTAAATATTAGATCTGTCTTTTCAATATATTTTATAATAAATTCACTTGAAATGTTTTGGTAGATTATTTTTATTTGTATATTTAAATCAACTGTAGGCTTCTAAATGAGTGTGAAAGAGCATTGTAAACTGTATAGTATGATATATAAGTAGATTACTAATAACAAAAAAATTTGAAAATCAATATTTAAAAAAAATTTTTAATCTATATTATATTCTTAAGATTTCTTGAAACATTCTACATTAAGTAAATAAAAGGATTCGTAACATTCATTCAAATCTATTACTAAATTCATGTATCTATTACTAAACTTCCATCTCAGTGTTAATATGTTTGTACCCAAATCATACTCTTTTTTAAAATCAGAATATTTCTTTGACTGCCTCTCTCTTTTTACTCCATATGTAATGATATTGATGTACCATATACATTGTTCTGGTTTGTGTTCCCTTTATTCCAAAAAAGGAAGACAAGATTGTATAAGAAGCTGGGTCTCAATGCAACTATGGAAATTTTTGTTAAATTGTTTATTCTCTACACCATTTGCTAAGAATTAGTGATTCACTCAGATTTATACAGGAATTAGGGGTCAGTGTAACTGGAATTGAAATCCCCTATCATCTTCCTCCTTGTTCGGCAGTTTTCTTCTGCTTAGAAGTAAAAATAAGCATCTGAAAATCACTGAGAGACATGGTTTACATCTAGAGTTTCTATCCTTTTCAGGTTTCAAAAGCAATATTACAAATTTTCATCATGTAGAGAAAATGTAATTTATTTGTCTATAACTAATTCGGGCTTCCTATTGAGTTTCCCACTCTCTGTTTGGTGAGGGAAAATAATTAACTTAATGTTGAATCCATTTTAAATCTTAGTCTGATCTAATAAATTAAATGGTCTCTTCAGGGAGTGTTCAGTTTCTCTTGGTAAAATGGCTTAGTCTCTGAGACACCTCCCCACTTCTCCTTACTTCTTTCCTAGGTCGAAGTATAGTTGTACCACAGAGAGGATATGGCTTAGCTGGCTCCTGGGCAGAGGGAATGTGGGGACCTTGCATGTTAGGTCCCTGAACCCCTGTGGTCTTTGTGGTTATTAATACATCTGTTGCTCACTTGCTTGTATGTTGCTGTGCTGTCATTCAGAGCCAAAGATATGGCTGGTGGTTTTTTCAGAGCTAGTGCCATTCTTGACTAAGTCAAAGTCATCTCAATTCCCACTAGTTGTTTACTCATCATTCTCCCATCTACCATTGAGCCACTCGCCCAACACTCCAGGCCTAGCCTGGGCTTCTGGATCACCTTTTCTGCCTTGGAGGATCCAAGGGCAGTGCCACTGACTCTTAATCTAACATTGAATCCAGTCAAGAATAAGTTAACTCAGTAAAACTAAACCCTACGAGTTCAGTTCACACAGCTAAACTAATATGGAGGTACCCAGGTCAATACAGGGACAGTCTAAGAGGGTATCACTGTCTACAGTCCTAAGTGGGCAATGAGGAGGAAGAACCCTCTGCTTTTGGGGTTAACTTTACTATTTTGACACACTAATTGGGACCCAAGATTTGGCTGTCATTTGCCTAGTAAATTTCATTAATGATCCTTGTCATAATCCCCTGGGGTCAGAAAAATGTAAATCTTCCTTTCTTTTTCATATTTGCTTATCCCCACTATACAATTCTGTCCTAGATTGGCCCTTAATATACTGAAGAGGAAAAGAAGGAATGTATAAGACAACTGCTTGGATTACAAGGCTTTTTGCCTGCATGATAAGATTTTTCAAAATTTTTGATTAACTTTTTTCTTTCTTTAAAGCTTGCATTAAAAAAAAATACATACTGAGTATGTAACTTCCAAAAGAATAATGGAAAAACATTTAACAGTCAAAAAGAATGCAGTAAAGAAAAGGAAAAAAAAAGGATAAATAGAAAGCAGAAAATTAGATAGGAGGTTATTATTCAAACAAATAAGTAATCACAACAAATGTAAAGTTACCTAAAATCACCAACTGAAAGTCAGATATTCCAATATTGCCTTTTTAAATATACAGCTATATAATTTTATAAAAAATAAACTTAAATGCAAGAACTCAGAAATGTTAAAAATAAAAGATTAGGAACTACATACCAGAACAAAAACAACTTAAAAATGTACTGAAAGCAATATCACATAAAATGATACTGGGGGAAAATAGTAATAGCATGGTGAAAAACACTTAAAACACTTAAATGCATCAGGATGACATAAAACTCTAAAAGCTGGGTGAGCACTAATAACCTATCCTCAGATAATTAAGAAAAAATTGACAGGATTATGTGTGCAAATGAACAAATCCAGCATGATAAAAATTTTTCTAATAAATCTATCTCACTAATTGATGAGTGAAGTGGACAAAATAATTAATAAGGTTTTGAAAGTTTTGATAAACTCAATTGAGAAACTGGTTTAAAAGATATATATTTGTATATTACCCAGTTCTAGAGATTATGGGGCTTCCCTGGTGGCTCAGTAAAGAATCTGCCTGCAATGCAGGAGACCTGGGTTCGATCCCTGGGTTGGGAAGATCTCCTGGAGAAGGAAATGGCTACCCACTCCAGTATTCTTGCCTGGAGAATTCTATTTAAATTATTTTGGGGGTTTCCTTGTGGCTAAGATAGTAAAGAATCCTCCTGCAACGCAGGAGACCCTGGCTCAATCCCTGAGTTGGGAAGATTGCTTAGAGAAGGAAATGTCTTCCCACTCCAGTATTCTTGCCTGGAGAATTCTATTTAAATTATTTTGGGGGTTTCCTTGTGGCTCAGACAGTAAAGAATCCTCCTGCAACGCAGGAGACCCTGGCTCAATCCCTGAGTTGGGATGATTGCTTAAGAGAAGGAAATGTCTACCCACTCCAGTATTCTTGCCTGGAGAATCCCATGGGTAGAGGAGCCTGGCAGGCTATAGTCCATGGGGTCACAAAGTGTTGGACATGACTGAGTGACTAACATTAGCAATTACAGAATTGATATGCTTCTCAGGAATACAAGAAACATTGAAAGTAAAACAATTTCTAGTAAAGCAAGTCTGAAAATATTTTAGAAAATCAATTATATAGACGATAGTCTCTTATTCAACTAATTTTAAAAAATGAAATAACAAAAAGATCATTGAAATAATAAACAATCTGTGTAAGACAGGGTTAACCTGTGATAGATCTCTGCTAGTGCTAGGCTTCCCAGGTGGCACTAGTGGTAAACAATCTTCCTGCCAATGCAAGAGATGTAAGAGACGCGGGTTCAATCCCTGGTTCAAAAAGATCCCCTGGAGAAGGGTACTCCTATATCTCAGAAAGGTGTTTATACACTTGTCTAGAGCCTTTGATTTTTGCAACTGCTGCCCAGGGACACCTCCAGATTGCCTGGCTCTAATGGATAGCAGGTTTTATACTTGTTGATCCACAGGACTATATATATTTACATACTTTAAAATCTGCTGGCTGAGGTTCTGGCTTCCAGTCAACCTGAATCTAGGTGCCAACTGAGATTCTCCCCCTTGAAACACCAAAAAGCCTTGGCATGCTGTTAACTAGTGCATGTGTGAGTGCGCAGTCACTCAGTCATGACATATTCTTTGTGACCCCATGGACTGTGACCCCCGCCAGACTCCTCTGTTCATGGGATTTCCCAGGCAAGAATACTGGAGTGGGTTGCCATTTCCTCCTCCAGGGGATCTTCCTGACCCAGAGATTGAACCCGTGTCTCCTGCATCTCCTGCATTGGCAGGTGGATTCTTTACCTCTGAGCCACCTGGGAAGCCCTGTTAACTACTGGGAACTTTCAAAACTAAAATAGGTTGCTTAGACAATCACAAAGGTTTGAGAGGGACAACCAAGAGTTAGAGCAGGGTGGAACAATAAGTTTTATCTCCTACACAAGGCCATTCCTTCAACAATGGGGAAAAAAATGACTGCTTTACCTGTTACATAGAAAGAAAAAAAGAAAGAAAGTCAAGCAAAACAAAGAAACAGAAGAATATGTTCCAAGCAAAAGAACAACATATAACCTCAAAGGAAAACCTCAATGAAACAGAGATAAGTACCTGACAGAGTTCAAAGTGATAGTCACAAAGGTGCTCCCTGAACTTGGGAGTAGAATAAATAAAAACAGTGAGAAATTCACCAAACAAATAGAAAATATAAGAAAGTACCAAAGAGAAATCACAGCTCAAGAACAGAATAGCAGAACTGAAAGCTACACTAGAGGGGTTCAATAGCAAACTAGATAAAACAAAGAAAGGGTCAATGAACTCAGAGAGAAGCAGTAGATCTTACTCAATCAGAGCAGCAAGAAGGCATGAGTGTGTGCTCAGTCACTCAGTCGTGTCTGACTCTTTATGACCCCATGGACTGTAGCCTGCCAGGCTCCTTTGTCCATGGGATTTCCCAGGCAAGAATGCTGGAATGGGTTGTCATTTCCTCCTCCAGGGGATCTTCCCAACTCAGGGATCGAACCCATGTCTCTTGTGTCTCCTGCATTGGCAGGTGGATTCTTTACCACTGTGCCACCTGGGAAACCCGCAGGAAAGGCGAAGAATGAAAAAACATGTAAAGATAGCTTAAGGAATTTATGAGACATTACCAGGCAGACTAACATTTTCATTATAGGGGCTTCAGAAGAAGGGGGCAGAGAAGATGTATTTTAAGAAATAATGGCTAAGGACTTCCTTAACTTGGAAAGAAAACAGATGTTCAGATCCAGGAAGATCAGAAAGTTCCAAAGAAACCCACATCAGGACACATTATAATAAAAATTTCAAACGTTAAAAACAAGCAGGAAGAGAAAGCAGTGAGAGAAAAACAATTAACGTACAAGAGAACCTCCATAAGACTACCAGCAGATTTTTTTTAGCAGAAACTTTGCAGGCCAGAAGAAAGTGGCATGATATATTCAAAGTGCTAAAGCAAAACAAAACAAAACCAACCAAACAAACAAAAACTTCCAATGAAGAACATCCTACCTGGTAGTTATCATTCAGAATTGAAGTAGAGATAAAAAGTTTTTGGATAAGCAAAAGGTAAAGGAGTTCATCACCACTGAACAGGACTAAAGGGAGAAACAGACAGCAACACAATAATAGGAGGGGATTTTAATACCCACTTACATCAATGGATAGATCATCCAGACAGAAAATCAATAAGAAAACATTGGCCTTAAATGACATAGGGGATTAAACAAACTTAACAAATATATATAGAACATTCCATCTAAAAACTGCAAAATATACATTCTTTCAAGTATACATGGCACATTCTCCAGTATTGATCATATGGCAAGCCACAAAGCAATTTTTAATATTTCTAAGAAAACTGAAATCAACTTTTCTAAACACAATGGCCTGAAACCAGAAATCAATTACAAGAAAATTGGAAGATTCACAAATACACGGAGATTAAACAACATGATACTGAACAACCAATTGGTCTTTTTTTTCCCCAATTGGTCTTTAAGACAAAACCAAAACAGAAGTCAAAAACCATCTTGAAACAAATTAAAATGGAAATACAATACACCAAAACTTATGGGAAGCAGCAAGAGTAGTTTTAAGAGTGAAGTCTGTAGCAATAAACATCTACATTGAGAAACAAGAAAAATCTCAAGTAAACAATCTAACTGTACACTTCCAGGAACTAGAAAAAGAAGAACAAAGCCCAAAGTTAGTAGAAGGAAAGAAATAATAAAGATCAGAGCAGAAATAAATGAAATGGAGACATAAAAACAATGGAAACTATAAATGAAATTAATATCTCATTTGTAGGAAAATATAGACAAAATTGACGAATTTTTAGCTAGATTCACCAAGGGAAAAAAAGAACGGACTCAAATAAAATTAGAAATAAAAGAGATGTACAATTGACATCACAGAGGTACAGATTATCATAAGAGAATATAAACAATTATATATCAACAAACTTGACAACCTAGAAGAAGTGGAATAATTTCTAGAAATATGCAACCTACCAAGACTGAATAAGGAAGACACAGAAAATCTGAATAGAAAAATTACTAGTAAGAAGATTGAATCAGTAATCAAAAACATCCCAACCAGCAAAAGTCCAGAAACAGATGTCTTCACTGGTGAACTCTACCAAAAATTCTAAAAAGAATTTATTTCAATCTCTTTCAAACCCTTCAAGAAAACAGAAGAGGAAAAAGTCAGAATTACCCTGGCACCTAAACCAGACAAGGAAGCCATAAGAAAAGAAAGTTATAAGCCAATATCCCTAATGATGCACAAATCCTACAAAATATTAGCAAACTGAATTCAGCAATACATTAAAAGGATCATACACCATGATCAAGTGGGATTTAATCCACCACACACGGATGGTTCACCATTCAGAAATCAATCACTGTGATACACTGCACTAACAAAATGAAGGGTAAAAATCATATGGTCTGAAACACTGTAAATCAAGTATACTTCAATAAAAAAAATTTTAAAGAATCTCATCAGATCATCTCAACAAATGCAAAAAATTATTTGCTAAAATTCAACATCCATTTATGACACAACTCTCAACAAAGTGGATATAGAGGGAATATGTTTCAAATAATAAAGGGTGTATATGACAAGCCCACAGCTAACATCATACTCAACAGTAAAAAAACTGAAAACTTTTCCTCTAAGGTCAGGAATAAGATAAGGAGCCCACTCTTGTCACTTTTATTCCACATAGGATTGGAAGTACCAGTTAGGGTGATTAGGCAAGAAAAAGAAATAAAAGGCCTCTAAATAGGAAAGGAAGAAGTAAAATTGTCACTATTTGACAACAACATGATATTGTATATAGAAAACCCTAAAGACTCCACCAAAGGAACTGTTAGATCTAATAAATTCAGTAAAGCTGCAAGATAAA
This sequence comes from Odocoileus virginianus, assembly GCF_023699985.2. NCBI lineage: Eukaryota > Metazoa > Chordata > Mammalia > Artiodactyla > Cervidae > Odocoileus > Odocoileus virginianus. The sequence continues at coordinate 9,620,340 of NW_027224263.1, read as the reverse complement.
AAAGCTGTTGTGTTTCTATAAACAACAAACTGGCAGAAAGTAAAATTAAAACAATAATCTCATTTATAATTGCATCAACAAGAATAAAATACCTAGGAAAAAGAATGACCAGGAAGGTAAAAGACCTGTAAAGTGAAAACTATAAAACACTCATGAAAGAAATTGAAGAAGGCACAAATAAGTGGAAAGATATATTCTGCTCATGAATTAGAATAATTAATACTTTTAAAATGTCCATACCACCCAAAGTGATCTACAGATTCAATGCAATCCCTATGAAAATCTCAATGAAATTTTCCACAGTAATAGAACAAACAGTCCTAAAAATTGTATAAGAATACAAAAGGCCCCAGTAGCCAAAATAATCTTGAGAAAGAAGAATGAAGCAAAAGCATCATACTCTCTGATTTCAGACTATTATATAAAGCTATGATAATGAAAACAGTATGGTACTGGCATCAAAGCAGACATATAGATCAATGAACTAAAATAGAGAGCCCAGAAATAAGCCTCCACATATATGACCAAGGAGCCAAGAATATGCAACAAGGAAAGACAGTCTCTTCAATAAATGGTGTTGGGAAAACTGGACAGCCACATGCAAAAGAGTAAAACTAAACCACTATGTTACACCATACACAAAAATTAACTTAAAATGGATTAAAGACTTGAAAGTGAAACCTGAAGCTACAGAACCCCTAGAAGAAAACATAAGTGACATATGTGATAAATTATTGGTCTTTGTGCTTTTTTGGACCTGATACCAAAAGCAAAGGCAACAAAAGTGAAAACAAACAAATAGTACTATGTCAAACTAAAAAGTTGCACAGCAACACAAACCATCAATAAAAAGAAAAGGCAACCTACTGGATAAGAAACAATACTGCAAATCATATATCTGATAAGGGGTTAATATCAAATATATAGTTGACCTTTGAACAATGACCCTTGAACAAATGTGGTGGTTAGCTGCTGACCCCCAGCACCATAAAAAATCCATGTATAACTTTACAATCAACCTTCCATATCTGCATTTCTGCATCCTCATATTCACCCAACCACAGATTGTACAGTACTGTAGTACATATCTATTGAAAAAGAGTTATGTATAAGTGGACCCATGTAATTCAAATTCATATAGTTTAAGGGTCAATGCTACATAAGAAACTCATACAACTTATTGGCAACAAAAAAATGAAATTAAGAAATGTGCAGAGGATCCAAATAGATATTTTCCCAAGGATGGCATGCAGATGGCCAACAGACACATGCAAAGATGCTCAGCATCACTAATATTCACTAATTTAGCATCACTAAATGCAAATCAAAACCATGTAAGTGTTGTGAGGATGCAGAGCAAGAAAACTTGGGGACTGTTGGTGGGAATGTAAATTCGTGCAGCCACTATGGAAAATAGTATGAAGGTTCCTCAAAAAATTAAAAATAAATCTACTGTATGATCCAGCAATCACGCTTCTGAGTATATATCAGAAGGAAATGAAAACAGGGTATGGAAGAGATATATGCACCCTCATGTTTAGTGCACCCTTTTAAATAGAAATTCTGAAGGCATCACTGGAGGTGAGACTTGTATAACAGGAGCTAACAGTAGATGCTTTAGACAGAAATTATCCTAGGAATAACTAGCCCTAACTCTACTGGAGAGGGCTGAAAAATAAAAATTCCATTGTGATTAGCATAAAAATTCCATTAAGTATTTCAGATATCTAGATGTCTCTTTGACTGCAGCATATGACCTAAAATTGTTTCCATATAATATATATTTCGACCTCTGGGGAAAACTGGGAGGGTCTCAAATGGATTAACTACAAGTTCTCTTTCCTTTTGTGCTTCCATACATAGGGTCCTCTAGCCAAATAATCCTTCTTAGCAAGGGGACCAGGCACAAGTGCCTGCTTATCCCTTTGTGGTAGTGCTTTGGTCACTAAGTCATGTCTGACCTCTTGTGACCCCATGGACTGTAGCCCACAAGGCTCCTCTGTTCATGGGATTTCCCAGGCAAAAATACTGCAGTGGAGTGCCATTTCCTTCTCCAGGGGATCTTCCCGAATCAGGGATTGAACCCAGGTCTCCTGTGTCTCTTGCATTGCAGGGGGATTTTAAACCACTGTTTGCTCTATTTCCAAGTGCAACCCTAGCATGGCTCTGAGTGGCATGTTGTGAATCTATATGACTGAGAAACCGCTATCAATCTCATCTGTTGAGTTTCAGTGTTATGTGTTTAGCCATCCACATAAACCTAGAAAGGGAATCATTCTCTCACTAATAGAGTAAAGAGAAAGTGAATAAAACAACTGGCATCATGAACAAGGTGGTTCAACAATGACAGCTGCTCAGCTTTAATGGTTCTTGGCTAATCAGTCCTATGATACAGCAGCAGCTGCCTGAGACAGAACTGCCAATTGCTGATGGGCTTGCTCTTTGGCTTGTAGGGCACTTGGTCATCTCTCACGTCATGTATTTCCATATCTTCCCATCCACCCTAAACTCCTCTCATCTCAAAGACAAGACATGTTGTTAACTGGTTATACCCCAAGGTGGCATGCCACTGGGTTCATTCTGTGTTTGACAGTGGTCTCTGAGGCTTCCATCTGTAATGGCAGTAACAACACAGTGTCCTAACCTAACCTACTGGTACTGAGTCTTGCTTAACAAGGTTTGGGCTGCTGACCATCACTGGCTGTTTGGGGCAGCCATAAGGACATTGTGATTGTCCACTCCTGTGATTGGCCTAAGGAAAGCTCTTTGTGAAGTTTCAGGTAGAGAAGGAGACCACCACCACAGGGAGAGTTAAGCATGGCATCCAAATTGCTTAATAGTCATGGTTGTTTAGGTAAGGATAGCGACTTCGCTTGTTGGGTGTGCCGCTCCTTTGTGCTGCTGAACACTCTCCAGACACCTAAAGCTGTTGAGGTTCAAATCCATTACTGACTGCAGCCTGTACCCCAGGTACCTAGTGGGTGAAGGGGTAATTAGCTTAGCTGCTTCCCATTTAGCATCTCATTTTGGTCTGGTCTTAAACCTGTAAAGCATGTGTTACGCCTGATAATGAAAATGGATCAAACCCAAGGGTCAGCACAACTGACCACCTGTCAGGCAGTCATTGTAGCGCTGGATATCCTGGTCGAAAAATGTCCCTGTCTGAACAAGTTTACAGATTCCTGGACCATAACCTAAGATTTTTCCCCATTGGGGTAAAGAACTCTGAGAAGCTCTTGCCTTACAGATACCAAAATGTCAGGTAACAGATGTCTCTACCTGTACTAAAGCAACAACACATAGCCTCACCAGGACATTTCTCAGGCCCTTTGGAATTTCAAACATCACTGATAGTGACCAACGCACTAGTTGCACTCCTCAAAATACACAACGTTGAGCTCTTGAAGAAGGTATTCAGAGGAACTTCCACCTTCCCTGCAGGTCCCTGGCAGCTGGCTTAATTGGGAGGCACAATGGGTTTCTTAAAAAAACTCCGATTTAAGTTAAAACATGTCAAATGGACCCCGGGCTGGTTGCTACCTTTGTCACAGACATTGATTAATCTAAATGGGTCCGCCCTGGGGGCATGGACTCTCTACCACAATGCCACACAATTCCCTTGATATCCTCTATTGGCCACTTCTAAAGTTTATATTTTTTACAACAATCTCACCAAGCCCTTTTCCACCCAATCAATGTAACTACTTTGCTTTCTAAGGAGGTACTTTTACTCCCTAGAAGCCTTTATCATCTTTAAAGCTTAAAACTGATGTCAAGGCATCAAGGGGAAACTACAGAATAAGGCTTAATACTAGGGGGGACCTTGGTATCCTGAGAAAATTAGAAGGGTCTCAAGTAGCCTGACTGCAAGTTTCCCTTCCCATTGTGCTCACCTGAACGTGTTCCCCTAGTCAAACAACCAGAGAAGGCAATGGCACCCCACTCCAGTACTCTTGCCTGGAAAATCCCATGGACGGAGGAGCCTGGTAGGCCGCGGTCCATGGGGTCGCTAAGAGTCGGACACGACTTCACTTTCACTTTTCACTTTCATGCACTGGAGAAGGAAATGGCAACCCACTCCAGTGTTCCTGCCTGGAGAATCCCAGGGACGGGGGAGCCCGGTGGGCTGCCGTCTATGGGGTCACACAGAGTCGGACACGACTGAAGCGACTTAGCAGCAGCAAACAACACTCCTCATCACAGGGACCAGGCGTAGTGCCTGCTTATGCAGGTTTCAAGTCCCTTCCAGTCCAGTGGAATTACTTATACAAACCAAGTACATGCTCCCATAGGAACCAGGGGGCCCCTCATTCTCTTGTTTACTAGAAAGCCTGCGTTCCACAGTTCCTACTGGTCCATTCTGTACCTGAATGCAACACATGATGTTTTCCTTCCTCAGGTTGGGACTATATCTGACTAATAAACTGCTGTCAATTTCATGTGTCAAGTATTTGTCATGTTTGGCTAACCTTGAAACACTAGAGCAGGACTCCGTCCCTCCACAACAAGATGAAATGGAGGTGACTAAAACACTGAGCACCTGAGAATCAAGAAAGTAGGCATTAACCTTTTACTTTATCGTCACACTGTGTGGCATGTGGGATCTTAGTTCCCCGACCAGGGATTGAACTTGCACCCCCTGCAGTGGAAGCACAGAGTCCTAACCACTGGACCACCAGGAATAGTCCCAGGTATTAACTTTCTTTTTATTTATTTATTTATTTATTTTTTTACCGCACAATCCCCCATGGCGGCGCCGGGCCCCGAGCCGCCCTCCGCGCCGCCCGCCGCCATCTTGGGCGCCCCCCCACCCCAGCCCCGGACCCCGCCGCTGCCCGACCGCCGCCCGCTGCCGGGCCCCCTGCCGGAAGTCCTTAACTTTCTTTTTAATAGCTGACTTACAACATTATATTAGTTTTAGGTGTATAAATAGTGATTCTATATTTTTATAGATTTTGCACAATAAAAATTGTTACAATTTATTGACTATACACCCTGTGCTGTATATTACCTCCTCATGATTTATTTATTTTATAACTGGAGGTTTGTATCATTTAGCCCCTTTAGCTTTTTCACCAATTCCTCTATCCATCTGTTCTCTGTCAACCATTAGTTTGTTCTCTGTATCTATGAATCTGTTTCTGTTTTGTTATATTTGTTCATTTGCTTTTTTTTTTTTTAGATTCCACATATAAGTGAAAACATACAGTATTTGTCTTTCTCTGTCTGACTTATTTCACTAAGCATAATACTGTCCTGGTCCATCCATATTGTCAAATGGCAAAACAACTAAATATAAAAAAAAAAATCTTACCACAAAATAGGCAGAGGACCTGAATAAGCATTTTTCCAAAGAAGACATACATTAAAATGTACTATGCAGGCATGGTAAATAAGTGTTTGGTACATGAACGACAGATCAATGAAATAGGAAAGAGTCCAAAAACAGACCCAAATAAATATGTGAAATTAATATATGATAGGGTATCTTTTTAAATGTGGAAAAGATAAATTGTTCAATAAATAACATTAGGAAAACTGGCAAATAGGCACATGAAAAGATGCTCAACATCACTAATCATTAGAGAAATACAAATTAAAACCACACAAGGATATCACCCCATACCTGTCAGAATGATTATCATCAAAAAGACAAGAAATAACAAGAGTTGGCAAGGATTTGGAGCAAAGGGAATCCTTGTGCACATTGTTGGTGGGAATGTAAATTGGTGCAGCCACTGTGGAAAACAGTATGGAGTTTCCTCAAAAAATTAAAAATAGAACTACCATGTGCTTTACCATGCTTAGTTGCTCAGTCGTGTCTGACTCTTTGCGACCCCATGGACTGTAGCCCACCAGGCTCCTCTGTCCATGGAGATTCTCCAGGCAAGAATACTAGAGTGGGTTGCCATGCCCTCCTCCAGGGGATCTTCCCAACCCAGGGATGAACCCAGGTCTCCCACACTGCAGGCAGATTCTTTACTGTCTGAGCCACCAGAGAAGCCCAAGAATACTGGAGTGGGTAGCCTATCCCTTCTCCAGGGGATCTTCCCGACCCAGGAATTGAACCAGGGTCTCCTGCATTGCAGGTGGATTCTTTACCAGCTGAGCTACCAGGAAAGCCCTAAAACTACCATGTGATCCAGCAATCACACTCCTGGGTATTTATTTGAAGAAAATGAAAAAAATTAATTTGAAAAGATATACACACCTCAATTTTCATTGCAGCTTTATTTACAATTGCCAAGAATATGGAAGCAACCAAAGTGTCCACTGACATAAATAAAGAAGATGTGATATATATATATATATATATATATGTATGTATGTATTATTTAGGCATAAAAAAATGAAACTTTGTCATTTGTCACAATAACCTTATCTTTTAATGTATAAATTAAAAAGAGAGTGGCCAAAGAAAATTCCTAAAAAAGAAAAGCAACAACAGGGGTCTCACTTAACCAGCTATTAACATGTATTGTGCAGGCATGGTAAATAAGTGTTTGGTACATGAACAGTCAGACCAATGACACAGAACAGAGTCCAAAATTAGAATCAAATAAATACGGGAATTTAGTATATGATAGGGTATCTTTTTAAATGTGGAGAAGATAAATTGTTCAATAAATAACGTTAGGAAAACTGGCTACCTATTTTGAGAGAAAAAGAGATAAACGTGGATTCTTAATTCACTCTTAAAAATAAATGCCAGATAGCTTACAGCTTTACACATAAAGAATAGATTTGGAAAATGTTTCTTAGAAGAAAATATGGTTAATGTTAATAACCATGAAATGCTTAAAACCTTCCTAAAGCAACACACAGGACCCAGAAGCTTTAAGGAAAATGAGTGATATATTTAAAGACACGAAAAATTTACAAATTGTCTCAGCAAAAAACACCTTAGAAAAGTCAAATGATAAATGAGAGCTGGAAAATATATTTACCACACATAAAACAAAGAAGGAGCTAGATTTTCTAGATCTTTCTAAGTAAGAAAAAGACAAACCAAAATATGGATACACAAAGTGCACAAACAGGCAAATCACAGAAAAAAATATATAAATGACTTGTAAATATGGAAGGATGTTTAATCACACTCATACTTTTAAAAAAACCTAAATGAAAACAAGTACACAATATTATTTCTCTTATGAAATTGCTAAAGATCCGAGTATCTAATCACACATAGAACAGTCACCTACTCAGAGTAGAGGATGCTGTGAGCTAACAGGCACTCTTTTCTATTGCTGGTTGAAGAAATTAGTTTGGAGGACAAATTACGAACATTTATCAAAATTAAAAACACACATATTCTTTGATCTATTAACTATATTACTCAGATATTACATGCTAATATCCACACACAAGGATCTTTACTGAAGAAATCTGTTCATAATAGCAAACGTAGAAACACTCTTCATGCCTGTCATTCAGGTAAATGTTTTAATAAATTCTGTACATTGTTAAGCTATTCAAAGAATGTGCCTGATTTATATGTACCTAATAAGTTTTTCGGTTACATGCATACCTTGTTTATTGCACTTTGCTTTGTTGTACTTTGAAGATACTGCTTTATACAAATTAAAGGTTTGTGGCAACTGAGTGGAGCCAGTCTATCAAGCCATTTTCCACAACAGTAATTTCTCACTGCAAGGAAATCAAACCAGTCAATCCTAAAGGAAATCAGTCCTGAATATTCATTGGAAGGACCGATGCTGAAGCTGAAACTCCAATACTTTGGCCACCTGATGCAAAGAACTGACTCATTAGAAAAGACCCTGATGCTGGGAAAGATTGAAGGCAGGAGGAGAAGGGGATGACAGAGGATGAGATGGTTGGATGGCATCACCAACTCGATGGACATGAATTTGAGCAAGCTCCAGGAGTTGGTGATGGACAGGGAAGCCTGGCATGCTGCAGTCCATGGGGTCGCAAAGAGTCAGACACGACTGAGTGACTGAACTGACTGAACTGAATTTATCACTTTGTGTCTCTGTGTCACAGTTTGGTAATTTTCACAATATTTTTAACTTTTAAAAAATCATTATTATATTTGTTATGGTGATCTGTGATCAGTAATCACAGGTATTACTATCAGTAATCTTTGATATTACTGTTGCAAAAAGATTGTGACTTGCTGGAGACTCAGATGACAATTAGCATTTTTAGCAATAAAGAACTTTTCCATTAAGATATATGCATTCCTTCTTAAGATATGCTATTAATAGACCACAGTACAATATAGTCTAAACATAACTGCTATACACACTGGGACTTATGTGACTTACTTGAGTCTTTATTGCAATATTCACTTTATTGAGGTAGTCTGGAACTGAACCTGAAATACCTCTGAGGTATGCCTGTATATGATTACCTGTGCCAAAGAAGAATACTGAAAAGTGTGAAAAGTATGCTCTAATTTGTATAAAAGAAAAACAGATACCACTTTTATATGAAAGTATACAAGACCCTGTTAGTAGTGAGTGCCTCTAGGGCAGCAGTCCCCAATGTTTTTGGCACCAGGGACCAGTTTTGTGGAAGATAATTCTTCCACAGACTGGGGTGGGGGTGGTTTCAGGATGATTCAAGCACATTACATTTATTGTGCACTTTATTTCTATTATTATTACATCAACTCCACCTCAGATCATCAGGCATTAGATCCTGGAGGGGGATCCTTGTTGGGGACCCCTGCCATAGGGAAAGAATCTAAGAATCTTGAGTGCCCAGGGTGGTAGGGAGATCTCTCTTATATTGTATACTCTTTGCTTTGTTGAAAAATTTACCATGTGAATAGAAGAATGTTGTGAATTAAGACAAAAAAGGAAAGAAATTCATGGGATATCTGGATTGAGAACTAGATAGAAAAGCATTCTTCTTAGCATGTATGTTACATGAATTAAAAGACACATTTATGACTGTTGCCTTGAAACAGCAGAGGTTTAAGTTTCTAGCAGCAAGGGCTAGCAAATGGAAATTAATTGTACAAATATCATTATTAAGAATTTAAGATTTCTAGGATATCACTGGTACAGTCTTTGTTTAGTGTGCTTCTTTTGTTGTTTTTAAGTTTATTGAGCATTAACTGACAAATATAATTGCATATATTTGAACTGTACAATGTGATGATTTGTTATGCATTGTGGAATGATTACCAAGATTGATAACTAACATTCATTACCTCATTTCACATACTTAATGTTTTTGTTGTTTACTTACTGTTTAAGAGCTTTCATTAGTTCACTCAAGATTTTTATCCCCTAATATTATTTCCCCATGGGTTTTCCTAATATTGAAAGAATTTTTTGGTGTTTTTGTCACTGTATAAACAGCAGACATTCACTATAAAATATTCAAGTAATATAGGAAAATATGCTCAGCGGGTAAAGAACCCATGTACAATGAAGGAGACACAGGAGATACGAGTTTATCCCTGGGTTGGGAAGATCCCAAGACACAGGAGAGACGAGTTTGATCCCTGGGTTGGGAAGATCCCCTGGAGAAGGAAATAGCAACCCGCTCCAATATTTTTGCCTGAAAAATCCTATAGACAGAGGAGCCTGGCGGGCTACAAAGGGTCGCAAAGAGTCAGACACAACTGAGCGACTAAGCACACACACATAGAAAAATATGATGAAAATGCAAAAAGTATCTATAAATCAGCTACTTGGGCAAAATGAATGCTGTATTTTGGCATCTATTCTGCCAGAATTATACATATGTACTAGTAAATATTATAATGAATGCTATAAATTGTGCACTTAACAGTATTATACATACAATTTTATGATCCAATTTTCTAAATAACACTAAGTAATAGACAAGTTTCTATGCCAATTACTAAGGCAGTATATCATCATATCATCATGTGTAATGAATACAAGGTGTACTGAAGTGTTGAAATTTTAAAATTTATTTACTGAATTTATTATTTGTGGATGTAAATAAGGTTTTTAATTCTTTAAGCAGCATCTCACCTGCAACTGAGATCTGCAGAACTACTTTATATCCCGCATAACATTCATTAAAAATGAAGGTATATAAATGACATGCATTAATTGCTCATTGAAATTATCTGAGTTCTTTCTAGGGTCTGTGAGGATTCATAGATGAATCTACTATAAGAATTGAGAAAAAGTGTTTTAAGAGTACAAAGGAGGGAATGATTTATTTGAGATGAAATGATGGGGAAAGTTTTACAGGGAAGTTAACATTTGCACTAGTCTTTTATAGGAGGAAAGAGGAAACACATTCTGTGAAGGAAGTTTAGAATTTTTAAAAAGGTGAGCAAGGAGTCAGTGAGAGAACCTGGTTGGCTCTCTAGACAGTGCTCCTAAATTGGCAATTAACTTGATGAATTTTCTACTGTATCCAGAAACTGGCATTCAGGCAGTTTATCAGTAGTATTTTATTTATCATACATATTGTGTGCAATATATATATATATCTACCTACTCATTCTCCCACATGCTCAGTCATGTCTGACTCTTTGTGACCCAAGGACTGTAACCCACCAGGCTCCTCTGGCCATGGGATTTCCCAGGCAAGAATACTGGAGTGGGTTGCCATTTCCTTCTCCAGGGAATCTTCCCAACCCAGGGACTGAACCCACATCTCCTGCATCTCCTGCATTGGCAGGCAGATTTTTTACCACTGAGCCACCTGGGAAGCCCATGTGTGTGTGTATATATACACACACATATATATACATATACATATATACATATATATATACACACACACATATATATATAATGGAAGGCATATCTCTACATCTCTGGGCTGAAAACAGAAGCTCCAATACATTTTAAAAAATAAATATGTTTCTGGTTGACAGAAAGACAAAAGTACATTTTATTCTTAAATGTGTATTTGTAAATAACAATCAAAAATGTTGACAAACATGAACTCCATAGTTTTAAAAAATATTTCAAAAATTAAACTGGAAAAACGTATATATCTTCATGCTCTACTGCTAAAATTTATGTGTAATTTATGAAGATATTTAATAAAAGCTTATATAATTGTCATATTTTAAATTTGCTTCATATTTTGTCAAGCTACTAAGTTATTATTAATTGTATATATATAATGGAGGGTATAATTAATAATGGGCTTTCAGGGAGCACTAGTGGTAAATGCAGGAGACTTAAGAGATGTGGGTTCGATTCCTGGGTGGGGAAGATCCCCTGGAGGAGCGGCATAGCAACCTACTCCAGTATTCTTGCCTGGAGAATCCCATAGACAGAGGAATCTGGCAGGTTATGGTCCATAGGCTCATAAAGCGTTGGACACAACTGAAGCAACTTAGCACACATGCATAATTAATAACTTCATGTGAAATAAAAAGTTGATAGTATAATGTGAAAAATAAATGTTATTCTCTCTCATTCATTAACTCAGCTCTGTCCTGATCCCCTTCACTTGCTTTAACCTGGCCCTTGTCATCTTTCCATCCTGCACTCTGATTTTCCTTAAAGGTAAATCTGAACCTGTCTCTCCCCTATTTGAAAACCTTCAATGAGCATGATAAGCTTAGCAGATGCTTTGTGATCTGATCCCACAAATATCTTCAGTGTTTTCTCTTTCTGAAACTGCCCCCACTCATGTATTTTATGCTCTGTATATATTAGAGAGCTTCTAATTTCCTGCACATACTCCATGAATGGCATGTTCCTCTATCTTTGCACATCCTGATACTTCTCTGGAATTCTGATTCTGCACTATTCTGCTGAAATAGTGCACTATTCTGCACCATTTCCACATTATTTTCTATGATCTCTGAGATTTCCTCCACCTCATGGAGAAATATTACCCTGTGCTGCCACTGTCATTTGTGCATATTTTTATTGCTGCATTCATTACAATACATTGGAGATTGTTTATTTATATGCGTTCCATCATAGACCACAAGTTCCTTGAGGACAGAGACTTCTCATTTTTTGCTTATCAGGAATTTAGTATATAATAAATATTCAGTGCATGCATGGTCAATGTGGATAGATCACTGCGGTCCTTAATAACTCCAAGAGCGATAAGACAGAATCTGAGTAGCATCTTCTATGGCCTGTTTGTTTTCAGACCCATCCTCCCGGATAATCAGTTAGACTGCAAGAATTTACTTTTGACAACTGGTGAATATTTAATGTTCTCCAAAGCCTTTTTAAAAAATTATTTTTAATTAGAGAATAATTGCTTTACAATATTGTGTTGGTTTCTGCTATACATCAACATGAATCAGCCATAAGTATACACATGTCCCCTCCCTCTTGAACTCCTCCCACCTCCCACCCCATCCCACCCCTCTAGGTTGTCACAGAGCACTGGTTTGAGCTCCCTGCATCATACAGCAAATTCCCACTGGCTATTCCAAAACCTTTTACATTCTTCAACCTTTTGACCAAATAATACAAACTGGGTGCTGAAGTAGGCCTATATGACATAGCTGCAGCCTTTGAGACATTTGCAATCTGGTTCAGATTCCTGGGTTTGTATATGGATGGTGGTTATCAACCATCCTGGATGGCCTGGGATTGTCCAGTTTTAGCACTGAAAGTCTCATGTCCTGGGAAATCGCTCAGTCCCAGGCAAACCAAATGGTTGGTCATCCTAGTGAAATGTAGCAGGATCCTATGGTCCTTGCCCACCATGTCCTCAGCCTGCCTTTTGCAAAAACAAAGGAAAACAGTCAAAGGAGACCAAATAATAATAATGTAGTCATTAAGCATAGTCAAGGACCTTTAGTTCCTTCTCAAGGACTATAGATAATATTCTGAGCCATATCTCGTCAGCTGTCATCAGGTGGAAGAAGTTAATTAACTACATGATGACCAGATTGTAGCCATGACATAAGCTGCCACAATTCCGAGAACTGGCCTCAAAGAAATGGAAACAAACCAACCCAGGAACTGAAGATTAACTGTACCTAAAACAACCAAGATGATGCTGATCAGACCACCAATGACTGATTTCAAGATTACTGTTGTTTCTCATGTAGCCCCCTCCCTCTGCCTATAAAAGCTCTTGCCCACTGATTGTCAGTGGAGGGGGAGTCAGCCTTTGGACAGGAGTCTGCCCTCTCTCCCAGATTTCAGGCCTCCAAAATAAAGCAAACTTTCCTTTCCACCAAGCTTGCCTGTTTATTGGCTTTTGAGCAGCAAGCAGCCAGACTCCCACTTTTGGAAACACCAGGAGAGACTTAATGCACCTTCTTGCTTTCTTATCCCTAATACAAACCAGATCAAGGGCAAAACTTCGAATGTGAATATTATTCATATGAATTGTGTCCTCACAGTGCCTGTTAGGGATGAAAGTAGAAGGGGAATGGAGGACCTAAAATAAAGAGATCCCTCAACTCTGAAGACTTCCAAAGAAAACTAGTGAGTAAGGGTCCTTACTGATATTTTGGATTTGGGGACATGAATATTGAAATCTATCTTGCTAACAGAGAGCCATCCAGTTTGCTTGGAAGGTGACTGCCCATTGTTTTGGGTAGCTGGAGTAGCAGAAGAGATCTCTTTGTACACACAGAAAGAGGCTTGGTTGAAACCCCCTTCCACCCCATATTAACAGTGAGGTTTGTGTGATCATCCCATATTTTTAGTTTCATTATCTTTCACATAGAATAGCAAAAGTAACTACCTCAGAGGCTGTGAGAAAAATAAAATTAAACAATACAAGTGAAATTTTATATTGTAAAACATAATAAAAATTTTTCATTTAGTTTGGGTAAGTGACCATTATACCAATGGGATAACAAAATAGATTTCTGTGTTTATGAAAAGAATTTTGTAACTGTAATATTAAGTTCTAGCTTCCAAGTATGTACCAGACTTTTTGTTTGCAAGGAGTCTACTAACAATTGTGTTTATAACATAACATTATGAATTTCCTGTGTTGTTCCATTAAATTTCCAGATCCCCTACATAAGTTGCTTCCGTATGGAGAGCTCTGTTATGCTCCTTGGTAAATCACATAAAGCCACATACAGGATGAAGTCCCAGGGTAGATACAAGACCCCAGTGGGGACGATCCTTTACCATGCTCATTTAGACAACCCTCATTTTGAGCTCTTGATAATGGTGGAAATCAATCTAATCATTCATTCACACAATTATTGACTTTTAGATTAAACCTTTAATCAACATATACTATGTGTCAAGCACTATGCTAAGGGTTGAGGAAAGATTAATAACTTGTAACTATCTCAGTTTTAATGAACTCATATTCTTGGAAAGTGAAGGTGAGCTTCCTTTTTACCACTGTACATTAGGAAGGAAAGTGGTCCAGTCTTGAAAGTGAAAGCCATTCAGTGGTGTCCAACTCTTTGCAATCCCATGGATATACAGTCCATGGCATTCTCCAGGCCAGAATACTGGAGTGGGCAGCCGTCCCTTTCTCCAAGGGATCTTCCCAACACAGGGATCGAACCCAGATCTCCTGCATTGTGGGCAGATTCTTTACCAGCTGAGCCACCAGGGAAGCCCAAGAATACTGGAGTGGGTAGCTTATCCCTTCTCCAGGGGATCTTCCTGACCCAGGAATCAAACCCGGGTCTCCTGCATTGCAGGCGGATTCTTTACCAGCTGAGCCACCAGGGAAGCCCAGTCTGGGACGTGATGATTAAGAGGACAATGGTATGCAGATTTTTAGATACCAGATGATAAGGGAAACTTGGATGATCTTAGAAGGAAAGAAAGTGAAAGTGAAGTTGCTCAGTCCTGTCTGACTCTTTGCGACCCCATGGACTGTAGCCTAGTCCATGGAATTTTCCAGGCAAGAGTACTGGAGTGGGTTGCCATTTCCTTCTCCAATGATCTTAGAAGCTAGGTGAAATTACTTACCAAGTCTGCTTGAGGTTATTTAAATAGACTGAGTGGTAACACAATTTGTGCGGCACTTCTATTATTTTTTAGAAGCAGCCAAATTTTGGAGCCAAAGCTGTGAATAAGCTGTTGGTGATTAAACTAGGGAACATGATTTTCATTTAAACAAATAGGTTGCAACTATTAAAATAGTGACCACATTTTTTCTTACGGGGCTTATAAACTTACTCCAAAGACACTTTTCAGAACAGAATTCTACAAGGGTCTTGGAGGTATAACATAATTGTTGGAAAGTGTGTATTTTTCTAAGATAACAGTTTTAAGGGAAGAACTTTCACTGAAGTACACATTTTTATGTTTTTATGATTGTGTTTTTAATCACATTTAATAACATATAAGCCCATTATTAAAAGTAGTTAGAGAAAAATAATGCCTGTGACCCCACCATTCTCACAAAATTAATGTTTTTATGTTATGTTTTGTTATACAATAGTCGCTTTTCATCATGTGCTAGTATTCATTTATATGATGGAATTTTATTTTGAGATATACATCTCCAGTCATCAGCCCCAGATAAAAAAATAGACAAGCTAAAAATAGAATAGAATAGAATGTTTGTTTTAAGCTGGAAAGACTATCCTTGACTTGCTGACTTTTTGGATGCAATTAACAAATGCAAAGTTGCTCAAAGTGCTTCAGGTAGCTCTTCCTGTTTGAAAGTTTCAGACATGCATCTTTGAAGTAGCTATGCTCAGGCTCTCTTTTGTTTCCTGCTATGAGTTCCAGCTTCCCAGGAGTAACTGCTGCTTGCAGAGTCTGTAGCTAGTTAAATGAGGATTGCACTGTATATGTTGTTGTTGTTGAGTTGCTAAGTGGTGTCTGAATCCTTTGCAACCCCATGGACCATAGCCCGTCAGGCACTTCTGTCCATGGGATTTTCAAGGCAAGAATATTGGAATGGGTTGCCATTTCCTTCTCCAAAAAACTATTTATGGACACTGAAATTTGAATTTCCTATAATTTTCATGTGCCATGAAATAGTATTACTTAAAAAAGTTTTCCCAACCATTGAAAAATGCAAAAGCTAGTTTCAGCTCATGGGCTGAACAAAAACAGGCAACAGGCTGGATTTGGTCACTCCTGTTATAACGTCTGGGATGGATTTGGAGTCAGAAGGCCTGGATTTCAACTCTGTGATGGTGGATAAGGTATGGAAACTCAGTCTCCTCACCTGTGAAATGCGTACGTGGCCATCCTGGCAGCTGCCTAGTGGGTACTTAGCCCATGCAATGCTTAGGCCTGGGGCCCTGTTCTTGGCAGAGGTAGGCTTTCCCTTGCTTGAAGCAGTTCAGGGAGTGAGCTCTGGGCTCTGCCCAGAGACAGGCTGACCTGGGGTCCCACCCAGCTTGGCCACTTCCGGTTGTGTAATTCTCTACAAAGCTCGGTTTGCTTGGAGCCTAGGCTTCTGGCTGCAGCTCTCTCAGGAAATTGGGGAGGGCCCCTGGGATGTCTCGTGTCCCCACACGGTGTCAGATACCTGGCACGTGCTGGATAAAACTTGGCAGCCTTAGGGATGACACAGGATGCTGCTCTGGCCCCTTTGCACTTTTGTGGGTCGCAGGTGGCAGAGCGGCAAGACATCCTGGGGAACTGGCGCCTTTCCCTCAACGACTTGCAACAAGGCAGGTCCCACCGTCCCCTCCTTGCTGCCTTCTCTCCATGCCCTTCAACCTGCATCGTTCAGGCTCTCACGCAGGTGGCAATGGGCTAGGCAGGACTGGAGGAGTGTCCCCCCCCACCATCCCCCACCTGGGCTTAGGGAGGGGACGGGAGCAGTTGCAAAGTTTATGCACCTGTGTACACCAGCTTGGCTGAATTTCAAACCCAGGCCTTGTTTGATTTTGCGCATTTTCCGGTCCATGGCGAAGATTTCGATGTCTAAAAAAGCATGGTAAAGGATCGTCCCTGCTGAGGTCTCGTAGATACCGTGGACTTCATCCTGCATGTAACTTCATGTGATTTATTGAGGAGCATAACAGAGTTCTCCATGCGGAAGCAACATATGTGGAGAATCTGGCAATTTAATGGAAGAACACAGGAAATTTCTAATGTTGTGTTATAAACACAATTGTTAGTAGACTCCATGCAAAGACAAAGTCTGGTACATACTTGGAAGCTAGGACTTAGTATTATGGCTGCGAAATTACTTTTAGAATTATAAGTAAACTAAGGTAAGGCTTCCCTGGTGGCTAAGACAGTAAAGAATCTGCCTGCAACACAGGAGACCCAGGTTCGATCCCTGGATCAGGAAGATCCCCTGGAGAAGGGAATGGCTATCCACTCCAGTATTCTTGCCTGGAGAAATCCCATGAACAGAGGAACTTGGCGGATGCAATCTATGGGGTCGCAAAGAGTCGACAGGACTGAACGACTAACACTTTCACTTTCACTTTAAGGAAAACCAATTAGGGTGGATGGAGAATTACTCTGGCTACAACTTTGGAAACTGCAATATTCTGTGGGGAAAAACAAAAACCAACCAAACCAAAAAACTTCAGTTGTGTGGTTCTTTTTTAAAATGCAAAGGAATATTTTCTTACTGGTACTACAAAATGCTCGAGGTTTACTCTGCATTTTCACTGTCCAGACAAAGAATCAACCACTTCTGAAAGTTAAAAGAGTACAGGAAGAACCTGGAATAACTCCAGGTGGCTTGAGATGCTGTTTTAATCTCCTTTTCATCCTACTAGGGAGGGAAAGATTCCTACCCTAGGATTATGGGAATGGTTGACCACATGACACCCAACACTAGACAGATGAGATTGACCTGGAGGGTCCAGCTCAGTTACATTATTATGTAATCAGTTTACCTCCAAATCATTGTCTTTCTCATTACCATTCCTTTATGCCTCTTCTCCTCTCTTTCCCTTTCTTGCTCCTTTCTCATTTCTTTCTCATTTTATTTCATTAACTAGAAGCTCCGTGTTGTTAAATAACAGCATTGAAAATAGGTAATATTATGTCATTCATCATTTAGTAGAAATGTTTCTAAAATTTTGTCAATATGATGTTAGGACATTATTTTTAGATGTCTTTTTGACTTTCAAGTAACAGTGTGAGTTGGCATTTGGATATATGTGTCTGGAAATTAAGGGAGAAGTAAACTACAGGTATCAGAAGCCTTGATGAGATTCCCTAGGCAATAAGTTTAAATAGAGAAAAAAAAAATCAAAACATTCCAAGGTTTAGATAACTGTTAGCTACCTTTTATCCTAATCTTCTTTTAAACCTTCACAAATTTTTTATATTCTCAAGAGTTATTTAAATTTATTATTTAATAATATTCACCAATTTTTATTAATCATTGCTTATTATTTTGTTTTTATTGTGAAATGAAACATAAATCTATGTTTCATAGAAAAGTGCATGAAATACACATTTACAGTTTAATGAATAGTTAGAAAATGGACATCCAAGAAACTACCACAGGTCAAGAAACAGAAATTTTCCAGCATTCCTGAAGGCCTGTGCATATTCCCCTCTTATCAGACTTTTGTATTAATAGTCTCCTTGCTTTCCTTTATAGTTTGATTGCCAATGTATGTATACCTAAACAATATTCATTTAGTCAAAACATATGGCATATGTTTACACTCAAGAAACCATTACCACAGTCAAGATAATGAACATCTTTTCTACCCTCAAAGACTCTTTGTATATTTTTGTAATATTTTCCTCCAGTATGTCCCTGTTCTTACCTCCATTGATCTGCCTTCTGTTACTGTAGATTAATTTTCATTTTCTCAAATTTTACATAAATGGAGTAATTCAGTATTAACTCTCTTTTTGTCTGGCTTCTTACCATTGGGCATCATAATTTTGAGATCCACCCATGTTATTATGAATGTCATATTGTAGTATATCTTCATTCCTTTTTTTTGCTCAGTAGTATTCCACGGTATAGATGGACTACAGTTAATGTGTTCACCTATTGATCGGATATTTGGGTTGTTTCCAGTTTGAGCTATCACAAATAATGCTATTATAAATATTCATGGACAAGTCTTTGCATAGGCATATATCTTCTTCTTCTTACATAAATAACTGGCATTAGAACAGCTGGATCATTTAATAGGTGTATGTTTAACTTTTTTAAAAAGAAATATTTATTTATTTGGATGTGTCAGGTCTTAGTTGTGGCACGCAGACTCTTTTAGTTGCAGTATGCTAATTCTTAGTTGCGGCATGTGAGGTCTAAGTTCCCTGACCAGGGATAGAACCTGGGCCCCTGCATTGGGAGCACAGTCTTAGCCACTGGACTACCAGGGAAACCATGGTGCATGTTTAACTTTTAAGAAACTACCAAACAGTTTTCCCACAGAGTGTATGAGAGTTCTTGTCCCTCCAACTCTCTCCAATAGTTTGTATGGTTAGCCTTTTTAAGTTTATCCATTTTAATACATGTGAAGTTAGAATCTCATTCTGGATTTGATTTGCGTTTCCCTAATGATAATGAGGTTAAATATCTTTGTATATGCTCATCTTCCAAACATCTTACTTAGTAAAGTGTTCAAATATTTTTCCATTTGTTAACTGGGGTGTTTATTTCTTTATTACTCAATTTTGAGTTTTTATATATTCTGGATACACATACTTTACTTTCAGATATATTATTTGCAGGTAGATTTTTTTTTTCTCTTCTGCTCTCAAAACAAGGTAGCCCTTCAATTGCTCTAGCTTTCTTCATGGATTTTAGTCCTAAATTCTGTCTTTCTCAGTTCCAAGATTTTCTCTCCTGCCCCCAAGAATTAATTTTTAAAATCTAAGCCACTAACACTTTCTAACACCATACACAAAAATAAACTCAAAATGGATTAAAGATCTAAATGTAAGACCAGAAACTATAAAACTCCTAGAGGAGAACATAGGCAAAACACTCTCCGACATAAATCACAGCAGGATCCTCTATGACCCACATCCCAGAATTTTAGAAACAAAAGCAAAAATAAACAAATGGGACCTAATGAAACTTAAAAGCTTTTGTACAACAAAGGAAACTATAAGCAAGGTGAAAAGACAGCCCTCAGATTGGGAGAAAATAATAGCAAATGAAGCAACAGACAAAGGATTAATTTCAAAAATATACAAGCAACTCCTCCAGCTCAACTCCAGAAAAATAAATGACCCAATCAAAAAATGGGCCAAAGAACTAAACAGACATTTCTCCAAGGAAGACATATGGATGGCTAAAAAACACATGAAAAGATGCTCAACATCACTCATTATCAGAGAAATGCAAATCAAAACCACAATGAGGTACCATTACACGCCAGTCAGGATGGCTGCTATCCAAAAGTCTACAAGCAATAAATGCTGGAGAGGGTGTGGAGAAAAGGGAACCCTCTTACACTGTTGGTGGGAATGCAAACTAGTACAGCCGCTATGGAAAACAGTGTGGAGATTTCTTAAAAAACTGGAAATAGAACTGCCATATGACCCAGCAATACCACTTCTAGGCATATACACCAAGGAAACCAGATCTGAAAGAGACACGTGCACCCCAATGTTCATCGCAGCACTGTTTATAATTGCCAGGACATGGAAGCAACCTAGATGCCCATCAGCAGATGAATGGATGAGGAAGCTGTGGTACATATACACCATGGAATATTACTCAGCCGTTAAAAAGAATTCATTTGAATCAGTTCTAATGAGATGGGTGAAACTGGAGCCCATTATACAGAGCGAAGTAAGCCAGAAAGATAAAGACCATTACAGTATACTAACACATATATATGGAATTTAGAAAGATGGTAACGATAACCCTATATGCAAAAAAAGAAAAAGAGACTCAGATGTATAGTAACAGACTTGTGGACTCTATGGGAGAACCCGGGGGTGGGATGTTTCAAGAGAACAGCATCGAAACATGTATATCTAGGGTGAAACAGATCACCAGCCCAGGTTGGATGCATGAGACAAGTGCTCAGGCCTGGTGCACTGGGAGGACCCAGAGGGATGGGGTGGAGAGGGAGGTGGGAGGGGGGACCGGGATGGGGAATACATGTAAATCCATGGCTAATTCAATGTATGACAAAAACCACTGCAATGCTGTAAAGTAATTAGCCTCCAACTAATAAAAATAAATGGGAAAAAAAAATAATAATAAAAATGAATAAAAGGTTAAAAAAAAAAATAAAAAAAATAAAATCTAAGCCACTTAAAAAAGCAGATGGGGATATCATGGTGGCCAAGTGATTAAGAATCCGCCTTGCAGTGCAAGGAATACCCATTTGATCTTTGCTCCGGGAAGATCTCACATGCCGTGGAACAACTAAGCCCATGTGCCACAACTATTGAGCCTGTGCTCTGGAGTCAGCGAGCCACAACTACTGAGCTCACACGCTGCAATTATGGAAGCCAGCACTCTACAGCCAGTGATCCACAACAAAGAGAAGACACCACAATGAAGAGGAGCCCCCACGTGCCGCAACTAGAGAAAGCCTGCATGCAGCAACAAAGACCCAGCACAGCCAAAAAATAATAAAATTATAAATCTTAAAAAGAAAAAAAAAAAGCAGAGGACCTTTCTGTTCGCAGTACCTCACCATGAGCAGCTGAAGCTTGACTTCTGCTTGTATAATTTTTTTTCAGGTTTTCTTTTTGTATTGTCAGCCCCTACTCCCTTCCACCTCACTTACTTTCTTGCAACTTTTAGCTATTTATATAAAACGATGTCTGCTAAAACTCTTCACAGTACAACACCTTCTGCTTACTTGCTTGCCTGTTCATTGTTTGATAAATTATGAATTGATTTGAAATTCTAAGAAGAGTTTGGAATTGATACAGTGGGTGACATTTTATTTTATTGTTTTTCTAATTTATTTAAAGTTTAGGTAATTTATGTATAGTTTCTTGTTTTATAACAAAGGAATTTAATTATACCAAAATCTTCTGAATATAGTGTTTTGTTGTATCATAAAGCTTATTGCCATTATTTTCTAATAACACAAACTGAAACTTTTGATTTGCTTTTTGACTCCATAAAGATCAACTTGCAACTTTTTTCAATGTTGTTTGTTTTGTGGTTCTTTAATACTCATTAATTTCCAGTCTTTTTTGTACTGTTGTCAAAACCCTCTATGACTATAAGCCAACTACTATAATTTCGGCTACATTGAAGAGTTTGAGTTATCTATTTAAAAAGTACAGTTGAAATACCATATTTGCATTTGAACTGAATATGTATTCTCAGTGGTAATATGCAAAGTTTAATATGCCTTTCAAAGTTTAGCCTATTAATTTTATTATTCTAATCCTTCTCTGTTTCCTGTGAATTCCTAATTATGATTAGATTCTATTTCAATTCATTATCGATTTTCTTTGACATAACACTTCAGAGGTGCTGTTGTGTGCTTCTTATTACATACTATTATGAGGTACATAACATCTGTATTTCTCATTTTTAATGATGTGAAGCTTGATTAATGTGCTTAGATGGTGTCAATCTGGTCTCCCCGATATAAATTTCCCTCCTTCAGCTTTCACCGACTGGTTCTGGCATATATTGGGTAATTTTGCCTAAATCTGTTATTTCATTAGAGCTTGCAAATTTGTGATTTTCTGATCTTGTCGTTCCTTCTGCATTTGTTAGATAGAATTTTTATAAAAGGAATAATTTCCCCTTTGACTATTTGATTACTCTAAAATGCAGTTTATACAAGAAAGACAGGCTAATGGGTAGATTTTTTTTAAAAACTGTATCAATGTTCAGAATAATGAGCTGATATTATAACAACATAAATTGTTGACCAAGTCTTTGTTTTTAAAATAGCACTCTAAGCATACTTAAAACTGATATGTTTTAATCAATTTCAAGCATTTTTGATGCTCTGATTTTTTACAACTTTAGCTAGTGGGAGCCCTTTTACTTGACCCTATGTATTTTTGACATGACCCCATTAGATTGTAGGAGTTTCCTGGTCTGGAACAATGAATGTCTTCAGTTTATCTTTTTCAGTTCCTACTTAAGACTGGATAGATATTTGATAATATCAGTAAACAACCACAGGTCACCCAAGTAATAGTTCCAATTATAGCTGCCATGTAGCATGTGGTATTTTTCTAGAGAAGATCAATAATACCTCATTTACATGGTATGATTTGAGAAAATGCATTCTTTTCTGTCTCAATTGCAAACTGTCCATTTTCTCTTTGAGTGGAAACAATGTACCTTTATACATTTAATCATAATATATCTACATGTATAGCCATACATAGTTTTTTTTTAATTGAAGGATAATTGCTTTACAGAATTTTGTTGTTTTCTGTCAAACCTCAACATGAATCAGCCATAGGTATACATATATCCCTTCCCTTTTGAACCTCCCTCCCATCTCCCTCCCCATCCCACCCCTCTAGGTTGATACAGAGCCCCTGTTTGAGTTTCCTGAGCCATACAGCAAATTCCTGTTGGCTATCTATTTTACATATGGTAATGTAGTAAGAGTTCTAGATAATATGGATATCCCATAAGAACATCCTATAGATCCATTTCCTTGATGCTATTATGCTGCTCAGGCTGGGTGAACAAAAAGTGTCTAGCATGTTAGAGACCTTGATACAACATATATGCTCCAGATAGTGAGAGATAAACCTGCAAAATTTTAGGAACCTGCCACATCCACACAATTTTTGGAAATGGTCAGGAGTAGGCCAATATATGGGCTTCCCTGGTAGCTCAGCTGGTAAAGAATCTGCCTGCAATGCAGGAGACCCCGGTTTGATTCCTGGGTTGGGAAGATCCCCTGGAGAAGGGATAGGCTACCCACTCCAGTATTCTTGGGCTTCCCTGGTGGCTCAGATAGTAAAGAATCCGCCTGCAATGCAGGAGACCTGGGTTTGATCCCTGGGTTGGGAAGATCTCCTGGAGGAGGGCATGGCAACCCACTCCAGTATTCTTGCCTGGAGAATCCCATGGACAGAGGAGCCTGGCAGGCTACAATCCATGGGGTCGCAAAGAGTTGGACATGACTGAACGACTAAGCACAGCACAGTCCAATATATCCCCTCCAAAGTAAAAGGCATACGCTGGCAACTTTTACCTCCTACCACATCAAAAGGAGGCCCAAAACCTCTTTGAGTTCTGGAGGTAGCATATGCCTTGAAATATTACTCTCATCCTATGCTGAAGTGAAGTGAAAGTCGCTTGGTTGTATCCAACTCTTTGCGACCCAAAGTCCATGGGATTCTCTAGACCAGAATACTAGAGTGGGTAGCCTTCCCTTCTCCAAGGGATCTTGCCAACCCAGGGATCGAACCCAGGTCTCCCTCATCACAGGTGGATTCTTTAACAACTGAGCCACATGGGAAGCCCAGAAGGGAGTGCTGAGTGGTATGACATGCTATCAGCTTTGAGAAGGGCCCAGAGCACAAAAAGACTGTAGCTGGTCCAGGTTTTGGGGCCAAAAGCCTTTCTACCTGAGCCATATCAAGATCTTATGATGCGTGAAGTATTAATTGTGAGGAAAGATGCCATGTGGCATTTGTGGCAATCCCCAGTGGGAAAATCATAACCCAGGGCTCTGAAGTCCTGAAGTAAGGGCAAAAACTCTTGAAAAGCAGCTCCTACTGTTCTACCAGGCCCAGGTGTTCTACTGGTAAATGGAATGCTTGGCTACATGGCTAGAACTGACCCCTGGTAACACGAGTCCTTTAGACCTTCCAAATCAAATGTTGGAGTGGGTCCGGCAACAGTCCTTTATAAGACAGAAATAGTATATCTGCGGTCAAACAAAGAGGACCAGCATGCACCCATAAGTGGCCAACCCAGACCTCCAAGCACAGAACCATGGTTACACTGGTACCTCTCCCTCCCTCAGTTCACAGTTAGGGGATTACCACATGACCAGCTGAAGAAGAGAAAAAAAGGCCTCAAATTGGTTTACAAACAAGGCAGCCCTGTATATGGGTATATGGATGACTATTATATTTTACCTTCAATCAGAATGCCTTTGAAAGACAGTGATGAAGAAAAAGTCTCCCAATTGGCAGAGCTTTGGGCATTGTGCTTGGTCATTCATTTAGTGTGGAAATAGAAGTGGTCTGAGGTTAAACTATATCCAAATGATCAGTAGTCTGAAAGAAAAAACGGCAGAAGACTGGAGATAAGAATGTCTGAAAGGACTTCCCAGGTGGTCCGGTGGTTATGAATCTGCCTGTCAATGCACGAGACACAGGTTCTGTCCTTGATCTGGGAAGATTCCACATGCTGTGGGGCAATAACTACTGAAGCCAGTGTGCCACAACTACTGAGCCACACTCTAGAGCCTGTGTGCCACAACTACTGAAGGCCACATGCTCAGGGCCAGTGCTCTGCAACAAGAGAAGCGACCACAATGAGAAGCCTGCACATCACGACTAGAGGGTAGCCCCCACTCTCTACAACTAGAGAAATCCTGAGCACAGCAGCAAAAACCCAGCACAGCCAAGAACTAAAAAAGAAGAAGAAGAAGAATGTCTGACATACTTGGATATAGATACATGTACAAGTGGGCACGAAATATAAAAGTTTTAGTATCACGTATCCACCAAAGAGCATCTGACTTGAAAGAAGCACTAAACAACCAAGTAGAGAAAAGGATGTTGCTGATTGACATCATCACTCCAGTGCTGTTACTATGGGCACATGAGCAAAGTAGTCATGGTGACGAAGATGGAGGCTACACATGAGCCCAGCAGCTTCAGCTCACACTAAAATTGCTCTATCTACTGCCACTGGTGAATATCCAACTGTTCTGCAGTGGAGATCAAAACTGACCCCTGGGATTTCAATGGTGCTCCAGTGGCTAAGGTTCTGTGCTCTCACTGCAGAGGGCATGGGTTCGATCCTTGGGCAGGGAAGTAGATCCCACATGCTGTAACTAAAGACCCCACATGCCACAATGAAGATCAAAGATCCCGTGTGCCACAACTAAGACCAAGTGTGGCAAAAAAAAAAAAAGTTAACCCCTGAGAGGGCACCATTCCATGGAAATCAGTTGGCCACTCTTTGATACACTGAACTCTCTCCAGAGTCAACAATTTCCATTCCATGCATGGTTTGTCATTCCTACCTGCAGGACCTCAGCGAGCACCCCTATCCAGGGACTTATAGAATGTTTGATCCACCATTATGGGACCCTACATAACATTACATCATACCAGGAAACCTATTTCATAGCAACAGAAATAGGAGAATGGCCTAGGACCACAGTATCCATTGGTCATATGACATAGTACATGACACAGGAGCTGCTAGCTTTAGAAAATGTAGGGGTGGCCTATTGAAGATGTAGCTAAAGCATCAATTCTGAAGAAATATTCTGCAAGGATGGCTGTGTCATCCTCCAGGACTTAGTGTTTGTATTGAATCAAAAGCATTTACATGATACTGTGTCCCAAGTAGGAAGAATACATGGGTCTGGGAATGGAAGTATGGAAACAGCAGTGATTCCACTTACCATTATTCCTAGCAATTCACTGGAGGATGTTGTGCTGCAGTCTTCACAGCTCTGGAATCTAAAGGGTGGAAGTCTTGATCCAACAGGGGTATACTTTTACTCCAGAAGGCACAGTGAAAGTCCCAGCAAGTTATAAGCTGTAACTGCCACCAGGAAACTTTGGGTTCTTCTGGTCCAGAGTCCAGAAGAAGAGTCGCCATCTTGGGATAACTGACCCTGATCATCAGCTTGAGGTAGACTTGTTGTTACACAACAGAGCAGGGCAGGATATGACTGGACCACTGGTGGCCTGGGCCTTGCTGTCAAGTAAGCCACTGATTTCAGCAGAGGTGGTAGCTGAAGGTGAGAAGACTCTAGGAAGGAAGGAAACAAGAATTGATTATGGAAGATGGCAGAGGAATAGGACGGGGAGACCACTTTCTCCCCTACAAATTCATCGAAAGAACATTTGAACGCTGAGCAAACTTCACAAAACAACTTCTGATCACTAGCAGAGGACATCAGGCGCCCAGAAAAGCAGCCCATCATCTTCAAAAGGAGGTAGGACAAAATATAAAAGATAAAAAGAGAGACAAAAGAGCTAGGGACGGAGACCCATCCCGGGAAGGGAGTTGTAATAGAGGAAGTTTCCAAACACCAGGAAACCCTCTCACTGGCAGGTCTGGGGGGGGGGGGGGGTGGGGGGGGGGGGTGGGGTAAGTTTTCGAATCTTGGAGGGCAACCTAACTGGGAGGAAAAATAAATAAAACCCACAGATTACATGCCTAAAAGCAACTCCCAGCAGAAAAGTACTCTAGGTGCCCACATCTGCCACCAGCAAGTGGGGGTGGAATGCAGAGGAGTGGGAGGCATTGCTTAGACCGGGCCTGAATGCCCTGAGGGCAATTGGAGGGAGCTAATGTGAGATAGCAACTTAAACTGTGGGATAGCAAGAGAGAGAAAATTAACTGGCCTGAACACACTGCGGGCCGTTCGCAGAACAAAGGAAGAACTGAGCAATCCCAGAGAAGAGCTAGTGGGCCGCGGACTGGACCATCCCCCACTGGAGGCAGGAGGGAGGGGAAAGGGGCAAACTCGGCCCCAGAGATGGCATTCCCTACCAAACTGCAAAGTTTGGCTTCCAGTCTCTAACCAAAGACTTCCTGAGATTCTGGATGGTTGACATCCACCAGGAGGGTCGCAGCTAGAGACCAGCTCCCCAGAACAGACACAAGGCGCACCCAACCAGGCATGCACAGAAACTGAGGCTGGGACCGTGGAGGGGATAAGGTGCACCGCACCCGGGGAGAGTGCGCTCGTCAAGCTCCTGGCTGCCTGAGCCAACCGAGTCTGCGCTTTTGTGGAGTACCCGAAAACTGGAACCACATGCAACGCAGGGCCCGCTCCCTATAGAGCAGCCTGGAGCCTGAGCAGTGTAGACGGGGAAAGCACACACCCGTGAGCAGGGGCAAACCCAGTGTGGCCGGAACACTGTGAGTGCTCCCCACACAGGCCAGTGACATTTGTCTGCAGCGCCCCTCCCTCCCCACAGCACGACTGAACAAGCGAACCTAAACAAGAGACCACCTCCACCCGCTTGTGTCAGGGTGGAAATTAGACACTGAAGAGACCAGCAAACAGAAGCCAAATAAACAAAGGGAACCGCTTCAGAAGTGACCGGTGCAACAGATTAAAATCCCTGTAGGTAACACCGACTACACCAGAAGGGGCCTATAGATATCGAGAAGTGTAAGCTGGAACAAGGAGCTATCTGAAACTGAACTGAACCCACACTGCCCACAACAGCTCCAGAGAAATTCCTAGATATATTTTTACTTTTTTTTTTTAATTAAAAAAATTTTTTTTTCTTTTTTTTTTTTTTTTTTTTTGGTTCTCTTTTATTTTCTTTTAAAATTCCCTATTACTCCTCTATTACTCCTTAACTTTCATTTTCATATATTTTTACTATTTTTTTAATTAAAAAAATTTTTTTTTTTTTTTTTTCTCTTATTTTCTTTTAAAGTCCTCTATTACTCCTCTATTACTCCTTAATTTTCATTTTCATTTCACTATAACCTTGCAAAAAAAAAAAGAGCCCTATTTTTAAAGCAAACTTCATATATATTTCTTAAATTTTTTGTGTTTTTGTTTTTAATATTGTATTTTTAAGAGTCTAACCTCTACTCTAGATTTTTAATCTTTGTTTTTCAGTATTTGATATCAATTTTGGACATTTAAGAATCCAATATTCAGTACCCATTTTTACTCAGGAGTGTGTTGATTACTCTCTCCCACTTTTGACTCTCCGTTTTCTCCCTCAGAACACCTCTATTTCCTCCCTCCCCCTTCTCTTCCCAATCCAATTCTGTGAATCTCTGTGGGTGTCTGGGCTTTGGAGAACACTTAGGGAACAGAGAACTGTGTAGATCTGTCTCTCTCCTCTTGAGTCCCCCTTTTTCTCCTCCTGCTCATCTCTATCTCCCTCCTCCCTCTCCTCTTCTTCATGTAACTCTGTGAACCTCTCTGGGTGTCCCTCACAGTGGAGAATCTTTTCACCATTAACCTAGAAGTTTTATTATCAGTGCTGTATAGTTGGAGAAGTCTTGAGGCTACTGGAAGAATAAGACTGAAATCCAGAGGCAGGAGACTTAAGCCCAAAACCTGAGAACACCAGAAAACTCCTGACTACAGGGAACATTAAGTAATAAGAGATCATCCAAAAGCCTCCATGAAACCAACCACCACCCAAGAGCCAATAAGTTCCAGAGCAAGACATACCACGCAAATTCTCCAGCAACACAGGAACATAGCCCTGAGCATCAACATACAGGCTGCCCAAAGTCACACCTAACACATAGACCCATCTCAAAACTCACTACTGGACACTCCATTGCACTCCAGAGAGAAGAAATCCAGTTCCATGCACCAGAACACTGATGCAAGCTTCCCTAACCAGGAAACCTTGACAAGCCAATTGTCCAACCCCACCCACTGGGAGAAACCTCCACAATAAAAAGGAACCACAGACTACCAGAATACAGAAAGGCCACTCCAGACACAGCAATCTAAACAAGATGAAAAGGCAGAGAAATACCCAACAGGTAAAGAAACATGAAAAATGCCCACCAAGTCAAACAAAAGAGGAGGAGATAGGGAATCTACCTGAAAAAGAATTTAGAATAATGATAATAAAAATGATCCAAAATCTTGAAAACAAAATGGAGTTACAGATAAATAGCCTGGAGACAAAGATTGAGAAGATGCAAGAAATGTTTAATAAGGACCTAGAAGAAATAAAAAAGAGTCAATTAAAAATGAATAATGCAATAAATGAGACCAAAACACTCTGGAGGGAACCAACAGTAGAATAATGGAGACAGAAGATAGGATAAGTGAGGTAGAAGATAAAATGGTGGAAATAAATGAAGCAGAGAGGAAAAAAGAAAAAAGAATCAAAAGAAATGAGGACAACCTCAGGGACCTCTGGGACAATGTGAAATGCCCCAACATTTGAATCATAGGAGTCCCAGAAGAAGAAGACAAAAAGAAATGCCATGAGAAAATACTCGAGGAGATAATAGCTGAAAACTTCCCTAAAATGGGGAAGGAAATAGTTACACAGGTCCAAGAAACCACTCTCCGAAATAACTCACAGCAGGATCCTCTATGACCCACCTCCCACAATATTGGAAAAAAAGCAAAAATAAACAAATGGGACCTAATTAAACTTAAAAGCTTTTGCACAACAAAAGAAACTATAAGCAAGGTGAAAAGACAGCCTTCAGAATGGGAGAAAATAATAGCAAACGAAGCAACAGACAAAGGATTAATCTCAAAAATATACAAGCAACTCCTGCAGCTCAATTCCAGAAAAATAAATGACCCAATCAAACAAAATGGGCCAAAGAACTAAACAGACATTTCTCCAAAGAAGACATACAGATGGCTAACAAACACATGAAAAGATGCTCAGCATCACTCATTATCAGAGAAATGCAAATCAAAACCTCAATGAGGTACCATTACACGCCAGTCAGGATGGCTGCTATCCAAAAGTCTACAAGCAGTGAATGCTGGAGAGGGTGTGGAGAAAAGGGAACCCTCTTACACTGTTGGTGGGAATGCAAACTAGTACAGCCACTAAGGAGAACAGTGTGGAGATTTCTTAAAAAACTGGAAATAGAACTTCCATATGACCCAGCAATCCCACTTCTGGGCATACACACCGAGGAAACCAAATCTGAAAGAGACACGTGCACCCCAATGTTCATCGCAGCACTGTTTATAATAGCCAGGACATGGAAGCAACATAGATGCCCATCAGCAGTTGAGTGGATAAGGAAGCTATGGTACATATATACCATGGAATATTACTCAGCCATTAAAAAGAATTCATTTGAATCAGTTCTAATGAGATGGATGAAACCGGAGCCCATTATATCGAGTGAAGTAAGCCAGAAAGATAAACACCAATACAGTATACTAAGGCATATAATTGGAATTTAGAAAGATGGTAACAATAACCCTATATGCAAAACAGAAAAAGAGACACAGATGTACATAATAAACTTTTGCACTCTGTGGGAGAAGGGAGGGTGGGATGTTTTGAGAGAACAGCATCAAAACATGTATACTATCAAGGGTGAAACAGATCACCAGCCCAGGCTGGATGCATGAGACAAGTGCTCAGGGCTGGTGCACTGGGAAGACCCAGAGGGATGGGGTGGGGAGGGAGACAGGAGGGGGGATTGGGATGGGGAATACATGTAAATCCATGGCTGATTCATGTCAATGTATGGCAAAAACCACTACAATATTGTAAAGTAATTAGCCTCCATCTAATAAAAATAAATGGAAAAAAAAAGAATTGATTATGGCAGGAGCTATAAATCATCCCACTAACCTTCCCCTTCTAAACATCTACTCAGGAAAAGAGGCCAGCCAGAATCCTGGAGGAGCTGTTTCCTAAATATAGATGGAAATAATGTTTCAAAGAAATGCAGTTTCTGATAAGCACAAAAATGCCCTGCAAGTCCCTTCTTTAGGGCATGATTTGCTGCATAGCTGTGGGGAGTGGGATCAGCAGTCAGCAAACCCACTTCCAAGAGGCACCTCATCCAAGGTAAACCATTTTCAAGGTCAGTGACTGCAAGGTGAAGGTGGGAAAGCCTGACCATGTTACCTTGTTGGGTGACAATTCTGATGGCCAATGCTCGGTTCCAAGAAGCTGAGACAAGTTGGCCAAGGGTTTGATGAGACTGTGTTGGGCTGCAAGCCATGAAGTTTGACTCCTGCCCTGCTCAGTCCTGCCCCTTTCCCTTCAAAGGTGTTGACCTGTAGTAAACATCTTACATTCCCAACTCCAGCTCAGCACCAACTTCTGCATCATGCCACCCATGACGAGGGGTTATAATTTTTATAGTTTGGACTTCCCTAGTCCTAACTATAAAATCTGATAGGAATCTGCAGGGGACACAGGTTCGATCCCTGGTTTGGGAAGATTCCACATGCCGTGGAGCAGCTGAACCCATGCTCCACAACTACTGAGCCTACTACACTCTAGAGTCCTCGAGCTGCAACTACTGAGCCCACGTGCCACAACTACTGAAGCCCGTGTGCCTAGAGCCTGTGCTCCACAACAAGAGAAGCCACTGCAATGAGAAGCCTGAGCACTGCAACTAGAGAGTAGCCCCTGCTTGCTGCAACTAGAGAAAGCCTGCGCATAGCAACAAAGACCCAGCACAGCCAAAAGTAAAATAAAATAAAAAATTTTATAGTCAAAAGTTGGATTCCTATATAAACAAGTTATTGCTTTTGCTTTTTTTTTTTCCCAGGAAAAATTATGCTGGTAGGAATCATCTTTGTTTTGAAGTCTGGTTCAGTTCTTCACTGTATTTAGAGTATCTCATTGCCCAGGCAGTTCCTCATGGTACTTAGGTAACCAGAGGATAAACAATCTATGTATCTCACATATGAAGCAGATCTGTCAATGGAAGAAATAGTCATTCTTAACAATAATGTTGAAGAGCTGTTTTCTGCATTTTGAATTTTATTTGCCACAGGCTTATCTGAACTTGAGTGTTCAAAATGACACAATGCCTGGTTCTAAGAGGACAGTTAATAAATTTATTATTATTATATATTATAAAGTTCAAATTCTATATTACATGAATGAAATCTCGGTAAAACAAGAATTTGTACAGTGAGCAAGTTTACATAAGCTATTATATACAATAGAGTCTGTCATACAGAGTTAAAGAAGTCAGAAAGAGAAAAACAAATATCGTATACTAACACATATATGTGGAATCTAGAAAACTGGAACAGATGAGCCTACTTCCAGGGCAGGAATAGAGACACAGACATGAGAACACAAGAGGGGAAGGAGGGTGAGGTGAATTGGGAGAGTAGGATTGATATACATACATGACCATATGTAAAGCAGTGGGAGAAGGAAACACCAACCCACTCCAGTGTTCTTGCCTGGAGAATCCCGGGGGACCGGGGAGCCTGGTGGGCTGCCATCTATGGGGTCGCACAGAGTCGGACACGACTGAAGCAACTTAGCAGCAGCAGTGGGAGCCTGCTATAAAGCACAGGAAGCTCAGCTCAGAACTCTGTGATGACCTAGAGGGGTGGGGATGGGGAGGGAGGTCCAAGAGGGAGAGGATATATGTATGCATACAGGTGATTCACTTCATTGTATAGCAGAAGCAAACACAACATTGTAAAGCAATTATAGTCCAATAAAAAAAAAGCCTTTGTGTATAATAGGTACTAATGGTAAAAGGTTATCTATGCTCTCAAAGATTTTGAAAACTGGTTGCAGCATGATGGAACACAACGTACTTACCAAATACGTATTGTCCTGTTCAGTTCAGTAAATGTTAATTATGTGTCTATATTCACTACTAGAATAAGAAGCCTGAAATAAACAAGCCTGTTGTTTTGTTTTGTAATCTTTGTATCCACTTCTACAAGGGAACTCCACCTACTCGCTCAGTTTAGGCTTTACGCAGAGCTCCGAAGTAACTGACTCCGCCCTTGGCTAGACCCTCACACCACCAGGAGGCATTCAACTTCCTATGAAGATAGGGTGACTCTTAGGTGAAAAGATCAAAGTCAGGTCAAAGGCCACATCCTGTGACGCACTGCTTTCTGAGGTAAGACGGCTTTACGCAGAGCTCCGAAGTAACTGACTCCGCCCTTGGCTAGACCCTCACACCACCAGGAGGCATTCCACTTCCTATGAAGATAGGGTGACTCTTAGGTGAAAAGATCAAAGTCAGGTCAAAGGCCACATCCTGTGACGCACTGCTTTCTGAGGTAAGAAGCGTCAGAGGGAGTCTTGCTTAGAATGGCTGTGAATATTAACGACCCCGCCTGTGGCTTCCACCAGAAGGAAGTTGTAGATTTTCTAAATGATCAGATAATTAAAAATGGAATCAGTCCCTGTTTCTATGTGATACACATGTCCAAGTCCTGGGGGGATTTGGAGATGAAGCTGAGGGACATTTTGAATAACCCAGGGGTATCGGGAAGCATTAAGGAGGCTTGTGCCTGGACTATCCTGGCCCTCGCCGTGCGGTTTGCTGAGAGGCAGAAGCGGGAGGATGCAGAGAAGATTAAAGAGCTCCAGGATCAGCTAGAGGAGCAGAAGCTCCTCACGGGTGCCTTGTTGGGAACAGTGAGTAGACTTAGAGAGAAGCAAGAGAAGGAAAAGGAGAAAGCCAGGTCCCCTCGGCAACGAAGCCTTGAAGTGCTTCGTGGAGTACTGGAAGAGCGAAATTTACTCAGGAGAGAGCATAGAGTAGGCACTCAGGCTCGCAAGCAGGCTAGAACTGAGGGAGAGAACCAAAAAGGGACTTCAAGGACACTGAGCCGCCCTCACAGCCCATCCAGTCAGTCTAAGAGCGGGGAGTCGAGGAGAGGGTCAGGCCGGAAGTTCAGTGCTGCTCCTGGCACCTCCGCCAGAGAGGGAGAGGCGAAGGACAAAGAGGTTTCTCAGCCCTGGAACGACAAGGAGGTAACTATTCTTTCTCGCTCTCAGGTCTCAGGTGCCAGGGCCAAGGCTGGCAAGTTGCCAGCCGTCGATCTCTCTCAGTCCTCTTGTTCATCCCCAGCTACACTTTCTCCCCCAGGAGCAGCAGCTGAAGCATGTTCTGTGAAAGACTCCGAAAGAAAGTATAGGGGGAAACATCACCCTACTAGGAACTTCCTGCCGGAAAGGTTTGAGCCATACCCTGGCTCACCTTACTCGGCGAGATTCAGCATCAGGCGCAGAACAGGAGACTGGGACTGTGCCCAGTGTCATTTGATGAATTTCTCATGGCGAAATATATGCTTTAAATGTAAAAACTCCCGGCACACAAAGTAAGGTAGAGGCTCTGTCCCAATTAGGGCCCTCACTGAATTCTAACAAATTCATTTCCTGATGTCCTCATTTCTTATTGTGAAAGGCACTAAGAAAAAGCAAAATTTCCTTGTGAACTTTTCACAGTGATATAACTATAGTCATTACCTTCATGAAAATTCTTTTTTTAAATTGAACGAAACATTCTTAAAATGCTATAGTGTTTTGCAATTACCAAAAGCTTCACCCACATAATTTCATATAATCCCATAATATCCTTTTTTCCCCCCTACCCCTATCTTGCCCCTCCCCCCTTCCCTCTCCCCACTGGTAACCACTAGTTTGCTCTCTGTAAGCCTGCTTCTTTTTTGTTTTAGAATTTTTTATTTTTTTTAAAATTTTTATTTATTTATTTATTTTTTTTACGCTGCAAACATTTTAATGATTATTGTTGAGCATACATTTTGGAAATTTTTTTTTACTTCAAACTGCAACAAGTTAAATAAATGTTTATAATATACAAAGAAAATACAACCAAAAGTAAAACTTGCTTTAAGTGTGCCTTGCATCTAAACCAGTGTTTTTTCCTCCCCCCCTTAATATATCTTTTATTTTTGAACTGCACATTTATTTTTTATTTATATAGAATTTTTTAGATTCTTCATATGACTGGTATTATACAGTATTTGCCTTTCACTTGTTTCACTTAGCATAATACCCTCCAAGTCCATTGCTACAATGGCAAAATTTCATTTTTGTGACTGAGCAATATTCCATTGCATATATATGCCACATCTTCCTTCTTCTGATGGGTATTTAAGTTGCTTTTATTTATCAGTTTTATTACTTATCTGTCAACTTTTTTCATTCTTCTTTCTTGAGGATTTGTTATTTTTGTTTGTATTCTAAGTTCTTGATTTTATGCTCAGTTCATTTATTTTCATTGCTTTTTATAATGTTTAAAGATATGAAATTTCTGCAACTTGATCTTTTGGTCTTTGTGCCATAAAATGTGTATGTTTGTTTATCTATACATGTATATGTAAGTACATACACATATATTCATATATATTTTTAAGTGTATGTGTGTGTCTATATAAATGTTTTTATACACACACACACACACACTATATATATATATATATTTCCCCCTGTACTCTGAGATTCTAATCTGATGCTCCTAATTAAAATGGCAAAAATTGGGAAGGGGGAATTTCACTTGGTAAATATTGTAACCAAGTTTTGTGATTACATTTCAACTGTGGTGGCTGTGCAATTACCACAGATGGCAAAATTGGGAGAACATGCATGGAATATTTTAATCCATGCAAAGATTAGGACATTTGCACAATTTTTCTATGGCAATAATTTTCTGACTCTTCTGTGTTTAATAAGGAACAAAACATTTTGCAATGCATAAAAATGTTCCAACTGTTGTTTAATTTTTAAGGTGTACTTAATGTAAGGTGAATGTGTCATAATAACTAGAATATACTGTAATTCAGTTTGTGCATGTTAAGACATCAGAATATACTGTAATTCAATTTGTGCATTTTAAGACATCAGTGTTATGAAAATGGATAAGATGGATAAGAACCTATAGAAATGAATCAACATGAACTTACTGCTTGGAGAGTTTCAAAGTTGTAATAGTAAAAACTTTTTTTCCCATTGATTCTTTATGTGAATGTCATTGTGTTCTCTGACATTTTAGGTGGTTGTGAGGGATTTTAAGATAGTGAAACACTCTGGTAATGGAATAATTGTATATATCTAAGAGCCACTGAAACATTAATATTTACGACTCAAAATTTTACTTGGGGACAATAATTAGAATAGAAAAACATTAATGAAACAGGATGTGGAAAAGACCTATTTTCAAAATTAAGGACTTAAATAAAGTGATACAGGTCTGCATTTTGGCCCATGAAAATGAAAATGAACATTTTTAAAAGATCCCTGAAAGCCAGTTGTCTTCCTAATTTTCTTTCAATTCATAGGTATTAAAGAGTGTTAGGGGACTCTGTGATATTATATGATCTATGTGTTTAGATTCCCTACTCTTCAGTTGGAGGTAGGATATACAGATAAAATATAGGATGTTCAGTTAAATTTGGATTTCAGATAAACAACAGATTTTGCTTTATTATTATTATTTTTTTTTCCATTTATTTTTATTAGTTGGAGGCTAATTACTTTACATCATTAGTTTTTGTCATACATTGAAATGAATTAGCCATGGATTTACATGTATTCCCCATATTGTTTATTCCATAACATGTTATGGAAAAACCTAAACAAACCTTTTGTCCAATATAATAGTGAAAGTATGTGTCAAATATTGCATGTATTTTTGTTTGCTGAGTCTGACGACATTACCTGGAGAAAGATTGCCATGTATTTCCCTTTTTGAGTAAAACAGGATAGATTATTCTTGTAGAGAGGAGGATTTGGACCTTTACACTTTGGAGCAAATTCCAGGATCCATGGATGACAAGCCAAAAAGAAGAAAAAGGAAGTGGAAGATTCCAACATCTGTCAACAATGAAATTTGAATACATTGAATTGGGTATGACAATATATAGCATGGTATAGGAATCATAGGCTTCCCAGGTAGCTCAGGTGTAAAGAATCTGCCTGCCATGCAGGAGACATGAGTTCAATCCCTGGTTGGGGAAGATCCCCTGGAGAAGGGAATGGAAACCCACCCCAGTATTCTTGCCAGGGAAATTCCGTGGACAGAGGCGGCTGGTGGGCTACAGTCCATGGGGTCGCAAACAGTCAAACATGACTCAGCGACTGAGCACACAGACACATAAGCAATCAACTGGTGAAAAGAGGTTTGGAAAAACTAGAGATGAATTGGAAATATGTGCTCTTGCCCTGGAAGTCTCTTTTTGCTGTGTCACTGCAGGAGCCTAAGTGGTCTCTAAAATCGCCTTACCCATTACCAGCAGTAGCATCTTAGAAAGATCTGTGATGTGCCCTAGCGCCCAGATTTTGGCTCCTTAAACTATTCTCCACTAAAAGGAACCAGGGCTCCTTGGAGGTTAGCTGGTACCAAATCTTGGGGCAGGATAAAGCAAGATGAGCCTGGAACATCTTGCCCTTTACAGAAAGCGAGAATGCTCACTGTGGGTACCCAAGGGCAAAGAGACCTGAAAAAAGCGCTCATCATCAGAGTGACATATTGAGTATTAAAAAAAGTCTTGCCTAAAGAAGACTTTTACTGGGCAAAGAGTGAAAATTGAGCATCAGAAAAAAGAAAACAAACAAGAGTTGTAGTCAAATGGAACAGATGAGTTCATTAAAAAAATGATAAATTTATAATGATACTAAAAAATGTACAGGTGATGTGAAGCATGCTAAAAGATGCTTGTAAGACACACAGGAATATCTAACATTGTCTATAAAAATGCTATATATTGTTAAACTCAATTTATGCAACTCCTACCCTCGACTTATTTGTAAACAAAGAAGTAAATACAAGTGGTGGAGACAAAGTTACATTATAATAATATGATTATATTATAATTATAAGCAGAAATAGAGATACCGACATAGAGAAGAAATGTATAGTCACCAAAGGGAAAGGAGGGGTGGGATGGATTAGGAGATTGGGACTGACATGCTAGGCTATTTCTATTTTTGTGCCCATGTATTGAGTTTCTGTACTCAAGAGTGTCTTTGAGTATGATATATATCTGATATTCTTCTAGCTGGTGTGATCATAACTGACATAAATAAACCATTTGTTGTGACTCCACATTGCCTCATGTGTTCTGTATGTAGTTATTGTCATATAGAAAGAAATCGTAGAGGAAACAGGGCAGGATCAACATATTTGCATAACATTGCTCTAAAAAGCCAAACAGACACGACGTAATTTTTTCTGCCTGCTCCCTTTCCTCAAATATCATTAATTTATACTTATATAAGTTTGTGTCTAGTAACAGTAAGAAAGGTTCAGATTGTGATGTTTCTTGGGTTCTGAGATTACCAATTTATCTCAGGAAATCATTGGAATTGATCCTTAGATTGTAAATTCCTTGAAAGATCTTTTATTCTGTGAAATCAGCTGATTTATCTATAATTTTGCAGGTATGGGGCCAGTGATAGGATATTTTTGTATCCTAGTAACTAAAGCATTTAGACACAATGCCTAGTTTTTGAATTCTAGAAACAAATATTTGGTCATGATATATTATCTGATGTACGGATAGCTTTGATTTTTAATATTTTATTTATAATTTTTGCATCTGTTTTAAAAAGTAAGATTGTTCTGCATGTTTAAAAAATGATTCTCTTATTGCTTATAGTTAACAGTGAAGGCTTACGGGGTTTTCAGTTATACAATATATCATCCTCAGATAGTGATAGTTTTGCTTTCTCCTTCTAAATTTCTATAGATGTAATTTATTTTTCCTTTTTGTCACATTGGCTAATACTTCAAATATAAAGTTAAAAATATTAAATTGCATGATGACGATGCATTTTCTTGCCCTTTTTCTGAGTTAAGTGCAAATAACTCCAATGTTTTACTTTCACTATGGTACTAATACATATAAAAACATACAAATATATGCAATATATTTACATATGCATATGTGCACAAATATATATTATTTATATATATTATGGGCTTCCCTGGTGCCTCAGATGGTAAAGAATCTGTCTGCAATGCAGGAGACCTGGGTTCTATCCCTGGGTCAGGAAGATGCCCTGGAGAAGCAAATAGCAGTCCACTCCAGCATTCTTGCCCAAATGATTCCATGGACAGAGGAGCCTAGCAGGCTACAGTTATGGGGTCGCAAAGAGTCAGACCCCACTGAGTAACTAACACTTTCATATTTATATATTTTATATATGCATTTTCTGTATATGTAAGTGCTGCATTTTTTAGACTACCTTTATGATGTGCACGGATTTAAGGCTATGTTAGTTGCATAACATAAATTTGGAAGCTTACCATCATGTACTATACTCAAATAGTGTAATTTTTCATTTAAATTATATCCTGAATAGGTTATTCATTAATATGTTTCACAGAGCAAAATTATGTAGAAAGGCAATATTAAGAAGTCTCACTATCAGTCTGTCCCTGTCTATTCCTTTCCTACTGCACCCTGTAGACCCTATACACAGATAACATCTGCTATATGAACCCATTCAGTGTTCCTTTATGCAAATACACTCAAATACAAATATGTATCCTGACTTTCATCACTTCTTCCACAAAAGTTAGTATCTGTACATCCTAAAATGATTATTTTTGTTATTTAATAATTAATGGAAAGGCCATAAAAAGAGACAAAGAAGGACACTACATAATGATCAAAGGATTAATCCAAGAAGAAGATATAACAATTATATATGTACCCAACATAGGAGCACCACAATATGTTAAGGAAAATGCAGACAAGTATGAAAGGGGAAATTAACAGTAACACAATAATAGTGGGAGACTTTAATACTTCACTCACATCTATGGAAAGATCAACCAAACAGAAAATGAGCAAGGAAACACAAACTTTAAACGATACAATGGACCAGTTAGACTTAATTGATAACTTTTTCTTTTTTTTTTTCATTTATTTTTATTAGTTGTAGGCTAATTACTTTACAATATTGTAGTGGTTTTTGTCATACATTGAAATGAATCAGCCATGGATTTACATGTGTTCCCCATCCTGAACCCCCCTCCTACCTCCCTCCCCATGCCATCCCTCTGGGTCATCCCAGTGCACCAGCCCTGAGCACTTGTCTCATGCATGCAACATGGACTGGCAATCTGTTTCACACTTGATAATATACATGTTTCAATGCTATTCTCTCAGATCATCTCACCCTCGCCTTCTCCCACAGAGTCCAAAAGTCTGTTCTATACATCTGTGTCTCTTTTTCTGTCTTGCATATAGGGTTATCATTACCATCTTTCTAAATTCCACATATATGCATTAATATACTGTATTGGTGTTTATCTTTCTGGCTTACTTCACTCTGTATAATGAGCTCCAGTTTCATCCATCTCATCAGAACTGATTCAAACGTAGTCTTTTTAATGGCTGAGTAATATTCCATGGTGTATATGTACCATGGCTTCCTTATCCATTCGTCTGCTGATGGGCATCTAGGTTGCTTCCATGTCCTGGCTATTATAAACAGTGCTGCGATGAACATTGGGGAGAATGTGTCTCTTTCAGTTCTGCTTTCCTCAGTGTGTATGCCCAGCAGTGGGATTGCTGGGTCATATGGCAGATCTATTTCCAGTTTTTAAAGAAATCTCCACCCTGTTCTCCATAGTGGCTGTACTAGTTTGCATTCCCACCAACAGTGTAAGAGGGTTCCCTTTTCTCCACACCCTCTCCAGCATTTATTGCTTGTAGACTTTTGTATAGCAGCCATCCTGACTGGCGTGTAAT
Organism: Odocoileus virginianus; assembly: GCF_023699985.2. NCBI lineage: Eukaryota > Metazoa > Chordata > Mammalia > Artiodactyla > Cervidae > Odocoileus > Odocoileus virginianus. The sequence goes on along the minus strand of NW_027224263.1, from coordinate 9,579,257 downwards.
GGTACCTCATTGTGGTTTTGATTTGCATTTCTCTGATAATGAGTGATGCTGAGCATCTTTTCATGTGTTTGTTAGCCATCTGTATGTCTTCTTTGGAGAAATGTCTGTTTAGTTCATTGGCCCATTTTTTGATTGGGTCATTTATTTTTCTGGAATTGAGCTGCAGGAGTTGCTTGTATATTTTTGAGATTAATCCTTTGTCTGTTGCTTCGTTTGCTATTATTTTCTCCCATTCTGAAGGCTGTCTTTTCACCTTGCTTATAGTTTCCTTTGTTGTGCAAAAGCTTTTAAGTTTAATTAGGTCCCATTTGTTTATTTTTGCTTTTATTTCCAATATTCTGGGAGGTGGGTCATAGAGGATCCTGCTGTGATTTATGTTGGAGAGTGTTTTGCCTATGTTCTCCTCTAGGAGTTTTATAGCTTCTGGTCTTACATTTAGATCTTTAATCCATTTTGAGTTTATTTTTGTGTATGGTGTTAGAAAGTGTTCTAATTTCATTCTTTTACAAGTGGTTGACCAGTTTTCCCAGCACCACTTGTTAAAGAGGTTGTCTTTTTTCCATAGTATATTCTTGCCTCCTTTGTCGAAGATAAGGTGTCCATAGGTACGGGGATTCATCTCTGGGCTTTCTATTTTGTTCCACTGATCTATATTTCTGTGTTTGTGCCAGTACCATACTGTTTTAATGAATGTAGCTTTGTAGTAGAGCCTGAAGTCAGGCAGGTTGATTCCTCCAGTTCCATTCTTCTTTCTCAAGATTGCTTTGACTATTCGAGGTTTTTTTTTATTTCCATACAAATTGTGAAAGTATTTGTTCTAGTTCTGTGAAAAATAATGTTGGTAGTGGGATAAGGATTGCACTGAATCTGTAAATTACCTTGTGTAGTATAGTCATTTTAACAATATTGATTCTTCTGATCCATGAACACGGTATATTTCTCCATATATTTGTGTCCTCTTTGATTTCTTTCATCAGTGTTCTATAGTTTTCTATATATAGGTCTTTTGTTTCTTTAGGTAGATATACTCCTAAGAATTTTACTTTTTTTTTGTTGCAATGGTGAATGGTATTGTTTCCCTAATTTCTCTTTCTGTTTTCTCATTGTTAGTGTATAGGAATGCAAGGGATTTCTGTGTGTTAATTTTATATCCTGCAACTTTACTATATTCATTGATTAGCTCTACGAATTTTCTGGTAAAGTCTTAATAGGGTTTTCTATGTAGAGGATCATGTCATTTCCAAACAGTGAGAGTTTCACTTCTTCTTTTCCTATCTGGATTCCTTTTATTTCTTTTTCTGCAATGATTGCTGTGGCCAACACTTCCAAAACTATGTTGAATAGTAGTGGTGAGAGTGGGCACCCTTGTCTTGTTCCTGATTTTAAGGGAAATGCTTTCAATTTTTCACCATTGAGGATAATGTTTGCTGTGGGTTTGTCATATATAGCTTTTATTATGTTGAGGTATGTTCCTTCTATGCATGCTTTCTGGAGAGTTTTAATCATAAATGGATGTTGAGTTTTGTCAAAGGCTTTCTCTGCATCTATTGAGATAATCATATGGTTTTTATCTTTCAATTTGTTAATGTGGTGTATTACATTGATTGATTTGCAGATATTAAAGAATCCTTGCATTCCTGGGATAAAGCCCACTTGGTCATGATGTATGATGTTTTTAATATGTTTGGATTCTGTTTGCTAGAATTTTGTTAAGGATTTTTGCATCTATGTTCATCAGCAGTGATATTGGCCTGTAATTTTCTCTCTTTTTGGGGCATCTTTGTCTGGTTTTGGTATTAGGTTGATGGTGGCCTCATGGAATGAGTTTGGCAGTTTACCTTCCCCTGCAATTTTCTGGAAGAGTTGGAGTAGGATAGGTGTTAGCTCTTCTCTGAATTTTTGGTAGAATTCAGCTGTGAAGCCATCAGGTCCTCGGCTTTTGTTTGCTGGAAGATTTCTGATTACAGTTTCGATTTCTCTGCTAGTGATGGGTCTGTTAAGATTTTCTGTTTCTTCCTGGTTCAGTTTTGGAAGATTATACTTTTCTAAGAGTTTGTCCATTTCTTCCAAGTTGTCCATTTTATTGGCATATAGCTGCTAGTAGTAGTCTCTTATGATCCTTTGTATTTCAGTGTTGTCTGTTGTGATCTCTCCATTTTCAATTCGAATTTTGTTGATTTGGTTCTTCTCTCTTTGTTTCTTGATGAGTCTGGCTAACATGGTCTCAATTTTATTTATCTTTTAAAAAAAAACAGCTTTTAGCTTTGTTGATTTTTGCTATGGTCTCTTTAGTTTCTTTTGCATTTATTTCTGCCCTAATTTTTATGATTTCTTTCCTTCTACTAACCCTGGGATTCTTCATTTCTTCCTTCTCTAGTTGCTTTAGGTTTAGAGTTAGGTTATTTATTTGACTTTTTTCTTGTTTCTTGAGGTAAGACTGTATTGCTATGAACCTTCCCCTTAGCACTGCTTTTACAGTGTCCCATAGGTTTTGGGTTGTTGTGTTTTCATTTTCATTCATTTCTATGCATATTTTGATTTCATTTTTTATTTCTTCTATGATTTGCTGGTTATTCAGAAGTGTGTTATTTAGCCTTCATATGTTGGAATTTTTAATAGTTTTTTTCCTGTAATTGAGATCTAATCTTACTGCATTGTGGTCAGAAAAGATGACTGGAATGATTTCAATTTTTTTGAATTTCCCAAGGCTAGATTTATGGCCCAGGATGTGATCTATTCTGGAGAAGGTTCTGTGTGCACTTGAGAAAAAGGTGAAATTGATTGTTTTGGGGTGAAATGTCCTATAGATATCAATTAGGTCTAACTGGTCCATTGTGTCATTTAAAGTTTGTGTTTCCTTGTTAATTTTCTGTTTAGTTGACCTATCCATAGGTGTGAGTGGGGTATTAAAGTCTCCTATTATTATTGTTTTATTGTTAATTTCCCCTTTCATACTCATTAGCATTTGCCTTACATATTGCAGTGCTCCTGTGTTGGGTGCATATATATTTATAATTGTTATATCTTCTTCTTGGATTGATCCTTTAATCATTATGTAGTGTCCTTCTTTGTCTCTTTTCACAGCCTTTATTTTAAAGTCTATTTTATCTGATATGAGTATTGCGACTCCCAGTTTCTCTTGGTCTCTGTTTGCATGAAATATTTTTTTTCCAGCCCTTCACTTTCAGTCTGTATGTGTCCCTTGTTTTGAGGTGGGTCTCTTGTAGACAGCATATATAGGGGTCTTGCTTTTGTATCCATTCAGCCAGTCTTTGTCTTTTGGTTGGGGCATTCAACCCATTTACATTTAAGGTAATTATTGATAAGTATGGTCCCGTTGTCATTTACTTTGTTGATTTGGGTTCGCGTTTATACAACCTTTCTGTGTTTCCTGTCTAGAGAAGATCCTTTAGCATTTGTTGAAGAGCTGGTTTTGTGGTGCTGAATTCTCTCAGCTTTTGCTTGTCTGTAAAGCTTGTGATTTCTCCTTCATATCTGAATGAGATCTTGCTGGGTACAGTAATCTGGGTTGTAGGTTATTCTCTTTCATTACTTTAAGTATGTCCTGCCATTCTGTTCTGGCCTGAAGAGTTTCTATTGAAAGGTCAGCTGTTATCCTTATGGGAATCCCCTTGTGAGTTGTTTGTTGTTTCTCCCTTGATGCTTTTAATATTTCTTCTTTGTGTTTGATCTTTGTTAATTTGATTAATATGTGTCTTGGGGTGTTTCACCTTGGGTTTATCCTGTTTGGGACTCTCTGGGTTTCTTGGACTTGTGTCACTGTTTCCTTCCCCATTTTGGGGAAGTTTTCAGCTATTATCTCCTCTCGAGTATTTTCTCATGGCATTTCTTTTTGTCTTCTTCTGGGACTCCTATGATTCGAATGCTGGGGTGTTTCACATTGTCCCACAGGCCCCTGAGGTTGTCCTCATTTCTTTTGATTCTTTTTTCTTTTTTCCTCTCTGCTTCATTAACTTCCACCATTTTATCTTCTACCTCACTTATCCTATCTTCTGCCTCCATTATTCTACTGTTGGTTCCCTCCAGAGTATTTTTGATCTTATTTATTGCATTATTCATTTTTAATTGGCTCTTTTTTATCTCTTATAGGTCCTTATTAAACATTTCTTGTGTCTTCTCAATCCTTGTCTCTAGGCTATTTATCTGTAACTCCACTTTCTTTTCAAGATTTTGGATCATTTTTATTATCATTATTCTAAATTCTTTTTCAGGTAGATTCCCTATCTCCTCCTCTTTTGTTTGACTTGGTGGGCATTTTTCATGTTCCTTTACCTGCTGGGTATTTCTCTGCCTTTTCATCTTATTTAGATTGCTGTGTTTGGGGTGGCCTTTCTGTATTCTGGTAGTCTGTGGCTCCTTTTTATTGTGGAGGTTTCTCCCAGTGGGTGGGGTTGGACATTGGCTTGTCAAGGTTTCCTGGTTAGGGAAGCTTGCGTTGGTGTTCTGGTGGGTGGAGCTGGATTTCTTCTCTCTGGAGTGCAATGGAGTGTCCAGTAGTGAGTTTTGAGATGGTCTATGTGTTAGGTGTGACTTTGGGCAGCCTGTATATTGACGCTCAGGGCTATGTTCCTGTGTTGCTGGAGAATTTGCATGGTGTGCCTTGCTCTGGAACTTATTGGCTCTTGGGTGGTGGTTGGTTTCAGTGTAGGTATGGAGACTTTTGGATGATCTCTTATTAATTAATGTTCCCTGTAGTCAGGAGTTCTCTGGTGTTCTCAGGTTTTGGGCTTAAGCCTCCTGCCTCTGGATTTCAGTCTTATTCTTCCAGTAGCCTCAAGACTTCTCCATCCATACAGCACTCCTTTCGAAGACAATGGGCTGCTTTTCTGGGTGCCTGATGTCCTCTGCTAGTGATCAGAAGTTGTTTTGTGGAGTTTGCTCAGCATTCAAATGTTCTTTCGATGAATTTGTGGGGGAGAAAGTGCTCTTCCCATCATATTCCTCTGCCATCTTAACTCTTCCTCCCCCTAATTTATATCTATAGGACATTTCACACTAAAACAATGAATTCCACCTTTTTCTCAAGTACACACAGAACATTCTCCAGAATAGATCACATCCTGGGCCATAAATCTAGCCTTCATAAAGTCAAAAATTGAAATCATTTCAAGCATCTTTTCTGATCACAATGCAGTAAAATTAGATGTCAACTACAGGAAAAAACTACTAAAAATACAAACATATGGAGGTTAAGCAACACACTTCTGAATAACCAACAAACCATGAAAGAAATCAAAAAAGAAATCAAAATATGCATAGAAATGAATGAAAGTGAAAACACGGCAACCCAAAACGTATGGGATTTAGCAAAAGCAGTGCTAAGGGGGATGTTCATAACAATATAAGCTTACCTCAAGAAACAAGAGAAAAATCAAATAAATAACCTAACTTTACACCTAAAGCAACTAGAAAAAGAAGAAATGAAGAACCCCAGGTTAGTAGAAGGAAAGAAATCATAAAAATTAGGGCAGAAATAAATGAAAAAAAAAAAAAAAAACAAAGGAGACTATAGCAAAAATCAACAAAACTAAAAGCTGGTTCTTTGAGAAGATAAATAAAATAGACAAACCATTAGCCAGACTCATCAAGAAAAAAAAAGGGAGAAGAATCAAATCAACAAAATTAGAAATGAAAATGGAGAAATCACAACAGACAACACTGAAATACAAAGGATCATGAGATACTACTACTAGCAGCTATATGCCAATAAAATGGACAACTTGGAAGAAATGGACAAATTCTTAGAAAAGTATAATCTTCCAAAACTGAACCAGGAAGAAACAGAAAATCTTAACAGACCCATCACAAGCACAGAAATCGAAACTGTAATCAAAAATCTTCCAACAAACAAAAGCCCAGGACCAGATGGCTTCACAGGTGAATTCTACCAAAAATTTAGAGAAGAGCTAACACCTATCCTACTCCAACTCTTCCAGAAAATTGCAGGGGAAGGTAAACTGCCAAACTCATTCTACGAGGCCACCATCAATCACGCTAATACCAAGACTAGACAAAGACGCCACAAAAAAAGAAAACTACAGGCCAATATCACTGATGAACAGAGATGCAAAAATCCTTAACAAAATTCTAGCAAATAAAATCTTTCAACATATTAAAAAGATCATACATCATGACCAAGTGGGCTTTATCTCAGTGATGCAAGGATTCTTCAATATTCACAAATCAATCGATGTGATACACCACATTAACCATTTGAAAGATAAAAACCATATGATTATCTCAATAGATGCAGAGAAAGCCTTTGACAAAATTCAACATCCATTTATGATAAAAACCCTCCAGAAAGCAGGCATAGAAGGAACACACCTCAACATAATAAAAGCCATATATGATAAACCCACAGCAAACATTATCCTCAATGGTGAAAAATTGAAAGCATTTCCCCTAAAGTCAGGAATAAGACAAGGTGCCCATTTCACCACTACTATTCAACACAGTTTTGGAAGTTTTAGCCAAAGCAGTCAGAGAAGGAAAAGAAAGAAAAGGAATCCAGATAGGAAAAGAAGTGAAACTCTCACTGTTTGCAAATGACATGATCCTCTACATAGAAAACCCTATTAAGACTCTACCAGAAAATTACTATATTACAATGAATATAGTAAAGTTGCAGGATATAAAATTAACACACAAAAATCCCTTGGATTCCTATACACTAACAATGAGAAAACAGAAAGAGAAATTAAGGAAACGATACCATTCACCATTGCAACAAAAAGAATAAATATTTAGGAGTATATCTACCTAAAGAAACAAAAGACCTATACATAGAAAACTATAAAACACTGATGAAAGAAATCAAAGAGGACACAAACAGATGGAGAAATATACTGTGTTCATGGATTGGAAGAATCAATATTGTGAAAATGACTATACTACCCAAAGCAATCTATAGATTCAATGCAATCCCTATCAAGCTACCAAACGGTATTCTTCACAGAACTAGAACAAATAATTTCACAATTTGTATGGAAATACATAAAACCTCGAATAGCCAAAGCAATCTTGAGAAAGAAGAATGGAAGTGGAGGAATCAACCTGCCTGACTTCAAGCTCTACTACAAAGCCACAGTCATCAAGCCAGTATGGTACTGGCACAAAGACAGAAATATAGATCAATGGAACAAAATAGAAAGCCCAGAGATAAATCCATGTACCTATGGACAGCTTTGGACAAAGGAGGCAAGGATATACAATGAAAAAAAAAAAACAACCTCTTTAAAAAGTGGTGCTGGGCCACTATGGAAAACAGTGTGGAGATTTCTTAAAAAGCTGGAAATAGAACTGCCATATGACCCAGCAATCCCACTTCTGGGCATACACACCAAGGAAACCAGATCTGAAAGAGACACGTGCACCCCAGTGTTCATCGCAGCACTGTTTATAATAGCCAAGACATGGAAGCAACCCAGATGCCCATCAGCAAACGAATGGATGAGGAAGCTGTGGTACATATACACTATGGAATATTACTCAGCCATTAAAAAGAATTCATTTGAATCAGTTCTAATGAGATGGATGAAACTGGAGCCCATTATACAGAGCGAAGTAAGCCAGAAAGATAAAGACCATTACAGTATACTAACACATTTATATGGACTTTAGAAAGAGGGTAACGATAACCCTATATGCAAAACAGAAAAAGAGACTCAGATGTATAGAACAGACTTGTGGACTCTGGGAGAAGGCGAGGGTGGGATGTTTCAAGAGAACAGCATTGAAACATGTATATTATCTAGGGTGAAACAGATAACTATCCCAGGTTGGGTACATGAGATAAGTGCTCAGGCCTGGTGCACTGGGAAGACCCAGAGGGATCGGGTGGAGAGGGAGGTGGGAGGGGGGACTGGGATGGGGAATACATGTAAATCCATGGCTAATTCATTTCAATGTATAACAAAAACTACTGTAATGATGTAAAGTAATTAGCCTCCAACTAATAAAAATAAATGGAAAAAAAAAGTGGTGCTGGGAAAACTGGTCAAGCACTTGTAAAAGAATGAAATTGGAACACTTTCTAACACCATACACAAAAATAAACTCAAAATGGATTAAATATCTAAATGTAAGACCAGAAACTATAAAACTCCTAGAGGAGAACATAGGCAAAACACTCTCTGACATAAACCATAGCAGGATCCTCTATGACCCACCTCCCAGAGTAATGGAAATAAAAGCAAAAATAAACAAATGGGACCTAATTAAACTTAAAAGCTTTTGCACAACAAAGGAAACTATAAGCAAGGTGAAAAGACAGCCTTCAGAATGGGAGAAAATAATAGCAAATGAAACAACTGACAAAGAATTAATCTCCAAAATATACAAGCAGCTCATGCAGCTCAATACCAGAAAAATAAACGACCCAATCAAAAATGGGCTAAAGAACTAAACAGACATTTCTTCAAAGAAGAGATACAGATGGCTAGCAAACACATGAAAAGCTGCTCAACATCACTCATTATCAGAGAAATGCAAAGCAAAACCACAATGAGGTACCATTTCACTCCAGTCAGAATGGCTGCTATCCAAAAGTCTACAAGCAATAAATGCTGGAGAGGGTGTGGAGAAAAGGGAACCCCTCTTACATTGTTGGTGGGAATGCAAACTAGTACAGCCACTATGGAGAACAGTGTGGAGATTTCTTTAAAAACTGGAAATAGAACTGCCATATGACCCAGCAATCCCACTGCTGGGTATACACACCAAGGAAACCAGAATTGAAAGAGACACATGTACCCCAATGTTCATCGCAGCACTGTTTATAATAGCCAGGACATGGAAGCAACCTAGATGTCCATCGGCAGATGAATGGGTAAGAAAGCTGTGGTACATATACACAGTGGAATATTACTCAGCTATTAAAAAGAATGCATTTGAATCAGTTCTAATGAGGTGGATGAAACTGGAGCCTATTATACAGAGCAAAGTAAGTCAGAAAGAAAAACACCAATACAGTATATTAATGCATATATATGGAATTTAGAAAGATGGTAACGATGACCCTATATGCGAGACAGCAAAAGAGACACAGATGTAAAGAACAGACTTTTGGACTCTGTGGGAGAAGGCGAGGGTGGGATGATTTGAGAGAATAGCATTGAAACATGTATATTACCATATGTGAAACAGATTGCCAGTCCAGGTTCAATGCATGAGACAGGGCACTCAGGGCCAGTGCACTGGGACAACCCTGAGGGATGGGATGGGGAGGGAGGTGGGAGTGGGGTTCAGGATGGGGGACACATGTACACCCATGGCTGATTCATGTCAATGTATGGCAAAATTACATTATAATATTGTAAAGTAATTAGCCTCCAATTAAATTAATATTTTTTGAAAAGAAAAAAGAAGTAACAGGAATCATATCAATACAGAGAAATCTTCCTCACTTTTTGGCCTGCATAATATTTGATCATGTGGTTTTACCACACCTACACATGAATACTAACTGTTCTCACGATTTAGTTATTACAAATAATGCTTTAAATAATAACCTTATATATATGGCATTTCTTGCTTGTGTAAGCATACCAATGGAATAAATTCCCTGATTAGGAATTCTGGGTCAACAAGTAAAACCTTTGTCATTTTGGTAGTTTTTGCTAATTTCCCCTCTATAGGTACTGAATCATCTTTGCATTCCCAAAAATAACGTATTACAGAGATGTAGGAAACAATATTATGGTTACAAAGGGGGAAGGGAGAGGAGGGATAAATTGGGAGATTGGGATTGCCATATACACACTACTATATATAAAATAGATAACTAATAAGGACCTGCTGTATAGCACAGGGAACTCTACTCAATACTCTGTAATGACCTATATGGGAAAAGAATCTAAAAAAGAGTGGATATATGTATATGTATAACTGATTCACTTTGCTGTGCACCTGAAACTAACAAAACATTGTTAATCAACTGTGCTCCGATAAATTTTTGTTAAAAAGCAATGTATTATAAAAGTGCCCATAGCCCACAAAGTGTTGCATGAGTTTTCATGGAAGGTATTATAGGTGCTGTTCTGCAGCTGTTGCTGTAGTTGCTAAAGAGATAAATGGCACAGTTTCTAACCAAGTAATCTTTCTCCTCAGCCTGAGTAGAATATGAAAATTAAGAGATGACAGAGAGGCTTTATACATAAAAAGGACACTTTTCTCACACTGTGGGAGCAAGGAAGTAGAGATGTACTTTGTCAGAAATTTAATTTATTTGTGGAAAGAAAAGATTGGAAATCGATTGGACTCTATAATGATAAATTTTATAGAGAGATGATATATAGACAGTGTTGAGCATTTTTTGTTATTTTCAGTGCTTGCAGTTTTTCTCTGATAACCACTTTGTTTGGTGGGCTACATTAGATAATTGAGCATGAATAAAGATAGAAAGTAGACTAGGTTACTTTTTGGCCTAAATAAGTATTAAGAATGTATATTTCAGGAACTGCCCTGGTGGTCCAGAACTTCCACTGCAGGGGACATGATCCCTGGTCAGAGAACTAAGATTCCACAGGCTGCGTAGCCAAAAAGTAAAACAAAAAACAAAAAATGTACTGGGCATTGTTTTATCCCCTATCCAGGATTTTGAATCCTAAATGCTGTGTTTGTAGGTGTAGCTCCAAACCTGTATGAAAGTGCAAATGGATAAGGAAGCTATGGTACACATACACAATGGAATATTACTCAGCCATTAAAAAGAATTCATTTGAATCAGTTCTAATGAGATGGATGAAACTGGAGCCCATTATACAGAGTGAAGTAAGCCAGAAAGATAAAGACCAATACAGTATACTAATGCATATATATGGAATTTTAAAAGATGGTAACAATAACCCAATATGCAAAACAGAAAAAGAGACACAGATGTACAGAACAGACTTTGGGACTCTGTGGGAGAAGGTGAGGGTGGGATGTTCTGAGAGAATAGCATTGAAACAAGTATACTATCAAGGGTGAAACAGACCACCAGCCCAGGTTGGATGCATGAGACAAGCACTCAGGGCTGGTGCACTGGGAAGACCCAGAGGGATGGGATGGGGAGGGAGGCGGGAGGGGGGATGGGGAACACATGTAAATCCATGGCTGATTCATGTCAGTGTATGGCAAAAACCACTACAATATTGCAAAGTAATTAGCCTCCAACTAATAAAAATAAATGAAATAAATAAATAAAATTTTTTAAAAAGAAAGTGAAAGTGTTAGCTGCTCAGTCTTGTCCAACTCTTTGAGACTCCATGGACTGTAGCCTGCCAGGCTCCTCTGTCCATGGGATTTCCCAGGCAAGAATACTGGAGTGGGTTGCCATGCCCTCCTCCAGGGGATCTTCTCGACCCAGGGATCAAACCTGGGTCTCTTGCATTGCAGGCAGATTCTTTACCTTCTGAGCCACCAGGGAAGCCCCGTGTGTGTATGTGTGATTTGTGAGAGAAAATATGAAGCACTTGACTTGGTAATTAACTAATTTACTAGTGTTTAAAGTGAGGCATGCAAAGTAATCCTGAGAAAGAAGAATGGAACTGGAGGAATCAATCTGCCTGACTTCAGACTCTACTACAAAGCCACAGTCATCAAGACAGTATGGTACTGGCACAAAGACAGAAATATAGATCAATGGAACAGAATAGAAAGCCCAGAGATAAGTCCACGAACCTATGGTCACCTTATCTTCGACAAAGGAGGCAAGGATATACAATGGAAAAAAGATAACCTCTTTAACAAGTGGTGCTGGGAAAACTGGTCAACCACCTGTAAAAGAATGAAACTAGAACACTTTCTAACACCATACACAAAAATAAACTCAAAATGGATTAAAGATCTAAATGTAAGACCAGAAACTATCAAACTCCTAGAGGAGAACATAGGCAAAACACTCTCCGACATAAATCACAGCAGGATCCTCTATGACCCACATCCCAGAATTTCAGAAATAAAAGCCAAAATAAACAAATGGGACCTAATGAAACTTAAAAGCTTTTGCACAACAAAGGAAACTATAAGCAAGGTGAAAAGACAGCCCTCAGATTGGGAGAAAATAATAGCAAATGAAGCAACAGACAAAGGATTAATCTCAAAAATATACAAGCAACTCCTCCAGCTCAACTCCAGAAAAATAAATGACCCAATCAAAAAATGGGCCAAAGAACTCAACAGACATTTCTCCAAGGAAGACATACAGATGGCTAACAAACACATGAAAAGATGCTCAACATCACTCATTATCAGAGAAATGCAAATCAAAACCACAATGAGGTACCATTATACGCCAGTCAGGATGGCTGCTACCCAAAAGTCTACAAGCAATAAATGCTGGAGAGGGTGTGGAGAAAAGGGAACCCTCTTACACTGTTGGTGGGAATGCAAATTAGTACAGCCACTATGGAAAACAGTGTGGAGATTTCTTAAAAAGCTGGAAATAGAACTGCCATATGACCCAGCAATCCCACTTCTGGGCATACACACCAAGGAAACCAGATCTGAAAGAGCCACATGCACCCCAATGTTCATCGCAGCACTGTTTATAATAGCCAGGACATGGAAGCAACCCAGATGCCCATCAGCAGACGAATGGATGAGGAAGCTGTGGTACATATACACCATGGAATATTACTCAGCCATTAAAAAGAATTCATTTGAATCACTTCTAATGAGATGGATGAAACTGGAGCCCATTATACAGAGCGAAGTAAGCCAGAAAGATAAAGACCATTACAGTATACTAACACATATATATGGAATTTAGAAAGATGGTAACGATAACCCTATATGCAAAACAGAAAAAGAGACTCAGATGTATGGAACAGACTTGTGGACTCTGGGAGAAGGCGAGGGTGGGATGTTTCAGGAGAACAGCATTGAAACATGTGTATTATCTAGGGTGAAACGGATAACCAGCTCAGGTTGGGTACATGAGACAAGTGCTCGGGCCTGGTGCACTGGGAAGACCCAGAGGGATCGGGTGGAGAGGGAGGTGGGAGGGGGGACTGGGATGGGGAATACATGTAAATCCATGGCTAATTCATATCAATGTATAACAAAAACTACTGTAATGACGTAAAGTAATTAGCCTCCAACTAATAAAAATTAAAAAAAAAAGAAAAAAAAAAAAAATAAAGTGAGGCATGGCTCAGAATGATTAAAAATGAGACAAGGAGGGTGGTGGCATCATTCCATAAGTCAAAATGGGCCCATATGGAAGATATCATGGTTTGAAGCCATTAAAGTTTTCAGACACTTGGATTTGAGATTATCAGCAGGTGACAATGTCCTGTTATCTACTGTAAGGTGGTATTAATATTCGTTCCTCTCAGTTCAGTTCAGTCAGTCAGTCTTGTCCAACTCCTTGCGACTCCATGAACCGCAGCACGCCAGGCCTCCCTGTCCATCACCAACTCCCGGAGTCCACCCAAACCCATGTCCATTGTGTCGGTGATGCCATCCAACCATCTCATCCTCTGTCGTCTCCTTCTCCTCCTGCCCTCAATCTTTCCCAGCATCAGGGTCTTTTCAAATGAGTCCATTCTTCACATCAGGTGGCCAAAGTATTGGAGTTTCAGCTTCAACATCAGTCCTTCCAATGAATATTCAGGACTGATCTCCTTTAGGATGGACTGGTTGGATCTCCTTACAGTCCAAGGGACTCTCAAGAGTCTTCTCCAACACCACAGTTCAAAAGCATCAATTCTTCTGTGCTCAGCTTTCTTTATAGTCCAGCTCTCATATCCATACATGACTACTGGAAAAACCATAGCCTTGACTAGACAGACCTTTGTTGGCAAAGTAATGTCTCTGCTTTTTAATATGCTGTCTAAGTTGGTCATAACTTTCCTTCCAAGGAGTAAGCATCTTTTAATTTCATGGCTGCAATCACCATCTGCAGTGATTTTGGAGCCCAGAAAAATAAAGTCAGCCACTGTTTCCCCATCTATTTGCCATGAAGTGATGGGACCAGATGCCATGATCTTAGTTTTCTGAATGTTGAGCTTTAAGCCAACTTTTTCATTCTCCTCTTTCACTTTCATCAAGAGACTCTTTAGTTCTTCTTCACTTTCTGCCATAAGGGTGGTGTCATCTGCATATCTGAGGTTATTTATATTTCTCCCAGCAATCTTGATTCCAGCTTGTGCTTAACAAATTGGGCTTCCCAGGTGGCACTAATGGTAAAGAACCTGCCTGCCAATGCAGGAGACATAAGAGACACAGGTTTGATCCCTAGGTTGGGAAGATCCCCTGGAGGAGGGCATGGCAACCCAGTGTTCTTCCCTGGAGGATCCCACAAAGAGAGGAGTCTGGAGGGCTATGGCCCATAAGGTCGCAAAGAGTTGGACACAACTGAGTGACTTAGTATGCAAGCCTCTAATTGGTGATAATGATTGAATAAAATAGAGCAGAGGAGAGGGTAAGATGTATGGAAAGAGTAACATGGAAACTTACATTCAGTTCAGTTCAGTCCAGTCGCTCAGTCGTGTCCGACTCTTTGCAACCCCATGAATTGCAGCATGCCAGGCCTCCCTGTCCATCACAAACTTATATTACCATATGTAAAATAGATAGCCAATGGGAATTTGCTGTATGTCTCAGGGAACTCAAACAGGGGCTCTGTATCAACCTAGAGGGGTGGGATGGGGAGGGAGATGGGAGGGAGGTTCAAGAGGGAGGGGACATGTACACCTATGGTTGATTCATGTTGATGTTCGACAGAAAACAACAAAATTCTGTAAACCAATTTTCCTTAAGTTAAAAAATAAATAAAAAAATAATATAGTAACAAGATTCCACACACACAAAAAAAGAAAATAAGTTGAACACTGGATTTACTCCAATATTAGTCTGTATAGAAGCTACATTTAACTAAGAAGTAGAAGACATGATTTTTTTTCTTGGGACTGGCTACATATTAGATGAACATTTATCTGTTTGCAAGACCTGGCCCTCAGCCCTATAGATTCAAAAATCAGACATTCCTTTATCTGTAGTCTAAGTTCATTCTTTTCTGCTTGGTTCTCTGATTGCATCCCTCAGTTTTCTTTTATTTCTATTACTTAAGTAATATAACATTACTGAGGTGCTAAAATAATTTTTACCCTGATTAGCTGTATTGCTGAAATTGGGACCCAAACCTGTGATAAGAAATGTTGAATGAGCAATTTACCAAGTGGTAAAGCAATGTTTGACAGAATTCTTGCTTTCCCCAGTTAGTAAACTTTTTTTGTCTTTTCACCAATTGAATTTAGCCTTTGATAAAATTCTGCCTTCTTTGCTTTAGCTTCTGTTTGAACCCCAGGTTATATTTGCCAAAACAGTCCTCAGAAGCACGCTAGCCTTTGTCTCTGAGTATCAAATTTCAAAGGTCAAAGGTCTGCTGGTTTAGAATGGGTTATTGTCCCACAAGAAAGCTGAATTAAATGGTATTGGCCTTGCTTAAGAGAGCAGACAGCTCCTTAAGCAGCAGCATATCTTTTCTCATTTCTCCTACATCTCAAGGCCTCGTGTTCTGCTTTCTCCATTATTCCCTATTTAAATTAATGGCATCAACCTTCATAAGAGTTTTTCCTTTTTCCAGTTATCCCACTCATAAATTTAATCAATCACCTAGTCTAGCTGGTTTTACCTTCAAAATATATGGCAACCACAAGAGGTTATGGATATGCTAATTAGTTTGTGTCTCTGTATGTGTCTCTGTATGTGTCTCTGTCCAGTCTTTCCCTTCTCTAGCCTTTTTATCCTGTCTGTAGTGTCTTTACCTATTTTAACTGAACTCCTAACAGTACGTGAAGATTCAGTGAAGGTACCACCAAGAAGCCTTCCATAACTGCCTCTTCCAGCTAAATCTAGATTTCCCTCTACTGAATTACTGTAGTTGCTGCTGCTGCTAAGTTGCTTCAGTCATGTCTGACTCTGTGCGACCCCAGAGATGGCAGCCCACCAGGCTCCCCCATCTCTGGGATTCTCCAGGCAAGAACACTGGAGTGGGTTGCCATTTCCCTCTCCAATGCATGAAAGTGAAAAGTGAAAGTGAAGTCACTCAGTCGTGTCCAACTCTAGCGATTCTGTGGACTGCAGCCCACCAGGCTCCTCCGTCCACGGGATTTTCCAGGCAAGAGTACTGGAGTGGGTTGCCATTGCCTTCTCCGAATTACTGTAGTACCTGGTACTTATCTTTTTCCTAACGCTTAACATGTTAACAGAAGATAATTGTCTAGATGACTTTTTATCCTTGAAGGAAGGATAAACATTTCTTCATCTCCATTTCTGCAATACATAAAAGACTTCCTTGCACATGTATGTGCATATGTGCATGCCTGCTCAGTTGTTTCAGTCATGTTCAACTCCTTACGACACTATGGACTATAGCCTGCCAGGCTTGTCTCTCCATGGGATTCTCCAAGCAAGAATATTGGAATGGGTCACTATTTCCTCCTCCAGGGGATCTTCCCCAACCAGGGATCAAACCCACGTCTCCTGTATTGCAGGCAGATTCTTTATCCACTGAGCCACTTTGGAAGCCTGGCACATGTATACATTCAATTAAATGTTTGACAAATGAATAATATTATGAATGCATTTAATGGAACTTTATTTACAGTTCTAAACTATAAGTATATGATAAAGGGTAACTGCTGAACTGGAGGAAAAAAGGAATACCAGAGTCCCATATAATAACAATAATGGTACAACTAGACTACCTAATGAAATACTTTATTATGTTGATATGATTACTCAGAGCTATAGCAATTTCTGCCAGATTTGAGTATATATTGACTGATTTAGGGGGCTTAAGGGAGAGTTTGATTGTGAAGTCTTCCTCTTCTTTGAATATACTTCATACTGGCTTTAATAAGTTCACCTAACAGCTCCACAGTGTGGCATGATGCCAGGCCAGGTGTCTGTTTCCATTTGGTCTGGGTTCTGCTGAGCACTAATCAAAGTTGATCCTAATCGATGATAAGGACTCTTAATGTCAAGAACACAGTGTAACACTGAGTACTCGAACTATTAAACATACATCATACTTCAATCAATTGGGCTGCAGTTAGTTATTAAAATGTGTCTTCTGATAATTTAACTTACAGCAACAGGAAGCTTTCTGTTCTGAGTATGAAAATAGTTTTGTTTGAAAAGATGGCATTTAATAAGCTGGAGAACTTGATTTGGGACTCAATAATGCTTAGTATGAATAATATAAATCCAAATGTCTGATAGGATTCAGTCTCAATTCATTAATGTTGTACAGCATAATAATTACTGATTAGCATTTCAGATCTATTTTTAAGGTGAATGTAGCATAACAAAAAGTTCTGGTTTTACCCATGGAATGATTT
The DNA here is from genome assembly GCF_023699985.2 of Odocoileus virginianus. Classification (NCBI taxonomy): domain Eukaryota; kingdom Metazoa; phylum Chordata; class Mammalia; order Artiodactyla; family Cervidae; genus Odocoileus; species Odocoileus virginianus. Next base: position 9,561,903 of record NW_027224263.1, on the reverse strand, counting down.
TGCACGATTCAACAATATTCTGTACTTGTCACCATAAAACTGCATCAAATAGATAATAAAGTTATATCACATGTTTTCCATCAGCACTTTTGACCACCTGCTTCTCAGATGTGGGCAGCTCATCAGGATGACTGAAATAATATGGTGATCACTATCTCATTTTGTTTCCTATCAAGCAAGTATTTATCTATTTTTGCTTTTGGTTCTAAAACTAAGCTGTCACCCTACAGGGCTAAAAACAGCTCCATTCACTGTCCACACACCTCAGACATCGACTGACTAGAATAATTAAACACATTGTGGAGGATTGGTGGGTGTTGCCCTTATGCAAATTTTAGGCTCTTTCCCTGAGTTCTTAATTTCTCTTGCCTGATTATTAAAAGCAAAATAATCATATTAGTGCCAGTGCTCTAAGCTAGGAGTTAAGTGCTTAACTATTTTGATAGGCATGTTAGGAGATCAAACTGTTAAAGAGACACATTTTTTAAACACAGATGAAAGCACATAATTTTTTTCCCATACAACTTTTATTATCAAATTCTTGTTAACTGTCATATTTATGATTAAAGCAGTCTTCCCTGGTGGCTCAGACTGTAAAGAATCCGCCTGCAATGCAGGAGACATGGGTTCAATCCCTGGATAGGGAAGATCCCCTAGAGAAAGGGATGGGAATGGCTACTCACTTCAGTATTCTTGCCTGGAGACTCCCATGGGCAGAAGAGCCTGGCAGGCTACTGTCCATGGGGTGGCAAAGAGTCAGACATGGCTGAGACTAAGCACACACACATGATTAAAGCACTAGAATCTAGAAAACAAAAACGCTTCTAAACCAAAATATGTACCTTGGCTATGCATCATGATAGATTCCTCCTAGTATGTAACAGGCTGCCACTGCTGCTGCTGCTAAGTCGCTTCAGTCGTGTCTGACTCTGTGCGACCCCATAGACGGCAGCCCACCAGGCTTCTCTGTCCACGGGATTCTCCAGGCAAGAATACTGGAGTGGGTTGCCATTTCCTTCTCCAGTATGTAACATATGCCTATTGAAAAGTGAAAGTCGCGGCCGACTCTTTGCAACACCACAGACCATGGAATTCTCGTCGCCTACCTTTCCCTTCTCCAGGGGATCTTTCCAACTCAGGGATTGAACCCAGGTCTCCCACATTGTAGGCAGATTCTTTACCAGCTGAACCACAGGGAAGCCCAAGAATACTGGAGTGGGTAGCCTATTCCTTCTCCAGTGGATCTTCCCGACCCAGGAATCAAACTGGAGTCTCCTGCATTGCAGGTGGATTCTTTACCAACTGAGTTATCAGGGAAGCCCAACATGGGCCTATTACATTTTCCTATTTTATCTCTTGCAGGAACCTGAAAATGATAACACTGAAATTTATAAAGACCTATAGCTAAGTGAAGTGACAAGAAAGTACTTTTAGGTCTACTCCTTTGTGGAGGTATATTTTTCTTTTTCCTTAATATTCTGGGGAAATTATCATCTGAGAGTGAAAAGTATGGCGAACTCGGATTACAACAACCCTATTCTTGTCCTTGATTTGTTGTTCTCTCATCCCTAGAAACTAGAGAAAATGATTTAAACTGTCAGCCTCTGTTACTCATCCTTAAAATGAAGAGACTGGGCTATTTCTTATTATAAAACTCAATGAATATTTGTTGACATAGTGAATAAATTTACAAACTGATCTAACATTAATGTAAAGCACATTCTTTTCAGGGTGATCTATGGTCTTCTAGTTAGTCCTTTGTTATTGAACTTGGCCAAGTAGAAGCTAAAACTTGTTATGATAATGCTATGGGAGAAATTCTCTCATTGGATGCAGGTTGAACTGGAGATCTCTTAGGTTTCTTCTACCTCTGTTAGTCTATCTAAATGTTATTAAATGTTAGTCTATATTAAATGTTATCTATATACAAGACACTGTTGTTGGAGCTATTATTAGGCCATCTTGGTGAAAACTTTAGAAGGAAAGAGAGCACTCAAATAACATATAATATAAAAAAATTAGCCTCACAAAAATAGTAAGTGTGTTGATTGATTCTCCCACTAGATGATAAGTTATATAAAAGGACAGAGACCTTGGCTTTCTTGATTGCCTCTAACACAGTGCCAGTCACACAGTATGTGTTCAGTACATATAGTAGCTGCTTAAATATTTGCTGAATGAATACATGAATGTATGATATTTGATGACTTGATGCTCTCACATCTTATGGTTTGGTACTTTTTTCATCATGATAATTTTCAGTACCTGGTCAGTTTGGGTAGAACCATAAAGAGGTAATGGAAAGTATGGTGTTTTAAAAAAATTATTCTTTTAAGGGGCGATCCTAAGATGGCAGAGGAATAGGACAGGGAGACCACTTTCTCCCCCACAAATTCATCAAAAGATCATTTGAATGCTGAGCAAATACCACAAAACAACTTCTGAATGCTGGCAGAGGACACCAGGCACCCAGAAAGGCAGCCCATTGTCTTCAAAAGGAGGTAGGACAAAATATAAAAGATAAAAAGAGAGACAAAAGAGTTAGGGACAGAGACCCATCCTGGGGAGGGAGTCATAAAAGAGAAGTTTCCAAACACCAGGAAACCTCTCACCGGCAGGTCTGTGGGGAGTTTTGGAATCTCAGAGGGCAACATAACTAGGAGGAAAAAATAAATAAATAAAACCCACAGATTACACACCTAACTGCAACTCCCAGGGGAGAAGTAGCCCAGACGCTCGCGTCTGCCACCAGCAAGCGGGGGCTGAACAGGGAGGCGTGGGCTGCATTGCTTAGAGTAGGGACCAGGCCTTAGATGGCAATCTGAGGGAGCTAATGTGAGATAGCAACCCAAACCATGGGATAGCCAGAGAGAGGGAAAAAGAGGAAAGAGAGAGAGAGAGAACTTTCCCACAAAAAGCTCTAACCTAAGGCACTGCCAGCCCACTCACAGAACAAAGGACTGAGCAAATACCAGAGGAGAGCTAGCCAGCAGCGGACAGGCCCATCCCCTGCCAGAGGCAGGGAGGCAGGCGGGTGACAGCCAGAGCCAGAAGGCAAGGGGCAAACTCGGCCCCAGAGACGGCATCCTCCACCAAACTGCGAGCAGGCTCCCAGTTGCTAACCAAGTCTTCCTGGGATCCTGGACGGTTGACATCTGCCAGGAGGGTCACAGCCAGAGATCAGCTCCCCAGAGGAGACACACAGCACACCTGAGATGGCACTCCTGCTGCACACCCAGGAAACCAAGCAGCTGGGACGGGGGAGGTGATAAGACACACCGCCCCACCTGGGGAGAGTGCACTCACCAAGCACCTGGTCGCCTGAGCTGCTTGGACCTAGGAAGGGCACAAAATGCAGGCCCAACCAAGTCTGTGCCTTTGTTGAGTACCCAAGAACCTAAACGGCTTAGACCTGGGAAGTGCACACAACCCAGGGCCCGCTTTAGACAGTTCCCCTGCAGAGCAACCTGGAGCCTGAGCAGTGTAGACCGGGAAAGCACACACGCCGTGAGCAGGGGCAAACCCAGTGTGGCCCAGACACTGTGAGCACTCCCCACACACGCCAGTGATATTAGCGTGCAGTGTTCCTCCCTTCTGTTCTTCCCTCCCCACAGGACAATTGCACAAGTTAGTCTAAATAAGTGACCACCTTCACCCCTTTGTGTCAGGGCGGAAGTTAGATACTGAAGAGACTTGCAAACAGAGGAAGCCAAAATAAACAAAGAAGAGGGAACCACTTTGGAAGTGACAGGTGCAACAGATTAAAACCCTGTAGTTAGCACTGGCTACATTGGAAGGGACCTATAGACCTTGAGAAGAAGTATAAGCTGGAACAAGGAACTATCTGAAACTGAACTGACCCCACACTGCCCTCAACAGCTCCAGAGAAATTCCTAGATATATTTTACTATTATCATTTTTAAATTTAAATTTTTTTTTAATTTTTAAGTTCTTTATTACTCCTTTAATTTTCATTTTTAAAACATACTATTACCTTGCAAAAAAAGAGACCCTATTTTTAAAGCAAATTTCATATATATATATATTTTTTTATAACTTTTGTGATTTTGTTTTGTATTTTTAATATTGTATTTTTGAGAGTCTAACCTCTAGATTTTTAATCTTTGCTTTTTGGTATTTGTTATCAATTTTGTACCTTTAAGAATCTAATCTTCAGTACCCATTTTTACTTAGGAGTGTGATTACTGGCTTGATTGCTCTCTCCCCTTTTGACTCTCCTTTTTCTCCCCCAGGTCACCTCTATCTCCTCCCTCCCCCTTCTCTTCTCTACTTAACTCTGTGAATCTCTTTGGGTGTTCCAGGCTGTGGAGAACACTTAGGGAACTGATTACTGGCTAGACTGGTCTCTCCTTTTGACTCCCCCTCCTCTCCTCCTGGTCACCTCTATCTCCTTCCTCCCTCTTCTCTTCTCTATGGAACTCCATGAACCTCTCTGAGTGTTCCAGACTGTGGAGAGCAAATAGGGAATTGATTACTGGCTAGATTGCTCTCTCCCCTTTTGATTTCCCCTCTTCTCCTCCTGGTCACCTCTATCTCCCTCCTCCCTCTTCTCTTCTCCATGTAACTCTGTGAACCTCTCTGGGTGTCCCTCACTGTGGAGAATCTTTTCACCATTAACCTAGATGTTTTATCATTGGTGCTGTATGGATGGAGAAGTCTTGAGGCTACTGGAAGAATAAGACTGAAAGCCAGAGGCAGGAGGCTTAAATCCAAAACTTGAGAACACCAGAAAACTCCTGACTCCAGGGAACATTAATCAACAAGAGCTCATCCAAAAGCCTCCATACCTACACTGAAACCAAGCTCCACCCAAGAGCCAACAAGTTTCAGAGCAAGACATACCAAGCTAATTCTCCAACAATGCAGGAACATAACCCTGAGCACAAAAATACAGGTGGCCAAAAGTCACACCAAAACCACAGACAACTCAAAACTCACTACTGGACACTTCATTGCACTCCAGATAGAAGAGATCCAGCTCCACCCACCAGAATACTGATGCAAGCTTCCCTAAGCAGGAAACCTTGACAAGCCACTCATCCAACCCCACCCACAGGGAGGAACCTCCACGAATAAAGAGGAACCACAAACTTCCAGCATACAGAAAGGCCACCCCAAACACAGCAACCTAAACAAGATGAAAAGGCAGAGAAATATTCAGCAGGTAAAGGAACATGATAAAAGCCCACCAAACCAAACAAAAGAGGAGGAGATAGGGAGTCTACCTGAAAAAGAATTCAGAATAATGATAGTAAAAATGATCCAAAATCTTGAAAACAAAATGGAGTTACAGATAAATAGTCTGGAGACAAGGATTGAGAAGATGCAAGAAAAGTTTAACAAGGACCTAGAAGAAATAAAAAAGAGTCAATCAATAATGAATAATGCAATAACTGAGATCAAAAGCACTCTGGAGGGAACCAACAGTAGAATAACTGAGGCAGAAGATAGGATAAGTGAGGTGGAAGATAGAATGGTGGAAATAAATGAAGCAGAGAGGAAAAAAGAATTAAAAGAAATGAGGACAATCTCAGAGACCTCTGGACAATGTTAAATGCCCCAACATTCAAATCATAGGAGTCCCAGAAGAAGACAAAAAGAAAGGCCATGAGAAAATACTTGAGGAGATAATAGTTGAAAACTTCCCTAAAATGGGGAAGGAAATAGTCACACAAGTCCAAGAAACCCAGAGAGTCCCAAACAGGATAAACTCAAGGCAAAACACCCCAAGATACATATTAATCAAATTAATGAAGATCAAACACAAAGAAGAAATATTAAAAGCAGCAAGGGAGAAACAACAAATAACTCACAAGGGGATTCCCGTAAGGATAACAGCTGACCTTTCAACAGAAACTCTTCAGGCCAGAAGGGAATACTTAAAGTGATGAAAGAGAAAACCTACAACCCAGATTACTGTACCCAGCAAGGATCTCATTCAGATATGAAGGAGAATTCAAAAGCTTTACAGACAAGCAAAAGTTGAGAGAATTCAGCACCACCAAACCAGCTCTTCAACAAATGCTAAAGGATCTTCTCTAGACAGGAAACACAGAAAGGTTGTATAAACGCGAACCCAAAACAACAAAGTAAATGGCAATGGGGCCATACTTATCAATAATTACCTTAAATGTAAATGGGTTGAATGCCCCAACCAAAAGACAAAGACTGGCAGAATGGACACAAAACCCCTATATATGATACAAGACTCCTATATATGCTATCTACAAGAGACCCACCTCAAACCTAGGGACACATACAGACTGAAAGTGAAGGGCTGGAAAAAGATATTCCACACATATAGAGATCAAAAAGAAAGCAGGAATAGCAATACTCATATCAAATAGACTTTGAAGTAATGGCCATGAAAAGAGACAAAGAAGGACACTACATGATGATCAAAGTGTCAATCCAAGAAGAAGATATAACAATTATAAATATATATGCACCCAACATAGGAGCACCACAATATGCAAGTCAAATGCTAACAAGTATGAAAGGAAAAATTAACAATAACACAATAATAGTGGGAGACTTTAGTACCCCACTCACGTCTATGGATAGATCAACTAAACAGAAAATTAGCAAGGAAACACAAACTTTAAATGATACAATGGACCAGTTAGACCTAATTGATATCTATAGGACATTTCACCCCAAAACAATGAATTTCACCTTTTTCTCAAGTGCACAAGGAACATTCTCCAGGATAGATCACATCCTGGGCCATAAATCTAGCCTTAGTAAATTTAAAAAAAACTGAAATCATATCAAGCAGCTTTTCTGATCACAATGTGTAAGATTAGATGTCAACTATAGGAAAAAAAACTATTAAAAATACACACATATGGAGGTTAAACAACACGCTGCTGAATAACCAACAAATCACAAAAGAAATCAAAATATGCATAGAAACGAATGAAAATGAAAACACAACAACCCAAAACCTATGGGATTCAGAAAAGCAGTGCTAGGGGAAGGTAGCAATACAAGCCTACCTCAAGAAACAGGAGAAAAATCAAATAAATAACCTAACTCTACACCTAAAGCAACTAGAAAAAAAAAAAAAAAGAAATGAAGCACCCCAGGTTAGTAGAAGGAAAGAAATCATAAAAATTAGGGCAGAAATAAATGCAAAAGAAACAAAGGAGACCATAGCCAAAATCAACAAAGCTTAAAACCTGGTTCTTTGAGAAGATAATAAAATGTACAAACCATTAGCCAGACTCATCAAAAAAAAAAAGGGGGGGGGGGGGAAGAATCAAATCAACAAAATTAGAAATGAAAATGGAGAAATCACAACAGACAACACAGAAATACAAAGGATCATAAGAGACTACTATCAGCAACTATATACCAATAAAATGGACAATTTGGAAGAAATGGACAAATTCTTAGAAAAGTATAACTTTCCAAAACTGAACCAGGAAGAAATAGAAAATCTTAACAGACCCATCACAAGCACGGAAATCAAAACTTTAATCAGAAATCTTCCAGCAAAGAAAAACCCAGGACCAGATGGCTTCACAGCTGAATTCTACAAAAATTAGAGAAGAGCTAACACCTATCCTACTCCAACTCTTCCAGAAAATTGCAGAGGAAGGCAAACTTCCAAACTCATTCTATGAAGCCACCATCACCCTAATACCAAAACCAGACAAAGACACCATCAAAAAAGAAAACTACAGGCCAATATCACTGATGAATATAGATGCAAAAATCCTCAACAAAATTCTAGCAAACAGAATCCAACAACATATTAAAAAGATCATACATCATGACCAAGTGGGCTTTATCCCAGGGATGCAAGGATTCTTCAATATTCACAAATCAATCAATGTGATATACCACATTAACAAATTGAAAGATAAAAACCATATGATTATCTCAATAGATGCAGAGAAAGCCTGTGACAAAGTTCAACAGCCATTTATGAGAAAGCAGGAATAGAAGGAACACACCTCAACATAATAATATCTATATATGATAAACCCGCAGCAAACATTATCCTCAATGGTGAAATTTGAAAGCATTTCCCCTAAGATCAGGAACAAGACAAGGATGCCCACTTTCACCACTACTATTCAACATAGTTTTGGAAATTTTAGCCACAGCAATCAGAGAAGAAAAAGAAATAAAAGGAATCCAGATTGGAAAAGAAGTAAAACTCTCACTGTTTGCAGATGACATGATCCTCTACATAGAAAACCCTAAAGACTCCACCAGAAAATTACTAGAGCTAATCAATGAATATAGTAAAGTTGCAGGATATAAAATTAACACACAGAAATCCCTTGCATTCCTATACACTAACAATGAGAAAACAGAAAGAGAAATTAAGGAAACAATTTCATTCACCATTGCAATGAAAAGAATAACATACTTAGGAATATATCTACCTAAAGAAACAAAAGACCTATATATAGAAAACTATAAAACACTGATGAAAGAAATCAAAGAAGACACAAATAGATGGAGAAATATAAGATGTTAATGGATCGGAAGAATCAACAGAGTGAAAATGATATACTACCCAAAGCAATCTATAGATTCAATGCAATCCCTATCAAGCTACCAATGGTATTCTTCACAGAACTAGAACAAATAATTTCACAATTTGTATGGAAATACAAAAAACCTCGAATAGCCAAAGCAATCTTGAGAAAGAAGAATGAACTAGAGGAATCAACCTGCTTGACTTCAGGCTATACTACAAAGCTACAGTCATCAAGACAGTATGGTATTGGCACAAAGACAGAAACATAGATCAATGGAACAAAATAGAAAGCCCAGAGATAAATCCACGCACCTATGGACACCTTATCAAAGGAGGCAAGAATATACAATGGAGAAAAGACAATCTCTTTAACAAGTGGTGCTGGGAAAACTGGCCAACCACTTGTAAAAGAATGAAACTAGAACACTTTCTAACACCATACACAAAAATAAACTCAAAATGGATTAAAGATCTAAATGTAAGACCAGAAACTATAAAACTCCTAGAGGAAAACATAGGCAAAACACTCTCTGATGTAAATCATAGCAGGATCCTCTATGACCCACCTCCCAGAGTAATGGAAATAAAAGCAAAAATAAACAAATGAGACCTAATTAAACTTAAAAGCTTTTGCACAACAAAGGAAACTATAAGCAAGGTGAAAAGACAGCCTTCAGAATGGGAGAAAATAATAGCAAATGAAGCAACTGACAAAGAATTAATCTCAAAAATATACAAGCAGCTCATGCAGCTCAATTCCAGAAAAATAAATGACCCAATCAAAAAGTGGGCCAAAGAACTAAACAGACATTTCTCCAAAGAAGACATACAGATGGCTAACAAACACATGAAAAGATGTTCAACATCACCCATTATCAGAGAAATGCTATCAAAACCACAATGAGGTCCCATCTCACACTGGTCAGAATGGCTGCTATAACAGTCTACAAACAATAAATGCTGGAGAGGGTGCAGAGAAAAAGGAACGATCTTACACTGTTGGTGGGAATGCAAGCTAGTATGGCCACAATGGAGAACAGGGTGGAGATTCCTTAAAAAACTGGAAATAGAACTGCCATATGACCCAGCAATCCCACTCCTGGGCATACACACTGAGGAAACCAGAATTGAACGAGACACATGTACCCCAATGTTCTTCGCAGCACTGTTTATAATAGCCAGGAAATGGAAGCTCCATTGGCAGATGAATGGATAAGAAAGCTGTGGTACATATACACAATGGAATATTACTCAGCTATTAAAAAGAATGCATTTGAATCAGTTCTAATGAGGTGGATGAAACTGGAGCCTATTATACAGAGTGAAGTAAGTCAGAAAGAAAAACACCAATACAGTATATTAACACATATATATGGAATTTAGAAAGATGGTAATGATGACCCTATATGCGAGACAGCAAAAGAGACACAGATGTAAAGAACAGACTTTTGGACTCTGTGGGAGAAGGCGAGGGTGGGATGATTTGAGAGAATAGCATTGAAACATGTATATTACCATATGTGAAATAGATCGCCAGTCCAGGTTTGATGCATGAGACAGGGTGCTCAGGGCTGGTGCACTGGGATGACCCTGAGGGATGGGATGGGGAGGGAGGTGGGAGGGAGGTTCAGGATGGGGACACATGTACACCCATGGCTGATTCATGTGAATGTATGGCAAAAACCACCACAATATTGTAAAGTAATTAGCCTCCAAATAAAATAAATTAAAATTTTTTTTTAAAATTAAAAATTATTCTTTAAATACACACTTATTTCTGTTTTTATTGGGCAGCATGTGTGTGCCTGTTAAGCTGCTTCAGTTGTGTCTGACTCTTTGCAATGCTATGGACTGTAGCCCACCAGGCTCCTCTGTCCATGGGATTCTCCAGGCAAGAATACTAATACACAAACAGGCAACAAATACATGAATAGTTAAATCATGTAATAAAGAACCATTCAGAATGAGCGCTTAGTTAAACTTTCTTCTTATATGTTTTGATCTTCATTATGCTTTTATTTTTAGATAAACTTGGAGGACATCAGAGATCAATGCAAATCAAAATCTGTACTGCCTTTAGGCAGTACTGATGACCAACTAGGAAACATAATAAGACAAAAAGATTTCATTCAAAATATCAATGAACTTTTAAAGTACCTGTAAGTAAATTTTAAAAATAAATAAAGATCATTGTCTAGAAGTTATTGAGGACATAATAACTGGAAATACCTACTATACTCATTATAAAAATGTCAGTTCTCCACCAAATTAATCTGCAAATTAAATGCAATTTTAATAGATACCCAATATCATTTTTCTTGGAACTAAAAAAAATTGATTCCAATATTCATCTAGAAGAATAAAACCCAAGAAATAAGACAAATGGGAAAAGAAGACTATGATAGGGGAACAGGTGCTATAAGATTTCAAGATATATTTTAAAGCTGTAATAATTTAAAAATTGATGTATTGGCACAGAGATAGACAAATGACAAAAGGAATATACTAGTGCCCTGAAATATTTTCATGTACATAAGAAAATTTGGTAGGATGACAGATGTACCATTGTAAATCTGTAGAAATGAATGCAACTCAGTCATGATGTATTATCTTTCTCATATATTGTTGAATTTGGTAATGCTTTCTCATAAAAGTGTACCAGGTTTTTTTTTTTCATACATGGTAAATTTTTAAATCATTAATTTTGATTCTTAAAGTCAGATTATAGGAATATCCAGGAATATATCTTCTTGAATCAATTAAGTAAGCTACAGTTTTCTAGGTACTTGTCTATTTTACCTAGGTTTTCAAATTTATTGGCACAAAGATTTCTTAATTACCCTCTTGCCATTTATTCTAGCTTCCTTGAAATATAATTGACATACAACATTATGTAAGTTTAAGGTGTACAACGTGTTGATTTGATAGACATATACTGCAAAATGATTACCACCATAACTTTAGCTAACACCTGCATCATATAATTACCATTTTTTTGTGATGAGAACATTTAAGATTTATCCTCTTAACAACTTTCAAGAATATATTACAGTATTGTTAACTATAGTCACCATGGTTGGATAGTATCACCAATTCAATGGACATGAACTTGGGCCCATGATTTACATTAAATCTCCAGAATTTATTCATCTTATAACTGGAGGAAGTTTGTACCCTTTGATTAACATGCCCCCATTTCCCCCACCCCTTAGTACCCAGTAACTGCTATTCTACTCTGTTTCTGTGAGTTTGGCTTTTTTAGATTCCACATATAAATTATGTCATGGTATTTTCCTTTCTCTGTCTCTCATCAATATTTCACTTAGCATAATGCCTTCAATAATTTCTAAGGATGCTGACTGAAACATTGCATTTAATTGTGAAAATATCAGATGTCCATAATCCAGAGAATTCTCTGGATTAATTAATATTATAATTAATTTAATAATTAATTAATATCTGAATATATGATATAATTAACATTGTCTTCCCCTATGATAGTTTATAATATATATTAATTAATAATGAATTAATTTTGGTATATTACAATGGAAAATACAGCAGTAAAAATTAATGAACTGAATCTACACGTCAACATGGATGAACATCATAAACATAATAAGTGAGACAACCAAGTTCCAGAAATCTATGTACATATGAAATCATTCTTATATATTTAGAAATGAACACATATGCATACATGTTGAAAAAATAAGAAAACATGGACTGCAGAGAAAGCAAATTCATGATGGGGATTGCCTCTGAGGAAGGGATTTGGGACTGCAGAGTAAAGCACAGGGAAATTCAACTTTGTAATGTTTTATTTCTTTAAAAAAGTCTGAAGTAAACATGAGTATCCATTCAAGTGGGATATTTTACTTTTTATTAAAATTGTGGTGATAATAATAATAAACAAATGTTCTGAGATAGAAAAAAGGCTTTTCAAGGCTTATAAGCATAGCAGTGTGACTAGAACACAATTAAAGAGGGATGGAGCTTTCTAGGTGGCAGTAGTGGTAAAGAACCCACCTGCCAATGCAGGAGACGTGGGTTCCATCCCTGGGTTGGGAAAGATCCCCTGGAGGAGGGCATAGCAACCCACTCCAGTATTCTTGCCTGGAAAATCCCATGGACAGAGGAGCCTGGTGGACTACAGTCCATGGGGGTCACAAAGAGTCAGACATGACTGAAGCGACTTAGCAGGCACACACACACACACAGTGTCAGGAGACAGTGGTTGTAGAGATAGGCAACCACTAATCAATGTAGTTTTTTGAGGCCATGGTAAGAAGTTCCTGCTTTATTTGCTTTCACTCATTGAAAAACTACCTTTGTCAAAGGAAATATGAATAAAATCTCGTGCTCAGTCATACAAACAGTAGTAGAAATCTTGCCTACTCTGGGGCACGGGCATCTCAGTTTGATTCCTTGCCCATTTCTCTGCATGCTTTCTCTTTGGAAGGCAGTGTAAGCGCTCTATGAAGTAACATTTTTTTCCATTTTATATACTTGTGTCCATGCTTAGTCACTTCAGTCGTGTCTGACTCTCTGTGATCCCATGGACCATGGCCCGCCAGGCTCCTCTGTCCATGGGATTCTCCAGGCAAGAATACTGGAGTGGGTTGCCATTTCCTTCTCCAGTGATAAAGTAGAAGTGTGAAGTGAAGTCGCTCAGTCATGTCTGACTCTTTGCGACCCCATGGACTGTAGCCTACCAGGCTCCTCCATCCATGTGATTTTCCAGGCAAGAGTACTAGAGTGGGTTGCCATTTCCTCCTCCGATTTTATATACTTACTAACATACAAAGTCAAATGAATGAAAAAGTAGAATGAATGAATAAATAGAAAAAATAAATGGCTAAGGATATGGTCTCAGGAATCAAACACCCTGAGGCTGAATCTCAAATCTACTATGCTGTGTGACTTTGCACAAGTTAATTTTTTGAAATTGTTTCCCCCATCTGTTAATGGCAATAATAATGGTATCTACCCCACAGGATATTTTAAGTATGACATTAGAAAGCATATGTGAAAATGTCCAATATATTATTGATCATCTAATAAATACCAGTGGTCATGTATAGATGTGAGAGTTGGTCTATAGAGAAAGCTGAGCACTGAAGAATTGATGCTTTTGAACTGTGGTGTTGGAGAAGATTCTTTTTTTTTTTTTTTTGGAGAAGACTCTTGAGAGTCCCTTGGACTGCAAGGAGATCCAACCAGTCCATCCTAAAGGAGATCAGTCCTGGGTGTTCACTGGAAGGACTAATGTTGAAGCTGAAACTCCAATACTTTGGCCACCTGATGCGAAGAGCTGACTCATTTGAAAAGACCCTGATGCTGGGAAAGATTGAGGGCAGGAGGAGAAGGGGACAACAGAGGATGAGGTGGTTGGATGGCATCACCGACTCAATGGACATGGGTTTGGGTGGACTCCGGGAGTTGGTGATGGACAGGGAGGCCTGGCATGCTGCGGTTCATGGGGTTGCAAAGAATCAGACACAACTGAGCGACTGAACTGAACTGAATAAGTACTCAAAAGATGCTTTATTATTACATTTATAACTTATTATTGCTAACAACAACAACAAAAAAAGTAGGGGACAGAGTTCATTAGGTGGGATGGGATGGGATGGGAGGTGGAGACTAGGAAAGCCAGTGAAGACTTTAATCAGGATTTTACATTTCAACTGAGTTGTGACAGATTAAAAAGAGTTCACTAGGCAGGAGGAAATTGGCAGTGGGCAGTATTCTAGCAAACAGCATGTTTAAAAGTATGGAGGAATAGAAATGGTGTGATGTTTCAATGGACAGAATGTACAAGTATATATGAGAGAATGTAAACATAGAGAAACAGATTTACTCTAAGTTGTGAAGAGCTTTTTATTATGTTGGAGTAAGGAGTTCAAATCTAACCTTGAGAGTAACAAGGAGCCCATAGAAGTTTAGAAGCAGGAGATTAACATAAGATTTTGAGAATGAGAAGTATTCCAAGGGGTATCTTTTAGTCAAGGGTAGGCCTAGACAACATTGTGAAATGGGTATAGTTTAAATTCTCCTCCACACTTGCCTGTTGGCCTCTCTTTTATCATCCTCTTTCCAGACATGACTAGTGTGGCCATGCCTCCTTAGATCTAGCAAGCCCATTTTCCCTGGTCAGGATAGATATCCTCATTACATGGACATTAGGCTTCCCTGGTGGCTCAGACAGTAAAGAATCCACCTGCAATGCAGGAGACGCGGGTTCAATCCCTGGGTCAGGAAGATACTCTGGAGAAGGAAATGGCAACCCACTCCAGTATTCTTGCCTGGAGAATTCCATGGACAGAGGAGCCTAGCAGGGTACAGTCCTGTAAAGTAAGCTCCAGGAGATAAAGTATGATCTAAATGACTGTTATGTCCCCAGAACTTCACACAATACCTATCATATCACATGAGTCACTGAGTGTTCATGGCCTGTTACATGAATGGATGGATCAAGAGCAGGAAGGATTCCATGCTTTTTTGTGGGGTGATGGTGCAGTGAGAGTCCCATGGACAGAGGAGTCTAGCAGGCTACAGTCCATGGGCTTGCAAAGAGTCAGACACTACTGAGCAAGTTTCACACACAATGAAATATATGATTAAGACGTGAGTTGGTCTCTTATAGTGATGGCAAAATCAAAAATTGAACATTAGTGCGTGATCACTTGTGTAGTCATGAATTCATTGTCTTACAAGCAGGTCTTGGATTTAAGAGAAAAAAAAAAGAAAGAGATGACTTTCCAAGTATCCTTTAAGCCTGTGTTGATAAACCAAGCCAGTATTCTCTATAAAATCCTAATTGCCTCATAATCTCCCTCAGGCTCAGGTCATTCTAGGTATCGTGTCCCAGCAAAGTTATTTTCCAACAATGGTGGATCCCATTCCGTCTCTGTGCATAAAGTTGTTTAAAGCAAATTTGGAACTAGGCTTTTGACAGCTTAGGAGGTGGTACTTTACTACAATGTCTATAAAGTGGCTGTCATTAAAAAAAAGACTACCAAATGTCTGTATGAAAAAGGTACTGAAATTCTGTGCTTGTACAGAAGACCAAAATGGTCAGATGTTAAGGGAGGCTCAAGCTGGCCACAGGATTTCTATAGAACTAGCTTAGGAGCTCTGGCCTGGTGCTGGAAGAGACTGACCTTGTTCATAGCCCACTGCTCCTGAGCAAGCTGGGAAAGAGGAAAGGTAATGTTGCTCTGGCTTGCTGAAATGGGTCAAAGTCAGGAAAGAGTGGGAGATAAGGATACTTGTGGAAAGGGTAGGGAAGAGAGAACTGAAAGAAATAAGTGGACATTTGTTGAGTTATATGGAGAAGATAAACATTTTAAAGTAATGAATACAATAGCCATGGGCAGTAATCTTCTGTGATGGCACAATCTTAGTATTACTTGGCTCAGAGTATGTGTGTCATATTGGCCTCAGTCTCTTCAACTCTAAAATAAGGGGACTGTACTAGTGGCTATTTGCAATCCCTTCCAGATCCAATATTCTGTAATTCTACGGTGGAAATGATGCAGCATCAAATTACAGTTTGCTTGGTTCAAATGACAGAGAGGATGCTAACTTGGACCATGGTGATCAACACCACTTATTCACATAAGTGAAGCCCCATTACATTGTCTCAGATGAACAGCTATATAACTGACCCAAAAGAATTAGAGATTGCTGCTTTTCAGGGGCAACATATTTACCAAAGATATATTAGTATATAAATAAGCAGAATGAAGTTTCATTCATTACAAGTGTATTTCCCAGAACACAATAGTTAAAGCAACAATAAAATTTTCTTCTGATGAATGTGGCCAAGGTTGAAAGGAAATGGGACTCAAGATCTCAGCTCTGCTGCTCCTTCTCTGGTAGATGGAAAGAAAGGAATGATTTCAAGTGACTACCTATAGAGGGGTGTCCAGACAAACTATCTATCCACCATCAACACTACCGCCCATCCTGAACAAAACATAAATTGGAAATCAGATTAAAATGAGCATTAATAACAGGTCTGAGGAAAAAGTCAGAAACAGACACATTATGGACTGGGTGGGGAGAACCATGGATAGAAAGAGCCAGTCCTATCATTTTACCTTAGTAATGATGTTATGAGCAAAGTTATTGAATGAGTGTTTATGTATAAGACTCTTGGCATTTTTAGCAAAAGCCAGTGGGAATCACCTTTTTTTCTTTTTCTTACCATCTCCTTTTTATGGGTCTCTGTTCAGTTCTGCCAGTATTAGGATTCCAGGGTATGGCACTTAGGATATTCAGGAGACAGAAAGGCTGTCCACATCTCTTTGAGTAGTGAGAGAATGCCAACTACATTGGCTGAAACCTACATTCATCCACTTATTTGTTCATTGATTGAATCAAAGTTTGTGCTGGGCCTGGTGCTGGGCATTGCTGTAAAATTACAAACAAGGCAGAAATGGCCCCATGCCCTAGAAAGCTTATCTTCTAGATAATAATACAGTAAAAATAAAAAGAATCACACAAATAAAATTGAGATGTGATTATAAGGGAAATTTTGCTATGAACCTAAAACTGCTCTAAAAAACAAAATCTTTAATTAAAAAGTGAGTTGCAAGTGTGCATATTTAGCTTTCCATCACAGTCAAGAGAGTTTTATTTATGTACCTGATTTGAGTGTCAGAGTTCCGTGCATGAGTTTGTTTACATACTCAATACGTAGGCACTCTATCTATTGAGGTAAAACTACTAAGGTTCCACCTGATACTGATCAATTTAAAGCATATGGCTGGTCTTCAAATGAAGACAGAGGGAAGCTATGCCATCTCAGGTCAAAACAAGATTAGACCTTCAGCAAGTTTTCTATGGAAAGCATCTGGTTAGAGGCATTTGATTATTTTGTGCTTTCAGTCATTTCCATGGACTCCCTCAAACTGCTCATGGATTGAGTGGATTTAGGGGAAATCTACTCTGAAAGGCTGAAGTGGTCACTGGGGATCCAAGATGGCTCTAAGATGCTGCATCTGGTGATCTTTCCTCTTTCCTCTTTCCTCAAATCACCTCCTTTGAGGCAAGCCCATTTATCAACCTAGAAGTGATATTTTCTAAGGTCAAGGTTTTATTTTGATAAAAATTAGCTCTTGGACCACCAGAATGCAATACTGTGGCTGGGAAGAATGCAGGTTTTTTTTTTTTCTTTAAGGAATCTCTAGGGTATCACTGGGTAAATCAGAAACAGACAGGAAAGCAGGTGCTGAGACATCAGGAAGCCACTTAGCTTGTCATATCTCCAACCTGAGTCTTTCGCAATGACTTTATACTTACCTCCTCTGAGGAGATAAGCCAAATAGATGGCACACTATGCTTATAAATCCAGGACTTTGTTTAGAGCACTTTGTCTTCTCATTTATAAAGGGGAGGGGAATGGGGAAGAAGCTGTCTGAATAATGCAGATTTATTAAAAAAAAAAACACAAGTCTTAATCATCTGTCTACGTCAGACAAAATTTGGGATGAATAATCTGAATAATTTCCTTATTACTTCATGTCATTATGTGCATGGGACAATCAAACAAACCCATTTCCTTTCATTTAGCTTCCTTTCAGCTTGAGAAATGGTGTACTCAGTTTAATGCACTGTTGGAAAGCCGAACAATCTCTTAATTTCCTGATTTCAACTCATTCAACAACATTTATGGAGCACCTACTGTGTGCCAGGAACTGACTTTTAAAATTCAAATGAGTCAGATTTAATATTTCAGTAGTGTAATTTCATGACTTTATACCTTTGTCAAACAATTATGAATGCACATATTTAGTTGAAAGGCTAATGGCATGGTAACAAGCAAGTGATTCTAGCCCAGCTGCGTGACAATTAAAACAACTGAAGTTGATTTTGTCAAACTTGGCCCTTAGTTGAGGATTGATTCTCAGGCTAGCTTGTGTGCCAGAACTGAAGCTACTAGCTCCAGCCTCCCTTTTCTCAAAAATTGCTGAATCCTGGGCCTTCTGTCTAAAGTTCTTGAGTCAACTTTACTACTGAATAAGTAAAGCCAGATTTTTGTCTGCATGCTCATGTGGACATGCTGCAGCTAGCAAAAATAGATGCAGGAAGTCATATTGCTTGCCTGCCATCCTTTAGCTGCTTCCTTTAGAAGCAGCTTCAAGCTTCTGAACAGTAAAAACCCTACACATTCCTAATATTTGTTGTTGCCATCATTCCCGAGGGTTTGGAAATGGAGAAGTAGCTCTGAGTAGGAACCAAGGTGGGAAGGAATGGGGTCCAGAATGACAAGTGGGAGAATCTCACTGAGAACCTTTGTGGACAGCCGTCATCCTTTCCCATCATTCTCTCCTGCTTGTTTGCTGCAATTGGGGATTTATACCCTTCAGCAACCATATGATTTTTGTCCCCCACCTTGCCCCAACTCACTGGGCATTCTAACTGGTTTCCTTTAGACACTGACCCTGGAACATTTTCCCAGTTTAGGTCAGCAGCACTGCTCTTGGTTGAACAATGTGTATACCACAGGCAGGCCCTTTTAAAACCTATCTTCTCCATTAAGACCTGAAGGCTAATAAATACCCCACTCAGTGAATAAGCACTGAAATATCCTTCCAATTCTTCCTATACTACTTACAGGCAAGATGGCAGCTGTTCACAAAGGTTCTCAGTGAGATTCTCCCACTTGTCATTCTGGACCCCATTCCTTCCCATCTTGGTTCCTACTCAGAGCTACTTCTCCTTCCCCAAGCAGGCAAATGATAGTTTCATTCACACTCAGCTAATGGAGACTTATATGACATTTCTTTTAGGTAGCTTTGCATTTTGAAAAAACTGTAGGGAATAGGAAAATCCTCAAGAGACAACACATATTTAGTAGGAGAATTTAATCCATGAGGAGATGAGGTAATTACGGATGGGGTGCTGTTCAACTATTTCACAAATCACAATACAATGGCTCAGCAGCTTTCTGGAGAAGGCAATGGCACCCCACTCCAGTACTCTTGCCTGGAAAATCCCATGGACGGAGGAGCCTGGTAGGCTGCAGTCCATGGGGTCGCACAGAGTTGGACACGACTGAAGTGACTTAGCAGCAGCAGCAGCAGAAGCACATGTCCAAAGACCAACAAGTAAAAGGATATAGCCAGACCACGACTTCAACAAGTCTGTAACTGGGCCCTGTGGATAGATTTCTGATCTCTACTGACAAGAGACTTCCCTTGTGCATTATTTCTAGACCTGTCTTTTAAATTAGAAATGTCTTATTTTTATTAGTAAGTACAACACATGCATAAAAGGGAGGCTTCCCTGGTGACGCAGTTGGTAAGGATTCCGCCTGCTAATGCCGGAGACAGGTTTGATCCCTGAGTCAGGAAGATTCCCTGGAGAAGGAATGGCAACCCACTCCAGTATTCTTGTCTGGGAAACCCCATGGACAGAGTAGCCTGGCGGGCTACAGTTCATGGGGTCACAAACAGTCGGACACGACTGAGCAACTAAGAACCCACGCACATGTTTTGGCCACACCTTGCAGCTTGCGGGATCTTACTTCCCCCACCAGGGACTGAAGCTGCACCCTTGGCAGTGAACCACTGGACTGCCTGGGAATTCCCTTCATATATTTAAAATAATAAAAATAAAAGAAACATACCTATAACCAGCACCAACCCTATACAACGAAACCGTTTCAGCGCGGCCCTGGCGAGGACGGGAAGCAGACGGCGGCAGCGTCGGAGGAACCGGCGAAGGCTGCGGGTTCCGGTTTTGCAGCCACTGCTCCTCCCCGACTCGTGGGCTGCGAGGCCTGGGTGGGGTCCTGCTGCGGTGGGCGGAGCCGCCTGGAGTGGAGTCCACCCTGGGGGCGGGCGGGCTGGTGGCGCAGCTACGTGCGGAGATTTCTGGGCAGTGTAGTGAGGAAGCCATTATTCACCTTGTCCTCATTCTGCATATTCTGTGTCGACAAGAGTGTGCTTGCGTGCGTGCTAAGTTGCTTCAGTCGTGTCCGACTCTGTGCAACCCTATGGACTGTAGGCTCCTCTGTCCATGGGATTCTTCATGCAAGAATACTGGAGTGGGTTGCCATTTTCTTCTCCAGGGGATCTTCCCCACCCAAAGATGGAACCTAGGTCTTTTACGTCTCCTGCATTGGCAGGCGGGTGACATCATTAGTGCCACCTGCCCAAATGAGAAGGAAATAGCAACCCTCTCCAGTATTCTTGCCTGGAGAATCCCATGGACAGAGGAGCCTGGTAGGCTATAGTCCATGGGGTGGCAAGAGTCAGACACGACTTAGCGACTAAACCACCACCCATCATAGCAGCAGAACAGTAGGGCGGAAATGGTATGTGTCATCCATACTCGGGCTTGGCCTTTCCAGGTGGTGCAGCGGTAAAGAATCTGCCTGCAATGCAGGAGAAGCAGGAGACACAGGTTCAATCCCTGGGTGGGGAAGATCCCCTGGAGGAGGAAATGGCAACCCCCTCCAGTATTCTTGCCTGGGAAATCCCATGGGGTCGCAAAGCTCAGTCACTCAGCCTCCTGCCATCCGCTTGCGGGCAGATTCCTCAGCTGGTGTTGCGCCCCCTCCACCCGCACACTGGGGGCGGAGGCAAAGCGGTGCCTCCAAGCAAACAGAGCAAAGAGAGTGTGCCTATGGATCGCCACAGTGACGAGTATAGTGAACGCAGGGAGAGGAACATCATGGCTGTGAAAAAGTGCTGCTTGATAAGCAGAAAGCACAGGATACGTGGCAAACAGTCAATCAGCTGAAGGAAGAGAATGAACGATTGGAAGCAAAAATTATATTGCTGACTAAGGAATTAAGTGTACTGAACGATTTCTTTCTTGAGCCAAACACACAGCCTTGCAGACAACGTGCAACCCAGTAGGACTGAAAACACGACAACTTCTGATAATGCAGGACAGTAGACCTCACCCCTTCCAAACTTCACAACTTGTGGCTTGAACGGTAAAAGTGTGACTACCTACACCACTCGCATAGGCGGCTGAACTGCCATTATTCAAAGATCCATTGAAGGTTGTTTTCTTGAATCAGCATTGAAGAGTTGATTAGCTAAAACTGTTAGCCCTGTAATTTGAATATTTGGTTTTAAATGATAAGGACTTTTGTGGGAATAAAAGACATTTTAAAGGTATGTGCAGTGAAGCAAAATTTGCTCAATCGTGTCTGACTCTTTGAAACCCCATGAACTGCAGCACGCCAGGCCTCCCTGTCCATCACCAACTCCCAGAGTTTACTGAAACTCATGTCCATTGAGTCGGTGATGCCATCCAACCATGTCATCCTCTGTCATCCCCTTCTCCTCCCGCCCTCAATCTTTCCCAGTATAAAGGTCTTTTCAAATGAGTTAGCTCTTCGCATCAGGTGGCCAATGGATTACATACTCCGTGGAATTCTCCAGGCCAGAATACTGGAGTGGGTAGCCTTTCCCTTCTCCAGGGCATCTTCCTAACCCAGGGATCGAACCCAGGTCTCCCGCATTGCAGGTGGATTCTTTACCAGCTGAGCCAACAGGGAAGCCCTTTAAAGGTATAAGTTTTTTTTAAAAATGCCCTGGACGTTGATGTTCTTCATAAATCCTGACTTCCCTTCCACTAAAAAAAAAAAAAATCACCCAGTTTCTGTGATGTCTTATGTAAGTTCTTGGCTAATAGTTTTCCTTCCCTCCCAAGAAAGAACCCTAATATCCTGAATTATATATTCATCATTCCAATACTTTCCATCATAGTTTTTCCATATATGTATGTACCTCTTGGGCTTCCCAGGTGGCACTAGTGGTAAAGAACCCGCCTGCCAATGCAGGAGATATAAGAGATGTGGGTTCAATCCCTGGGTCTGGAAGATCCCCTGGAGGAGGAAATGGCAACCTACTCCAGTATTCTTGCCTGGAGAATCCCATGGACAGAGGAGCCTGGTGGGCTATAGTCCATGGGGTCATGAAGAGTTGGGACAGGATTGAAGTGACTGAGCTCGCATGCATGTACCCCTTAAAATACAGTTTAATTTTTTCATATATTTGCTTTTATATAAACAGAATCATCCTGTGTGTATTCTTGCATGACCTGTTGTAGTTCGGTCTCATTAATTTTCTCTGCTTTATTTATTCTCCAGTGTTTGGATGTGACACTTCTGTATGCTTGTTTGACTGTTTTTAGCTGTTGTAATAACTTATATGGATATGATTCCTGGTGCACGTTTGTTTTCGAGTCTAAAATAGTGTAACTGGTAGGTCATATGCTGAGTGTAGGTACAACTCTACTGTGTAATGCCAAATGGTTTTCCACAGTGATTGTACCAACTTACACTCCATTACAGTGTAAAGAACTAAGTTCAGAGGAGTTGTTGTGGAAAACAAATACAACCAGTGGTAATTATACTACCCAACATCCCCATTTATCAGTAAAGTAGTCCACAACCTATCTAGTTTTATAGCTCATGGCTACAGCTTCAGGAAATATTCCAGCATTCAGAAAAATACACAGTACAAAAGCCCTTGAAAATGCATGATTTATGTTATGCACTATAACCCTTGAAAGGAAGAAGAAAAAAGGCAGATGACTGAGGAGAAGGTAAATACAACACCCCACCATTGTGTTCCATCCACTCCACTGCTTGAGTTTTTATTTATGTGTTTCTCATTTATGACAAAAAAATTTGAATGTGTAGATAATGATTTTTAATGAAAAAATTTCAAACAAACTACACAAAAACAATAGATTAAACATCTGTATATTCACCACCTAGATTTAACAAATGTTAACATTTGTTGCAACATTTCACATATTTTCTTAGATAGATAATAGTAGAATGATTCTATTACCAATTCTGACTTGAAGGAGAGTTTCCTACCATTCAAGTCAATTCTGAAGCTATCTACTGGGAGATAGGATTAGATCCCACAGGTTAATGGCTCAGTCCTGCAAGACTGTCCCCTCACCCCACATCAGGTGCCAATTTCAAGTCCAGATAGTCACATGTACTTCTGGCCTACTGGCTACAGATTGGCAGTTCCAACCTCTAATGCTGCAGGATTTGGGTTTGATTAATTTGGTGGAGCAGCTCACAGATCTCAGAGAAACATTTTACTTACTAAACTACCAATATCAAAACAGGTGGAAGAGATGTACCAGGCAAGGCGTGAGGGAGGAAGCGCCTAAGACACCACTCTCCCCAGAGTTAAACGTGTTTACCAACCCAGAAGCTCTCTAAACCCTATCCTTTTGAGTTTTTATGGAGACTTTACTACATAAGCAAGCTTGATTAAATCATTGGTCATTGGTGACTGAATTCAATATCTAGTCCTTCTCTACACCCTAGAGAAACTGAAAGTTTCAACCCTCTATTCATGAGATTGGCTCCACTGGCAACCAACCCCCATCCTTAGGTGCTTCCCAAGTCACGTCATTAACAAACCAAAGATACCCTTATTGTTATCATTGCTTAGGAAATTCCAAGGGTTTAAGAAGCTGGGTGACTGAAACAAGACCAAATATATATTTATTATTAGAAGTCACAATATCACAGGTGGATATGAAATAAAATATTTCCTTAAAAGTGAATCCCCTTCATAATCCTCTCCTATCCATTCTCCTCCCACTCCCTCTTTTCCCCAGAAGTAACCTCTCTCCCGGAAGTTGTTGCATGTCTCTTCTTTTACTTTTAGGTACATATATATGTGCCTGGGGTTCCCTGGTGGCTCAGTAGGTAAAGAATCTGCCTGCAATGCAGGAGAGCCCGGGTTTGATCCCTGGGTTGGGAAGATCCCCTGGAGAAGGAAATGGCAACCCACTCCAGTATTCTTGCCCGGAAAATCCCATGGACAGAGGAGCCTGGCGGGCTATAGTAGTCCAGGGTCACAAAAGTCAGACACAACTTGGTGACTAAACTACCATGTATGTGCCCATAAACTATAAATGATTTTTCATTCACTTAAAATTTTACACAAGTTGCATCATGTTGTATCTATCATTTGGGAATATATTTTTTAATTCAACATTAAGTTTTGGACATTTGTCAATGTAGTATACCACTACCTCTTTAATTGTTACTCTGTGTATTATTCCATTATGTGAGGATACCACAATGTATTTATTCATTCTTTTATTTATGTGGGGCTTTTTGGTTCTTCTCTGTTTTCAGAAACACTGCAAAGAAGATACCAGTGCACTTCCTGAAGTTTTCAATTGCGTACCCAGAAGGGAAATAACAAGACTGCCAAGAGCGAACACTTCCTGCTTTATTACAGGTTGCCACATTGCTCTCCACCCTGACTGTGCCAATGTTCTCTTTCTCCAGAAGAGTATAAACATGCCTGCTTTCCTCTCCTCATAACTTCCCTTCTCAGAGTGCAGACTATGAGGGGATGGGGAATAGTGGCCTGAGGAGTAAGGAGAAACTAGAGAGTTGGAAAGGGCTACATCACCAGGTGACTTGCCAAACACTCTAGGAGCTGGATCCTATTCAGAGAACCCATTGAAAAGGTTTTCATCAGGAGAATGTCATGATCAATTTTCCCTTAAGAGAGACGACAGGAGCCAACATGGAGAATGGATCAGGGTGGGAAGGCAGACTTTAGAAAAGGCCTTTGGAATAGGGAGGGATTGAGGGCTACTCAAATGTATCCTCATTTCGCTAAATCTCTTTGTTTTGTTTTTCAATGAAAACGATAAATTCTGGTTCCCACGTTAATTGATTTTCCTCTAGTGGCACTTCAAGGTCCTAAAGTTCTAGCCTAAAGGAAAAGAGAACAGGTTTTGCTTCCACTGTCTGGCAGTTTTATAAAGGACACATACTGTGCAGAAGAGACATACAGCCTGTCAGTTGCACAAACCAATAAACACACCTTTATTGCTAATTACCATTTTCTTTTTGTGCTACTGTTTGCCAAATGGCAATGAAAGCTGAAGCACAGATGCTCATTAACATCCTTCTTGATTTACTGACAATTCAGCACTGACAGTTTAATAAGCTGAGGACTCAACCCAAAGATTCTTTGTCACTGCATTTTGGGGGCGGTGTCTTCCCTCACCTCTTGAACTGAGCAGCCTGTTCATATTTGTAACAGCTGCACCAAAAATATTAGTGTTTTAAATTTATGTTGCATATTTTTAATGAAAAACTCAAAACATGTCTCCTCTGTAAGGGAGCAATATTTGCCACCTCGATATTATATGTCTCTTTGGGAAGAGGATTCATTTCGGCTGATTAATTTTAAGGCCCAAAAGACTCAGGAATAACCTTTGACCCTCCCCCGAAGCCTGAAAGAATATAGACAGAAGAGCTGTTCCAGGAAGTGTTATCACCATAGCTAACTAGCTGTGTTGACAGGAAGAAATCCAGCAAACTCTGCTTATTAAAATTCATCTCCATGTCCCATTGTCTCTGGCTGGCCCAGCATCCATTTATTTACCAAACATTCCCTTTTTCATCTCAATGTCACTTGTCTTCCTCATCTTTGAAGTTCCAAACCACACCCCCAATATCCTCTTTTGTCTTTAATGGAAGATGATATTTTAAGGTAAAGGCTTTGAACATTTTGATGAATTATTTGGTTTTCCTGGGTCTCTCCCATGTGTACACATTATTAAACTTCTATTTGATTTTCTCCTGTTAATCTTTTTCATGTCAATTTAATTCTTATACGACTCAGAAGATCCTGGAAGGGTAGTACTAAGTCACTTCAGTTGACCCCATGGACTATAGCCCACAAAGTTCCTCTGTCCATGGGATTCTTCAGGCAAGAATACTGGAGTCAGTTGCCATTTCCTTCTCCAGGGGATCTTCCTGACCCAGTGATCAAACCTGCATCTCTTGCATTTCCTGCATTGGCAGGAGGATTCTTTACCACTAGCACCACCTGGGAGAGGAAAAATTTTCTTCCTCTTTGACATTCTCATTCTTTAATTTACCTTCACAATAAAATCTATGGACAAGAAAGAGGTTTTATGGACCTCATTTCCCATAAGGAGAAGCTGGAGAGTATGCGCAAATGATGTTTAAACTTATTTGACCTGTTTACAGCTGAGTAGAGAGAGCAAAAAAGTGCTTATTTCTTTATCTGAGAAATAAGGACTTCTTTTTCCCACAGTTTTATTGAGATGTAATTAACATATTGCATTACTTTCAGGTGTACAACATAATGATTAGGTGTATGTATTTACTGACAAATGATTATCACGATAAGTTTAATTAACCTCCATCATTTCAGGGATTTTCCTGGTGGTCCAGTGGTTAAGACTCCGTGCTTCCAGTGCAGGGGACCTGGGTTTGATCCCTGGTCGGAGAACTAAGATCCCACATGCTGCACTGCAAGGTCAGACAAAACATCCATCACGCCACACAATTACAATGATTTTTCTTGTGATGAGAACTTTTAAGATCTATTCTCTTAGCAACTTTCAAATATACAATACAGTATTATTAACTATAGTCACCATGCTGTATGTTATATCCCCAGAACTTATTCATCTTATAACTGGAAGTTTGTGCCTTTTAACCCCCTTCACCATTTTCCCTCATGCCCACTCCCCTCAACCCTCTACCTCTGGCAACCATTCATCTGTAAGAGGCTTCTGGAAAGTGGAGCTTAACCATACTTGTGGATTGCTGGATGGAGAAATATTGAATGTGATAGAATAAACTCTTTTTGAACCCATCTTAAATGGCTGATCTATCATAAGAGCTTCACATTTATTCATCTGGGAGGAGGGATCCCAGAGCAAGATCAGGCCTCAGCAGATGTTGCTGAGACAATATGAAAAGCATTGTTCTCTTCACTCTGCTCTGTTCTTGACAGTTCGTTCTTTATGTTGGAGACAGGAGATAGTTTCATATTGGCCAATTTGTAAATCCTCTGACATTTGATGACCCCATAGAAGGAATATCTTAAAATATGTTTCTTTTTCTTTTTGTTCACTATAAATTCCCCTTTCACACATATTCACTCAACACATGATATTAAATCTATATTGAATTTGGTCAATATAGGGTCACTGCTTACTTTTCCCTGGTGTAGGAGATACCAAGTCATATATGCTGGTTGTTTAATAGTTGCTAACATTTCCTGGTTGATATCTTCATCTAAGATATTTAAAAAACACTAAATGTAAGGTCCAGATGATATAAGCACTTATACACATCAGGGAAGAATTGTGGTAATAGTAGTAGTGACCAGCTTTTTTACAGATTATTTTCTACAACTCAAGTCTCCCATTGGGACTGATTTGGGACTTTCCTTTTAATAAAGTTAGTCATGTCTGACTCTGTGCGACCCCATAGACAGCAGCCCACTAGGTTCCACTGTCCCTGGGATTTTCCAGACAAGAACACTGGAGTGGGTTGCCATTTCCTTCTCCAATGCATGAAAGTGAAAAGTGAAAGTGAAATCGCTCAGTCATGTCCGACTCTTCGAGACCCCATGGACCGCAGCCTACCAGGCTCTTCCGTCCATGGGATTTTCCAGGCAAGAGTACTGGAGTGGGTTGCCATTGCCTTCTCTAAACAAAGTTACTAGTAGATGCTAAGTCTTTTATACTCTTTTCTTTGTGTAAAACCACCAGGAAATGACAAAGGAGAGACAGAGGCACCCAGTCTCTAAAAATCCTTAGACACACAAAAACTTGCATGCACATGTTCAGAGAAGCTTTATTGCTAATAGCCCCAAACTAGGGGCAAACAAATGTCCCTTCATGGATAAGCGGTTAAGCAAACTCTGGTACATCCATACTGTGAAATTCTACTCAGCAATAAAAAGAAAAGGCTATTTGTAGTACAGAGTAACTTGGATGGATTTCAGATACATTATGCCTAGTGTCCAAAAAAGCCAATCTCAAGATGTTGTATCCTGTATGATTTTATTTATATAATATTCTTGAAATGACAAAATTATAGAGATGGAGAACAGATGAGCAGTTGTTAGGAGTTCGATATGGTAATGAATGGTGTGGGGAGCAGTGTGTAACTATAAAGAAGTATATAAAGAAGAACTATAAAGAAGAATCTTTGTGAAGATGGAATAGTTAGTTCTCTTTCATGGTTCTGGAGGTGATTATATTTAGTAAAATCACCAATGTCATTTCTGCTTTTGATGTGTATGTGTGTTCAGTTGTTCAGTCATGTCCAACTCTTTGCGACCCCATGGACTGTAGCCTGCCAGGTCCTCTGTCCATGGGATTCACCAGGCAAGAATACTGGAGTGGGTTGCCATTTCCTACTCCAGGGGATCTTCCAACCCAGGGATCAAACCTGCATCCCCTGAATTGGCAGTGGATTCATTACTATTGTGCTACCTGGGTGATTTTGGTACTATAATATAGTTATCTAAGATGTAAACCATCTTAGGGAACTGAGTGAAGGATACCCTGGGCCTTTCTTTACTATCTTTGTAACTTCCTGTGGGTCTGTAATTATTTCAAAATAGAAAGTTAAGAAAATAAAATACAGATTTGAAAACTAAAAGGATTCTTTAAAAATGTAGAACAGTTTCTCGAAAACATTATATTTAATCACACTTTAGTTTTAACCAGATACAACAGAGTATTTAAATGTCATAATAATTTCAAATGGAAAAATCTTATGTTCCAAAAATATTCAGTCATAGCTTAATCAATTGAATTCTCTTAAATTGTTGTTATTTATTTATTTTTTAACTCTGCTCCAGCAGTGTGAGTATTCTCTGATTTTTTTCACTTAGAACCATTCACATATAACCTGGTCTCCTTACTTTAAGTTGAGAATGAATTGAGCATGAAAGGAAATGGCATCCAGTATTCTTGCCTGGGAAATCTCATAGACAGAGGAGCCTGGGGCCACATCCATGGGGTTGCAAAGAGCCAGACATGACTTAGCAACTAAACAACAATGACAACTGATCAAGAGCTCTTCCAAACTGGCAAAGGAATCTTACATATAGTTGGATGGAGGGGATTGGACCATGCATTTATGCTGAATGGACAGCATGATGTCACCAGGTGGCAGTAGAGTATTATGACCATCAAATAAGAAATGAATATTAGACTTTAAATAGTTGCTAAGAAAAACTACTAAAACCCTGAATATTCCCCATATTCTCTAACAATGCTAACATATATTTCAATTGCATAAAATATATGTACAATTTTTTAAAAATATACGTACAATTTTGACCAGAGAATAACAGAGTCAGGTTAAGATGTATAAGCTTGGGAGATAGCTTGGCTGACTCAAAAGCTAAGAGACTCACTGACACATGCTAACCTTGCAGGGTATGCAGTTCATGACTCAGGAAAACTCATGCCTCAGTAAAGTCACAGACTGTTATGTGCCATTAATATTTGGGTCTTCTGTGGATATTTTAAACTTTGAATTTTAAATCCTCAAACCCCAAAGATTTGCTCTACTTAGCTTAGGGGAAAGCATTGGATTAAGAGATTAGTTTTTCTCTAGTTTCAAGTATAAAAAATAGAATTCTGTATTAGCCAGCTAAATTAACAAATTTAAATCAGTGTTTAGTCACTCAGTCGTGTCCAACTCTTTGTGACCCCATGGACTGTAGCCCACCAGGTTCCTCTGTCCACGGGATTTCCCAGGCAAGAATACTGGAGTGGGTTGCCATTTCCTTCTCCAGGGGATCTTCCCAACCCAGGGATTGAACCCAGCTCTCCCACATTGCAGGCAGACTCTTTTACTGACTGAGCCAACCAGGGAATCAATAAAGTATATGTCTTTTAGAGAAAACACTTTAAAATGAATCAGTGTTCATGTACAATTATACAACTACTTCAGTAAACACAGTTACTAAAATGCTTATAGAATCAGAAATTGCATTAATAATGACAACCCAGGGACCAATGAAAGTCATATCATATGTTTGAATATTTTAAAAGGCTGACAGAAATTCATGAAGTTCAAGGAATTGAATATTTTTGTTCTGATTAAATGTAAAGAAACATGTAATAGCAGACTTTAACTCTCCAGAGAAATTTGCTTTGTGTTTTTCAAGAATGTTGGAAGAGATGGAAGAAGCTACAAACACAGATTTCAGGTCAATCTAAGAGAAAACCTTTGAATGAATAGACCTTTGGTCTGATTGGTGGGATAGTGTGCTGTAGGAAATAACAAAGTCTCTCCATTTATGGGAGCTTTCAAACGGAAACTCAAACCCAGGTTTCCAGTCAGAGATACTGTGATACTCAAACACTCAAGTTTTATTTTATCTTTTTATGATCTCCTTTACCTCATCCACACTTTGTAATAAAAATAGCTAATAACACTATTAAGCACTCATTATCTGTCAGGCACTTTTCTAAGTGCTTTTCATATCTTCACTTATCAGATATTTATTGAACAACTGCATTTGCCAGGAGTAATTTTAGGTACTGGGGATGTAGCAATGAAAAGAACAAATAAAGTGCCTCTCAAGTTGCTTGTATTCTACTGAAGGAAGAAAGATGATAAATAAAATATCAGATGGTGGTAAGAGCATTGAAGAAAAATGAAGCAAATCAACGGATGGAAAATGACAGGGAAGGAAGTTCTCTTAGACTGGTAGGCTAAGGAAGGCCTCTCTGATTAAGCAACATTTGAGCATAGGCTACAATGAAGTGAGAGAGAGAGAGAGAGAGCGCCAGGTGGAGTTTTGAAGGAGGCTGGAGCTTGCTTGATATGTTCAAGGCACAGAAAGGTGGCTTTGATTTCTGCCTAATCTAACACCTCATCAGTCCTGGGTGTTCATTGGAAAGACTGATGTTGAAGCTGAAATTCCAATACTTTGGCCACCTCATGCGAAGAGCTGACTCATTTGAAAAGACCCTGATGTTGGGAAAGATTGAGGGCAGGAGGAGAAGGGGACGACAGAGGATGAGGTAGTTGGATGGCATCACCGACTCAATGGACATGGGTTTGGGTGGACTCCGGGAGCTGGTGATGGACAGGGAGGCCTGGTGTGCTGCGGTTCATGGGGTCACAAAGAGTCGGACACGATTGAGTGACTAAACTGATTGATTGATTGCAGACTCCCATTCTTGAAATACTTCAGCCATACTTGATTTCGTTCAGTGTGTCAAAATCATCTCTCTGAGCTTTTTCATGTGTGTATTCTTTGCCATAAGCACTATACTTAATACAAGTAAATGCTATGTAAATAGCTGTAAATACAATGTAAATGTTATGTATATAGTTGCCACATAGGCAAATTCAAGTTTTGATTTTGGAACTTTTTAGAATTTTTTTTCCAAATTTTTAAAATCCATAGTTCGTTGAATCAGTGGATGTGGCATCTAGAGATAGAGATGGCCAACCATATACCTTGCTCATGTTTTATCTTGTAGGGCCTTCTAAGTATCTGGCAAAACATGGCTGCTCAATATATGTTTTTACTCAATAAATTAATGGATATCGTAGGTCCCTGAGAACAAAGAGTTGATTGATTCTGGGAACAATTTGTTCCTCTACTCCAGAAGCAGTGTTCATATGTATAGTAGCATATATTTTGTGTTTGTCTTTTGGTATATGGAAGTTGAACTTGGGGGAATGTGTGGTGAATGTTGTGAAGCAGAGCCAGAATAAAGAAGAAAAAGGACAATGTGGCTCAGGACATTTTCTTCTTTGCAGATTTCTGCTGACAACTAACTCTGTGTACTTGTAAGCTTCAGTGTGAGAAAATTTCTTTGAAAAGAAAGACATCATGGAAATTTAAGGTATCAAAATTACTTTCACTTAAAGGAGCAATTTCACATCTGATGCTAGAAATTACAGCCTATGATTTCCAGCCATTCCCTGAAATAAGATGTGAATTTGGTCATTATTGACTTGATATGATTTTCTCAAATATGTCTGACACTTTCAGAGGTTTTAGAGGTTGAGTTCTGCCTTCCCTTTCTTTCTGTCAGAATCTTTATATGCCCCCTTTCCATGTATCAGATGTCTCCAAATCACTTTACTCAGATTGTTCTCCCCTCAGCTTTGATTCAGTTGGATATTTTCCACCATCTGGTTTCAGGCTTTTAAATGGGTATCTGGAGGCTAATATTTCCACATTCTAGTAAGAAATGGTAATTAAAAAATATGTTGCTTTTATTACCCTGTGGTGACTGAAGGAAACCATCAGCAAACAGCACTACATTTTCTCTTATTTTAATGCAGCTGCATATCAATCAGATTCTCAGCTACTTGTGGATTCCTTTTTTCTGCTAGGTTAATGCAAAGATTAGATTTGCCAACAAACAGGATATATAGTTTCCTGCAAGTCACAAAAACTAGGACAAATTTGCCAGCTCCAGTGCTAAATCTTCAATTGGGTCTATGGCTCTCCAGGGAAGTTATTCTTCCTTGGGTTAGCAGGGAGAATGGCATGTTATGATCATTTGTCCTAACCAGAACATAGGTATGATAAAAGAAATTATGTACATCTCTATTTATCTGAATATCTATACAGCAACTGACATAATTTATGTACTGTTTTGACAATAACCACTTCAACAATAATTACTACTCAAGGAAACTGGGAAATGAAAATAAATGATTACATTATGTGGAAATGACACTTAAGTCATGCTCAGCTCTGAGATATTATAAACAGAATTAGGTATTTGGCTAAACATCAGTAACACTCGTATCAACGATTTTCTAGAAGAGTCCAAAATAAATTACACCATGAACAAGAAATAGATTTCACAATAATTGAGTAAGGAAAAGACTATCTCTTCAGTAGAAATTCTGGTATCTGGTGGCCT
Organism: Odocoileus virginianus; assembly: GCF_023699985.2. NCBI lineage: Eukaryota > Metazoa > Chordata > Mammalia > Artiodactyla > Cervidae > Odocoileus > Odocoileus virginianus. Next base: position 9,528,665 of record NW_027224263.1, on the reverse strand, counting down.
GTCTCTAAAACACTTTTGCTGCGGCTGACTTCCACTCTTACCCCTACCATTTACCTCTTGCTTGAATCCTTATAATAGATAACTGAGCGACTCAACTGAACTGAACTGAACATGTAAACTTGAATGGGACCGTCAGTGAGCAAGCTAGCTAAGTTGCTTCAGTCACGTCTGACTCTTGTGACCCTATAGACTGTAGCCCGCCAGGCTCCTCTGTCCATGAGATTCTCCAGGCACAAATACTGGAGTATATTGCCATACTTTTATTATCTATCATTATCTATTCTATTAATTTCTCTGCTTTTCATATCCCATCCACCTCTGGGCTGACCAGGCTTGCTGCTATATAAATGCAATTGTTAAGAAAGCTTAGGGGCAAAAAAAAAAAAAAAAAAAAAAAGAAAGCTTAGGGGCTTTCAAGGTGGCACTAGTGGTAAAGAACCCACCTGACAATGCAGGAGACTGAGACTTGGGTTTGATCCTTGAGTCGGGAAGATCCCCTGGAGGAGGGCATGGCAACACACTCTCCAGTATTCTTGACTGGAGAATCCCATGGACAGAGGAGCCTGGCGGGCTACAGTCTACAGGGTTACAATGAGTCAGACGTGACGAAGCAACTTAGCTAGCTTGCTCGTTGACGGTACCGTTCAAGTTTACATGTTCAGTTCAGTTCAGTTCAGTTGAGTCGCTCAGTCGTGTCTGACTCTTTGCGACCCCAGTAGGGCTTCCCTGTCCATCACCAACTCTTGGAGCTTGCTCAAACTCATGTCCATTGAGTCGGTGATGCCATCCAACCATCTCATCCTCTGTCATCCCCTTCTCCTCCTGCCTTCAATCTTTCCCAGCATCAGGGTCTTTTCCAATTGAATCAGTTCTTTGCATCAGGTGGCCAAAGTATTGGAGCTTCAGCTTCAGCATCATCTCCTTCCAATGAATATTCAGGGTGATTTCCTTTAGAATTGACTTGTTGGATCTCCTTTCTGTCCAAGGGACTCTCAAGAGTCCCCCAACACCACAGTTCAAAAGCATCAATTCTTCAGTGCTCAGCTTTTTAAAGAAAGCTCTCTAACTCTCACATTGATACATGACTACTAGAAAAACCATAGCTTTGACTAGATGGACCTTTGTTGGCAAAGTGATGTCTCTGCTTTTTAACATGCTATCTAGGTTGGTCATAGCTTTTCTTCCAAGGAGCAAGCATCTTTTAATTTCATGGCTGCAGTCACCATCTGCAGTGATTTTGGAGCTCAAGAAAATAAAGTCTCTCACTGTTTCCATTGTTTCCCCATCTATTTGCCATGAAGTGATGGGACCAGATGCCATGATCTTAGTTTTCTGAATGTTGAGTTTTAAGCCAACGTTTTCCCACTCTCCTCTTTCACTTTCATCAAGAGGCTTTTCAGTTCCTCTTCACTTTCTGCCACAAGGGTGGTGTCATCTGCATATCTGAGGTTATTGATATTTCTCCCAGCAATCTTGATTCCAGCTTGTGCTTCTTCCAGCCCAGCGTTTCTCATGATGTACTCTGCATATAAGTTAAATAAGCAGGGTGACAATATACAGCCTTGACGTACTCCTTTCCTGATTTGGAACCAGTCTGTTGTTCCATGTCCAGTTCTAACTGTTGCTTCTTGACCTGCATACAGATTTCTCAGGAGGCAGGTCAGGTGGTCTGGTATTCCCATCTCTTTCAGAATTTTCCACAGTTTGTTGTGGTCCACACAGTCAAAGCCTTTGGCATAATCAATAAAAAAGTAAATGTTTTTCTGGAACTCTCTTGCTTTTTCGATGATCCAGTGGATGTTGGCAGTTTGATCTCTGGTTCCTCTGCATTTTCTAAATTCAGCTTGAAGTTCACAGTTCATGTACTGTTGAAGTCTGGCTTGGAGAATTTTGAGCATTACTTTGCTAGCATGTGAGATGAGTGCAATTGTGAGGTAGTTTGAGCATTCTTTGTCATTGCCTTTCTTTGGGATTGGAATGAAAACTGACCTTTTCCAGTTCTGTGGCCACTACTGAGTTTTCTAAATTTTCTGGCCTATTGAGTGCAGCCCTTTAACAGCATCATCCTTTAGGATTTGGAATAGCTCAACTGGAATTCCATCACCTCCACTAGCTTTGTTCAAGTTTACATGTAGAACACCTTATTGGTTGGAAGGACTTGAGACAAATATTTTAATTTTATTTGATAAATTTGTAAAATATGATATAGTATGCATTTTGCTCTCCCAACTCCATCTCATCAATGCAAAGGCAAGGGTATCATTCTGTACTTACCACCTTCAAGGTACAGTTATGACAGAAATTCAAACAGAAAAGAATCAATTCTCAGCTTTTGAGTTTCCAAAGAGATTTCCAAATACGCTTTGAAGTTCATCAGAGAGGTAGCAACTTACAAGAACAGGTTTGTTAATCTCAAACTTTCCGGCTTTTGATTTTTAAAACATAAAAGTTCAAAGAAGTCAGGCTAAGAAAATACATATTAAGAAAAAAAGACAGACAAATCATGAATGTAATGCATTTACCCTAGAACAGATGAGAAAACCCCAAATTATCTGAGTTTACTCTGAATTCACTAGATTAAGCCTATCCCCATAGGGCAAAACAAAGGTTCAAGTTGAACATGCATAACAATTATAGACACATGAAAGACCTTTTGCACATCTAAGTTGCATATTGAATGACATTTTAAGCAGTTAGGTATACAAATCCCTTGAGATATATATATATATATATATATAATCTGAAAAATAACGCTTTAGTTAATGATAAGCCCCACTCATATTATCCAGTCCTCTAATGGAAAAAATCATTGTACTGATACCATCCTAAGTCAACTAATTCAATCAGACAATATTTTTCCAGTCTTAAGAGATGCTGTCTATCTTCTTATATAATATTAGTTTTCTGAACTAACAGTCAAGACATTTTGCAATGTTAACTAACAAAATCCTAAGGAAATTCAGGGCTACAGAGACTATTAAGGAATCAGCCAATACTTTTTTCTGAGTCAGGTTTGACATTTTTCTCCTTGTGGATGTGCTGCTTTCCCCATTTATCTTATCATAGTTAAACTTGTGAAGCTGTAACAGATTTTAATTCTTTACTTTCCTCCATCTATTTTCTCACCAGGTAATAAACCTCTACAGAGTTACACCCAGTGTCATCTGGGTGCCTTTGGACAACTTACTGATTTCCCCAGGACTCAGTTTCTTTGCCTATAAAATGGCCATAGTAGAAAGTGCTGAACAAGCAAACTAGCACTTGTAAAGTTATGGTCAGGAAAAGAGACTGTGGTAGAGACATGTTGGATGATGACCCTGAAAACAATAAAAACATTTGGAGAGCTATAAAGATTTAGTAGATACTCAATATATGTACTGAGATATGTATATATAAAGATGTGGCCAGAATTATAATTATAGCTAATATTCCTTGTTTACTATGTGTAAACAGCAAGTTAAATGACTACACATTATCTCATTTAATCCTCACAACAACCCTGTCAAGTTTTAACTTTTATCATTCCCTGTTGATGAAGAAGGGAAGTTTCTTCTTCTTCCAGATAAAGTTTCTTCTTCTTCCAGATGAAGAAACAAAGGCTGAAAGAAGATAAATAATTTGTCTTAATTTTCACATCTAGTAAATGGTATATTGTGAGTCTAGCCCTGGCAAGCTTTATCAACTACTAGACTTCACTGCCTCACCAACATTCTTTTTTTTAAATTAAATAATTTTATTTATTTATTTTTGGCTGTGCTGAGTCTTCTTTGTTGGGTGGGCTTTTCTCTAATTGTGGCGAGCTACTCTCTAGTTGCAGTGCACAGGTTTCTCATTGTGGTGGCTTCTCTTGTTGCGGAGCATGGGCTCTAGAGCACATGGGCTCAGTAGTTGTGGTTCCCAGGCTCTAGAGCACAGGCTCAATAGTTGTGGCACACCAGCTTAGTTGCTCCTTGGCATGTGGGATCTTCCCAGATCAGGGATCAAACCCACGTCTCTGCACTGGCAGGCAGCTTCTTTACCACTGAGCCACCAGGGAAGCCCCTACCATCATTCTTAAGTAAAGCTCCTCATCTTTACCGGTTCAGTTCAGTTCAGTCCCTCAGTCGTGTCTGACTCTTTGAGACCCCATGAACCACAGCAGGCCAGGCATCCCTGTCCATCACCAACTCCCAGAGTTTACCCAAACTCATATCCATTGAGTTGGTGATACTATCCAACCATCTCATCCTCTGTCGTCCCCTTCTCCTCCTGCCTTCAATCTTTCCCAGCATCAGGGTCTTTTCAAATAAGTCAGCTCTTCGCATCAGGTGGCCAAATATTGGAGTTTCAGCTTCAACATCAGTCCTTCCAATGAACACCCAGGACTGATTTCCTTTAGGATGGACTGGTTGGATCTCCTTGCAGTCCAAGGGACTCTCAAGAGTCTTCTCCAACACCACAGTTCAAAAGCATCAATTCTTCTGTGCTCAGCTTTCTTTATAGTCCAACTCTCACATCCATACATGACTACTGGAAAAACCATAGCCTTGACTAGATGAACCTTTGTTGGCAAAGTAATGTCTCTGCTTTTTAATATGCTGTCTAGATTGGTCATAACTTTCCTTCCAAGGAGTAAGTGTCTTTTAATTTCATGGCTGCAATCACCATCTGCAGTGACTTTGGAGCCCAGAAATAAAGTCTGACACTGTTTCCACTGTTTCCCCATCTATTTGCCATGAAGTGATGGGACCAGATGCCATGATCTTAGTTTTCTGAATGCTGAGCTTTAAGCCAATTTTTTCACTCTCCTCTTTCACTTTCATCAAGAGGCTCTTTAGTTCTTCAATTTCTGCCATAAGGGTGGTGTCATCTGCATATCTGAGGTTATTGATATTTCTCCCAGCAATCTTGATTCCAGCTTGTGCTTCATTCAGCCCAGCGTTTCTCATGATGTACTCTGCATATAAGTTAAATAAGCAGGTGACAATATACAGCCTTGACGTACTCCTTTTCCTATTTGGAACAAGTCTGTTATTCCATGTCTATTTCTAGCTTTTGCTTCCTGACCTGCATACAGGTTTCTCAAGAGGCAGGTCAGGTGGTCTGGTATTCCCATTTCCTTCAGAATTTTCCACAGTTTATTGTGATCCACACAGTCAAAGGCTTTGGCATAGTCAATAAAGCAGAAATAGATGTTTTCCTGGAACTCTCTTGCTTTTTTGATGATCCAGCGGATGTTGGCAATTTGATCTCTGGTTCCTCTGCCTTTTCTAAAACCAGCTTGAACATCTGGAAGTTCATGGTTCACATATTGCTGAAGCCTGGCTTGGAGAATTTTGAGCATTACTTTACTAGCGTGTGAGATGAGTGCAATTGTGCAGTTAGTTTGAGCATTCTTTGGCATTGCCTTTCTTTGGGATCATCTTTATAATTCCTCTTAATTCCTCTTTTTTATTCATGTTTTTTTATCTTCTGTTATGTAAATTGAATTTCACTTCTTAACTTTGGTGCTCCTAATTTTCTTTATCAATCTCATTTCTGCTTAGACTTGTTGACTTTTTCATTTCTGGTGGTTCTTTTTGCCCCTGAAATCCTCTCTACTGCTTTGGGTGCAAACACCACGAGATATTCTTTTGTGTTCTCTATTCACTTGTCTCTGTTTGTCTTTTTTCTCAGCATACAGCCTTTTTTAAGACTATTTGCCTTTTAAGTTATTTTAAGTTCTATATTAAGTTCTCGACTGTCAATATAAATTGGACAATTGAGAAAATCATTAAGATAATTCAAGGGAATATTTACTTTTGCAACAAATTCTTGTGAAAGATTTTATTGGTCTGAGTTATCTATACAAATAATTTGCTAACCACTTCATGTGGCTCATTTGGACTGGTTCATTTGCCTCCCACTGGAGATATTATCCCCTAATATTTTTAGTTTTCTGTTTGCTTTTTTGGATTTAAAAAATATTATGAATTATGTGCCATAAGTCCTCAAATCCTTAATGAGTTTTTACTAAAGAAACTAGAAAGAGTAAAGTAAAACCAAACCAAAGAGAAGGAAGGAAATAACCATAATAACAGAAATCAATGAAAAAAAAAAAGAAAAAAACCCAGAAAAACAATGGAGGAAATCCGAGAAAGTTGCTTTTATGAAAAAATTAATGATAATTGTAAAACTTCAGCAAGATTTGGGGGAAAAAAAGACACAAAGCTCCCAATATCAGAAATAAACTAGAAGATATAACTACAGATCTTGCATCCATTAAAAAGATAATAAGACGATTTTGTAAACAGCTGAAGGGTCATAATTTCAACATCTCAGAAGAAATGAACCAATTTCTCAAAAATCACGAAGTATCAAGCTCAATAAGATAAACAATCTGAATAGCCCTTTAACCATTAAAGAAACTGAATGTGCAATTAAAAAGTTCCTGAAAAAGAAATCTCCAGGTCCAAATGGTTTCCCTGCAGAATTCTAACAAACAGTTTAAGAAGAATGAATACCTTACTTTTATACAATGTTTTGCTAATATTTTGTTGAAATATTTTGAGTTTAAGTTTATGACACCTATCAGTCTGAAGTTTTCATCTTTTTGTACTACCATTATGTGTTTTTGGTATTAGGGTAAAACTGATCACACAAGATAAGTTGGAAAGTGTTCTATCCACTTCTGTTTGCTTTCTGAAAAAGAATGTGTAAAATGTCATATCAATTATTCTTTCCATGTGTTTTCCCAGGCATAATGCCCCTAGTGGAGATGGGAGACATCGGGCCTGATGGACCACACTTTGCCAGGTCACTTGGGGCTGGTGGAGCTCCCTCTGATCCTTCCTAGTGCTGCCTGAAAGTGTAGGATATACTGGATTGGCCAAGATATTACCAAAAAAAAAAAAAAAAAAACCCTGGATGAATTTTTTGGCCAATCCAATACTTCATTGGCCTACCGGGTGCCACCAGGTCCTACTGGGAGCTGCTGGGTCTGTGGAACGGAGAGTTCTTCCCAGGTCCTTTTCCTTTGACTATACAGTGCCAGTGGGGCTACCACTCCATCAAGACACTGAACCTGGCATGCTTTCTATCTGTTGGAGAGCCAAGAGACTTTGGGCCTGGTTTTGCTTCTTCCCCAGGTGGGTGGTTAGATACTGGGTAGCTGTATTTTTCCTCAAGTTTTGCAGTCTCTTTTCTCTTTTTAACTTGTTAGGATTCTCCATGACTGTCTATTTTACAGTAGTTATTTCCAGTATTTTCACTTGTACTTAGTAGAGAGCAGCCAGAAGAGATATGTTTATGTCATCTTGTCCTACATCAGAAGGTTGTTTTGTTTTCTTTTAAAGCCATATTTCTGGGTTGATTGTTTTCAGAGTAAGAGGGTTGGCAAAACGTCCTACTTCACTTTACCTCTGGGAATGGAAGTTATACATCCTTAGCCAAACATGTAAAGTTCTCAATCAGTTTATTCTATCACTCTTATCACCTCCATAAATGTATTTTTCATTTCTCAAAGTATCACCCATCTCTTCAGTCAAATCACTATCATTAATACATCTTGCTCCCTCCTGCCACCATGTCTTTACTAATGCCACTGCCACTGTTTGGAATCTTTATTTTTCTCAATCAATTTACATCAGTTTGGTTAAGAACAAAACTATAATCATTAACCATTATGAAATTCTTCTTCACTGACTTTATTCTGTGCCCAGTTCTTAGGAGATCTTTTAATCTCCCAGGAGACTTTTTGATCAACATTCCTTCAGCACTAAACATGTAGCATTTCTTCTGATACATTCTGTCTTTCTTCATGAGCTATTTTTTAACATAGTCAAACCACCTGGAACAGTACTATACATCGAGGAAAAAAGCTTTTAGTATGAATTGAAGGGCAATTATTTTTACTATTTTGATGAAAGCTTGTCAAATATTTCTGCTTTGTATTTGTGAATATTTCATGCATCTTTTTCTGGATTTTATTTAGGTCTGGGGGGTGAAGAGAGACTGAAGGCAGAATAATTTAGATAACAGGCTCAATTCTGCATTTTGATTTCTATTTGTAGACCTAAATTATGTGACCAGATGTCAAGAGAAAAACTGGAAACTCTCCCACCCTGTGAATGGATGATATTGTCATGAAAAGACAGATGGTAAAGAGCAGCAAACAGTTTCTGGAATGTTTCTTGCTTTGAAAGCCCCTGAAGTTTAAAACCTGGCCTTTATTGAAGTTTCATAAAGGCATGTCTGTAAATTTCATATCTATGGTAGATTAAATATACCAAATTACAGAAAGAGAGGATAGATTAGTGGTAGTAAGGGGTGGGGGTAAATAGATGTTGGTCAAAAACTACAAAGTCTCAGTTATGCAGGATACATAAGTTTTGGAAATCTAATGTACAACAAGGTGACTATATTTAATAATACTCTTTTGTATACTTGAAACTTTCTAAGAGAGTAGATCTTAAATGTTCTCATCTCACACACACAAAACGGTTAGTATGTGAGATGATGGAAATGTTAAATGGCCTGATTGTGGTAATCATCTCACAATATATATACAAATATATCAAAATGTTGCAAACCTTAAATATATAAAACTGTTTATTTGTCAAGTATACCTTAATGAAACTGGAAAAAATTGCATATGATCATTTAAACAAATGGAGAGACATTTTATGTTCTTTGATGATATGGTTTAGTAGTTATAAAGATGTTAATTCTTTCTTTAAATGACCATTAAATTCAGTGCATTCAAAACAAATATTTCAATTTTATTTCTTGAGGAATTTTATTAATTACTCCAAAGTTCATATGAAGAAATAGTGTACTGTAAGGAGCTGAATCAATCTTTAAAAAGAAAAGTCAGAATTGTTGTACCAGTTACTGACATAATAAAATCACAGCAGTAACACCAGTGTGGTGGTGGTGAGTAAGCAGACCAGTGGAGCAGAAAAGAGCCCAAAATTCATATTGTCTAAATAGTTACCACAAATCAATGAACACATGAAAGACTATTTAATTAATAATCTTAGGAAAACTGGATCACTTTATGAAGAAAGCTGAAATTAGCTAACAAAGCATAAAAAATTTGGACCCTAGATGAATTATTGACATAAACATGAAAGATAAAACTATAATGTTAGTAGATGGAAATGAAGGAGATATTTGTGTGTCCCAGGGGCAGGCAAAGAAAGGACTGTTTTGTTTTTACTCGGTAAGACATGTCTGACTCTTTTGCGACCCCGTGGACTGTGTAGCCAGCCAGGCTCCTCTGTCCATGGGATTTCTCAGGCAAGAATACTGGAGTGGGTTGCCATTTCCTTCTCCAGGGGATCTTCTCGACCCAGGGATTGAACCTGGTCTCCTGCATTGGCAGGAGGATTCCACCAAGGAAGCTTGTGAAAGGACTGTTAAAATGATATTTTACCAGTATAATTCATAAATCAGAAAAATGACCCAATTAAATTAAAATTCAAGGTTTATGTTTAACAAAAGGCACAATAGACAAAGATAAGTGACAATAGCAGTAGAAATAAATATACTTAGTGTTTAAAACTGATAGCTTATGGTGAATGATGTCAGATTCATGATCTCCAGAAGATTTAGCTTCAGGACCAGGGACCAGGCTTGATCACTCAAGAGCTTTTGTGTAGCAGAGTTTTATTAAAGTGAAAAAGGGACAGAGAAAGCTTCTGACATAGACATCAGAAGGGGGATGGAGAGTGCCCCCCTCACTAGTCTTAGAAAAGGGAGTTATATACTTTTTCAATTGGTTATTACAATAAATCAAAAGAATGTCTCAAGGTTGTAAAGATCTTACTAGACCCACTCCCACAATTTACATTTTAAGATGACAGGATTAGAACTAACAATAGAAAGATCTTACCAGACCCACTCCCATAATATACATTTTAAGATAACAGGATTAGTCAGAAGGTTCTTAAGAAGGAGAAACATGTCCTCAAGCAAGATACATTGTTGTTACATAATCCTTACTAAGACTAAGGAATGTAGAAAAAAAAATTTGTCCTTTCCTCCTCCTTGAGAATTCCAGACCCCTTTCTCCTCCAGACCTATCAACCTGCCTAGAAATTGACTCTCTCAAAACTGCACAAATGGTTAATTTATATAAAATAAGATAAAGACAGGAACTTAAGTAGAAAAATGATCAATGAATACAAACAAGCAGTTAACAGAAATGGAAACATCAAAGGCTAGCAAGTGTATGAAGAGATGCTCATGTTCATTAAAAGTGAGAGAAATACAAATTAAAATAATGAAGAACTATCATTTTAAATCTAACCTGGTGGCTCAACAGTTAAGAATCTGCCTGCAATGCAGGAGATGCAGGAGACATGGGTTGATCCCTGGGTCAGGAAGATCCCCTGGAGGAGGAAATGGCAACCCACTCCAGTATTCTTGCCTGGGAAATCCCATGGACAGAGAAACCTGGCAGGCTACAGCCCATGGGGTCACAAGGAGTTGGACACGACTGAACGACTAACACAACAGAACAGCAAAAATTAGGAGACTGGATAAGCCATGCTGGTAAGGAAATAGGAGTGTGGGAACTATGCCAGATGCTCTGGTGCCTGGATTCACACCTTTCTGCTTCACCTCTGATTTTAATCCTCTTGGTACAGGTCTGTGAACACTTGCAGCTCAGCTCATCTCACGCACATATCACGCATCTCCGCTTTCCATGCTGGGCTCTTTCAATGTTTGGACAGCTATAGAAGCTCACTAGTCCCAAGGGCACGCACAGATCAGAAGTGCAGGGGCCAGAAAAGGAGAGGTGGGGTTAACACCACCAGGAACAAATACTGACCTGTGAATGCCAAAACTGACAAATGCTTCTGCCTTTGGTCTTTTATCAAACATAACGGGAGTGATTCTGTATGCTTTCAGACATTCCTAGCAGAACTGAGTCCTCTGTGCCTCTATCAGAACCAAGTCATTAATACACACATTACTGGCTTTCCTTCCTTCTCTGTCTCTGCCTCCCCAGGGCTTATGCTGTGTTCTGAGATCACCTTCCCCATAAATTATCTGTACATAAATCCTGGTCTCATTATTCTAGGGAACTTTAGCTAAGATATTCACCATCATGTTCTGCAGGTAGGAATGTAATTGTGCAGCCTTTCTTTAGAGAAATCTGGCACTATTCATATAGGTAAATTACATATATGTGTATCCTGAAGTCAGCAAAGTGAAGTCGCTCAGTCATGTCTGACTCTTTGCGACCCCATGGACTGTAGCCTACCAGGCTCCTCCGTCCATGGGATTTTCCAGGCAAGAATACTGGAGTGGGTTGCCATTTCCTTCTCCAGGGGATCTTCCCGACCCAGGGATTGAACCCGGTCTCCCACATTGTAGGCAGACGCTTTACCATCTGAGCCACCAGGGAAGCCTATGTGTATCCTATGGCCTATCAATTCCTTTCCTAGATATATATCCCCAAATAATTATAATATAGCTTCATAAGGGGATATATTCAAAGATATTTATTGAAATATATTGTTAAGGAGGAGAATAAGAGGCAACCCAATCTTGATCACTGGTTAAATGTGGTCAGTGTACATGTGGAGTATTTATTATGCAACAGTTAGATGCATGCTTCAGATATACATAGAGCAACATGAATGGATCTTAAAAACACAATACTTGGTTCAAATAAAATAAATAAAAAACAGAATGATATAAGACAGTACCATTTACACAAATTAGAAAAACATGCACAGATACATGTTTTGCAAAACACTCATTCAAATATGCAGATATACATTTAACTTACTAACATACTTGCCTATGAGGTAGAAGGGAAAGGAAGTGGAGTATGAAGCTTAAAAAAGGAAAAATAAATAAAGACTTCTTTCACAAATAACGATAATGCATTATAAATTAAGAAACAAGACTACAGTAACTGAAACCTCTTTACTTGAGGTTCAAACAAAGTAAATACATTTTTAGATGCATATATATTACTTCATTTTCAACCTTAAGTTATGTGCTTGTTCTACTTAGGGTTAGATTAATCATTCCTCAGTCTTTCATTTCTTCATGTATAAAATATTCAATGAGTCTCCTACTATTAATATATACTAATCTTTGAAAGGGACTTCCCAGTTGGCGATAGTGGTAAAGAACCTGGGTAAAGAGACATAGGTTCGATCCCTGGGTCAGGAAGATCCCCTGGAGAAGGAAATGGTAGGGCTCATTAAAAATTTACTGTATTTTACTTTCTTTACCACAATCTTTCCTATTTCAGTGGATATTATTTGGGTTGTATTTTTTACATTACATTTCATTTCATTTAAGAATATTTTTATGTTTTCTTACTGGTTGATTCTTTAGTAGTTTAGTGTTTCTAGAAACATTGTATTGTGTGTCATGTTATTACTTCTTTAATTATGTTCATTCCAGAACATCCCTATCTCCATTTTCCTATGAATCTGTTGCATTATTTCTCCAAGATTCAACATTTCTCTTATGGATTCACTGTTTATTTAAATTTTATTGAAAGTAGGAAGCAGATGTTTTCTAAAAATTATTTCTGCTTACTCTAGTAAATAGTTTTAAAAGTGTCCGCTTTTAATTTTTTTTCAGATTAAAAAATGAGATGAGAACTTATTAATTGCATCAGATCATTTCAAATAATAAAAATACCCCTAAAAGCTGCCTTTTACATATTTCACATGTTTGCCATTGGCAGATATGAATACTGGTTTCTGGGATCTGACAATATTTTCAAAAATATACTCTTGCAAAATACGGATTTCAGTAGCAGACTTTAAAAAAAAAAAGGTCAGTTACAACTATACCAAGCTAAAAGCCTCTAACCAATAACATGGGACTTACCCTCTTAACAAGTTTTAAGTGTACAATACACTATTGTTAACAGTAAGCACAATGTATGATGGATCTATACAACTCTTTCATCTTGTATGATTAAAACCTTATACCCATTGGGTAGCAACTCTCCTTTTTCTCTTCTTCCCAGTTCCTCCCTAGTAACCAACATTCTACTTTCTGCTTCAATGAGTTTGAGTATTTAGATACCTGTTTGTATAAATGGAATCATGTAGTTATTTGTCTTTCTGTGACTAGCTTATATCACTTAACCTAAAGCCCTCAAGGTCCATCTATGTTTTTGCCTATGACAAGATTTCCTTGTATTTTATGGCTAAATAGTATTTCATTGTATCATATACAGCATCTTCTTTACCCATTCATCCTTTGCTGGACATTTGGGTTGCTTCCACCTCCTGCTTGTTGTGAATAATGCTGCAATGAAGATGGGAGTCTTCGAGATACTGATTTTATTTCCTTTGAATATATACCCAGAAATTGGTTTGGATCATATGGTAGTTCCATTTTTAACTTTTTGAAGAGCCTCTGTACCTTTTCCCATAATAGTTGCATTACTTTACGTTCCCATCAACAGTGCATAAATGATCCAATTTTTCTACATCCTCACAAATGCTTGTTGTTTTCTATTTATTTTTTTTGAATAATGGCCATCGTAACAGATATGAAGTGATAGCTCATTTTGATTTTGATTTGCATTTCTCTGATGATCTGTGATGTTGAGCATCTTTTCATACACTTGTTGGCCATTCGTAGGGTTGAGAGGCTATGTCTATTCAAAAATGGGCTATTAATGGAGATGCAGACATACAGCACAGACTAGTGGACACACAGGGTAGAGGTGGGGCAAATTGGGAGAGTGGCATTGCAACATATACATTGCCATATGTAAAATTAGATAGCTGGTGGAAATTTGTTTTATGATGCAGGGAGCATGAATCTAGTGCTCTGTGGCAACCTAGAGGGGTGGGATGGTGTGGGAGGTGAGAGAGAGGTTCAAGACAGAAGGGACGTACATATACCTATGGCTGATTCATGTTGATGTATGGCAGAAATCAACACAATATTGTAAAGCAATTATCCTCAATTAAAAATAAATAAAAGCAAAACAAAACATAAAAAATGGGCTATTCAGTTTTGCCTTTTCACTCTGTTGAATGTTTTCTTTGTTCTCTACTTCTATTTAAACCTCATGTTCTCATTAGAACTGATTCAAATGAATTCTTTTTAATGGCTGAGTAATATTCCATGGTGTATATGCACCACAGCTTCCTTATCCATTCGTCTGCTGATGGGCATCTAGGTTGCTTCCATGTCCTGGCTATTATAAACAGTGCTGCGATGAACACTGGGGTACACGTGTCTCTTTCAGATCTGGTTTCCTCGGTGTGTATGCCCAGGAGTGGGATTGCTGGGTCATATGGCAGTTCTATTTCCAGTTTTTTAAGGAATCTCCACACATATTCATAGCGAAGTAAGCCAGAAAGATAAACACCAATACAGTATACTAATGCATATATATGGAATTTAAAAAGATGGTAATGATAACCCAATATGCAAAACAGAAAAAGAGACACAGATGTACAGAACAGGCTTTTAGACTCTGTGGGAGAAGGCGAGGGTGGGATGTTCAGAGAGAAGAGCATTGAAACAAGTATACTATCAAGGGTGAAACAGATCACCAGCCCAGGTTGGATGCATGAGACAAGTGCTCAGGGCTGGTGCACTGGGAAGACCCAGAGGGATGGGATGAAGAGGGAGGCAGGAGCAGGGATGGGGATGGGAAACACATGTAAATCCATGGCTGATTCATGTTAATGTATGGCAAAAACCACTACAATATTGTAAAGTAATTAGCCTCCAACTAATAAAAATAAATGGAAAAAAAAGAAAAAAAATAAACCTCATGTTCATCTTTTTCTTTTATTTGGCAGAATATTTTCATAAGTCACATGCTAGCTTCACAAAATAAGTATGCATCTTTTAATTGGGGCAGGTCTATACTAAGCTGGTCATTGACCGAAATTAGTGTATAAGAAGTTCCCTTGGATTCCCTCACTGTGTCTGAATACTGTTGTACTTAATGACTCAGAAGTTTTGCAGGACGTGTGGGTTGATGTATCTTTATGTGACCAAATGAGTGATATTGAAGTCTGTTGTTTAGTCACTAAGTCGTGTCTGACTCTTTGAGACCCCATGGACTGCAGCCCACCAGGCTCCTCTGTCATGGAATTTCCCAGGCAAGAAAAGCCACCTGAGCTTGAGTGTGGAAGAATTTAGAATTTGGGGCTTGTCTTTCAGGGAAGATTTTTCTCTGCACACTTCCTCTTCACCATTTAGTGAATTGCTATTCCATAATTTAAAATGTGGATATTTTTCTCTGCTCTGTCTAAACTCTCCACCAGTAACAGAATGTGGCTGAGTCAGGGCATTTTCTTAGCATTCCTGTCAATTACTGCTAAGGTGGAAGTCAGGAGAAGCGAAGTCACAGCACTGTTAGGTTTTCTGTTATGTTTGACCTTGTGGCCCACTTGCAGCTGATTTCATGTGGTGTGGATCTACAGTAATGAATTTGGTCAAAGTGCCTGTTCTACATTTGTCCCCATTTTTACCCAACTTACAGCCAACATCCTCCAAATTAGGGGGTTCTGTTCAGCTTGTATTAAGCAGGGACTGCTCCAATTATTCACGCTCTGTGAAATGATATTTTGAGGCTTTTCAGGGTCTTCAATTAATCTTTTTCCATTTTTTATCTTTATTTTTTCTTTTTCCATTTTTAAAATGCAACTACTCTGTTTCGTGAAGGACACCATGATGTGTGTGTGTGTATTTAATCAAATTCCATTATATTAGAGTTACTGGAAATTCCTTAATTTTGGCAAAGTTTGTCTGTAAATCCGTTTTTCTCAAAAGCTGTGTGTTTTACTTTAAAAAAAAATGTATTCAGGCATTTTAGAAGGCATCAGGAGAGGTGGCTGTGACAGCAGCTGTCAGATATGATGTTTTAAAGCCACTCTTTTTTGTGTGTGTGCCAGGATCATATGAAAGCAAAAGCATTCACTTTTATGGTCAAAAAAATAATTACACTCATAAAAATTCATTCATTAGAAACAATCTTATATTATTTCTTTGAAAGAACAACTTTTCTTTAATTTATGTTAACACTTTCTAGTTTTGTAAAAATATATTTCATGTAGAAGATGAAAGTGTAAGCAATTATTTCATTCCTATATGGTAACAAGAATTCTTTATGATTGCAAAGTCACCTATAAGGAAAGGAAATAAAATTGTTAGAAAGTAAAATATTTTGTTAAAAATAAAAGCCAAGCGTTATAATAAGTCTATCCCAAATAGCTAGTTTGGAATGTGTGAGTCACTTCAATAAAGAAATATGACCTTGAATTTTATCTTTACATTTTTCCAAATGAGCAAATAAAATTCTCTTAAGTATTAATGTGGCAGGTAAACAGAAAATCTCCAGTTAATTGTTTTTATAATGAATTTTATGATTGTAAAAATGAATTTATGAATATAATTTATTCTCTTTTTTGACATCTTAATAGCAAGAGCATATCTATCTATCTAATCATGTAACTGTATTTTCTTCAAGAGGAAGAAATTTATGGACATTGGCTTGCTGCCCTTTTCTTCAGAAGGCTGCTAGAACATGGCATCTGACAGTAATTCTCTTTCAAGTATCCTGTGAGCATTTTCACACCCATGACAGGTGCACATCCTGTTCTTCTTAATTTCCAGAAATGAGATCATCTATGTGAACTGTTAAAGGTGCTAGATATATTGAAGGTGTGAAGTGGCACTATGATGGCTTTTTAGAATACTGAACATTTAAAAAAAATTATAGCTCACCCTCAAGTCTCATTAGTTCTAAGGGTAAAAGTTTTTCTCAAGGATTCAGGGGTTACCTGAGTGTCTTTTCTAATTAGATATAGCAACTTCTTTTAGGTTTTCAGCTTACAAGATTTTTTTTTCAAATCCTGTTTGAAAATTTTGTTTACTTTATGAATCTTTTTGAAATGTCAGCCTTCAGTTCAGTTCAGTTCGGTCGTTCAGTCATATCTGATTCTTTGCGACCCCATGGACTGCAGCACGCCAGCCTTCCCTGTCCATCACCAACTCAAACTCATGTCCATTGAGTCAGTGATGCCATCCAACTATCTCATCCTCTGTCACCCCTTTCTCCTCCTGCCTTCAATCTTTCCTAGCATCAGGGTTTTTTTTTTTTTTTTTTTTTTTATAATGATTCAGTTATTCACATCAAGTGGCCAAAGTATTAGAGTTTCAGCTTCAGCATCAGTCCTTCCAATGATTATTCAGGACTGATTTCCTTTAAGATTGATGGGTTGGATCTCCTTGCAGTCCAAGGGACTCTCAAGAGTCTTCTCCAACACCACAGTTCAAAAGCATCAATTCTTCAGTGCTCAGCTTTCTTTATAGTCCAACTCTCACATCCATACATGACTACTAGAAAAACCATAGCTTTGACTAGATGGACCTTTGTTGGCAAAGTAATGTCTCTGCTTTTTAATATGCTGTCTAGGTTTGTCATAGCTTTTCTTCCAAGAAGCAAGTGTCTTTTAATTTCATGGTTGCAGTCACCATCTGCAGTGATTTTGGAGCCCAAGAAAATAAAGTCTGTCACTGTTACCCCATCTATTTGCCATGAAGTGATGGGACCAGATGCTATGATCTTAGTTTTCTGAACGTTGAGCTTTAAGCCAACTTTTTCACTCTCCTCTTTCACTTTCATCAAGAGGCTCTTTAGTTCTTCACTTTCTGCCATAAGGGTGGTGTCATCTGCATATCTGAGGTTATTGATATTTCTTCCAGCAATCTTGATTCCAGCTTGTGTTTCATCCAGCCCAGCATTTTTCATGATGTACTCTGCTGATAAGTTAAATAAGCAGGTGACAATATACAGCCTTGATGTACTCCTTTCCCAATTTGGAACTGGTCTGTTGTTCCATGTCCAGTTCTAACTGTTGCTTCTTGATCTGCATACAGGTTTCTCAGGAGGCAGGTCAGGTGGTCTGGTATTCCCATCTCTTTAAGAATCTTCCACAGTTTGTTGTGATCCCACATTCAAAGGCTTTGGCATAGTCAATAAAGCAGAAGTAGAGTAGATGTTTTTCTGGAACTCTCTTGCTTTTTTGATGATCCAACTGATGTTGGCAATTTGATCTCTGGTTCATCTGCCTTTTCTAAATCCAGCTTGAACATCTGAAAGTTCACAGTTCATGTACTGTTGAAGTCTGGCTTAGAGAATTTTGAGCATTACTTTGCTAGCATGTGAGATGAGTGCAATTGTGTGGTAGTCTGAGCATTCTTTGGCATTGCCTTTCTTTGGGATTGGAATGAAAACTGACCTTTTCCAGTTCTGTGACCACTGCTGAGTTTTCCAAATTTGCTGGCATATTGAGTGCAGCCCTTTAATAGCATCATCCTTTAGGATTTGAAATAGCTCAACTGGAACTCCATCATCTCCACTAGCTTTGTTCATAGTGATGTTTCTTAAGGCCCATTTGACTTCGCATTCCAGGATGTCTGGTCTAGGTGAGTGATCACACCATCCTGATTATCTGGGTTGTGAAGATCTTTTTTGTATAGTTCTTTTGTGTATTCTTGCCACCTTTTCTTAACATCTTCTGCTTCTGTTAGGTTCATACTGTTTCTGTCCTTTATTGTGCCCATCTTTGCATGAAATGTTCCCTTGGTATCTCTAATTTTCTTGAAGAGATCTCTAGTCTTTCCCATTCTATTGTTTTCCTCCATTTCTTTGCATTGATCGCTGAGGAAGGCTTTCTTATCTCTCCTTGCTATTCTTTGAAATTCTGCATTCAAATGGGTTTATCTTTCCTTTTCTCCTTTGCCTTTAGTTTCTTCTTTTCTCAGCTATTTGTAAGGCCTCCTCAGACAACCATTTTGTCTTTTTGCATTTCTTTTTCTTGGGGATGGTCTTGATCACTGCCTCCTGTACAATGTCATGAACCTCCATCCATAGTTCTTTAGGCACTCTGTCTATCATCTAATCCTTGAATTTATTTGTCACTTCTACTATATAATCATAAGTGATTTGATTTAGGTCATACCTGAATGGTCTAGTGATTTTCCATATTTTCTTCAATTTAAGTCTGAATTTTGCAATAAGAAGTTCATGATCTGAGCCACAGTCAGCTCCCAGTCTTGTTTTTGCTGACTGTATAGAACTTGTCCATCTTTGGCTGCAAAGAATATAATCAGATTTCAGCCTTGGTTTTACTGATATTCTTAAAAAGTTTTTGGTGTTGTTGTTAATATTTAAAATTTCTCTTATCTTTAATATTTCTTTATGCTTTTGTCTATGCCTTTAGTTCTTAGCTTATTTATTTCAATACTCTACTCAATTATTTTCAATATTATTGTTTTTAAATATGCATTCTTAATGTTACATATTTACCCGTAAGTACGACTTCAGTTTTGATGTATAGAACTTTCATTATATCATATTCTAAATGTTCTGTTTAACTGACCATTTGTTTACAAGTGACTTTTAAACTAATTAAATATGTTTTTCTATATTTAGATAGTTATGTGTGCATGCTAAGTCGCTTCAGTCATGTCGGACTCTGTGTGACCCTATGGACTGAAGGGGCTTCCAAGGTGGCTCAGTGGGTAAAGAATCTGCCTGCAGTGCAGGAGACACAGGCAGACACTGGTTCGATCTCTGGGTGGGGAAGATCCCCTGGAGGAGGGCATGGCAACCCACTCCAGTATTCTTGCCTGGAGAATCCCAGGGACAGAGGAACCTGGTGGGCTACAGTCCATAAGGTCGCAAAGAGTCGGACATGACTGAAGTGACTGGGCGTGCTCACATACATGGACTGAAACCTACCGGGCTCCTCTGATCATGGAATTTTCCAGGCAAGAATACTGGAGAGGGTTGCCACGCCCTCCTCCAGGGGATCTTCCTGACCCAGGGATTGAATCCGTGTCTCTTTCATCTACCTGCATTGGCAAACGAGTTCTTTACCACTAACGCCACCTGGGAGTGTTTTTAGTCGCTAAGTTGTATCTGATTCTTTGGAACCCCATGGACTGCAGCCCGCCAGGCTTTCTTATTCTTCACCATCTCTTGGAGCTTGCTCAAACTCATGTCCATTGAGTCCATCTGACCATCTTATCCTCTGTTGTCCCTTCTCCTCCTGCCTTCAATCTTTCCCAGCATCAGGGTATTTTCCAATGAGTCAGTTCTTCCCATCAGGTGGCCAAAGTATTGGAGTTTCAGCATCAGTTCTTCCAATGAATATTCAGGACTGATCTCCTTTAGGATGGATTGGTTGGATCTCCTTGCAGTCCAAGGAACTCTCAAGAGTTTTCTCCAACACCACAGTTCAAAAGCATCAATTCTTCTGCTCAGCTTTCTTTATAGTCCAACTCTCACATCCATACATGACTACTAGAAAAACCATAGCTTTGACTAGATGGACCTTTGTTAGCAAAGTAATGTCTCTGCTTTTTAATATGCTGTTCTAGGTTGGTCATAGCTTTCCTTCCAAGGAGTAAGCATCTTTTAATTTCATGGTCGCAGTCACCCTCTGCAGTGATTTTGGAACCGAAGAAAAGAAAGTCTGTCACTGTTCCCATTGTTACCCCATCTATTTGCCGTGAAGTGATAGGACTGGATGCTGTGATTTTAGTTTTTTGAATGTTGAGTTTAAAGCCAGCTTTTTCACTCTCCTCTTTCACTTTCATCAAGAGGCTCTTCAGTTCCTCTTTGCTTTCTGCCATAAGGGTGGTGTCATCTGCATATCTGAGGTTATTGATATTTCTCCCAGCAATCTTGATTCCAGCTTGTGTTTCATCCAGCCTGGCATTTTGCATGATGTACTCTGCATATAAGTTAAATAAGTAGGATGACAGTATACAGCCTTGACATACTCTTTTCCCAAGTTGGAATCAGTAACCCCCCAAAATGATAACATTTCTATATCATTTTTTGGGGGTATTTGCTTTGTGTTAGTTGCTTGTGTCTGACTCTGTGACCCTATGGACTGTAGCCCGCCAGGCTCCTCTGTCCATGGGATTCTCCAGGCAAGAATACTGGAGTGGGTTGCCATTTCCTTCTCCAGGGGATCTTCCTGACCCAGGGATCAAACCCAGGTCTCCTGCATTGCAGGCAGATTCTTTACCATCTGAGCTATAGGGAAGTCCCAGTATTTGCTTACCATAACATTTTTTGTGTTATTCTTAATTTTAAACTTCCTGTGACAGTTTGTTTGTTGTTGTTCAGTAGCTGAGTTGTGTCCTACTCCTTGCAACCCCATGGATTGTAGCACATCAGGTTCTTCTGTCCTCCACTATTTCCTGGAGTTTGCTCAAATTCATGTCTACTGAGTTGGTGATGCCATCCAACCATCTCATCCTCTGTCGTCCCCTTCTCCTCCTGCCCTCAATCTTTCCCAGCATCAAGGTCTTTTCCAATGAGTTGGCTCCTCACATCAGGTGGGCAAAGTATTCAAACTTCTGCTTTAGCATCAGCCCTTCCAATGAATAGTCAGGGTTGATTTCCTTTAGGATTGACTGGTTTGATCTCCTTGCTGTCCAAGGGATTCTCAAGCATCTTCTCCAGCATCACAATTCGAAAGCATCAATTCTTTGACACTCAGCCTTCTTTATGTCACAACTCTCACATCCACACATGACTCCTGGAAAAATCATGTTTGTGCAGTTGCTCAGTTATGTCTGACTCTTTGCGACCCATGGACTGTAGCCTGCCAGGCTCCTCTGTCCATGGAATTTTCTAGGCAAGAATACTGGAGTGGGTTGCCATTTCCTACTCCAGAGCATCTTCCTGACCCAGGACTTGAACCTATGTCTCTTCATGTTTCGTGCATTGGCAAGCAGATTCTTTATGACTGTGTCATCATGAAGATGCTATGGAAAAACCATAGCTTTGATTATACGGGTCTTTGTCACAAAGTGATGTCTCTGCTTTTGAATATACTGTCTAGGTTTGTCATAGCTTTACTTCCAAGGAGCAAACACCTTTCAATTTCATCACTGCAGTTACAGTCCACAGGGATTCTGGAAGTCAAGAAGAGAAAATTTGTCATTTTCCCCTATTTGCCATGAAGTGATGGGACTGAGTGCCATTATATTAATTTTTTGAATGTTGAGTTTTAAGCTAGCTTTTTCACTTTCCTCTTTCACTTTCATCAAGAGGCTCTTTAGTTCCTCTTCACTTTCTGCCATTAGGGTGGTATCATCTGCATATCTGAGGTTGTTGATATTTCTCCTGGCAATCTTGATTCCACCTTGTGCTTCATCCAGTCCAGCATTTCACATGATGTACTCTGCAGAGAAGTTAAATAAGCAGGGTGACAATATGCAGCCTTGAAGTACTCCTTTCCCAATTTGGAACCAGTCTGTTGTTCCATGTCCAGTTCTAACTGTTGCTTCTTGACCTGCATACAGGTTTCTCAGGAGGCAGATAAGGTGATCTGGTATTCCCATCTCTTGAAGAATTTTCCAGTTTGTTGTGATCCACACAGTCAAAAGCTTTAGCATAGTCAATGAAGCAGAAGTAGATGTTTTTCTGGAATTCCCTTGCTTTCTCTATGATCCAATGAATGCTGGCAATTTGATCTCTGGTTTGTCTGCCTTTTCCACACCCAGCTTGTACATCTTTCAGTTCTCAGTTCAAGTACTGTTGAGCCTAGCTTGAAGGATTTTGAGCATAACCTTACTAGCATGTGAAATGAGTGCAATTGTACAGTAGTTTGAACATTCTTTGGCATTGCCCTTCTTTGGGATTGGAATGAAAACTGATTTTTTCCAGTCCTGTGGTCACTGATGAGTTTTCCAGATTTGCTGGCATATTGAGTACATCATTTTCACAGCATCATCTTTTTAGTCAGTTTGGTACAGTCCAGTCACTCAGTCATGTCCAACTCTTTGTGACCCCATGGACTGCAGCATTCCAGGCCTCCCTGTCCATCACCAACTCCCGGAGCTTGCTCAAACTCATGTCCATCAGTCAGTAATGCCATCCAACCATCTCATCCTCTGTTGCCCCCTTCTCCTCCCTCCTTCAATCTTTCCCAGCATCAGGGTCTTTTCAAATGAGTCAGTTCTTCACATCAGGTGGTCAAAGTATTAGAGTTTCAGCTTCAGCATCAGTCCTTCCAATGAATATTCAGGACTGATTTCCTTTAGGATGGACTGGTTGGATCTCCTTGCAGTCCAAGGGACTCTCAAGAATCTTCTCCAACACCACAGTTCAAAGCATCAGTTCTTCGGCACTCAGCTTTCTTTATAGTCCAACTCTCACATCCATGCATGACTACTGGAAAAACCATAGCTTTGACTAGATGGACCTTTGTTGGCAAAGTAATGTCTCTGCTTTTTAATATGCTGTCTAGGTTTGTCATAGCTTTTCTTCAAGGAGCAAGCATCTTTTAATTTCATGGCTGCAGTGACCGTCTGCAGTGATTTTGGAACAAAACTAGTGGATGTGATGGAATTCTAGTTGAGCATCATCATTTAGGATTTGAAATACCTCAGCTGGAATTCCATCACTTCCACTAGCTTTGTTCATAGTGATGCTTCCTAAGGCCCACTTGACTTCACACTCCAGGATGTCTGGCTCTAGGTGAGTGATCACATCATCATGGTTATCTGGGTCATTAAAACCTTTTTTGTATAGTTCTTCTGTGTATTCTTGCCATCTCTTCTTAATCTCTTCTGCTTCTGTTAGGTCCTTACCATTTCTGTCCTTTATTGCCCATCTTTGCATGAAATGTTCCCTTGATATCTCCAGTTTATTTTGGTATTTCTCTTTAAAACAACAGTTTTCTGGCTTTTAAAAAAAGTTGAAACAATCTTTGTTTCTCATAGAGATTCATTTTTAATATGGTTATATTTTGAATTATATTTTAATATTATTCTTTTATTTTCATCCCTTTATCCTTTTTAATTCTCCATTCTCACCTTAGCTTATATGGAAAATGTTCTGTATGAACTCCATTTCCCCTTCATTTGCTAGTATAAAAGCAGTAAGTTGTTTTATTATTATCTGCCCATTTGTCAGTTGTAATGTACACTGTGTACTACTTCTCTATCTTATTTCTGTCCCAGCAAAGCTAGTTACTACCCTGAATGCTATTTTAAAATTTAATTTGTATGTGTATGTATGCTTAAACATGTATCATTTTACATATTTGATTTTTTTGGTACATTTTCAAAGATATAATAGTACACAAAATGTTGTTTTATCACTCAAAAATATGCTACTAAAGGTCATCTATTCTGTACATGCAGTTCTAGGATATATTTATATGAATATACCATAATTTATCCATTCTTCAGTCACTAAGCATTTGAATATTTTTTTTGTCATTTTACTTTTTTTACATGTAAAAGTACTGCTATGAACATTCTTATAAATATGTGCCAGAGTTTTCATGTCATTTTTGTTTTGTAGAGTGTGTGAATATTCATCTTTACAAAAATGCTAAATTGTTTTCCTAAGTAGCTGTACTAGTTTATACTCTCAACAGTGATATATAAGAGATTCTGTTCATTCAACACTGGATCCTCTTCAATACTTTTGACTCTTTACTAATCAAAGTGGGTACATATGGTTATCACATTGTGGTCTTGGTTTATTATAGTCCCTTCTTTGTGAAGTTAGACATATATTTAGTCCTCACAAATGTTTCTCTTCTACAAAATATTTGTTCATGATTTGGTATGTTTTCTTTTTCTTATTTTTTTTTTTGAGTTTACAAGAATTCTTGCTGTATTATCAAATAATCCTTTGCCAGCTCTTTGTGCTGTAATACCTTCTCTGTATCTAGATTGTCTTTTAATGGACAGAAGTTCATTCTTTTAACATTCAAATTTATCAAACTGTTTAATTCTGGTGTTAAGTATGGCTTGTTTTAGAAAGCCTCCCTTATCCTCAAAGTTAGAGAGATATTCACCTATATCTTATTCTTTAAAGTTGTGCTTTGGCAGCCTGGATGGGAGGGGAGTTTGGGGAAGAATGGATACATGTATATGTATGGCTGAGTCCCTTTGCTGTCCACCTGAAACTATCACAGCATTGTTAATCAGCTATACCCAATACAAAATAAAAAGTTAAAAAAAACCAAAGTTGAGTCTTGGACTTTTAAATTCTTAATCCAGTTGACATTTATTTACCTATATGATGAGGCATAGCTGTATGATTTCATTTTGGGAAAGTAGATAACAAATATTTTCAGCTCCACCTAAAAAATATTCTTTCCCCTGAACTAATTCATTTAACAAAGTACATGCATGTATTTAAACATGTTTGGTGAGGGTACTTTTCTCTCCTCCCTTTAGTGAATAGTGTGCCTCATCCCCAACCACTGGCTTTATAGCGAGAGACTGGCATTGATCCCATCTCATGTGGAACACATTTCAAAAGAGCCAAACTCCTGGCAGCTACTACATGCTCCAGAGACCAGAGATTTCAAATCCATTCACTTCCTTTTATTCTTGTTATGTTTCTGGTTCTTGCTGTGCTGTGCTTAGTCGCTCAGTCATGTCCGACTCTTTGCGACCTCATGAACTGTAGCCTGCCAGGCTCCTCTGTCCATGGGATTCTCCAGGCAAGAATACTGGAGTAGGTTGTCATGCCCTCCTCCAGGGGATCTTCCCAACCCAAGGATCAAACCCAGGTCTCCCACATTGCAGGCGGATTCTTTACTGTCTGAGCTACCAGGGAAGCTCATGAATACTGGAGTGGGTAGCCTATCCCTTCTCCAGGGGGCCTTCCTGACCCAGGAATTGAACCAGGTCTCCTGCATTGCAGGTGGATTCTTTACCAGCTGAGCTACTAGGGAAGCACTTCTGGTTTTTAGTTATTGCTAAATATTTGAAGCACAATTGGAGAACTAGATAATAAAGTTACTAACTCATTTTAACCAGACTAAACTAATAATTTTTTTAATATTATAGAAACTAGATGGTGAGATCTTAAAAAGCAAGAATTTGTATT
Organism: Odocoileus virginianus; assembly: GCF_023699985.2. Lineage (NCBI taxonomy): Eukaryota > Metazoa > Chordata > Mammalia > Artiodactyla > Cervidae > Odocoileus > Odocoileus virginianus. Next base: position 9,502,807 of record NW_027224263.1, on the reverse strand, counting down.
TGATGCCATATAATCTTCAACAACAAAAAAATGTATGTCTTAGTATAAGTTAAGTCTTCAACAAATGATGTTGAATAAATGAAATGAGTGTCTGCATGATCATTTGGGAACATAGAAAGCCTGGAAAACCTGGATTAAAAAAATATATGTACATGTGTAACAGCACACATCATCTCTTTAGTTTTTGCTTCACTGAGATGTTTAAAATTTTATTTTTAGTGATTCAGTGGTTAAGCAATAAACCGTATATGTAATTATCTGTTTGGTACTGTCATCACAACATCATTATGTTGTTGCTAGGAATTTGGGGCCTTATCTTGTGCTTAAGCAAAATATACATGCAAATAATCCCAGCATATTTGTAAAACAATATTAAATTAAACTGCTTCTATAATGATTTAAAACTAGCTATCACTCCATTGCAAAACACCTATTTAAGCAAACTCTTTTTTTTAACTTTATATTTTATATTAGAGTGTAGTTGATTGTTGTGATAGTTTCAGGTGTACAGCAAAGTGATTCAGTTATACATATATATATATATATATATCATTCCTTTTCAAATTCTTTTCCCATTTAGGTTGTTATATAATATTGTTGGTGATGGGCAGGGAGGCCTGGCATGCTTCAGTCCATGGGGTCTCAAAGAGTCGGACACGACTGAGTGACTGAACTGAACTGATAATATTGAGCAGAGTTCCCTGTGTTATATAGTGGGCCTGTTGGTTATCCATTTTAAATATAGCAGTGTTTTTTAAATAAGGATTTAGTAATCACAAGGTGAAACAAAGATTCAATTACCACTGAAATTTTAATGTGACAATAATCTGTTTGCTCTATTCCCTTGCATGGTCCAACACTATACACTATATATTATCCATTTAGCAAACCAATGATTCCTATTTTTCAAATTCCCAACTGCACTGGCAAGGTTAAGATAACTGTTCTTTCTAGAAATGTATGAAGTTCAGTGTCCAAAGCCTTTGTAACAAAGCTATTAATTAGTGTGTCTCTCTGACTGTTTTTCCCCACTCTCTTCTATTTTATTTCAAACGACCAACAAATGTCTTAATGGGCTTCTGTAGTAAACAAAATGTCACCATTAACATTACACCTCTGAATAATTTTCCAAGCTTTGGGAGAAGTTTAACATCAGTCAGAATTGGTGTATTGAAAGCAATATATAAAAATTATTGGCTTTAATTTATTTCAGACTCGTATGCCTAAGTCATACTAAATGAATTTTGTTCAAAGTAGCATAGGAATCAGGGTACTTACCCCATTTTATTGGGGTATACTTGATAACCACGTAAAATGTACTGTGTGAAGAACTAAGCTTAAAGAAATACTATCATATTTATATGGATAATGCCAATATCCACCCTGAAACAGGGAGAAGCTTGTGTTATCTTGGAATAAGTCTAATTAATGTCTTGATTCAAACATTTTAATCAAGAATTGCATTGCATACTCATTTAGCAGGCAGCAACTGACATGCTTCCAATATTCTCACATTCTATTTTGATATGCAAATAAGCAACTTTATGGTTGATTCCATCAATATTAAATTAATTCAATGTCTCTATCTTCTTCTATTCTTAATTAATTCAATTAATTAAATTCAATGTCCCTGCCCTCTTTCCTAAATAAGTTGTCAAGCATTAAATTTCTTCAGGTTGAGCATATAATAATTGGCTTAACTTTATGCTTGGGAAGAGTGTTTGGTCAGATCACTGGACTCTAACCTAAATTTTTGAGGTTATTTGGACTTACGAGTTGATACTGAGCTAAACCTTGGAAATGTGCACTGTACTTAAAACTATAAATTCCATGCAGAGAGGAGGGTGGATATGAGCTCTTTCTGGAGTTTACCCTCCTTGCTGAAAATCTTCAAACAGCTTAAACAGGAGGAAGAGCCATTGCCAGCAGCTTCAAGAATTGTTCAGGGGCTTCCCTTGTGGCTCAGCTTGTAAAGAATTGTTCAGTACTGAAAATAATTTTTAAAAATTTAAACCATATATAAGTATCAGGAAGCATTTAACAGGAGGCTTCCTGTGTGCTGTTTTGGATCTGTCAGGAATCCTCTGTTCCTTATTAATTCCTGAATATTCAGGAATTAAGAGGAGAGGCAAGCCTTTCCCGGGGCTGAGGAATCCAGGCATCTCCTTCGTTAGTTTTTCAATACAGTGATAAGTACCCTCTTCCTTCTTATGAACCATATGGTAAAAGTGATTGTTTACAACTCTCTCTCTTTAATATGGATCGCCTTATGTTTTGTAAGTCTGGAATTTTAATCTTTATCTTTGCTGAGAATAACTACTTTGTAAGACAGTATATATGCCCACACCATGTTGATTAAAACACCTTTGCTCCATCAGAGCTTGGGTCCCCGTGTCTTTCTTTCTTTCTCTTCTCTCTTCTCTCTCTATTTCTGGCTGATTCCCTGGAGCGCAAAGGCCGGCTGCGTAACCCAGGGAATATTAGCCTCTTTCCTTCTTTCACTCTCTCATCGTCGACTCCGGACCACCAGGTTCTGGTCCAATAAAGGACCAACATATAAGTATTATTGTAAGTACATATATAATGTCATTTAATTTTCTCTATTGTTCTATGAAATGGGTTATAATCCCCATTTTGTTGGTAATTAAAGAAAAGAAAGTAAGTAATAAGCACTTGATAGTACTGATAGGTACTAATTATTTGGTTGGTTGCCCTTGAGCAGAAGCTTTGAAGTAATCAGCACCTACTCAAAGATTTGATCATCTGTGGCACATTTTACCTCTGCCTCATTTTATTTCTGTGTCATAAGTTTCATAGCAAACAATCCCCTCATCAAGGAAACTAGTCAGGATAGTATAGTTTGATCACTGAAATCAGTCTTACAGGAATATAAACATTCAGTATCAGCTGATGGTGAACTTTTATATTCATGAAAGCCTGAGTTCTCTTCCTAAAAATTTGATGAGTTTTGTCTGTATTTACCACATCTAGCAATCAGATATAGGTACCAACTAATCCCATAACTTCAAAATCAAGGAAAAATGCATTGTTTGCTTTTACATGGCTGGAAAATGGCCCTACGTCTTCAGGCTAGAAGCTTATAATTCAACAACCATTTATGACTTCCATTTCTGAAACTGACCACATGGAAAGAACTGGGGACACACAATAAAGAAATGATTCCTGCCATCACAGAATTCACAATTCAGTGTGGAAGGCACACATGCTAACAATTCATCACAACACACATATGAGTACGTGATAATAAATATATGCATACAATATTGACATCATGTTGATATAATACAGTAGTGAAAAAAGAAAGACTGCATAGGGAAAGTGATATCTGAGCATGGCTTTGAGAGATAAGTAAGTGTTTACCATGAAAAAGAGAATCAAAAAATGAAGGAAAAAGCAATGAGACCCTCATTGTTCAAATGTACACAACAAGACAATGCATGTCTTTGGTTTCTTTTGGAAAAGTTATTTACCTCTATCCTTAAGAACTGGGTCACACTACTTCAGAAATAGTAGAAGTAAAATCACTGTGCACTATTAGAGGGAAAGCAAACCAATTTGATGTGTTTTTGAAGTAGAATCTTGTGCCTGGCACTGTGCTACAGATTATGAGGAGTGATGTGTTAGTTGCTTAGTCATGTCTGACTGTTTTGCGACCCCGTGGACTATAGCCCACCAGCCTCTTCTGTCCATAAAATTCTCCAGGCAAGAATACTGGAGGGAGTTTTTGTGCCCTCCTCCAGGGGATCCTCTCAATCCAAGGATCGAACCTGAGTCGCCTGCATTGTAGGCGCATTCTTTACCATTTGAGCCACCACAGAAGCCCTAGTGTGATGGGTAATCAGAAAGGATAGGTAATACTGAATCTCAATAGGTCAGAAGTGTCTCTTATTCGCAGCTTCCAGGACTTTTGTGAGTACAGTATTTCATTGTCACTATCATTACATTGGTCATAATAGTATATCTTATATATTGTGCTGAACTTGAATTATAAGAGTTGTATTTATGATACTTCTGGTTTGGCAGATAATCACCTATAGTTGTATATTAGGCATCATTTGTATCTGGGACACCTTTCCCATGACAGTCTTAAGCCACTGATAGCAATGTCTCCTTACACAGTATAATGCCTCTCGTCATTGATTCTAGAAATAGTTGCTAAATGGAAATGCAAAGTCATGCCCCAATTTCTGGCTAGCACTCTCAATACAAGGATGCTTTTATAAAGATGTAATTTAGGGGGGAGGGTTTAGGGAATAAGAGCAATAAATGACACATTCTTTAATTTCATAAATTCCAAGTCCATTGAGACATAGGACAAGGTAGCCTGACAGATGATTATCAAAATATCAGCTATAATTTGATAAAGTGATACTGGAAAGCATGTGTCTGATTGCTTAGCAACAGCTAACTTCCTATTATTGTACCCTAGAAGGATTGCAGGCACAGCTTAAACACCTCTAGACCACCCCTGACAAGTGTAGAGATTAGACCACTTACTTTCCTACCTGGGTTGAGTGCAGAGCAGTGTGTTCCTTCATTGTAGTCAATCAGATCTCCCAAAGAGAAATATCAGAGCCAAAAAACACCTACTTCTTTCTCTGAAACTCACTGACCAGATCAATCACGCCTCCTTCTGTAGAGAGGATGGAAGTAGTAACAGTTAATTAATGTTCCTTCACACAGAAAGCTGAAGTCAAGAAAAAGGAGGTTCTCTCCACATGAATTAATAGAAAATATAAACGTATGTAACACAAATAAAACAAAAGATATCATATCAATGCTAACAAGACTCACAAAACTCCTACATTCGCCGAGGGTAGATGATCTCCAGAAACTTAAAGGCATTAGAGAGAAAAAGACTAAACAGAGTTTTTTCTGCCTTGGAAACTAGAGTGGCTGTGCTGCTTACTACTGGATCAATTTCAATTCCTAGCAGGTGTCTTTTTTTTTTCCATTTATTTTTATTAGTTGGAGGCTAATTACTTTACAACATTGTAGTGGTTTTTGTCATACATTGAAATGAATTAGCCATGGATTTACATGTATTCCCCATCCCGGTCCCCCCTCCCACCTCCCTCTCCACCCGATCCCTCTGGGTCTTCCCAGTGCACCAGGCCCGAGCACTTGTCTCATGCACCCAACCTGGGCTGGTGATCTGTTTCACCCTAGATAATATACATGTTTCAATGCTGTTCTCTTGAAACATCCCACCCTCGCCTTCTCCCATAGAGTCCAAAAGTCTGTTCTATACATCTGTGTCTCTTTTTCTGTTTTGCATATAGGGTTATCATTACCATCTTTCTAAATTCCATATATATGCATTAGTATACTGTATTGGTATTTATCTTTCTGGCTTACTTCACTCTGTATAATGGGCTCCAGTTTCATCCATCTCATTAGAACTGATTCAAATGTATTCTTTTTAATGGCTGAGTAATATTCCATTGCATTTATGTACCACAGCTTCCTCATCCATTCGTCTGCTGATGGGCATCTAGGTTGCTTCCACTTCCTGGCTATTATAAACAGTGCTGCGATGAACATTGGGGTGCACGTGTCTCTTTCAGATCTGGTTTCCTCGGTGTGTATGCCCAGAGGTGGGATTGCTGGGTCATATGGCAGTTCTATTTCCAGCTTTTAAAGAAATCTCCACACTGTTTTCCATAGTGGCTGTACTAGTTTGCATTCCCACCAACAGTGTAAGAGGGTTCCCTTTTCTCCACACCCTCTCCAGCATTTATTGCTTGTAGACTTTTGGATAGCAGCCATCCTGACTGGCGTGTAATGGTACCTCATTGTGGTTTTGATTGGCATTTCTCTGATAATGAGTGATGTTGAGCATCTTTTCATGTGTTTTTTTGCCATCTGTATGTCTTCCTTGGAGAAATGTCTGTTTAGTTCTTTGGCCATTTTTTGATTGGGTCATTTATTTTTCTGGAGTTGAGTTGGAGGAGTTGCTTGTATATTTTTGAGATTAATCCTTTGTCTGTTGCTTCATTTGCTATTATTTTCTCCTAATCTGAGGGCTGTCTTTTCACCTTGCTTATAGTTTCCTTTGTTGTGCAAAAGCTTTTAAGTTTCATTAGGTCCCATTTGTTTATTTTTGTTTCTAAAATTCTGGGATGTGGGTCATAGAGGATCCTGCTGTGATTTATGTCGGAGAGTGTTTTGTCTATGTTCTCCTCTAGGAGTTTTATAGTTTCTGGTCTTACATTTAGATCTTTAATCCATTTTGAGTTTATTTTTGTGTATGGTGTTAGAAAGTGTTCTAATTTCATTCTGTGTAAGCTGTGCTGCTTACTACTGGATCAATTTCAGTTCCTAGCAGGTGTCTTTTAATTAATCACTTGATAATTTTGGTTTTCTCTGTGATAACAATGGGCTTCCTCGTGGCTCAGTGGTAAAGAATCCACCTGCCAATGCAGGAGACACAAGAGACACAGGTTCGATCCCTGGGTTGGGAAGATCCCCTGGAGGAGGAAATGGCAACCCACTCCAGTATTTCTGCCTGGAGAATTCCACTGACAGAAGAGCCTGGTGGGCTACAGTCCCCGGGTGCCAAGAGTCAGACAGGACTGAATGATTGAGCATGGGCCTATGATAACAATTGCTCTTTTTCCACTGTGTTGCCAAGTCTCGTAGTCAACTTTAATCTTTTTTTTTTCCTTAAATACTTTTCTAAGTACTTATTATATTTTAGGCATTAGAACCTACAAGTAGCCCAGCTGCTTCATATTTGCTTTCAAAGAGATATTAATCAAGGGTCTAAATACAAATAAAAAACAATTAAAAATTTTACTGTAGGCATGGCAAATAGATGGGGAAACAGTGGCTGACTTTATTTTTGGGGGCTCTAAAATCACTGCAGATGGTGATTGCAGCCATGAAATTAAAAGATGCTTACTCCTTGGAAGGAAAGTTATGACCAACCTAGACAGCATATTAAAAAGCAGAGACATTACTTTGTCCACAAATGTTCATCTAGTCAAGGCTATGGTTTTTCTAGTAGTCATGTATGGATGTGACAGTTGGACTATAAAGAAAGCTGAGCACCAAAGAATTGGTGCTTTTGAACTGTGGTGTTGGAGAAGACTCTTGAGAGTTCCTTGGATTGCAAGGAGATCCAACCAGTCCATCCTAAAGGAGATCAGTCCTGAACATTAATTGGAAGGACTGATGCTGAAGCTGAAACTCCAATACTTTGGCCACCTGATGCGAAGAGCTGACTCATTTGAAAAGACCCTGACACTGGGAAAGATTGAGGGCAAGAGGAGAAGGGGACGACAGAGGATGAGATGGTTGGATGGCATCACCGACTCAATGGACATGGGTTTGGGTAGACTCCGGCAGTTGGTGATGGACAGGGAGGCCTGGCGTGCTGCAGTTCATGGGGTTGCAAAGAGTCAGACATGACTGAGCAACTGAACTGAGCTGAACTGAACTTTGGTAAACTATCAATGGCAGATTTTATTCATAATATGGCCATGCAAATAGCAGCTGTCCTTTCTCCTCCACAGCTCCACTGCCTATCCGGTGAACCTCTCCAGCTTTACTGTTCTTTTCCTCATTCATTATCCTAAATTTTAACTGGCTAGTTAAAGGGAATTAACTCTCCTTAGAAATTAGACAAAGATAAGGGATAATTATATTTTCTTCATCACATGTTTAAAACTTATTTAGTCACAATGATAATACTGTAAGTTATTATTTCCCTTTTGTAGAAGAGGAAACAGGAGCTTGGAGAAGTTAAATTAATTTCAATGTCTACAAAACCAGTAAAGGTAGGAGAACTTGGATTTGAAAGTAGGTTTGTTTGTTTGTTTGTTTTTAAAGAAGCTTTGGAAATGTATTTAAAAAATGAAGCAAACAAACAAAAAAAAGGATTTAAAATAAAGTTTCACTGACCTAAAAATTGTTAAAGATTAATGAAGAATTTTATACACTCAAAATATTCCTTGCAGATAGAACAAAAATTCAGCGTTATGAGCTACCAAATGCTTGAGTGAATATTCTCTTGAGGAATGTCTACCATCAAAGGATTTTTTTTTCCTTTTGGTGGTATTATTTTACAGAGATGACTTTGTGAAATTTGTTTTGTGGGGCTGGGAGAGGATCTCAGCTCAGGACAAAGTCTTACTTGTGTTAAGTTTATAAAATTAATAGACTATTTTTTAAACAGTTTTAGATTTACAGAAAAATCAAGCAGTACAGGGGGTTCACATATGCAACAGTTTTCCCTTTTATTAACATCTCCTGTTAGAATGGTACATTTGTTAATATTAATGAACCACTGTTGGTGTATTATTAATTTAAGTCTACACTTTATTCAGATTTCTTCATTATTTTATTACTGTTATTTTTCTGTTTCACAATCCCATTCAGGATACCACATGACATTTAAATGTCATATCTCCTTAACTCCTCTTAGCTGTGACAGTTATTCAGATTTTCCTTGTTTTTGATGATCTTGCTAGTTTGGCAGAGTACTTGTCGTGAATATTGTAGGAGGCCCCTCTATTGGAATTTGTCTGATGATTTCCCTATGATCAAATCGAGGTTATGAGTTTTAGAGAGGAAGATCACAGAGTCAAAGTGCCATTCTCATCACATCATATCAAGAATGCAGACTACCAGCAGGACAGATAACTCTTGACCACCTGACTGAGGTTGTGTTTGTTAGGTTTCTCCACTGTGAAGTTACTCCACCACCATCCACCACCCCCCCCCCCCCACTTTTCATACTGTTCTCTTTGGAAGGAAGTCACAATGTGTAGCTCACACTTAGGGAGTGGGATGCTTTGCTCCATCTCCTTGAAGGCACAGTATCTACATAACATATTAAAATTATTCTCTGTGGGGGATTTGTCTATTCTCTCAGCGGTACATTTTTTTTTGCCCATTATTTAATAGAGTTGTTTGCTGTCTTATTTTTGAGTTTTGAGCATTCTTTCTTTATTGTAGATACAAGCCCTTTATCAGATATGTGTTTTGCAAATATTTTCTCTCAGACTGTGGCTTGACTTTTCATTATCTTAGCAGAGTCCTTTGCAGAGCACATTTTGAATTTTGATAAATAGTAATTGGTCAGTTATTTCTTTGATGGCTCATGTTGTACATATGCTATCTAAAAACTTATCACCAAACCCAGGGTCACATAGATTGTTTTCTGTTTTCTTCTAGAAATATCATAGGCTTTGTCTTTTTAAATATTCATTTTAAGTTTATTTTTTAGGTAAAGTAATCGATCTGTATCTAGATTTTGTGGGGTTTTTTTTTTGCTTATGGATGTCTACTTGTTCTAGCACCATTTATTGAAAAGACTATCCCTTCTCCATGGAATTGTTTTCCCATTTTGTCAAAAATCAGTACTTGTTTGGGTCTATTTCTGGGCTCTTTATTCTGTTTCACTGATTTATATATCCATTCTTTCATCTAATATCAAGCTGTCTTAGTTTCTATAACTTTATAGTACATCTTATAATCACATAGTGTGAGTTCTCCAACTCTGTTCTTATGCGATATTGTGTTGGCTGTTCTAGGGTCTTTGTCTTATCATTTAAGCTATAGAATAAGTTTGTCAATCATTTTAAAATATCTTGCTGGGATTTTAAATCAGATTGTGTTGAATCTATAAATCAAATTGAGGAAATTTTCATTTTAAAAATATTGAGTTTTCCAATTCATGAATACAAAATATTTCTCCATTAATTAGAACTTCTTTGATTTTTTTATATAATAACTTTTTTTTTAAATTGGAGGATAATTGCTTTGCAATGTTGTGTTGGTTTCTGCCATACACCAACATGAATCAGCCATAGGTATACATATGTCCCCTCTCTCTTGAACCTCCCTCCTACCTCCCACCCCATCCCACCCTTCTAGGTGCTTCTTTGATTTTGTTTTGTCATTTTCAGCATAGAGTTCCTGTACACATTTACTAGATATATACCCAATTATTTCATTTGGGGGGGATGCTATCATAAATCATTGTTTCATGGTGAATTTTTTCAAATAACTTTTCAGCATTAATTAATATGATCATATGATTTTTCTTCTTTAGTCTGTTGATGTGGTAGATTACATTCAGTGGTTAATTGATTTTCTTTTTTTTTCCATTTATTTTTATTAGTTGGAGGCTAATTACTTTACAATATTGTAGTGGTTTTTGCCATACATTGACATGAATCAGCCATGGATTTACATGTGTTCCCCATCCCAATCCCCCCTCCCACCTCCCTCTCCACCTGATCCCTCTGGGTCTTCCCAGTGCACCAGCCCCGAGCACTTGTCTCATGCATCCAACCTGGGCTGGTGATCTGTTTCACCCTTGATAATATACATGTTTCGATGCTGTTCTCTCGAAACATCCCACCCTCGCCTTCTCCCAGCTTCACAGAACATTCAGTCATGGTGTATTTTTTTAGACATTGTTGGATTCATTTTGCTAACATTTTCTTAAGGATTTTTACATCTATATTCATGAGAGATATTGATCTGTCATTTTTCTTCTTGGAATCTCTTTGCCTGATTTTGGTATTAGAGTGATGGTGTCCTAATAGAATGAGTTAAGAAATATTCATTCTGCGTCTATTTTTGTAAGAGATTGTGGAGAATTGGTAGTCCTTCCTTAGAAGTTAGGCTTCCCAGGTGGCTCAGTGGTAAAGAATCCACCTGTAGAATTTAATGGTGAAATCATCTGGGATAGTATGTTAAAGACATTAATATTTAAAGTAGTATTGATACATTTAGATTAATATTATCCATGTTTATAACTGTTTTCTAATCATTGCCAGAGCCTTCTTTTCAATCTTTGCTTTTAACTAAGTGTTTCTTTTTTTTTTTTTTTTTTTCCCATTTATTTATTTTTTTTTTCCATTTATTTTTATTAGTTGGAGGCTAATTACTTTACATCATTACAGTAGTTTTTGTCATACATTGAAATGAATTAGCCATGGATTTACATGTATTCCCCATCCCAGTCCCCCCTCCCACCTCCCTCTCCACCCAATCCCTCTGGGTCTTCCCAGTGCACCAGGCCCTAGCACTTGTCTCATGTACCCAACCTGGGCTGGTGATCTGTTTCACCCTAGATAATATACATGTTTCAATGCTGATCTCTTGAAACATCCCACCCTCACCTTCTCCCAGAGTCCACAAGTCTGTTCTATACATCTGAGTCTCTTTTTCTGTTTTGCATATAGGGTTATCATTAGGCAAACCCAGTGTGGCCGGAACTCGGTGAGCGCTTTAACTAAGTGTTTCTTATTATTCCATTTTACGTCTCCCTTAGTGCACCAATTACTGTTTTATTGAAAATATGTTATAATACTCTAAGTCCACTTTAAATAAAATTTCTTGTGTAGCTCAGTCGTCTTATAACAAAATAGTCCTCATTCCTGTCTCTTGGCTCTTATGATATTGCTGCTACTCATTCATTCACTCACATGCTATAATCACTGTACTCTGTGAATATTATAACATTAAATAGTTATCTTTCAGATAAATGAAGAATATGAAAAAAGTAGATTTTATTTTATTTCTATTTACTCCTTCTCTGCTGTTCTTCCTTTCTCATGTAGATCTGAGTTTATGACCTAAAGCATTTTTCTTCTTCCTGAAGATTTTCCAAGAACTTTTCTTGGAGGGCAGGTCTCTTGTCAATGACTTTCTGTTGGGGGAGTGGAAATGGGAGGGTTTGTAAAAGGTTTTATTTCTTCTTCATATTTGAAGGATAATTTTACTGTTTTCTTTTAACACTTTAAATATCTCATGCCACTCTTCTTACTTTTTATAATTTTTGATAAGAAGTCCACTGTAATTATCATTGTTTTCCTTCTACACACAAGCTGTCCCCACTGCAGTTTAAATAGGATATTCCTAAGTATAGTTATTTAGTGCTTATCCCATTTGATATTCTATGAGCTCCCTCAATCTATGATTTGATGTCTGTCATTAATTTTGGAAATTTCTCAGACATCATTGCTTCAAATATTTCTTCTCTATTTTTTCTTTCTTCTTCTTCTGGTATTCCAATTATTCCCTTTGAAGTTGTTCCAAAGTTCTTGAATGTTCTGGTGGGGTTTTGTCCCCCATTTTTTCTTTGCATTTCAACTTGAGAAGTTTCTAGTGATCTATCATGAAGTTCAATAATTTTTTCCTTGGCTATGTCTGGTATATTGATAAACCAAACAAGAACGTTCTTCATATCTGTTACAGAGATTTTCAAGTTTGTAATTTCCTTTTGATTTTTTTCCTAGAAATTTTCATCTCTGCTTACAATACCCATCATTTCTTGAATGTTTAATTTTTTCATTAGAGCCCTTAGCATGTTAATCATTGTTATTTTAGTTTCATATCTGATAATTCAAAATCTGTGTCCTATCTTAGTCTGATTCTGACCCTTGCTTTGTCTCTTCAGAATATGCTTTTTTCTTCTTTCGTTTTAGAATGACTTGTATTTTTGTTGTTGTTGTTAAAAACCAGACAGGATGCATTGGGTAACAGGAACAAAGATAAATAGGCCTATAGGGTGAGGATATATATTAATTTTTCTAAAATTGACTTGTGTCTAATATTTTCTTTGTAACAATAGATACTGAAGGTGTCAAATTCTTAAAATGTCTTTCTTTTTGTTCCTTCCAGTTTGGGTTCTATAATTACTCCTTCTCACAGAGATTTGCTCTCTTGTAGCTCTTTCAGCTGTAATTCACTGTTACCATACTACAGGTCTGTTGGCATCATTGTAGTATATAGGAGAGGCAGAGTTTTCTATAATCTCTTGATTAAATATCAGGCTTTCAGTGGATTTATGCCTTTGACCTATGACCTTTGTAAGTGTTTCTGAATGCTAGAGGGGGCTGGAGTGGGAGAATGTCATTTCATCAGGTGGGATAGGGCTCTGGTAAGTCTTTCCAGCTGGAGAGTAGGATTTTTTTTTACATGTACTGATATGTACACACTGCTGTATTTATGTATTTTGGGTGAGCTGGGTCATCATTGCTGCACATGGGCTTTCTCTAGTTGCAGAGAGCGTGGGCTACTCTCTAGTTGTGCTGCACAGGCTTCTCTTTGTTGCAGAGCACCGGGCATCAGTAGTTGCAGCATGCAAGCTCATTAGTTGCAACTTGCTGGCACACAGGCTTAGTTGCTCTATGGCATGTGTGGAATCTTCCCAGACCAGGGATCAAACTCCATGTCCCCTGAATTGGCAGGTGGATTCTTATCCACTGAGCCACCAGGGGAGTCCAAGACTGGGATTCTTATGCACAGTGCTCTGGGCATACTTCAAATGGATACTTTGCCCCTAATTCTGCCAGAGACGTATGATTTTTCTTGGCTCTTTAATACGAGAAAGAATTAGGATTCTTGCAAATAAACCTCATGGGAATGTGAGGGTCTATGAGGCCCTGGTTGTTTCTCACTTTCATGCTCATCAACCTTCAGCTTCCAACAATTCATTAGAATCACCATTTAAGTGTTCTGATTAATTTATGGCTCTGGCAGTTTCTATTCCAAAGAAGTAGATTCCAGTGACCATTCTCTGGATTGACTGTCTATTCATTATTCATGAACTGGTGGTCCTCCAAACTAAGTTTATTTCTGGGTCTCTTTGATTTTTAGTTTGTCCAGCTTTTCTCTTGTTGTAAAGATGGGAGTCAGCCACTGTTTCCACTGTTTCCCCATCTATTTGCCATGAAGTGATGAGACTGGATGCCATGATCTTAGTTTTCTGAATGTTGAGCTTTAAGCCAACCTTTTCACTCTCCTCTTTCACTTTCATCAAGAGGCTCTTTAGTTCTTCACTTTCTGCCATAAGGGTGGTGTCATCTGCATATCTGAGGTTATTGATATTTCTCCCAGCAATCTTGATTCCAGCTTGTGCTTCCTCCAGCCCAGTGTTTCTCATGATGTACTCTGCATATAAGTTAAATAAGCAGGGTGACAATATACAGCCTTGACGTACTCCTTTTCTTATTTGGCCAACCAGTCTGTTGTTCCATGTCCAGTTCTAACTGTTGCTTCCTGACCTGCATATAGGTTTCTCAAGAGACAGATCAGGTGGTCTGGTATTCCTATCTCTTTCAGAATTTTCCACAGTTTATTGTGATCCATACAGTCAAAGGCTTTGGCATAGTCAATAAGGCAGAAATAGATGTTTTTCTGGAACTCTCTTGCTTTTTTGATGATCCAGCAGATGTTGGCAATTTGATCTCTGGTTCTTCTGCCTTTTCTAAAATCAGCTTGAACATCTGGAAGTTCACAGTTCACATACTGCTGAAGCCTGGCTTGGAGAATTTTGAGCATTACTTTACTAGCATGTGAGATGAGTGCAACTGTGTAGTAGTTTGAGCATTCTTTGCCATTGCCTTTCTTAGGGATTGGAATGAAAACTGACCTTCTCCAGTCCTGTGGCCACTGCTGAGTTTCCCAAATTTGCTGGCATATTGAGTGTAGCACTTTCACAGCATCATCTTTCAGGATTTGAAATAGCTCAATGGAATTCCATCACTTCCACTAGCTTTGTTCGTAGTGATGCTTCCTAAGGCCCACTTGACTTCACATTCCAGGATGTCTGGCTCTAGGTGAGTGATCACACCATCGTGATTATCTGGGTTGTGAAGATCTTTTTTGTACAGTTCTTCTGTGTATTCTTGCCACCTCTTCTTAATATCTTCTGTTTCTGTTAGGTCCATACCATTTCTGTCCTTTATTGAGCCCATCTTTGCATGAAATGTTCCCTTGGTATCTCTAATTTTCTTGAAGAGATCTCTAGTCTTTCCCATTCTGTTGTTTTCCTCTATTTCTTTGCATTGATCGCTGAGGAAGGCTTTCTTATCTCTCCTTGCTATTCTTTGGAACTCTGCATTCAAATGGGTATATCTTTCCTTTTCTCCTTTGCTTTTTGCTTTCCTTCTTTTCACAGCTATTTGAAATCCAAAATCACTGCAGATGATGATTGCACTCATGAAATTAAAAAGACGCTTGCTCCTTGGAAGGAAAGTTATGACCAACCTAGACAGCATATTAAAAAGCAGAGACATTACTTTGCCAACAAAGGTCCATCTAGTCAAGGCTATGGTTTTTCCAGTGGCCATGTATGGATGTGAGAGTTGGATTATAAAGAAAGCTGAGCACAGAAGAATTGATGCTTTTGAACTGTGGTGTTGGAGAAGACTCTTGAGAGTCCCTTGGACTGCAAGGAGATCCAACCAGTCCATCCTAAAGGAAATCAGTCCTGAATATTCATTGGAAGGACTGATGCTGAAGCTGAAACTCCAATACTTTGGCCACCTGATGAGAAGAACTGACTCATTTGAAAAGACCCTGATGCTGGGAAAGATTGAGGGCAGGAGGAGAAGGGAATGACAGAGGATGAGATGGTTGGATGGCATCACTGACTCGATGGACATGAGTTTGAGTAAGCTCTGGGAATTGGTGATGGACAGGGAGGCCTGGCGTGCTGCAGTCCATGGAGTCGCAAAGAGTCGGACACGGCTGAGTGACTGAACTGAACTGAACTGAATGAGGCAAGTTCTCCAGCCACTACCACAAGAATTATGTATGTTTTCTGTCTAGTTCATCTGGTTGGTGAGAATAGGTATTATTACTAACTCTGTATGAGAATGGGCCACTCTTTTCCTTTTTTTTTTTTTTAATCCCAAAGACATTTATTTTTCAAGATTGGTAGTGCCCTCTAAGCTCCACAGATGAGAGACATACAAACTCTTGATCACTGAGCCTCTCTGAAGCCTCAGTTTCTACATTGGAGTCCTCCCACTGGAGTAAATGTAGCTTCCATGCAGAATAATACAAAAATCCCAGTACCAGAAAAAGGCAGAGGGCTAGCAGCAGATTGCGTACAAATATCAAGAGTCCCATCTTCACATGATCTACAATTTCCTACATGACCCCAGCGGGAAGGGAGGCAGTGGGGAGGCGGTGCCGGAACGAAGCGGGAGGGAAGGTGGGGGCGACGGCTTAGGCGGGGGCGGCAGCCGCGGGGGACCCCGGCGGGCGCCCACGACGCGGTGGGCCGCCTGGGCGCCGCCATAGTGGGGACGCAGCCGCGGGCGGAGCGCACGGCCGCGACCCTTGGGCCACTCTTTTCTGATTCTTTTTGAGTATATTTTCCCTCTAGCCTCAGGTGACTCTTTTCATACATATGTGCTTATCAACTCTCAATCAAATACCATAGGGATATTCTCTAAAGATCTCTAGGGTTCTCATTCTGTGCAACTCTCTTTTCTGTGGCACTCTGTCCTGTGAACTCCTGGTCACCTTGTTCTCCCTGGACTCTCAGCTCCATTTCCTTACCTCAGGGATACCAAGGGTGCTCTACTTGAATTATCCTGCTCACCATAGCAGTCTGGAAACTCAAACAGATAATCTGGGATTCACAGTGCTCAGTTGATTTGTTTTCCCTTCTGTCTTGGATTACTTTCCTTCATTGCTTGATAGCCAGTGTCTTGAACTCTACTATTTCATACATTTTGTCTATTTTATTTTTGTTTCAGGAGGAAAGGTAAATTTGGTCTTTGTCATTCTATGACAGTCAGAAGTAGACCTCTCCATTATTTGAGTTTAACATTAATCTGGACAAGTGTAGTACAGTGCTTTTCAAAAAGTCATCTTTAGAGTTAGAAAGACCTATGTTAGAATTCAAATTTCGACTTTGAGCAATCTACTTAACCTAAGATAATGTCAGAGTTGATGAACAGTACAAATAAATGATTAAGAGCATGAGCTCTGAAGTCAGCAGTATATCTGATTAACCTCAGGCCTCATTATGCAGGTGGATACCCTTTACCTCATGATATGGAGATGACATGAAAACACATGCTCTCAGCTAGACAGTAGCTTCAGTGCTGAGAGAGGAAGAGAAGAAGGGTTTAATCATGCTTGCACAGTTTATTCTCCCAGGCTCTCCAATCAGTTAAGTCACTCTTCCTCTGGTGAGGAGAAAGGCCAGGAGCATTACTTTAGGGAAAGGCCTTCATATAGAATAAGTGGAGTGAAAAATAAGTAACCACTCACCTCCAAGGGGGAAAAAAAAATTCAATTCTTGGGAAAAATAGACAAGTAAGAATTGCCTAGTGTTCATGTTGAACTTGAGACCTTATTTCCTAAGGGCTCCAAGTTCAATAAAAAGAGGTGATTATAAAAAAAAAAGAGGTTATTATTAAAAAAAATTTAAGCCATACTTATACCAACTAGAATCTTTTAAGAAATTGCAAGTACCTTTTTTTTTGTGGATGATCTACTCTCAGATAATGTCATAGCCCTCATGTGGTCTTTTTATGGATGAAATTCTGTGTGATATAATTGAACTGCCCAAAATCAAACCATGAGAAAAGAAATCAGGGTATTGAGACAGATGCTCTTTCTGTGATTTACAAGAAATACCATTTCTTAATAAGACATTGATTAGCGATCACTCTGCAGAAAACATCCTGTGTAGTGAAGCATGTAATAAACTGTCAGGAAACAAATTGAACCAGCAACTAACCTTTGAAAATTTCTCCTAAATTTATTTGATCTTTTTCATAAAAAGAAAGGTGGAAATACTGTTATTTCTTAGCATTTTATTCTTGGTTTGGATGTAGGTCAAATATAACTAGGAATTATAAATAAAAATGTGATATCTGACATACAAAAATGTATTTCACTTACAGGTTAGTAAGTATGATTGTCTTTCTATTCTCTTTTCAGTTTCTTTTATTAGAAGGGTAAAACCTTTTATTTTAGTGGTCTCAAAAATAGGAATTAACACATCAATAAAAAGAAAGAATTTTAATTCCTTGAAAATAAGATTTACAGGATTTTCTTCATCATTAGGCCAAACTAAGCCACCAGGTCTTTAACATATTTTGTCTTCAGTCTTGAGTTATATTTAACTTAGCAAATCAATATCAATAAAAATCTTCAGCAGCATAAATGGATTAAATTCCTACTATATGTTATCTTTGTAATATTATAAGATTCAGCTTCTCACTCAAAGACTTTCCAGTCTAGTTAAAAACCCTAAACTATCAAATGCCCACTAGAACCAGAGTTCTCTGAAAGTCTAAGAAAAGAGTGATGAGTATAAGTTCTGGTGAATATGAAGGCTTTATGGAGGAAATGTCCTTAGGTAGTAGGTAGGAATTAGATAAGTAGAGGAAAGGAGGGAGAATATTCTTAGTTTTGCAATCAGTGTGGAAGTATAAATGAGATTTATGTAAAAGAAAAAGAATTCATGAATAAAGTTCATGATAAGGAATTGGTGGAAATAGGAGTGGGGACATAGGATAGATCTCAAATATGGAAATCATGGAAAGATATTCAAGATTGATGGGCTGACAAATGTGCCATTAATGTTCTGTGCAGAAGAACAATGTGCTCAAATTTTCGTTTTATGGAATTAGAGGTTATATGAGGAAAGGGGCAAGATACAAGAAGCAACAGGCTGCTGTAGTCATTTAGGCATAAAAGATAGAAGAAAATAGAATTAAAAAGGAAAATGAACATGTCTCTAATTATACCAGGAGATTTTAGCACAGATTTTTGCCTCAGAGATTGATAAGATTACACACACAAAAGACAAATAGGATATAAAAAAAATGAAAAACTATTAACAAGCTTTATCTGGAGATGATATATCTGCTCCCATTGTTTAGATATTACACATTCATATAACACAGATATTGACCATGTACAGGCCACAAAGTAAGTCTAAAAATGGAATATATAGGCCACTTCTACTGATGACTATGTGATAAAGTTAGAAATCAATAAAACAAGAGTAGCCTCCATATACTCAGAAAATGAAAAACAAAAAATTTCTATATAATTTATGGCTCAAAGAAGAAGTCATAATAGAAATAAGAAAACAAAACTGAACAATAATAAAAACACCACATTCAGATTGGAGATGACGTTAAAATGACACATAAAAGAAAATGTATATTCTTAAAATCTTCTTTTCCTATTTGGAATTTTAAGGATAAACATTACGTTAGTAGCCAAATTAATAAGATGGAAAAGTACAAAAGAGTCAACTCAAAAAACTGGAAAAAAAGAAATAATAAATATGAAATAGAAGAAAATAGTTTAATCCAAAAGTGGTTATAAAATGAGAAAATAAGCAAAATCAAAAGATAGTTTTCTGAAAGATTTAATAAAATAGACACATCTCTGTCAAGATTAAAACTCTCCAGGATAAATTCCATGATCCGAGTGATTGCATTTGTTGTTTTTGATGTTGATCATGTTTTTACCAATGTATCCCTAGAACCTAAGAAAGATCCTGGAACGTCTTGTGTCTTGAATAATATGTGTTACGAAATGTCATGTTTGAGATGATAAGCTGCCATCTAAATGGAAGGGCAACAGGATGATGTACATGTAAAATAGCACTAGTCTGAGAGTCAAAGCCTCCTTACAAGTACAGGTTCAGCTGCCTAATGTTGGGAAACTAACTTATCTTCTCTGGACCTTAAAATAGAAATAGAAAATAGAAAGGTGTGAAATTCATTCATATCCCTTCTAGCTCTTAATCTGAATCTCAACTCTAACTCTGCATCTGTAATTTACTTTTCTTAATTAGAAATTACAGATTTATTCATTTGTTTGTTTGTTGTGCATTTTTAACCAGTAAGCTTCACTGAATAACCTTATCTGTTTTGCTTCAGTGTCTACCCAAGACCTAAAACTGTCCCTGGCACTTACCAGTGCCTAATAAATGTTTGTTGGCTGACTGAATAAACACTACAGTGGATAGATAAAAGACACAGAGCTTGAAGAGAGACCTATAGGTCATGAGCAGTAAGATATACATGCGTACGGCTTGGATAAAAAGTTCAGAGAGAATTTAATAGCTTTAGGAGGCATCAGAAAAAAGGTATGAGCTGAAGCTCTGAGGAAAGAAATCATAAAAAAAATGTGGGCCTCTCAAGTTTTTCAATGGTGTATAATTTTCTACTTAAAAGGTAATGCAGAGTCATTGCACAGAATTTGAAAAATAGAGAAATGTACAAAGAAGAAAACAGCACATTTTAAAAACACATTTGAAAATGCTTGTGATTCACTAAAAACTCTAGTTTTAACAACAAGATATATCAATTGTCTGACTGGGGAAGGTTGTGCGTGGGTGGTTTGGGGTTGGGAGCTGTTATTAAGCAAGCAGGAGGGCCCCTGTCCTTAAAGAGCTCGCAATTAAATTGAAGGGACAAAACAATCTTTCTGAAATAATCAAGAATAATTCCAAAGTACTATATGATTAAGGACATAAACACACAAAAAAATTAAAACTTGAGTGTTGTGCTGAGAGCTAGAGGTATAAATCTGTAATCAGCGTGGGCTGGAGAATGGAGTTAGTCAGGTTTCACAAAAGAGGTATGTTTTTGCTTAGGACGTGGCAGATCTAGGGGCAGGTGGTGAGGGTGCTGTATTAGGGAAGGGAGACAGGTAAATAGGAGAGAGAGAATGCCTACAGTTTGAATGAGAGCCGTTAAAGGCCTCCTTTCCTTTGCAGTTTTACAGGGGCAGCTCTTGTATAAAGCCATGGCCTGGGAGCAGTACGATCTGGGCTCTAGTTTCATCTCTGTCACTAATTTTCTGTGAGCTTCTAGAGAAGTTGCCTCAAGCTCTGTACCTCAGTAGGACTCAGGTTTCTTCTACCTCTAATATTAAAGGGAATATCCATAAAATCTGTCATTTAAATCACTGCTTGCCCATTTTGTCTCTTTTGACTTTCAAATAAAGCATATCATTAATGAAGAATGCAAGTTGATTTGAGAGGAAGAGCATTTATTTAGGCAAAACATTAGTTCCCCAACTATGATCGTTTTTCCAGACGTGAGAATATTTTAAACCTGAGGCAGAGCCAAAGGCATATTTGCATAATGATTGATATAAAAGCTATGCCACCTCCCACTCGTCTATTCAGCCTGTACCCAGAATGGGAGAAGGCTCTGAAACACAAATTTATGTAATGCAAAACTTTCCCTAAGAAGTACCAAATTGCCTACTTAAGTACTTGTCACCAGGGATATGTTCAATGTTTTATAAGTACTGTGTAATTTTCAGAATCCACAAGCAATTTGCTCCTGTGAAGAAATTTTCCCCATTGACTACTAGATTCTCCTGCCAAAGGCAGACAAAGCCCTGAAGTTCCATAGTCAATGCCTTCTCCCCTTGACAGTTTTTTTCTTTTTTCTCTTTTTCTTTCTCCCTTTCTCTCACTCTCCCTCCCTCCCTTTCTTCTTCCCTTGCTTTCTTCCTTCTTCCTTCTTTCTTTCTCCCCTCTCTCTCACTCCCTTTCTGTCTCTGACTCTTTCTCTCTGAGTTTTCTATCTCTGTCTCGCTTTCTCTCTGAGTTCCTCTCATTGTTCATCTATCAGGCAGCCTCACTCCCTCTTGCCTCCAATTATCCATTAATATTAAAGTTATTTTCATAATCTTATTAGCAAAGGTTTTTCTGGGAGTCTACATTCAGACAGTTGAAGTCTTTCTTGTCAACTTGAACTCAAGGAAAAGAATCAAAGGTGTGTTCAGGTAGCATAATAAAAAGAATAATGAAAATTCATATCAGTATGTCAGTGAAAAGTCTTATGAAAATAAGACCACACAGTACATTATTTATTAACACATCGGTTGAGTAAAAGTGTGAAGTCTGTCAGCTAGAACAGGAGAAAATGAGAAGTCTTAGTATTCAGAAGAGTGAACTCTTCATTAAGTTAATTAATTCTTGCACTTCTTTCTGGAAATGCAAGAGTAAGACTTTTCACAAGATTTTTCATTCTATTCTGCAAATCTGAAACACATCCCCATATCCTGTTGTTTCAGAAATAGCTTTGCTATTACTTAAATGTCACCGGTAGATACCTCTTGAATGCTCATCTTCCTCTTCTTTATATAATTGTTTCTTCTACACAGCTCCAAACAAAATCTTCACCATATATACCAATCAAAGTCTGTTTTTATTTTGAGCTGCTTGGAGAGGGTATTACAAAGGACATAATTTCTATGCATTAAAGAACAATAAGATTATTCAGGGCCAAAGTAGAGGCATTCACTTTCTTACTTATCTTCAGTTGATTTCAATCAAAAGAATTGTCAAATGTAAGGCTAAAGGAAAATGAACACATAATACTTACAATGTCCTATTTCTTTCTCCACTAACAATCATTTTTAGAATTTGCAGGTCATAAAAAACAACTAAAACAACCAACAAAACAACAATGATTGCCCAAGAAAACTCTAGGTAGTTGCATGTTTTTCTTTCTTGATATTTATCGACTCAATTCAATTTATCATCATTGAGTTCTATTTTGCTTAAATGGGTAATTCTGGTGATTTAAGGCATTTGATCGCCTATATGTGGGTGTATGAAGTTGCTTCAGTTGTGTCTTTGTGACCCTATGGACTGTAGCCTGCCAGGCTCCTCTATTCAAGGGAATCTCTCCAGGCAAGAATACTGGAGTGTGTTGTCATATACTGCTCCAGGAGATCTTCCTGACCCAGGGATCAAACTTGCGTCTCTTCACGTGTACCCCAATGTTCATCGCAGCACTGTTTATAATAGCCAGGACATGGAAGCAACCTAGATGCCCATCAGCAGATGAATGGATAAGAAAGCTGTGGTACATATATGCAATGGAATATTACTCAGCCATTAAAAAGAATACATTTGAATCAGTTCTAATGAGATGGATGAAACTGGAGCCCATTATACAGAGTGAAGTAAGCCAGAAAGATAAACACCAATACAGTATACTAATGCATATATATGGAATTTAGAAAGATGGTAATGATAACCCTATATGCAAGACAGAAAAAGAGACACAGATGTATAGAACAGACTTTTGGACTCTATGGGAGAAGGCAAGGGTGGGATGATCTGAGAGAACAGCATCGAAACATGTATATTATCAAGTGTGAAACAGATCACCAGTCCAGGTTGGATGCATGAGACAAGTGCTCATGGGCTGGTGCACTGGGAAGACCCAGAGGGATGGGATGGGGAGGGAGGTGGGAGGGGGGACCGGGATGGGGAACACATGTAAATCCATGGCTGATTCATGTCAATGTATGGCAAAAACCACTACAATATTGTAAAGTAATTAGCCTCCAACTAAGAAAAATAAATGAACAAACAAACAAACAAACTTGCATCTCTTTATGTCTCCTGCTTTGACTGGTGGATTCTTTACCATTAGTACCACGTGGGAAGACGTTTGTTTGCCTAGTAGAGATCAAATACTTGTACCACATTAATTAATTTACAAATTTTGACTAGTTTTAGATGCATTTGTAGGTCCTTTAAGGGTGGTGTCATTGCATATCTGAGGTTATTAATATTTCTCCCAGCAATCTTGATTCCACCTTGTGCTTCCTCCAGCCAGCATTTCTCATGATGTACCCTGCATATAAGTTAAATAAGCAGGGTGACAATATACAGCCTTGATGTATTCCTTTTCCTATCTTGGAACCAGTCTGTTGTTCCTTGCACCACCCTTATGGCAGAAAGCAAAAAAGAACTAAGGAGCCTCTTGATGAAAGTGAAGAGGAGAGTGAAAAAGTTGGCTTAAAACTCAGCATTCAGAAAACTAAGATCATGGCATCTGGTCCCATCACTTCATGGCAAATAGATGGGGAAACAGTGGAAACAGTGGCAGACTTTATTTTTGGGGGCTCCAAAATCACTGCAGATGGTGACTGCAGCCATGAAAGCAGAGACATTACTTTGCCAACAAACGTCTGTCTGGTCAAGGCTATGGTTTTTCCAGTGGTCATGTATGGATGTGAGAGTTGGACTGTGAAGAAAGCTGAGCACAGAAAAATTGATGCTTTTGAGCTGTGGTGTTAGAGACTCTTGAGAGTCCTTGGACAGAAAGGAGATCTAACCAGTCCATCCTAAAGGAAATCAGTTCTGAATACTCATTGGAAGGACTGATGCCGAAGCTGAAACTTCAATACTTTGGCCACCTGATGTCAAGAACTGACTCATTTGAAAAGACCCTTATGCTGAGAAAGATTGAGGGCAAGAGTAAAAGGGGATGACAGAGAATGAAATGGTTGAATGGCATCATCGACTTGATGGACATGAGTTTGAGTCAATCTAGGAGTTGGTGATGGTCAGGGAGGCCTGGCGTGCTGCAGTCCATGGGCTTGCAAAGAGTCAGACACAACTGAGTGACTGAACTGAGCTGTAGGTCCTTTGTTCCCAATAGGGGAGAAAGAATTGTCCCCACTCTGATTCTGGGCTGAGAAGTATAATTGACAAAGAATATAAATAAGAAGGAAGGCTCAGATATACAGGAATCTTGAGCAAAACTGTCAAAGTTGTTTTCAACTTTGGCTGCCTCACTTGTACTAATAACTGCTCCAGAAAATCTGTGATCTACAAGTTACTATAATTATAAATCATCTACAGTCAGTAGAGAAGTTTATGATTGTTAATCATTCATAAGAAAAAATAATTACTATATCACTATTATTTGGCAAGCTTTATATTAAACTATTGGTATAAAATACAGACTATCTGCAAGGTATTCATAGGGCTCTTATTTTTAATCTTTTAGTCATGTACAAAAAGACCATAGTTGAGGTCTTGAAGCTGAAAATAACAATATATGAATGGATCTCCATTCTATTTTACTGTTTCTTATAAACTAAACTCTGAGTAGACAGGAATGAAACTTCCTCCAGATACTTGTAATACAAAAGGCCAGACTCATTGGGTGTAATCACTGTAGATGTCATAGAGATAGTTTCATCCTCAGAGAAGGCAATTTGTCAAGCATCATTTTATGAGGTAAAACCAGAAAAATAAAGAAAATGATCGTTTTTATTCCTACTGCCATTGTCTTTTGTCAAGTACTAAGTGATTATTTTTTAATAGGTCTTAACCCCTTCAATCCATCCTCTACACCACATACAGAGGGAAAGTGAAAAGTGAAAGTGAAAGTCACTCAGTCGTGTCCGACTCTTTGTGACCCCATGGACTATATAGTCCATGGAATTCTCCAGGCCAGAATACTGGAGTGGGTAGCCTTTCCCTTCTCCAGGGAATCTTCCCAACCCAGGAATCAAACTGGGGTCTCCTGCATTGCAGGCTGATTCTTTACCAACTGAACTATCAGGGAAGCCCAAGTTGTCTACAAATACAAATTATATCACTTCATTCCCTGAGTGCTCCCTGACCCCTGCTAATATGGTTTGTTAACTGTATCATTCAGATTAGATTTTGAAAACAGTATTTACATCCCTTAATTAACTAGCCTCAGTGTAGTTTTTTAAAAAAATCTCATCTCCAATTGGAGCACCCAAAACTCCAGCGACACTGCTGTCAAAGTTTAATAAGCAAGGGCTTCCCCGGTGGTCCAGTGGTTAAGAATCTGTCTTCCAATGCGCAGGTTCCATCCCTGATCTGGGAACTAAGGTCCCAGAAGCCACTCCACATCCTTACTCATGACTATTCCCACTACCTGAAATACATTTCCGACCTAACAAAATTCATTTTCTTCACTGTAGCTCATCTCAGCTCCATATTATCAAATTCACCCCATTTCTCTCAGCTGAGATTAATTATTCTCTTGTAAGTGCCCTCAAGCACTTTCTTTAAACTCTTGTTATAGCATATAGATCATTCTATTACTAGTAGATGCAGGTTGCAGCAGCATCTGCTGTTTTCTTGAGTGAGTTGCTGGAACTTGTGTCTTTCTAAGAACTGGTCTTTTTCTTGTTTATTTTTGCTTTTGCTACTTAAAATGAAAATTGTTGATGAACAGTCAGAGGCAGACACAGAATAACACCATGGAGAGGTAGATGAAAGTGAAAGAGATTTATTATACTCACAACTCCTAAAGGAGAGAGGCACGGGACACCATTCAGGTGGCCATATGAGAGGAGCTCCTAGGAAGAAGGCTCAACCAGGCAGATGGGAGGCCAAGAGAGTGAAGACACATGAGCAAGTGCCTTTATTGAGGGTCAGTGTGGAGCACACAAGTAAGAGATGTGAGGAGAATTTCTTGAATGCCATTAGGTCACAGTCAGGGGAGGGCAAGACCGGTGAACTGTGACAAGGACCAGTGTATCACACTGGTGCACCTAGCCTGCACAAGGTATTCACAGATGATGGAGATGTTGAGGCATCAGGTAAATATGAATTTTAAAAATTGTACCCTACTATTGATCCCATGATGCCTCACCATTAACAATACTAATTAAGCACTGATTCCCTTGGTCATAGAGATGTTAAAGGTGAATGGAACAGCCGGGCCAGGCGACTGAAGTTGGATCAGCCAGGGCAGATGCCAGTCCTTGGTGGGTGCTGCTGCCTAAGCCACCCTGAAGGGACTGTTGGGGCTGAAGTAGGCCCGGGCTGGAGACAGTCCCTGGACAGTGCTGCATCCAAGGCTTCCTTGGCTGAATGGCTGGGGCTGACGCTGGAGTGGGCCTGGGCTGGGGGAGCCCCACAGGGATTCAGTGGCCCTCACTGTGCTTCTGACCACAGGGAGGGCTTCGGCAGTTGCCTGCTCTTTGACAGAAGTTCTAGGGTTAGTAAATAGATTTTCTTCCCTTAGAGTCTAGCTGTTCTTTAAACTGCTATTTCTTCACTGTGTCCCATGGTGGGTGAGTGCATTCAGGTCCCTCAGCAACCCCTTCTTACTGCTGAGTCAAGAGTGGGGTTCCTATGGATATCGTGTCTCTGTCTTTTCTACTCATTTCTACACATTCATTCTGTGTATAGTAGCTGGTCAATCAGTCCTCCAGTCTTCTTCAGGAGGAATTGCTCTATAGGCAGGTGTAGATTTGGTGTGTCTGTAGAGGAAGTGAGCTAACAGTTTTCCTTTACAGCCATATACCCTTCCCCCAAATATGGTAGGCTTTTAGCCATTATTTCTTCAAATATTCTTTCTGTCCCTTTCTTTCTCTCCTGTCCCTTTGGGACTCCATCATGTGGATGTTCATGTACATGATGGTGTTTCACAATTCTCTTGGGATATGTTCATTTTTCTTCATTTTTTTCCTTTCTGCTTAACGAATAGTCTCAATGATCTTATCCTCAAGCTTGCTAATTCTTGCTTCAGCCCGTTCAAATCTGCTGTTTAACCCCTATAGTGAAGTTTAATTTTAGCTATTTTACCTTTCAGCTCCAGAATTTCTATTTTGTTATGTTTAATATCTTCGTCTCCATATTTGATTCTCTATTTGGGAAGACTTCATCCTCCTGTTTTGTTTTTGTTCTTTGTCCACAATTTCTTTTAGCTATTTGGTTATATTTAAATCAGTTGATTTAATCGTTTCTAATATGTCCAGGGCTTTTCCCTTGACAGCTTTTTATTTCTTTTCTTTTCATGTGAATGTGCCATACTTTCTAATTTCTTTGCCGGCCCCATTATTTTTGTTGAAAATTGAACTTTTTGAATATTATAAAGTGGCAACTATAGAAATCACATTCTCCCCCTACCTGGGGTTTGTTTTGCAGTTTCTTCTGGTTTGTTCTTGTTTTCTTGTTTAGTAACTTTTTAAAACTGTTTTGTAAAATCTGTGTTCTTTGTCACATGTGACCACTGAAGTCTGTTCTTCATTAGTTAAATGGTTAGCCATTGTTCTGACAGTTAAAAGAAATACCTAGAGAAAAAAAGAAAGGAAGAAAGGAGGAAGGAAGAGTCTCCCAGTCTTTTCAAATTGGATTTGTATTAGAACTCTTTTTCAATGCTTATCTAGGCCATTTACTACTTTGCCTTAGCTTTCACTCCCTGCTTGCATGAAGTCTTTAGGTCAGCTTCAAGTGAAGTTTAGGTTTTCTTGGGACTTTTCTGAGTGTGTGGTCAGTCCTGGTCATGAACATGGTCTTTTTGAATCCCTGGTATATATGGGAACTTATAGAATCCTTTAGTTCCCTTCATGTATTCTTTCCTAATCTCTTCCTTCCCAAGTTTTCTGATATGCCTAATCCTTGTTTCAACTGTTGCCCCTTGTCACAGTGTGCTATGGCTAAAACTTGTGCTTTTACATGCTTTTGGAAGATGCCACCAGGAAGCCAACCCTGCTCTGGGAACATTCATCATTAGGCAAAATACTGACAAGTTCATGTACTTGCTTCTCATGAAAGATCAGGCAGTTCCAAATGGACACACAGTTCCTTAAGAATAAGGTCCATATTGCTCACTCTGACACTAGCAACCTTCACCATTACCTCAGGGCCACTCCCAGCATAAAGATTGGTGGATGGTAGGTAATCAATCCAAAATGCTAGGTTACTCTTGCTTCATCATACCTTCTCTTGATTGTTGCAGAGTCTAGGGTTCTGTAAAAGTTAATCTGATAATTTTTGCTGGCGCATTAGCTGCTTTTGTGGTGAGATGGAATCTTGGAGTTTCCTACTCTATCAATTTCCAGAAGATATTCTTTTTAAAACCACTATATATTTTCTATATTGGGGCATTCCTTTTCTCCCTCCAAAAGATGGTGCCAGTTTCTACTTTTGTCCATAAGAAAATAAAAGTGTATAAAATTAAGTTCCAGCTACAAAAAAAAAAAAAAAAGAAACTGCGTCAAATATATTAAATGTCTGTTTTCAGTTACTGGACAGTGGGCAACAAAGGATTATAAACTTTGAGAAAAGAAAAAAAGACATAGTTGAGGCTTACAGATACCTGAATTTCTGTCTAGAGAAAATTTCTGAGACACAGAGCAGGGGGGATAAACTCAAACAGAGGTCTGTGTTCTTGCTGAGTTAAGTAAAGTGATATATGAGTTTTAAGATGCTGAGACAACTAGAATTTGAGGGGCAGAATACTGAAAAAAAAAGGGAGCTATACAGAAAAATAAATCCAATAATCTGCATGAGTGACTGAAAGTCCATTTGTATACGTATAAAATGAAAGGCCTTTCTGTCTATCGAAGTACAATTTTCTGAGGAAAAAAAAACGATTACAGAATCTGTAAGTCACAGCACCCCAAAGATCATGCAGGTCAAGGGATCATTTGACTCCGCAAAAGCCAGAATGAAGATACCTCATTGACTATTTAGAGAATTCAGTATAGACCCTGAAGGATTATGCCTTAGCAGTGGGGCTAAATTAGTCTCAGGATGAAGGCTACCCCTCACCACAACAAAGCTACGGAACAAGCATAGCAAGGAGCCAAGTTACTGTAAATAACTGAAATGCTTGTTAGATACTTAATTTGTCTAAAGACTCAAAGAAAAATATGAGAGAACAGCAAATAATAAAAAGGAAAAATCTACCAGTGGAAATTCAATATTGGAAATTAATACTTTACTAAATAAGATTAACAGCAAATTAGACACTGGAGAAAAATATATCTATGAACTTGAAGACCTAACAGTAGATATTATACAATAGCAAACACAGTAAGAGAAAAGACTTACAAGGCAAGGCAACATTAGTGAAAAATGACACAGTATCAAATATTCTAAAAGGCACATAATTAGATTGTCAGGAACAGTGGGGGTAGAAACCTATTTGAAGAAATAATGGCTGAAGTTTTCCCAAATTTTTGAGAAATCAGTTCAGTTCAGTTCAGTTGCTCAGTTGTTTCCGACTCTTTGCGACCCCATGGACTGCAGCACGCCAGGCCTCCTGTCCATCACCAGCTCCTGGAGTTTACTCAAACTCATGCCCATCGAGTTGGTGATGCCATCCAGCCATCTCATCCTCTGTCGTCCCCTTCTCCTCCTGCCCCCAATCCTTCCCAACATCAGGGTCTTTTCCAATGAGTCAACTCTTCGCATGAGGTGGCCAAAGTACTGGAGTTTCAGCTTCAGCATCAGTCCTTCCAATGAACACCCAGAACTGATCTCCTTTAGGATGGACTGGTTGGATCTCCCTGCAGTTCAAGGGACTCTCAAGAGTCTTCTCCAACACCACAGTTCAAAAGCATCAATTTTTTGGTGCTCAGCTTTCTTCACAGTCCAACTCTCACATCCATACATGACCACTGGAAAAACCCATAGCCTTGACTAGATGGACCTTTGTTGGCAAAGTAATGTCTCTGCTTTTTAATATGCTGTCTAGGTTGGTCATAACTTTCCTTCCAAGGAGTAAGCGTCTTTTAATTTCATGACTGCAGTCACCACCTGCAGTGATTTTGGAGCCCCAAAAAATAAAGTCTGACACTGTTTCCACTGTCTCCCCATCTATTTCCCTTGAGGTGATGGGACCAGATGCCATGATCTTAGTTTTCTGAATGTTGAGCTTTAAGCCAACTTTTTCACTCTCCTCTTTCACTTTCATCAAGAGGCTTTTTAGTTCCTCTTCACTCTCTGCCATAAGGGTGGTGTCATCTGCATATCTGAGGTTACTGGTATTTCTCCCAGCAATCTTGATTCCAGCTTGTGCTTCTTCCAGCCCAGTGTTTCTCATGATGTACTCTGCATATAAGTTAAATAAGCAGGGTGACAATACACAGCCTTGACATACTCCTTTTCCTATTTGGAACCAGTCTGTTGATTCCATGTCCAGTTCTAACTGTTGCTTCCTGACCTGCATATAGGTTTCTCAAGAGGCAGGTCAGGTGGTCTGGTATTCCCATCTCTTGAAGAATTTTCCACAGTTTACTGTGATCCACACAGTCAAAGGTTTTGGCATAGTCAATAAAGCAGAAATAGATGTTTTTCTGGAACTCTCTTGCTTTTTTGATGATCCAGTGGATATTGGCAATTTGATCTCTGGTTCCTCTGCCTTTTCTAAAACCAGCTTGAACATCTGGAAGTTCATGGTTCACGTATTGCTGAAGCCTGGCTTGGAGAATTTTGAGCATTACTTTACTAGCATGTGAGATGAGTGCAATTGTGTGGTAGTTTGAGCATTCTTTGGGATTGCCTTTCTTAGGGATTGGAATGAAAACTGACCTTTTCCAGTCTGTGACCACTGCTGAGTATTCTAAATTTGCTGGCATATTGAGTGCAGCACTTTCACAGCATCATCTTTCAGTATTTGAAATAGTCAACAGGAATGGAATTCCATCACCTCCACTAGCTTTGTTTGTAGTGATGCTTTCTAAGGCCCACTTGACTTCACATTCCAGGATGTCTGGCTCTAGGTGAATGATCACACATTGTGGTTATCTGGGTCATGAAGATCTTTTTTGTACAGTTCTTCTGTGTATTCTTGCCACCTCTTCTTAGTATCTTCTGCTTCTGTTAGGTTCATACCATTTTGTCCTTTATCGAACCCATCTTTGCATGAAATGTTCCCTTGATATCTCTAATTTTCTTGAAGAGATCTCTAGTCTTTCCCATTCTGTTGTTTTCCTCTATTTCTTTGCATTGATCACTGAAGAAGGCTTTCTTATCTCTCCTGGCTATTCTTTGGAACTCTGCATTCAAATGGGAATATCTTTCCTTTTCTCCTTTGCTTTTTGCTTCTCTTCTTTTCACAGCTATTTGTAAGGCCTCCTCAGATAGCCATTTTGCTTTTTTTGCATTTCTTTTCCATGGGGATGGTCTTGATCTCCTGTCTTCTGTACAATGTCATGAACATCCATCCATAGTTCATCAGGCTCTCTGTCTATCAGATCTAGTCCCTTAAATCTACTTCTCACTTCCACTGTATAGTCCTAAGGGATTTGATTTAGGTCATACCTGAATGGTCTAGTGGTTTTCCCTACTTTCTCCAATTTAAGTCTGAATTTGGCAATAAAAATTTCATGATCTGAGCCACAGTTAGCTCCTGGTCTTATTTTTGCTGACTGTATAGAGCTTCTCCATCTTTGGCTGCAAAGAATATAATCAATCAGATTTCAGTATTGACCATCTGGTGATGTCCATATGTAGAGTCTTCTCCTGTGTTCTTGGAAGACGGTGTTTGCTGTGACCTGTGCATTCTCTCGGCAAAACTGTTAGCCTTTCCCTGCTCCGTTTTGTACTCCAAGGTCAAACTTGCCTGTTACTCCAGGTATCTCTTGACTTCCTACTTTTGCATTCCAGTCCCCTATGATGAAAAGGACATCTCTTTGGGGTGTTAGTTCTAGAAGATCTTGTAGGTCTTCATAGAACCACTCAACTTAAGCTTCCTTGCCACTAGTGGCTAGGGCACAGACTTGGATTACTGTGATACTGAATGGCTTGCCTTGAAAACAAACAGAGATCATTCTGTCATTTTTGAGATTGCACCCAAGTACTGTATTTTGGACTCTTGTTGACTATGAGGGCTACTTCATTTCTTTTAAGGGATTCTTGCCCACAGTAGTAGATATAATGGTCATCTGAGTTAAATTCACCCATTCCTGTCCATTTTAGTTCACTGATTCCTAGAATGTCGACATTCACTCTTGCCATCTCCTGTTTGACCACTTCCAGTTTGCCTTGATTCATGGACTTAACATTCCAGGTTCCTATGCAGTATTGCTCTTTACAGCATCAAACCTTGCTTCTATCACTAGTCCCATCCACAACTGGGTATTGTTTTTGCTTTGACTCCATCCCTTCACTCTTTCTGGAGTTATTTCTCCATTGGTCTCCAGTAGCACATTTTACACCTATCGACCTGGGGCGGTTCCTCTTTCAGTATCCTATCATTTTGCCTTTTTGTACTCTTCATGGGGTTCTCAAGGCAAGAATACTGAAGTGGTTTGCCATTCCCTTCTCCAGTGGACCACATTCTGTCAGACCTCTCCACCATGACCCGACTGTCTTGGGTGGCCCCACATGGCATGGCTTAGTTTCATTGAGTTAGACAAGGCTGTGGTCCTGTGATCAGATTGGCTAGTTTTCTGTGATTATGGTTTTAGTGTGTCTGCCCTCTGATGCCCTCTCGCAACACCTACCGTCTTACTTGGGTTTCTCTTACCTCGGACGTGGGGTATCTCTTCACAGCTGCTCCAGCAAAGCACAGCCGCTGCTCCTTACCTTGGACAAGGGGTATCTTCTCACAGCTGCCCCTCCTGACCTTGAACGTGGAGTAGCTCCTCTCGGCCCTCCTGCACCCCACAGCAGCTGCTCCTTGGAGGTGGGGTTGCTCCACAAATCTACCAAGATAAATAAGCAGCTACCAAGAAGATTAAACATAAAGAAAACCAGTCAAATGTACATCATGGTCAAATTGCTGAAAGCCAGTGTTAAAGAGAAAATCTTATAATCAACCAGAAGCAAGAAGTATGTTTCATACAGAGAAAAATGATCAAACTTTGAACATGCTTCCTTTTAGAAACTCTGCAAGACAATAGAATCATACCTTTTAAATGCTATGAGGGGGAAAAAAGCTATCTAAAATTCTATATAGAAAGAAAAGTGAAAGTCACCCAGTCATGTCCGACTCTTTGCGACTCCATGGACTATAGAGTCCATGGAATTCTCCAGGCCAGAATACTGGAGTGGGTAGCCTTTCCCTTCTTCAGGGCATCTTCCCAACCCAGGGATCAAGCCCAGGTCTCCCGCATTGCAGGCAGATTCTTTACCAGCTAAGCCACAAGGGAAGCCCAAGAATACTGAAAATATAGTTCAAATGTGAAATAAAAACAGAAGTGAGGAAAATTTGGTCTCAGTGGATTGGTAGTATAAGATATACTAAAGGAAGTTTTACACACAAAAGGAAAATATTGCCAGATGAAAGCACAGATATACAGAAGAAAATGAAAAACATAAAAAAGAAGTATGTGAGTAAATATGAGAGACATTTCTTTTTTATTTTTAACTTCCTTGAGAGATAGTTCCTTCAAAATAAAAATTAATAATTGAGAGGTTTATCACAAATATAGAAATGAGATGTGTGACAGCTATAGTACATTAGTACAAAAGAAGAGGGATTGCTTCCTCTACTTTTGAAAGGCTTTTATATTTAACATGAAGTAATATGCTATTTTTTAAAATTAATTTGTTTATCTTAATTGGAAGCTAATTAATTTGTGATATTGTAGTGGTTTTTGCCATACATTGACATGAATCAGCCATGGGTGTACATGTGTCCCACATCCTGAACCCCCCTCCCAGTAATATACTATTGTTTGAAGTTAGCCAATGATAAGGAAAAGGTGTACATTGTAAAACTTAGAGCAAGGACTAAAAAAGTAAAACACAGAAGGTTAGTTAATAAGCTAAATGTGTAGATTAATAGAATCCTAAGTAAGTTAGTTATTCCAAATGAAGCCTGGAAATAGAAAAGGGAATAAAGAAGAAATGAATCAAAAGCAAAGTTGGGAGACTTACACTACATAATTTCAACACTTACTAAAAGTTACAGTAATGATATTGGCATAAAAACAGAAATATAGATAAATGGAATAGACTACAGAGTCCAGCACATTTATGGTCAATTCATTTTTGACAAAGGTGCCAAGGTAAATCAATAGGGAAATGAAAGTCTTTTCAATAAATGGTGCTGAAACAATTGGCTGTCCATGTGGAAATAAAATAACTTTAATGATTACCTAACACCATATGCTAAAGTTATCACAAATGTATACTAGACCTTAATATAAAGGCTCAAATTATAAAACTGGATGAAAACAAAAGAGAAAATCTTATTAGGATAAGAACAGTTTTCTTAAACAGGATCCAAAATGTGTGAATTTTGAAAGATAACTTGATAAACTAGACTTCATCAAGATGGAAAACTTTTCAAAAACGCTTATAATATTGAAAAGATAAGCTCTAAAACACAGTACTTATATCTGACAAACGGCCTGCCTGTATCTAGCACATATGACCTTGCTTCTGCTAAGTCACTTCAGTTGTGTCCGACTCTGTGTGACCCCATAGATGGCAGCCCACCAGGCTCCCCGGTCCCTGGGATTCTCCAGGCAAGAATACTGGAGTGGGTTGCCATTTCCTTCTCCAATGCATGAAAGTGAAAAATGAAAGTGAAGTCGCTCAGTCGTGTCTGACTCTTAGCGACCCCATGGACTGAAGCCTACCAGGCTTCTCTGTCCATGGGATTTTCCAGGCAAGAGTACTGGAGTGGGGTGCCATTGCCTTCTCTGACATATGACCTTACACCTCAGTGATAGAAGAAAAACTCATGAAAACAGCTAGATTAAAAAAAAAAGATGGCAATATCA
The DNA here is from genome assembly GCF_023699985.2 of Odocoileus virginianus. Taxonomy (NCBI): domain Eukaryota; kingdom Metazoa; phylum Chordata; class Mammalia; order Artiodactyla; family Cervidae; genus Odocoileus; species Odocoileus virginianus. Next base: position 9,467,776 of record NW_027224263.1, on the reverse strand, counting down.
AGTACTGAAGAATGTGGATCAAATGGAACTCCCATGTTGATGGTGGAGCATAAAATAATACAACCACTTTTGAAAACAGTTTGACAGCTCCTTAAAAGTTAAATGAATACCATCAGTTCAGTTCAGTTTAGTCGCTCAGTCATGTCCGACTCTCTGCAACCCCATGGACTGCAGCACGCCAGACTTCCCTGTCCATCACCAACTCCCAGAGCTTACTCAAACTCATGTCCATTGAGTTGGTGATGCCATCTAACCATCTCATCCTCTGTCATCCCCTTTTCCTCCTGCCTTCAATCTTTCCCAACATCAGGGTCTTTTCAAATGAGTCAGTTCTTCATATCAGGTGGCCAAAGTATTGGAGCTTCAGCTTCAGCATCAGTCCTTCCAATGAATATTCAGGACTGATCTCCTTTAGGATGGACTTGTTGGATCTCCTTGCAGTCCAAGGGACTCTCAAGAGTCTTCTCCAACACTACAGTTTAAAAGCATCAATTCTTTGGTGCTAAGCTTTCTTTATGGTCCAGTTCTCACATTCATATCTGCCTACTGGAAAAACCATAGCTTTGACTAGACGGACTTTTGTTGGCAAAGTAGCATCTCTGCTTTTTAATATGCTGTCTAGGTTGGTCATAGTTTTTCTTCAAAGGAGCAAGTGTCTTTTAATTTCATGGCTGCACTCACCATCTGAAGTGGATTTTGGAGCCCCAAAAAGATCCTGTCACTGTTTCCATTGTTTCCCCATCTATTTGCCATGAAGTGATGGGACTGGATGCCATGATCTTTGTTTTTGAATGTTGAGTTTTAAGACAGCTTTTTCACTTTCCTCTTTCACTTTCATCAAGATGTTCTGCCTTGACCCCAAATGATGTAACAATTTTGGGCAGCAGGGCAAGCCTTAAAGGGGGCTGTGGACATTTCCCTATGCTTATTTTTCTTGACAGAAATTATTGAAACTGGAATGTTCTAAAGATAAAATTTCCCCCCCACTAATAGTATCTTTAAAATTTTCTCTGGTAATATTAAGTGATTAAACAAAAATAAGACATTAACTCTTCTGGTTGAGCTCTGGAAATATTCTTTGGGAGTGATGACCTGTATAGCTTGTAGAAAGGCATTTAGTCAGTTGCATTTCTATGTAAATATTACAAGACTAGAAAAAGATATGCTAAATAGATAACCGGGAGGAAGTTGGCTATGGTGTCTTTGATATTTATTGCATGTTTAATTTCTTGCTTCTGAAGATGGATCTGTGATAAGAAAGAGCATAAAGTAAAAGTTAGGAGCCCTGACTCTGACACTAACTCCCCATGTGATCCTGGAGCAATTCTTCTCCACTCCCTGAGCATCCATTCTATTATCTACAAAATTAGGTACTGATGAAAGCATTTCTTTTTAAAAAAATTTTTTTATTGGAGTATAGATGATTTATAATGCTGTGTTAGTTTCAGGTGTACAGCAAAGTGAATTCAGATGTGTGTGTGTGTGTGTGTGTGTGTGTGTGTAAATGTGTGTGTGTGTACTCTTTTTTAGATTCTTTTCCCATATAGGTCATCACAGAGTATTGAGTAGAGTTCCCTATGCTATACAGTAGGTCCTTATTAGTTATCTATTTTATATATGCTAGGAGTTGACTGTGGCTCAGATCATGAAATCCTTATTGCCAAATTCAGGCTTAAATTGAAGAAAGTGGGGAAAACCACTAGACCATTCAGGTATTACCTAAATCAAATCCCTTATGACTATACAGTGGAAGTGAGAAATAGATTTAAGGGACTAGATCTGATGGACAGAGTGCCTGATGAACTATGGATGGAGATTTGTGACATTGTACAGGAGACAGGAATCAAGACCATCCCCAAGAAAAAGAAATGCAAAAAAGCAAAATGGCTATCTGAGGAGGCCTTACAAATAGCTGTGAAAAGAACAGAAGTGAAAAGCAAAGGAGAAAAGGAAAGATATACCTATTTGAATGCAAAGTTCCAAAGAATAGCAAGGAGAGATAAGAAAGCCTTCCTCAGTGATCAATGCAAAGAAATAGAGGAAAACAATAGAATGGGAAAACAATAGAATGGGAAAGACTAGAGATCTCTTCAAGAAAATTAGAGATATCAAGGGAAAATTTCATGCAAAGATGGGCTCATAAAGGACAGAAATGGTATGGACCTAACAGAAGCAGAAGATATTAAGGAGAGGTGGCAAGAATACACAGAAGAACTGTACAAAAAAGATCTTCACCACCCAGATAATCATGATGGTGTGATCACTCACCTAGAGCCAGATATCCTGGAATGTGAAGTCAAGTGGGCCTTAGAAAGCATCACTACAAACAAAGCTAGTGGAAGTGATGGAATTCCAGTTGAGCTATTTCAAATCCTGAAAGATGATGCTGTGAAAGTGCTACACTCAATATGCCAGCAAATTTGGAAAACTCAGCAGTGGTCACAGGACTGGAAAATAGAAAAGGTCAGTCTTCATTCCAATCCCAAAGAAAGGCAATGCCAAAGAATGCTCAAACTACTGCACAGTTTCACACATCTCATACGTTAGTAAAGTAATGCTCAAAATTCTCCTAGCCAGGTTTCAGCAATATGTGAACCGTGAACTTCCAGATGTTCAAGCTGGTTTTATTTATTTATTTTTCTTTTTTTTTTGTTTGTTTTTGGTTTTATTTATTTATTTTTTTTAGTTGGAGGCTAATTACTTCACAATATTGTAGTGGTTTTTGTCATACATTGACATGAATCAGCCATGGATACATATGTATGCCCCATCCCGATCCCTCCTCCCACCTCCCTATCCACCCGATCCCTCTGGGTCTCCCCAGTGCGCCAGCTCCGAGCACTTGTCTCATGCATCCAACCTGGGCTGGTGATCTGTTTCACCCTAGATAATATACACGTTTTGATGCTGTTCTCTTGAAACATCCCACCCTCGCCTTCTCCCACAGAGTCCAAAAGAAGACAGAAGAACCAGAGATCAAATTGCCAATATCTGCTGGATCATCGAAAAAGCAAAAGAGTTCCAGAAAAACATCTATTTCTGCTTTATTGACTATGCCAAAGCCTTTGACTGTGTGGATCACAATAAACTGTGGAAAATTCTTCAAGAGATGGGAATACCAGACCACCTGACCTGCCTCTTGAGAAACCTATATGCAGGTCAGGAAGCAACAGTTAGAACTGGACATGGAATAACAGACTGGTTCCAAACAGGAAAAGGAGTACCTCAAGGCTGTATATTGTCACTCTGCTTATTTAACTTATATGCAGAGTACATCATGAGAAACGCTGGGCTGGAGGAAGCACAAGCTGAAATCAAGATTGCTGGGAGAAATATCAGTAACCTCAGATATGCAGATGACACCACCCTTATGGCAGAAAGTGAAGAAGAACTAAAGAGCCTCTTGATGAAAGTGAAAGAGGAGAGTGAAAAAGTTGGCTTAAGGCTCAACATTCAGAAAGACTAAGATCATGGCATCTGGTCCCATCACTTCATGGCAAATAGATGGGGAAACAGTGGAAACAGTGGCTGACTTTATTTTTCTGGGCTCCAAAATCACTGCAGATGGTGATTGTAGCCATGAAATTATAAGACGCTTACTCCTTGGAAGGAAAGTTATGACCAACCTAGACAGTACTTTATAAAGCAGAGACATTACTTTGCCAACAAAGGTCCATCTCGTCAAGGCTATGATTTTTCCAGTGGTCATGTATGGATGTGAGAGTTGGACTATAAAGAAAGCTGAGTGCTGAAGAACTGATGCTTTTGAACTGTGGTGTTGGAGAAGACTCTTGAGAGTCCCTTGGACTGCAAGGAGATCCAACCAGTCCATCCTAAAGGAGATCAGTCCTGGGTGTTCACTGGAAGGACTGATGTTGAAGCTGAAACTCTAATACTTTGGCCACCTGATGCAAAGAACTGACTCATTTGAAAAGACCCTGATGTTGGGAAAGATTGAGGGGCAGGAGGAGAAGGGGATGACAGAGGATGAGATGGTTGAATGGCATCACCGACTCGATGGACATGAGTTTGAGCAAGCTCCGGGAGTTGGTGATGGACAGGGAGGCCTGGTGTGCTGCGATTCATGGGGTCACAAAGAGTCAGACACGACTGAGTGACTGAACTGAACTGAGTATATATATATAAATATCAATCCTTAGCTCCCAATTTATCCCTGCCCCTTCGCCCCCCTGGTTACTTGCCATGTTTGTTTTCTATATCTGTGACTGTATTTTGTTTTGTAAATAAGTTCACTTGTACCATTTTTAGAAGATTCCGCGTATAGGTGATAGCATACGGTATGTGTCTTTCTCTGTCTGACTGACTTTAGTTTTCTGCCAGTTTTAAAATTTCAAGACGGTAACTATTACTGTTTGTGCTGTTTCTGAATCCTGAAGAATCCAGTTTATTTTGGTTGGATACTCAAGGTCGCACCCCAGTCAGTTTCTTGACACAGAGCAGTGATTTCCTCTACCCTCACAGAAATCTCCTCAAAATAACTACTATTAGGCCCAGAGCTCTCTCAGCTGCCAAACTGGTTTCCTCTGCTCTCTAGCCTCAATTAGTGTTATCTTCTTATTTATGCTCCACCTCTTTCCAAATCAGCTTTGAGGAGGGCTTAACTCACTCTATCCTGGATTTCTCATTGTTTCCAGACTGACTGATTTTGTCACACATAATCTAATTCCTATTATACATCCCCCCTCTACTTTGTTCCTGTTTAGTTATAATCTTGCTTCTTGGTCATTCAGTTCAGTTCAGTTCAGTCGCTCAGTCGTGTCTGACTCTTTGCAACCCCATGGACTGCAGCACGCCAGACTTCCCTGTCCATCACCAACTCCTGGAGCATCATTACTATTTATTAATACATCCAAAAACTGCCACAAACGTAACTTGTATAAGATGAATCCTGTGTGTGTGTCAGTCACTTAGTCATGTCCGACTCTTTGCGACCCCATTGACTTTAGCTTGCCAACTCTTCTGTGTGTGGAATTCTCCAAGCATGAATACTGGAGTGGATTGCCATTTCCTTCTCCAGGGGATCTTCCTGACCCAGGGACTGAACCCGGGTCTCCTGCATTGTGGGCAGATTCCCTACTATCTGAGCTATAGGGAAATCCCTTATATGAATCTTATTGTCAGCAAAAGGTGTACATTCAATACGTACTTAGGGGAGAACTACAAAAGATCTTTATAAGTTCTTTTCTTATGAATCCTTCTTTAGGTGTCTTACCTATTTTTCAATAAGATGTGAATCCTTCCCTAGAGACTCCTAGAGAAAAAGACTTTGAATTGTCTGCACTGTTGGCATTTTCTTTAAAAATGCAGTGGGATATCTTGGAGACTGGGGATTATCAGTTGTCTTGAGTGGTGTGCTATTTTGAATAAACCAATATCAGTGGATGAAAATTTTATGATTCTCTGTACTCTTGGGTATTATAAAATAGAAATACCATATCACTCAAGAATTTCAAGTTACAAAGTTGCTTTCATGTGTTTTTTCTTCCCTTGGATTTGGAGTTTTACTATAACCTGAGAGAAGCATCTAAAGATAGAGCAATTAGATTTTTATCTTTCCCTCAATCATTATTTTCCACTGAATGCTAGTCAGCCCATAATAAGCGCTTCCTCTATCTCCTTCTCACTTTGAAAACAGATACAGCCACTTTTCTGATGGTTCAGACGATAAAGAATCTGCCTGCAATGCAGGAGACCTGGGTTCAATCCCTGGGTCGGGAAGATCCCCTGGAGAAGAGAATGGCAACCTACTCCAGTATTCTTGCCTGGAGAGTCCCATGGCCAGAGGGTTACAATTCATGGGGTCACAAAGAGTCGGACACAACTGAGTGACTAACACTTTCACTTTTCACAGCTGCTTTTTAAGCGCTTGTATCTATGTCTTATAGTACTGTCTCCTTAACTCCAAAGGGATTGATATTGTCAACAATTTGGTCAGTATATATAGTCAGAAAAATCAGGACAACCCACATAGCCATAACCACTTGCTAGGATCACTGTATTATAGGTGAAGACTACAGGTTCCCCATTGTTCTATAACTCTCTTAGTGGGTCTAGGCAAATGATGGAGAGAGGACATAGATTCATTCACATCCCTTTCATTCACAGATCACCAATCCCTATTATATCTGCCTATAATAATTATTAACACTAACCAAGCACTTAATCTGCCACAAACACTGCTTTAAATTTTTTTAATTGAAGTATAGTTGATTTACAATATTGTGTTAGTTTCTGGTGTACAGCAAAGTGATTCAGTTTTATATATATATATATGAAACATATGATTTGGTTATATATATATATATATATTTGTGTGCATATATATATATACACACACACACACACAGTAGAACCTTATTGTTCACGTACTTTATATATAGTAGTTTATGTCTGCTAATCCCAAACTCCTAATTTATCCTCCCCCACCCCTTTCCCCTTTGTTAACCATAAGTTTGTTTTCTGTCTGTGAGTCTATTTCTGTTTCATAAATAAGTTCATTTGTATCATTTTTTTTAGATTCCACATATAAGTGATATCATATGGTATTTGTCTTTCTCTTTCTGACTTACTTTGCTTAGTATGATAATCTCTAGGTCCATCCATGTTGCTATTGTGTATATATTCTATTGTGTATATACACCACATCTTCTTTCTCCATTCATCTCTTGCTTCCAAGTCTTGGCTTTTGTAAATAGGACAAACATGGTTTTAAATGTTCTACACGCATTGTCTCATTTATTTTTTTCCCATTTATTTTTATTAGTTGGATGCTAATTACTTTACAATATTGTAATGGTTTTTGCCATACATTGACATGAATCAGCCATGGATTTACATGTATTCCCCATCCCAATCCCCCCTCCCACCTCCCTCTCCACCTGATCCCCATGCATTGTCTCATTTAATCTTTTCCCCTGGATTATGCAATAAGTGCTAATTTTGCCTTTATATTAAAATGGGAAAATTAAAGTACAAGGAATTTAATTGACTTGCAAGGTCACAGAGTTAGTAACTGACAGAGTCATGATTTGACTACAGCAGTCTGGCCAGAACATTAAACATATCTTTACAGGAAATATGGACATTCTCTGGTGCATATAGGAGTCTGGACAAAATTAGTCCTTTTGAAGGATGAAATAGGTAGCCTTCTAGCTAGTGTAAATGAAAGAGTCCAGAAATGTTCCCTCCAAGTCTAAAATTGTATCCTTACCACCCAAGTACAATGCTTGGATGTATACATGAATTTTTTGTTTTGAACACAGTGAGTAAAACTGCTTTTAAAGAAAGGATTTTACCCAGGAATAATAGTATATTAAGCCATTACCAAGTTAGTGTTCATCAGATTTATTCATCAAATTAAGGAACACTCATATAACAATAATCTAACAGAGGGAAAGGGACATAGAATATGGTTTCCAAACTGCACCAAGGTACCCCAGCAAGACACAATGAACTCCACAGGGGTGCCATGGGATACTTTAAAATTTAAAGAAAAAGAATATGATATTTGACATATGTCAGACACCACGTGGACTTTTAGCTTAAGATATTTCACAGTTTCAACACCAGACTGTATTACATTATTTCTTATAAGATCATGCATTTGCTAAATTAGAATTTGGGCAGTTCCTGTATTTAAAAGCAAGTGCCCCGGTGAAAACCATTGTGGAACAGGAAATGATGATGTCCAATCTGATTCTAAAGGTTTAAGAATTTATATAAGCATGTGTATTCCATTAATAAGTAATGATGATTTTTTAAGGATAAAATAAAAATATTTTTCCTTCCAATTTATGTGTATAGTTTTCTCAATTTGTCACTAAATTGTTAGGACATTGTTGTTGTTCAGTTGCTAAATCATGTCCGACTCTTTGTGACCCCATAAACTGCAGCACACCAGGCTTCCCTGTCCTTCACCATCTTCCTTCACCATTGCTCAAACTCATGTCCATTGAGTTGATGATGCCATCCAACCATCTCATCCTCTGTCGCCCCCTTCTCCTCCTGCCCTCAATCTTTCCCAACATCAGGGTCTTTTCCAATGAATTGGCTCTTAGCATCAGGTGGCCAAAGTGTTGGAGCTTCAGCTTCAGTATCAGGAATTCCTTCCAATGAATAATCAGAGTTGATTTCCTGGTTTGGCCTATTGCTATTCAAGGAACTCTCAAGAGTCTTCTCCAGCATCACAAATTGAAAGCATCAATTCTTTGGCACTCAACCTTCTTTATGGTCCAACTCTCACATCCATATATGACTACTGGAAAAAACCATAGCTTTGACTATATGCACCTTTGTTGGCAAAGTGATGTCTCTGCTTTTTAATATGCTGTCTAGGTGTGTCATAGCTTTTCTTCCAAGTAGCAAGCATCTTTTAATTTTGTGGTTGCAGTCACCATCTGCAGTGATTTTGGAGCTCAAGAAAATAAAATCTGTCATTGTTTCCACTTTTTCCCCATCTATTTGCCATGAAATGATGGGATGGGATGCCATGATCCATACACACTTACTAATTTGGTTGCAACTAACTGTTTAATATATTGAAATAGTCTTTTGGTCTGGGAACACAAAGAATATTATTGCTGGGATATTAAGTGATCTGTGAACAGAGAAATTTGGAGAACCTCTGCACAAAGATTATATCATATATTTTGTGGGTAAAGAGTAGAAAGAGGGAAAGTATATTTGGGCTGGCAGGCAGTGTACCATGAAAGTTCTGAGCATGTGCATGGCAGGAAAGTGTTGCCAAAAGATATGGAACCTTTCTGAGAGAAAATTGTAGACAAAAATCCCCCATGAGTCTGTTAGACATTGAGCTCTGTGAGGATAGGGACCATGTGAATCTAATTCCTCTGTGGTTTCTCAGTCCCCAGTATATTATGTAGCAGGGCAAATACTTTCTGAAAGAACAATGAATGGAATCTATTTCTAGCATTGCCACAATAGTTCAGTTTGTCCAAATGACAAATAAAGTCAATTATTGCACTCAATATCTCTAGCAATCTAAAAGGGAAAGATTTTATTTCATTATATCACAACTCACATACAAGTACTGCTTTCTTAGCCAATAATGACTGTTTCCTGGATGTTAGCAACACCCTTATCTTGATACTACCCATCTAAGCTGGAGGTACATTAACACTTCTGCTGAGAACTAAATTTAATATCAGGCTCAAGCCTATTGATGAATTCAGAGCACTGTTTTTAGGTACATCTATGCTGCCTCATTCATTTATTGAAGCTTTCTTACCTTGGTTAACTGTAAGTATAATTAAGAGTTCTTACCTGGAAAATTCCATGGACAGAAGAGCCTGGTGGACTATAGTCCATAAAGTCGCAAAGAGTCGGACATGACTGAGCAACTAAGCACACGCTTACACACACCTCAGTCTTTACATGTTGACCAATTGATTTTTAGCTTATTTGTGATCCCTGGTGATTTGGGGAGCCATATTATTCACACTAAGAAGTACAAAAGAATAGAAGCAAACGTCTTCAGTCTAACATAAAGTATTTAAGAAAAACCGTTTATTTACAAGTGATATAAAATGGTATGTGTAGAAAACTGACATAATCACAGATAAATTATCAGAATTATTTTAGAAAAGTAAGGTTGCTGGATGTAATCAGTCAGTCAGTTCAGTTGCTAAGTCATGTCCAACTCTTTGCGACTCCATGGACTGTAAGCACACCAGGCTTCCCTGTCCTTCACTACCTCCCTTCACTATCTCTATCTCATGTCCACTGATTCGATGATGCCATCCAACCATTTCATTCTCTGTTGCCCCCTTCAAGATAGCTTTAAAATGAACAATTCCCAGAGCTTTCTCAGAGCTATGAGCCAATCTAATTCTAAGCAACCAGGATGAAGGGTTGCTGTCTTGCACCTAAGTAATGCAGTAGAATTCCTTGAGTTACACCTTAGCAATACAACTAAACTAGCCCTAGAGTAAATGTCATTCTAGACCCATGCCCTAAAGCCTAAGAAAGTGAAAGTGAAGGTGTTAGTCACTCAGTCATGTCCAACTCTTTGTGACCCCATGGACTACAGCCCACCAGGTTCCTCTGTCCATGGATTTCTCCAGGCAAGAATACTGGAGTGGGTTGCCATTTCCTTCTCCAGGGGATCTTCCCGACCCAGGAATTGAACCTCTGTCTCCTGCATTGCAGGCAGACTCTTTACTGACTGAGCCACCAGGGAAGACAAGATCTCATAAAGCCTAAAATAGGCTTCAAAAGAATCAAGTTGATCCAAAAGTGTAATTCATACTGGCTAAAACAAGATAACTAATTCTAGTACTTGGCAATGTAAACTTCACCCTATTCAAGCATATTAATGTCATATGAAGAAACAGGAAAATGTGACCTATAATTTGAATGGAAATAAGTCAGTAGGAAAAGAAACAGAAATTAGAATGATGATAGAATTTACAAACATTTTAAATGGATGACATAAATATGTCCAAGGTATTAGAGAAACACATGAAAATGAAGAGAGAAATCAGTGCTACCAAATAGATTTTCTAGAGCTGAACAATATACTATTTAGAATGAAAAATTCGCTGGTTGAGAAAAGCAGCAAGCTAATTACTGAAGAATAAAAGATAGACTCTTCAATATTGTCGACTAAAAAATATAGTCACAACCTGAAAGTAGAGAGTTATTTTATTTGGTGGGAATGTTTAGGACTCCGAGCCCAGGAGACAGCATCTCAGTAGCTCTGAGAAAACTGCTCCAAGGAGGCAGGAGGGGAGTCAGGCTATATACAAGTTTGCAACAAAGGGAGCAGGCAGTCTGAACATCAAAGATCAGGTATCAAGTTAAGGAATTTAGCATTCTATGTATGGGAAGATGCAAGCCTCTGGGCTCACTGAATTCATTCCTTTCATATGCACCTTAGCAGATTTGGGGCCAAATCTGTTTCCTTGTTCACCTTGCTTCCTGCATTCCCCCAGCTCCTTAGCAGTCACCTTGGGGAGTGGCTGCATCCGCTGGATTGCGGTTTTGGGAGCCCTCATTTACATTTGGAGGCCAGAAATCGCTGATGGCTGTGACATTTCTTATTGATATGGCAGGAGATATTTTCATTTCACAATATCCAGAAATAGAAATTATCCAAACTTAGCTACAGCAACAGAAAATAATGAGGAAATTTAGCACAGCATCAGTGAATCTGGCTAGCATGTACAAACGGACTATCAGAAATGAAAGAAAGCAAAAAGAGAAAAAAGAAAATAATGGTTGCAATTTTCCAGGTTTGGTGAAAAGTAAAAACACGCACCCAAGAATCTCAGCAAATATCAAGCAGAAAAAAAAAAAAACATATCATGATCAAACAACTGAAAACCAGTAGCAAGGAGAAAATCATTTAATCAAGCTAAGATGCACAATATACAAAAAAAATTTTTTTTAAAAAGATTGCAGATATTGGATTAGAAAAAAAAATTACCAGAAGACACTGAGACTTTTGGTGTAAGTGCTGAAAGAATAAAAGTATGTTAGTCTAGAATTCTATACCAGTAAAAATACTCTCCAAAAAAGCAGGCCAAAAAAAAAAAAAAAGGCAGAGATAATTCAATGTAGATGTTCATGCATTACAAAAATAATAAATTCTTCAGATCAAAAGAAAAATTGCACCCGATCAAAATTTAAAACTCAATAAAAGAATATAGAGCAATAAGAATGAAGAATATATGAGCAAGTATGAATATAAGAGTTACTTTTATCATTAACCTACCACCTGAAAAAACAAATAAACCAACCAAAATTTATTAAAGTCAGTTTTCCAAACACTAGATATTGGGCAATGATGAACAGCAATCCTCAAGACTAAGGGAACAAATAATTTGATTTGTAATATTGCCTAAGTGTTATAGGGAAGAACAAATCTGACTCCATATTACTTTAACCTTTGTATTATATTGCTTTTCCTACAAATTAATCACTCAAAGGATTTTGTCTATAGCTTAAAGTATACATAATGATCCATCACCAGGAACCCTGCCTCCCATGTCTAAATGTTAAGCTAAAATACCTTTGTTTAGCTCACAGGAAACATCCTGACCAAGCCCACCTGTGAATGGCCACAGGAAGGAAGAAATTAACACATCCACTATGGAGTCTGGCTGGAACCAGGAAATATCTGTAGTAACTTATCACCTTTTTAACTTTACCTCCCCATTCTTTGCTCTATAAGAGAAACTAGCACCCAAACCTGGGCAAAATGGTTCTTTGAGACATTGGTCCACCATATTCTTGGTTTGCTGGCTTTCCAAATAAAGTCACTATTTCTTGCCCCAAAGACTTGTCTCTTGATTTCTTGGCCTTCATGTGGCAAGCATTAAGAGCTTGGGCTTTGTAACATAAGTAAGTACTGCTTGGAATAAATCCCCAAGCTACAGCATAGGATAAGGTGGGGGTGCGGCTCAGGTAGAATATCACAGCCTCTGAGTTGAGGAGATCGAGCTGAAAGTCCGGACAACCAGAGTCACTAGAGTTCCAAGTAAAACATAATGGTGAAGAAAGAACTGCACAGAGAACTGGAGATCTGCAAAGCAATATTCTGGAGTTCTTAGCTGAGTACTGATGAGTGCATATGTCTGAGGTGTCTACCTGAGGCTATGGAAAGAATCACACAGAAGAATTATAGGAAACAATTCCTAGGGCTTATAGAAGTGAAAGTGAAGTCGCTCAGCTGTGTCTGACTCTTTGCGACCCCATGGACTGCAGCCTACCAGGCTCCTCTGTCCATGGGATTTTCTAGGCAAGAGTACTGGAGTGGGTTGCCATTGCCTTTTCCAGGGCTTATAGAAAGCTGGGCATAAATCCTGTTCCAACTGCACACAGTGAATAATCTCATAATTTAGAGCATTAGGTAGCATATTCAGAAATTGTTTTTATCTCAGTAACAGGAAAATTTAATGCTAGATTAAACACACTGCCTTAGTATCATCAAACAGAGATAAAACTAATATCCAAAAGGATCAAACTGTTTCCATGTAATTCAGTATGTCCTAGAATAAAGCTCGAGTATTTTAATAATGCAAACATATCCATCACCAAACAGGATAAAATTCACAACGCTTGTTATCTGATCAAAATTAAGTAGTATGTAAAGAATACAGAACATAATGACAAGAAACAGTTGTCAGCCATAAATGACCCTGAACTGAAATATTATAGATTTAGTAGTCTAGGACATTAAGATAGTCATTTTTACAGTACTCCATATTTTCAAGATGCTAGGGAAAAATTAAATATACTATATTACACAAAGACATGGAAGATATAAATAGGCCCTAATAGAATTCTTACAGATAAAAATCCCAACATCTAAGATAGAAAAATACACTGAATGATATTAATAGCAGAGCAGACATTGCAGAATAAATAACTAGTGAATATGAATGCTACAGTAGAAACTATCTGAAATGAAGCACAGAGAGGAAACATGAATAGGGTATGAGTACAATGTGAAAAAGAAAATCAAGCTGCCTAATACATGTTGGGGAGTCCCTGAGGAGAGGAAGAAGTGAGATAATATAAAGAATATTTGACAAAGCAGTGGCCAAAATTTTCAAAATTTGATGAAAATAATTCACTTGACAGCTTCAAGAAACTCAATGAACTCTAAGCACAAGAAAAATGAAGAAAATGGATCCAAGATAGGTTATAATCAAATTACTTAAAATCATCAATAAGCGGCAAGCTTCCCAGTGGCACTAGTGGTAAAGAACCTGCCTGCCAATGCAGGAGATGCAAGAGACGCGGGGTTCAATCCCTGGGTCAGGAAGATCCCCTGGAGTAGGAAATGGCAACCCACTCCAGTATTCTTGCCTGGAGAATCCCACGGACAGAGGAACTTGGTGGGCTACATTCCACGGGGTCAAGAAGAGTCGGACACTACTGAAGCGACTTAGCGTGCATGCATCAATAAATAGAAAATCTTAAAAGCTTTTAGAGGAAAGACAAATCTTATTATCTATACCCAAACAAAGATTAGAAGGCAGTAGATTTCTTATTGAAAATAAGAGATGCTAGAACATAGTGGAGAACAAATTCTTTACTCAGCAAAAATATCTTTCATAAATGAAGGTGAAGAAAGTAGAGAGGAAAAGGATTTCCAGAATGGCTGAGTGAGGAGCTTGGCAGATCCTACCCTCAAAAAGCATCAATGAAAATGGGCAAAATTATTTTTTAAAAATTCAAAGACTCAGGCTCTAAACAATTTGAGAAGTGTTTATTCAAGAAAACTTATTGAATTGTAATAAGAACAGTGGAAGTTCATGGTATTTAATCTAGAGCTGCTCCCATTACAACCATTCCCCTACCTCCATGAGCAGAAATACTATGAGGGCAGTAGGAGAAGCTAATGTTATTTGGAGCAGAGTGCAGAGAAGTCTAGATCCAGTGGTGTTGTCTTCCAACTGAAGCCTCAAGTACCCTGGAGCACAGAAAACACAGCCCCACTTTTCCCCTGTCTGAATTCCTGACCCATGAAATCCATGAGTCATGATAAATGATTGTTTTACATCATAAATATTGGGCTAACTTGTTATCCAGCCATATTAACTGAAAGATATTTGTAACATGGATATGGGATGCTGCCATAAAACAGAAACCTAAGATGGCAGTGTTTTGAAGAACAAATGTTAGGACTAAACTGAATGGGCCTTCTTCTTTTGTAGGAGAATGTATGGAAGATGATCTTTATGATCTGTTAAAAATGAATTTCTCTACAAATATACAAACTGCAAATTCAATAAAGAAAGACTCATACATTTGATTGCATTAAACATAAGACACCTACTTGTCAAAAACAAAATGTTTAAAGAAAAGTCAGGCATTTAAGGAAAATATTTGTAACAAAGATAACTGCAAAAAGATTGATAGACATGATAAATAACCCTTATGACTTAATATGGGCTTCCCAGGTGGCACTAGTGGTAAAGAATCTGCCTGCCAATGCAGGAGATGAAAGAGAGACGGGTTTGATCCCTGGGTTGGGAAGATCCCCTGGAGTAGGAAATGGCAACCCACTCCAGTATTCTTGCCTGGAGAATCCCATGGACAGAGGAGCCTGGTGGGCTATAGTCCATGGGGTTGCAAAGAGTCGGACACGACCGAGTATGCATGCATGCATGATTTAATACAGAAAAAAACATGAATGAGTCGATAGAAAACTGGACTAACTATATGAATTACATTTCAGAGAAGACAAAATTCAAAACTTACATTAATAGATACTAATTTTCATTAGTAATCAAGTAATTGAAAATTAAAGCCATATGAAACGCAGTTTTATGCTTTTCAGATTTTAAAAGTTAAAAACCTGAGTGTTCCAAGTGTTTTTTAAGATGTGAAGTAATGAGAATGGTTATGATTCAAAATTAGAAGGGTACTTTAGAAAATTAATTTGGCATTATCTTGCAAATTAAAAAGTGCACATACCTCAGAATCCCACTCTAATGTCTATACCGTAGAAATATTCTAGATTATGAGTGCCAAGAGACAAATACAGGATTGTTTGTTTAACTACTGTTTCCAACAGCCAGAGATGAGAAGCAACCCAAATACACATCAGCAGGAGAATACTACATCTGAATGAAAAGAAAGAACTCTGGCAGCACTGATAAACGTGGATGATTTCAGATCCTTAATGTTCAGTGGAAAGACCAAGTCACAGACGAGTGCATACAGTATGTTGCTGTTTAGTGAAGGACAAAGAAGCCTGGTCTGCTGCAGTCCATGGGATCGCAAAGAATTGGACACGACTTGGCAACTGAGAACAACAAAAAAGTTCAAAAATGAAACGAAGCAATATGTTGTAAATGATACATTCTGTGCGTGCAATTGTATAAGCCACTTAGCCCCAATCCTCCCAAATAAAATTGAGAGCCATGTTTTCAGGAATCCTCTTTCCTACATGGGTCTGTGTTTGAGTTGGCTGAATAATATTTGGAAGGCAGAAATGAAACACTAGAAAATTTGTCAAAGTGAGATATAGTGGTGAAGAGATATAGAGAAGTTTAGAGAGCCCTGGCTTGTCCCTGCTCTTCTGTTCTGTTCCTAATTCATCTTTTGGACTAATGTCCTTACCTATCAACAGCAGGCTCAAGCCTATGACCAAGTGCTTGGCTACAGTTTCCCCTTAAGGGAACAGCTTTTGCAGAGATGGCCATTTCCACAGCAATATCCATTAAATAGCTCCTGGTACCACCTTGGCAGTCACTTTTATTTAGTTTCTTAGATTTTACCACATTGTCTGTCTTGTTCACCCTCATTAGTTCAGGTGGATATAAGATCTAATCACTATCATAAATGGCTTTTTGTTATTGTATTACTTTGCTGGAGTTCCCATAAAAAAATTACCAAACACTGGGTGGCTTCAACTGAGATGTTTTCTTAATGGTTCACTCCATAACAACCATAATACTGGTGATGTTCCTGTTTTCCTGATATATCTTCACATCTAATAACACTATAGTAAGAGGAAATGAAATTGCAAACACACAAATAAGAATAGCAGTGACTATGGGAGAGAATATTTCCTTTAGCATCTCTTTAGCAAATCTGCATTTCCTGAGAGTTCTTTGCTCAAGAAAGCTGTTCAGTTAATATTCTTGTATGTGATCTTGTGAGCTTCATAGACCATTGCTGACTTATCAGTTTTCCTTCCTTGCTATCTTCAAAACTGTTCTTCTATTCCCTTTCCTTACCTCTTTCATTTCAAAAATCTCTCAACTACAATATAGAACAGAAGTTGCAAAATGGTGACCCTGGCTCACATCCTGGCTACAGATACATTTTGCTTATACAAATTTTTTAAAAATTTTTTATTTGAGTATAATTGATTTACAATGTTGTGTAAGTTTCAAGTATACAGCAAAGTGAATCTGTTATATATATCCACTCTTCTTTAGATTCTTTTCCCATATAGGTTATTACAGAGTATTGAGTAGAGGTCCCTGTGCTGTACAGTAGGTCCTTATTAATTATTTGTTTTATCTGTAGTAGTGTATATGTGTTGATCTCAATCTCCCAATCTATCTGTCCCTCCTTTTTCCCTGGTAACCATAAGTTTATTTTGTACATTGTTAATTATTTCGGTTTTGTAAATAAGTTCGTTGGTATTTTTTTTTTTTAGATTCCACATATAAACAATATCATATGATATTTGTCTTTCTCTGACTTACTTCACTTAGTATGACAATCTCTAGGTCCATCCATGTTGCTGCAAATGGCGTTATTTTGTTCTTTTTTATTTAAGTGTTTAATCATGTTGTGAATTAACTGTCAACATTTTAAAATTGGGAAATTTTACACAAAAATCTGGACTTCAATTCTGAATTTTTAAGTTGGAAGATCTAATAACATTGACCACATGCACCATCTTGTCTTACATTCAGCCAGTTTCCTTCACTTATTGTAACCATTTCTTCACTCTTGGCATTTGAGCTGGTGGCCACAATTTCTAATAAGCAGGTAAAACATTTTCCTCATTTTCAGTCTCCTTGACTCCAAAACACTCTACGTGTTCATTCTCTCCTGAGTCCTACTCTCATGAGAAAATACAATTGATTCTAGAAATTTAAGAAATGAATAATTTACAACCAACTAGCAGTCAGCTATCCCAGAGATATTTTCACTTTTAAAGAGGCAACCTAAGGAAAGGAAGACATTTCTGCTTTGCATCCCACTGCTCCTTGTGCTTTGCTTTTCATAACACTTAACACACTTGTCATTATTTGTTCACTGTTATTTTCTGCAGTAGACAATAAGTTCTATGAGGACAGAAACTGTGTCTGTTTTTTTTTCACTGCTGTACTAGCTTGATCTATGTCACTGAGTAAGCCCCAGAGAATTTTTTAAAAATAAAGGGATAAATGTGTATCTTATCCCTGATTTTCTTAGTGATCTTGACTTAAAGCCAGTCTGACATTTAGCTCTTTGCTGTCCAGATAAGCTTTATTTGATGGTAATACCACCAGAGGACAAATTCTATGGAGTTGGTCTTGTACTCTTAAGTAATCTACTGATAACAGCCCTGGTCCAGGATTAAATAAGGAAATCTTCCACCAGATGACAGAAACTGTGCCTTTTAATAACCAGTGTGTGGGAGAAGCATACAAAATAAAAGGATTTCTTATGCCTTAGTGACCAGTCCAAGCCTTTTAAAAAAGTGTGTGTGTGTGTGCATGTGTGCGAGAAAGAGAGAGTCATTGATTCTATCCTCTGTGTTATTAGATACCTAAACAAAACACATAGGGGAGAGAAAATCACCACCAAACTAGAGACTTAGGGAGCAAAACAATTTTCCAGAATGAGAGAGAAGATATAGAACAAGGCTTAGAAATATTAGAAGATTTGAATTTGTAAGTTTGGCCTAAGTGCACTTTCAACTTGGACAATCTATTGATTTAGTGTCTCAATAAATTAAATTGAAATTGCATTTCTCATTTCAAAAAGTCTTTTTCCATTTGTCCAAACAAGCATGACTTTAAATATGTTTTATCCATTATAGGTTGGTGTAATGTAATTTACAGATTGCTCTCAGAGAGCAGGATTGGAATGGTGAAGTATTTTAAAGTATTTGAATATTTCATTTGAAACCAAAGATACTTTTCATACTCATCATTAGAGAAGCAATTCAGAGTATCTACTGAATTGGCTTTTCTCTCCCTGCCCCAGCTTTATTGAGGTATAATTGACAAATAAAATTGTAAGATATTTAAAGTGTACAAGATTTGATATGCATATACACTGTGAAAGAATCCCCCAACCAGTTAATTAGCATATCCATCACCTCACATATTTAAACTCCCTTTTGTTGAGAACATTGAAGTTCTACTCTCAGCATATTGCTATTAAACAATACATGGTTACCAGCTGTAGTCTCCATGTCATACATTAGCTCTTCAGACCATATTCATTTTATGGCTGAAAGTTTGTATCATTTTACCAGTATTCCCCTATCCTCCAACCCCTGGTAACCTCTTTCCATTTCATTATTTGACTTTTAGAAAAATTTTTTAGATTCCACATATAAGTAATACCATACAGTATTTGTCATTGTCTGACTTATTTCACTTGGAGTAGTGTCCTCCAGTTTCACTTATGTTGTTGGAAATGCCAGAGTTTCTTTCTTTTTAAAGGCTGAATAATATTGCAGTTTGTGTGTATGTGTGTATATATGCGTATATGTATATATCTCACATTTTGTTGATACATTTTTTTCATTGACAGACATTTAGGCTGTTTCTATACCTTGGCTATTATAAATTGTTGTTGTTATTGTTCAGCTGGTAAGTTGTGTCCAACTCTTTGTGACCCTACGGAGTGCAGCATGCCAGGTTCCTTTGTCCTTCATTATCTCCTGGAGTTTGCGCAAATTCAGATCCCCTGAGGAAGGAAATGGCAACCCACTCCAGCATTCTTGCCTGGGGAGAATTCCGTGGACAGAGGAGCCTGGCGGGCTACAGTCTATGGGGTTGCAAAGAGTCAGACATGACTGGCTTTTGTAAATAATGCTGCAATTAACATGGAAGTCCAGATATCTCTTTGAGATAATGGTTTCATTCCCTTTGGATATATAGCCAGAAGAGAGATTGCTGGATATTATGGCAGTTCTTTTTTGTAATCTCTTGAGGAACTCCCATACTGTTTCCCATAATGGCTATACCAGTTTATATTCTCACCAATGATATACAAAGCAAGCTATAGAATGAAAGAAAATATTTGCAAGCCGCATATTCAATCAAGGAGCTTCCCAGGTGGTAAAGAACCTGTCTGCCAATGCAAAAGACGTAAGAGAGATGTGGGTTTGATCCCTGGGTCAGGAAGATCCCCTGGAGGAGGAAATGGCAACCCACTCCAGCATTCTTGCCTGGAGAATCCCATGGATGGAGGAGCCTGGTGGGCTACAAGTCCATACAGGCACCAAACAATCAGACACAACTGAAGCGACTGAGCATGCACACACACACAATATACAAAGAGCTCATTCAACTCAACAGCGATAAACTAAAACCAAAATGACTTAAATTTTTAAAAGGGGAAAGGATCTGAATAGACAGTTCTAAAGAAGGCATCTAAATGCTAACATGTACATGAGGAAGTTCTCACCATCACAGATCATCAGGGAAATGCCAATCAAAACCAGTGAGATATCATCTCACACCTGTTAGGAAAGCTATCATCAAAAACACAAGAAATATTAATAAGAAGTATTGGTGAGGATGTGGAAAAATGGGAACCTTTGTACACTGAATTGGCTTTTAGGATAACTCATAGGAACTAGCTTAATTATACATTTTGTCAGAGAAAACCCAATATAGCAGTAAAGAATAATGTATAAGCATGCCCTTTCTACTCATTAACACTGATATCAAGAAAATACCACATCAAAGGCTAGCTGAAGTTATTGTCCATGTTTTCCTCTCTAGGAAAATATTGGGCCTTTTATTTAAGTTCCAGTGAACTCATACTTATTTTACATCATAATCTTTCTTACATAACAATTTTTTCTCATGAAAAAAATTCCTGGGTGGGTAAATGGACTCTGCTTCACAAATTGATTCTAGTAGTGCAGATCAGCAGGGAAGTTTTGTCATCCTCAATAAGTGTTTTTTAATATTATTACTCCAACCTTCAAATTTTCCAGTTAGTGGGCAGGAAACTGGGTAGTAACCCCAGGAGCAATCTTCATTTTTTAAAAATGACACTCAAATTGCACAGATCACTTCCATGCCCATCCCTCTGGGGAGAGCTTAGTCATTTAGTCACACCTAGCCATGAGGGATGCTGAGTAATATAGCTTAGCTAGGCAATCATGTCTCCAGCTACAGCTCAATTACTGTAGAAGATGTAGAAAATGAAATCTGATGGACAAGGAGCAGTCTTTGCACAGGGAATATTATAGAGCTGAGGCTCTAGACCAACAAACATTTTCTGTAGTGGGTGAAATAATAAATATTTTAGTCTGCTTGCCTGTGACAAATTTTCCTATGACACATATCCTCTCCCCCTCCCCCTTTTATTAAACAATCTTTTAAAATGTGACAGACATTCTTAGTTTGAGGGTCACACAAACACATGATGCAAGCTCACAGTGAATAACTTTCTGATCCCTACCCTAAAGTATAGCTGATTCAGCTGCTCAGTCTCCTACTTGCTGTTAGATATTGGAGAAGGCATTGAACTTGTCTGAACTTCAGACTTCTTATTTGTCCTTCTCCAATGATGGGTTCATAAATATTTAACAACTGATTGGGAAGTTGTTAAGAATTTGTAGCGTTTGTTGTTTTGCATGGTGTTAATATTAATACTCCTATTATGACCAATTTCAAGCTAATAACACAACATCTCTGAACACCAATTTGGGAAAAAATGCACAAAATTAGCTCCTGCAAGTTGATGTAAATCAACTGGCATCATTCCCCTTACCTACTTCAGTGAATTGTTTTAAGGATCGAAGTGAAAAAATGCTTTGAAAATGTAAAGTATCTGTGAAGCAAAAATGTGACAATTATTACATGAAGAAACTTATTACAAGATGGAAGAATCTTGTTAGAAAATTCTGTCGCCAGCTAAACCAAATTTAACACATTAAAACTTTGAACCATTGGTATGAACTGTGCTCTCCTGAGCCAAACAGAATAATTTTAATCTCTTTCACATGGCAGCCATTCAACAGCTGAAAGCAGCCATCCTATTTCCCCTAAGACTTCTATTTCCCTAGCACTAAACTTAAGATTTACTTAAATCATGATACTATTTCAATTATTTGGATTAGATTCTGTAGACTCTGAGTAATTTTTTAATACTCCTTTATCTGACAATAGGGAATTATGGAGCAGATGCATTTATTACACCTGAATCACTCATGTACCCTCCCATCCAGAAAACAATGTGTAAACTTTTTATACATTTGAATATACTCTTTAAATGAGGTGCATGGAAAATAAATATTTAGTACATTGAATGGTGCCTCTTGGACTTCCATAGTAATTTCAGAGATGAGTCCTGACAGAAGTAAATATTGAGTCTATATTTAATCAAAATCATAATACAAAATTCTGACATTCAGTTCAGGAAGCAATATGTCTTTGTCAGAGGCATTTTGTTTTTGGCAGTAGGTTGATCAAAAGGACAATCTGCTGACAGGCTCTCTGGCACATTGATTCAAGGCAGATATTTAGTGCAACTATGAATCAAGGAGAAAGAATATATTAACCATTGTCCTAAAAATTGTGTATTAATCAAATGGGAAACTGTACAACAGTTATCTTAGAATGTTCTGCCCTGATTCACACCTGTACAGCACTGCAAACCAATCCCCTGCTCATGATTGAACTTCTTTGAAAGTTCTTATTGTCTCCCAGTGACTCTAAAGAGAAATCATTTTGTTTTGATGCACTGTGTTTAGAAACCACAATCCTTTTACCTCCACATGCCATTTCAGAATTCAAGCAGAGCCCAGAGGAGTCTCTGAGACAAGGAGGTAGAACTGACAGTGTGGGGAGATCAAAGCAGCTAGACAAGATAGGATACCAAAGTGGAGAGAGCTACAGAGAGGGAAAACCCAAAAGGTCTCAAGGAAGCCCTTACTAGGACTTAGCTGAGAGTTGGTAAGTTTACGTATAAGAGGAAACTACCTGAGACTGGGAAAACAACTTTCCTAAAGGATTAGTGATAACAGTGCCCGGTATTCAGATGAGTACAGGAATAGCTTGTTTCCACCAAAAAGATGAGAAAACCTCATGATTCACGAGACCTGAGGTAGAGTATCCATAAAGATCTTGTCTCAGTAATTGGGGATAATTAACCCTGAACTGAACACTTCTCTAGTTACACTTAGCAAAGCCTAACAGTAAGGTCCAAAAGGATAAAATAGATTCCCAGTAAATTCTCCATGTCCCAGAAAAAGCTTGAGAATATTTATAGAAATACAAATTATTCAGCCCCTGATAAGACAAAATCTACAATGTCTGGGTTTCAACCAGAGATTACCAGGCATACAAAAAGGCAAGGAAATTTTAATGATAATGAGGAAAATAGTCAGTTAAAACCACTTCAGAACTGACACAGAAGTTAGAAATAAAATAGACATGCAAAAACTTATTTTAACTATTTTTCATATTTTCAAAAAATAAGATATGGAAGATATTTTTAAAGACCCAAATCAAACTTCCAGAAATAAAAATGACAAAATATGAATGAAAAATATAAGGAATAGATTAATGATTGATTAGATATTACAGAAGAATGGATTAGTAAACTAGAAGACATATTCAAAACAAAACACAGAAAAAAGAATTCCAAGTGATGAAATTGGCCTCAGCAAGATTAAGAACAACTTTGAGCAACCTAATATAGATATAATTGGAGTCTCCAAAGGAAGGGAGGCACAGAAAAAAATATTTCAAGAAATAATGTCCATAATAAGCATCTATGTAGATTATTTTATAGGATCAACAACAAAGCTGATAGAAATAAGCTCAATATAAGTTGAAATAAAAACCAATACCATTTAAAATAGAATCAAGAATATGAAATACTTAGTGATAAACTTGTCAAAAGACTTGGAAAACCTTTACATTATAAACTATAAAATGTTGCTGAGGGAAATTAAGGAAGGCATAGATATAGTTTGCTCATTGGAAAACTTAGTATTCAATATCAATTCTCAAATTATATATTTAACATAATCCCAATCAAAATCTCATTCTTTTTTCCTGAAAAGTGATGAACATGTTAAAATTTATATGAAAGTGCAAAGAAGCTGAAATAGCCAAACAACTTTGGAAAAGAACAAATTTTGAAAACTATACTACATAATTCCAAAACATATTGTACATAATTTCGAGACATTAATCAAAGCAATGTGGTGCTGATACAAATGTAGACAAACAGGTCAATAGAAGATAACTAATTGTCCAGGAATAGATTCCCATGTATATTGACAGCTGATTTTTTTCACAGGTGCAGATGTTCTTCAATAGAGAAAGAACAGTTTGACAAACAGCATTGGAAAATTAGATAGCCATTTATTTAATAAAAAGAATTTCAATTCATATCTCAAACCAAATTAATCCAGTAAGGATCATAGACCTTAATGTAAACCCTAAAACTATACAAATTACAGAAGAATGCATAGGGGAAGACTTTTGTGTGTGGCCTTGTATTAAGACAAAGATTTTTGTTTTAGATTCAACACCAATAATGCATCCATGCTAAAAAACATTGATACATTTTACTTCATCAAAATTAAAAACTCTTGTCTCCAAAAAACACTGATAAGAAAATGAAAACACAAATTATGGACTAAGATAAAATATTTATGAATCATGTATTTGATACAGGACTTATATCCAAACTACATTGTGTACTTTCAAAACTCAATAATGAGAAAACAATTTAATAATAGGTAAAATATTTTACAGACACTTCACACAAGAAACTTTTTTGAATAACATACATGAAAATTGATCAACATCAGTAGTCATTTAGGAATGCATTAAAAGCAACCATGATGCAATACCATTACAAACATACTCAGGTCAGTTCAGTCGCTCAGTCATGTCTGACTCTTTGCGACCCCATGGACTGCAGCGTGCCTGTGTCATCACCAACTCCTGGAGTTTACTCAAACTCATGCCTATTGAGTCGGTGATGCCATCCAACCATCTCATCCTTTGTCGTCCCCTTCTCCTCCCCCCTTCAATCTTTCCCAGCATCAGGGTCTTTCCCAATGAAAGCATGAGGTGGCTGAAGTATTGGAGTTTCAGCTTCTTTTAACCAATCTGTTTCTGTCTTTAAAAGCTCGTTCAGCAGAATAGAAAGCCCAGAGATAAATCCATGAACCTATGGTCACCTTATCTTCGACAAAGGAGGCAAGGATATACAATGGAAAAAAGATAACCTCTTTAACAAGTGGTGCTGGGAAAACTGGTCAACCACCTGTAAAAGAATGAAACTAGAACACTTTCTAACACCATACACAAAAATAAACTCTAAATGGATTAAAAATCTAAATGTAAGACCAGAAACTATCAAACTCCTAGAGGAGAACATAGGCAAAACACTCTCCGACATAAATCACAGCAGGATCCTCTATGACCCACATCCCAGAATTTCAGAAATAAAAGCAAAAATAAACAAATGGGACCTAATGAAACTTAAAACTTTTGCACAACAAAGGAAACTATAAGCAAGGTGAAAAGACAGCCCTCAGATTGGGAGAAAATAATAGCAAACGAAGCAACAGACAAAGGATTAATCTCAAAAATATACAAGCAACTCCTGCAGCTCAACTCCAGAAAAATAAATGACCCAATCAAAAAATGGGCCAAAGAACTCAACAGACATTTCTCCAAGGAAGACATACAGATGGCTAACAAACACATGAAAAGATGCTCAACATCACTCATTATCAGAGAAATGCAAATCAAAACCACAATGAGGTACCATTATACGCCAGTCAGGATGGCTGCTATCCAAAAGTCTACAAGCAATAAATGCTGGAGAGGGTGTGGAGAAAAGGGAACCCTCTTACACTGTTGGTGGGAATGCAAACTAGTACAGCCACTATGGAAAACAGTGTGGAGATTTCTTAAAAAGCTGGAAATAGAACTGCCATATGACCCAGCAATCCCACTTCTGGGCATACACACCAAGGAAACCAGATCTGAAAGAGACACGTGCACCCCAATGTTCATCTCAGCACTGGAAGCAACCAGATGCCCATCAGCAGACGAATGGATGAGGAAGCTGTGGTACATATACACCATGGAATATTACTCAGCCATTAAAATGAATTCATTTGAATAAGTTCTAGTGAGATGGATGAAACTGGAGCCCATTATACAGAGCGAAGTAAGCCATAAAGATAAAGACCATTACAGTATACTAACACATATATATGGACTTTAGAAAGATGGTAACGATGGCCCTATATGCAGAACAGAAAAAGAGACTCAGATGTATAGAACAGACTTGTGGACTCTGGGAGAAGGCGAGGGTGGGATGTTTCAAGAGAACAGCATTGAAACATGTATATTATCTAGGGTGAAACAGATAACCAGCCCAGGTTGGGTACATGAGACAAGTGCTCGGGCCTGGTGCACTGGGAAGACCCAGAGGGATCGGGTGGAGAGGGAGGTGGGAGGGGGGACCGGGATGGGGAATATATGTAAATCCATGGCTAATTCATTTCAATGTATGACAAAAACTACTGTAATGATGTAAAGTAATTAGCCTCCAACTAATAAAAATAAATGAAAAAAAAAAAAAAAAAAATGTCCATGAGATTTCCCAGGCAAGAATACTGGAGTGGGTTGCCATTTCCTCCTTCAGGGGATCTTCCTGACCCAGGGATCAAACCCATGTCTCCTGCATCTCCTGCACTGCAGGCAGATTCTTTACCACTGAGCCACTTGGGAAGCTGCATAGTATAACCTCAAGTTATATTTTTAATCAGTAATTGTTCCTTAATTTCATTCTTCTTCCCCCCCACTTCTTTAAGTGCATTGCATGTTTAGTTACTAAATATTAAACATTTACAAAATATTAAGACTTTTCACTAAAATATGAGAGCCTGACTATACAGATGGACAACAGCCAGACAATGTTTAAAAATAGAATTCTGATCCACAGTTGCAGCAACCAGCCCAAGAAACCAACCCATCATCTACACTAATCAGCCCAGAAGCCAGAATGCTATCTAAATGTCAGACCTGTAGGAAGTCAGGCCACAATCTCTAGCTACCAGTTCAAGAAGCCAAATAATAGTTCCTGTAATAATTAGGCCCAAACAGCCAGGATTTGATTAATAACTGATAGCTCCTCTAATTTTTGCCCCAACTTGCAAGTTAGAACCAACCAGAAAAAGCCAAATAAGCACTCCTAAGCAATCACGTATGATGCCCAGCCTCCAGCTTCTCCATTTCAACAGCCTTCAATCAGGGCATTACTGGAGCCTTCCTTTTTTCTACTCTAAAGCTGTCCCACTTCTCTCTCTGACTTTGAATTTCTATCAAAACACAAGTGATGGTAGCTGACTCTGTTGCTATAATAAGCTTTGAATAAACAGTATTTACTTGGCAGGGCCTCAAGGTCAGCCAGAGATGAGGGCTTAGGGTCTTCTCAGCTCTTTCTAAGACAGGTGTCCAAACCTGCACATGTATGTGGCCTTTTAGCTTTCCAAGAATGCATCTAAGATTTTCAAAAGTCTTTATGGACGTGTCATTCCTCAGATTCCTTTTGAGGGCTCTGGTCAGTCTTTTGCTTGTCCCAGGTGCAGTGTTACATAATTGCCCATGGTTGTTTTTGCCAAACCCCAATGATAAGGCTTTTCCCAAGAAGTGATCACTGAGTCAGCTCAAATACTGACAAGGCACTGTGATTGGGACTTTTCCAAGGAAATGTAAAGTGAAAAGTATGAAAGCATTAGTCACTCAGTTATGTCCAACTCTTTGCCACCCCATGGACTGTAGCTTCTGTCCATGGAATTCTCCAGGTGAGAATACTGGAGTGGGTTGCCACTCCCTTCTCCAGGGGATCTTCCAGACCCAGGGATCGAACCCAAGTCTCCTGCATTGCAGGCAAATTCTTTACCATATGAGCCACCAGGGAAACCCAGGCAAGGAGATGTGAGATGGCCAGTTCTCTATGGATGAGGCTTTTCAAGGGACTCCAAATCAAGTCAGCCTCCTTCATAGTTACAAGGCTGCTGGTTTTCACAGCAACTATGGAACTATGAAGGGGAGGCTGCTTTTTTCAAGGTTGCCATTGATCTGGGGAGAGATGTTTGGTGTAGTCTAAGTCTACTCTATGGACAGTAACTTGCCAGACTCTCTGTCCATGGGATTCTCCAGGCAAGAATACTGGAGTGGGTTGCCATTCCCTTCTCCAGGGGATCTTCCCAACCCAGGGCTCGAACTTGTGTCTCTCACATCATCTGCACTAACAGGAGGGTTCTTTGCCATTAGTGCCACCTGGGAAGCTCAGTCTAAGTAAAAAAATCACAAATTTTACTATTCCTCCAGAGGTTCATCCAGTCCCATCACTTCATGGCAAATAGATGGGGAAATAGTGGAAACAGTGGCAGACTTTATTTTGCTGCTGCTGCTGCTGCTGCTAAGTCGCTTCAGTCATGTCCGACTCTGTGCGACCCCATAGATGGCAGCCCACCAGGCTCCCCCATCCCTGGGATTCTCCAGGCAAGAACACTGGAGTGGGTTGCCATTTCCTTCTCCAATGCATGAAAGTGAAAAGTGAAAGTGAAGTTGTTCAGTCGTGTACCGACTCTTAGCAACCTCATGGACTGCAGCCTACCAGGCTCCTCTGTCCATGGGGTTCTTCAGGCAAGAGTACTGGAATGGGTTGCCATTGCCTTCTCTGACTTTATTTTGGGGGAGCTCCAAATTCACTGCAGATGGTAACTGTAACCATGAAATTAAAAGACACATACTCCTTGGGAGGAAAGTTATGACCAACCTAGACAGCATATTAAAAAGCAAAGACATTACTTTGTCAACAAAGGTCTATCTAGTCAAGGCCATGGTTTTTCCAGTAGTCATGTATGGATGTGAGAGTTGGACTATAAAGAAAGCTGAGCATAGAAGAATTGATGCTTTTGAACTGTGGTGTTGGAGAAGACTCTTGAGAGTCCCTTGGACTGCAAGGAGGTCAAACCAGTCCATCCTAAAGGAGATCAGTCCTAAAGACAGTTTTGTAGCTAAGGTCAGAGATTCTTGAAAGGGGCTCCCTAGTCCTTTCAAATTGTAGAAAAAAGACCAAAGCATTTGTTTGGATGTTGAATCTAAAAATCTCAGTTATTAAGTGGAAGTATGTATCACACAGAAGACTAATTCCACAGAGAGAAGTATGTTGGTAGAAAGGAATGAGAATCAGAAAGTAGAATTAAAAGAGAGAGAGAGGATTGTGGGGGGGGGGGTAGGGAACAGAGACACAGAGAGAACAGCAAGAGAGTAAGAGAGATAGGTCAAAGAAGACAAATAAGAATACCAGAACACACAAGAAAAATAAGAGTTGGAGGGAACAAGCATAAGCAACTATGGTTGGAATTTATACAATTGTCTCCAGCAAATTCCATCTTGAAAGTAGGCTCATTCACAAAATTCTTTGCTTTGGAAAAAAAGTGGATTAGAGAAGGTTTCTTTGGTATAGAAGGCACACAGGGTATTTTCCTCCTAAAATGAACTTGATTTTCATGGAAGGAGCAACTTGTACAGATATTGACATTGCAGGCAACTGCCTAGAAGGAACCCTGATTGCCAAGAGTACAGTGATTTGATTCTGCTAGGGGTTAGAGAGGCCATGTGCCTTTACATTGGAGGTAAGGCTCTCCTATGGTAGAAGAATGGGCTAAAGAAAACAATCTATTTGTAAGGGGGATCTTGGCAGAAAACATAAAGAATGATAGCAGAAAAGAACTCAGATTTTCTTTCTTCTTTCTTTCCTTTCTTTTTTTCATTTTGTTCCACTCCCAGGAGGAATCTCTTCTCAGACAACCCATCTGTAAAATGTAATTTAAATAAATGGATCTGTCCTAAAGTTACATGAATTCCAAAGAAAATAAACCATCTGAAATTCTTATTCCTATAATTCAACATCTGTTGTTTTTCTTTTCACTTTTTCTCAAATACAGGAAAAATTTCACTCCTGGGCTGAATGGAACATTTCATACCAAATTTTTATAGAAGGATGTTTTAATACTTGAGTGATTGGACTATAAAATGAGAAATTCTAAATTAATTTGGGATGATGCTAAAATGTATCACTTCATTTCTCCCATCTTTTCTGGGGAAAAAGTTTTAATCACCTTGCCTTCAGTATTCCATAGTCCTCCTTCTTTAGCATTCCCAAAAATGTTTAGCTTGGCTACTGAAATGTGAGGTTAAATTTATGGGCTTTGCTTGATTGCTAATCTCCATTTGGAATGCAAATTTAAGTATGGATATGACAGCTGGGGCCAAGAGGTTAGGAGGGATGGCAGGGAGAAAAGGAGAGTGGAATATATTCTGGGTAAAATATATGATCTTTCAGAAAGATGATAGAAAATTGTCCCTCAAATTCCTACTGCATGTATTTTGATATGACATTATTTTGTATTTTTAAAATATATTGTTTGGTATTGTAGCTACAATTGTATACTTTGCTAATCTCTCTACTAGTCAACAAAGTCCAAGAAAAAGGGATCTCATACATTGTACCTACAACATTGTTCAGCACAAAAAAACAAGTTCAGGAAATGTTCAATGAATACATAGAGAAGGAAGAAAGCAAAGAAGAAAATGAAAAAAAGGAGGCAGAAAGAGAAGGCAGAATGTAGGTAGGGAGGCTATGCAAGAAAATGGCAGCTATCCCCATATGGAAATAGAAGGCTTTATATAGTATGAATGTTCTCCAAATAAAAGCATAAATTGAAGATGTAAGATGAAATTATTTCACTTTCCTAGACTTTTTTTGGTCTCCCACTTCTGCCATTTTTGTCATTCAACAAACAGGCAGACATGTAATCAAAGAACACAATGAACAGATAGTGGCAAACTATCAATCCCTTTTAACATCAGTAACTTTGTGTTATGGAATTGCTTTTAATGTAATGATCATTAGCTTAAGTTGCACTTTCCCTCCTGTCTGCTTCAGCCCACACGGAACTCTTTCTACTTCGATAGTTTTAAAGCTTTCTACTGTATAGTGATATAAAGCTTGCACTCCATTTTATGCCACTATGTTCAGTCTAGCTAAATATATTGTAAACCTCCAGAGGGATTGGGTAAGACTGCATTCCTGAGTTTCTTCATATCGCCTAGCATGACACTTTGCTTTCAGTAGTTACTCAGTAGATAAGTTTGTTAATTAAAATAATATGGAACGGAACTTCTGTTTCTGCTAAAATGAAGTACCCCCTTTCCTCCCATGTCCTCCATCTTTCTATTAAAAACTCTGGATGTAGCACAATAAATATCATAGGGAGATCCTGAAAGGTGGACAAGTGGATGGGCTGCTTAGTGGTATTGGGGTTTAAGGAATGATATGGTTGTTAGTTCTCTGGGTTTCCTTATTGTCTACCATATATTGAGGGAAAGGTGCCATAGAATCCTCCAACCTGGAACTGCCACTAGGCAGAGACAAAAAACGTTCCAAGAAACACCTGTTTCTCTTAGCAAAAGGACCAGAAAACATGGCCTGATAACAGAAAAGTTTTGGAATGCTCACAGTTCTCCAGCCAAATACCAACAGAAAACTCACACACTACTCCCCAGTGATTTCACCAGGATTGAGTGGGTAGTCATGATTTTCCACCCTATTCCCAACCCTGACAGAAGTAGGTAGCAGCCTTTTCATTCTCCAACCAGTGTAATTGCAGAAACAGCCATGGAGCTAAACTTCCATCTTCTACCTGGCAGAAGATAGCAGTGCTCTAATTCCCAAGTCACATAACTTTCAACAGGGTACAGCAGTGAGAAGAGCCTTCACTCCCAACAGGCAAAAAAAGACTAAATGAGGTAATGTGAAGTGGGATAACCACCGCTGTACTTCACCCCATCCTCTCTCATATCAGCAGGGCACAGAAGCAAGCTGAGCCTCTACTCCCAACTGGAATCAGTAAGACTAAACAAGAAGGGAGACATTAAGAGAGATCTCAACCCCCTCACCATTCCCATGTCAGCCAAGCCCAGGGAGGAACTGAGCCTCCATACCTACGAGATATCACCAAGGTACAATGAAGTGGTTCGAGGCAGGAGAGTTGAAACTCTGTCCCTACCTCCCCACCCCCATATCACAACCCCCATTTTCAGCAAGGTCCCATGGGAAACTGAGCTTACACCTTCACTCTGAGGCAAGGACAGTGTAAATTGATGGTCCACTCTCCTAGGGTTTAGGGGGGAGCTGAGTTTCCACTTGTTTTCAATCCAGAAATGTGAATCAGTGATCTACTTTTCCCAAGGTGGTATTGCAGGGCCAAGTAGGAAACTGAACATACACATTCACTTGGCCCTCAGCTACACCTCTACAAAGTGACTGCCTGCTAAAAAGGATACAAAATCAAATAAATAAGATCGAGTGTCTCATAATACACAAAATATCCAAGATACAATAAAAAATCACATGCAATACATCCCTTAACTCAGACTGGGCAATTGCCTGCTTCTCCCTGGAGTGGAGGGCTGAGGAAGAACTGGCAAAGATTCCCAGAATCTGACTGGGCTGACTGGTGAAGAATTTCTCCTCTGTGAGTCCAGGTGGGAAGTCTACTAACTACTGTGCAGACATCAACACAGAGAATCAGGGAAAATAATTAGGCAAAGTTGTCCCAATAAAAAGGCTGTGGAAGGAGGTGGGACATAGCATGGTACTGGGAAGGTTAGCTTTGGGTTAGGGAAGAGACAGTGATCCCTCTACAGTTTGAAGAAAGCATAATAGAATATACAGGGTATAAAAAGTGGCATCCAGGCCTCTGTTAGAAATTGAAACTCTTCCTTAATAAATGTTTTTCTATGATAGGTCAGAGTTAAAGACCTCTACTGAGAGGAGAAGGGATAGTCAATAGGAAGATGAAAGAAAGTGATGAAGGTTATAATAATTGTGTGGATTAACTAAAAGAGAAACTGATTAAACAAACATAAGGAGCTTGACGGGGCTTCCTACATGGCGCTAGTGGTAAAGAATCTGCCTGTCAACACAGGAGACATAAGGGACTGCGGGTTTGATCCCTGGATGGGGATGATCCCCTGGAGAAGGTCATGGCAACCCACTCCAGTATTCTTGCCTGGAGAATGCCACAGACAGAGGAGCCTGGGGCTACAGTCCATAGTGTCGCAAAGAGTCAGACACGACTGAAGCAACTTAGCACACATGCACGGAAGGAGATTGACAAGCATCTCTGATGTTTCAGCTATTATTGACAATAATATTTTACAGCATAACTAATCTAGACATTTGTATAGCCATCAACAAGAAAGCTTCAATGTAGGAGCAAAGAGGGCTATTTCTAAAACTGTTCCAAATTTAGTGATCTGTAATGTAGGCATGATAAAAAGGAAAAGATGATAAAAAACTAAGGGTGCAAGTCACAAAATACTTCAGTGATTGACCATTGGACGCAGGCTGGGAAAGAGTATATACATTGAGTTCAGAGCTGATGAACTAGGAGAAAGTGGAAGAATAATTTGACAGAAAATCACAATAGTTTCAAAGAGCAGGTGTAATAGAAGAAAATGAGCTGGAAGAATAGAAGATTGTGGTCAGTTAGGTAGTCTCAGAAGTCTTAATGTAGCCATGGGAATGAAATCCAGTACATGTGAATGTTTGGAGAGTCAAGAGTGTATAAGTTATTTTATGGATTTTAAAGTCATCCAAGAAAATGAAAGAATTAGTAATGGAAAAGGAAGTTGGTAAATGAGAAAGAATATTCATTAGATTGACAGATCATCATTATCATCTGGCAAACATTAATGTAGCTCTTATTAATACAGGGCTGTTCCCACTCCAGTTCAGTTCAGTTCAGTTCAGTCACTCAGTCGTGTCCGACTCTTTGTGACCCCATGAATCGCAGCATGCCAGGCCTCCCTGTCCATCACCAACTTCCGGAGCACACTACTTGACATATATTATGCTATATAATCCGCACGACCTCCCTTTTAGGAAGATATTATTGATACTTTACAGATGAGAAAACTGAGACACAGTGCCAAACTGCACTGTTAAAATAGGTAAAAGAACTGGGATTGAAGAACAGTTTGGTTTCAGAGTCCGTATTCTTTACTACTACACCATGGTATGTGGACATTGGATTAAGACAGAGGTGGAATAAATAGGTTAATAACAATATAAGACTTGAAGCCTGTGGGCCACGAGATTAATAGCATCTGTTTGAGAAGGCTGAAAGTAAAATTGTGTTCTTCGAAAAGATCTCTGTTTCAACGAAGGCAAGGAATTTGGATCAGAGAAGACTGTATCCATTGGATACTCACCATTCCCTTATATGCCAAGAGATTGTTTCTGCAAGTAGCTGTAACTCGGCGTTAGGACTTTCCATGGCTAGGAACAAACATTTTGGGAAGCCAGATAATACACCCTGCCCACTAAAGATGCCCATGTCTTAATTCTCAGAACCTGTGAATGTATTAGGTAACACAAAGAAGGAAAAATAAGACTAAATTTGAGGTGCTACGATTACGCTGGATTATCTGGGTAAGATAACCACATAGGAGTTCTTATAAATGGAACAGTGAATCAGAAGAGAGAGAAACAAAGACATGGAGGCATGAAAAGTACTTAGCCCAACACTGATGGTTTTAAAGGTGGAAAAAATGCACTCTTGGAGAAGACTGGACTGCAAGGAGATCCAACCAGTCCATCCTAAAGGAGATCAGTCCTGAATATTCATTGGAAGGACTGATGTTGAAGCTGAAACTCCAATACTTTGGCCACCTGATGCAAAGAACTGACTCATTTGAAAAGACCCTGATGCTGGAAAAGATTGAAGGCAGGAGGAGAAGGGGAGGGGGAGGATGAGATGGTTGGATGGCATCACCAACTCAATGGACATGAGTTTGAGTAAACTCCAGGAGTTGGTGATGGACAGGGAGGCCTGGCATGCTGCAGTCCATGGGGTTGCAAAGAGT
Source organism: Odocoileus virginianus (assembly GCF_023699985.2). Taxonomy (NCBI): domain Eukaryota; kingdom Metazoa; phylum Chordata; class Mammalia; order Artiodactyla; family Cervidae; genus Odocoileus; species Odocoileus virginianus. Next base: position 9,433,100 of record NW_027224263.1, on the reverse strand, counting down.
CGGACATGACTGAACGACTGAACTGAAATGATTAAAAGTGCACTCTGAGGTATGGAAAACCTTTAGATATGAATAATGAAAGCAATGAAAGGAAATGTTCTCCGGAGCTCCAGAAGGAAATGCAGCCAAGCTAACATTTTGCTTTTAGCTCACTGAAACCCACTGTGGGCTTCTGAGCTATAGAATCGTAAGATGATTAATAACAACCACAAAATAATAATAATAATAGCAATAATAAATTTGTATTGTTTTAAACTGCTAAATTTGTGGTGATTGTTAAGTTAGCCATGGAAAGCTAAAAGAGCCCGAAGCCAGTGCTGGACAGGAATTGGAAGATGAACAGCCCAGCTTCCTCTCCTTTGAGTGGAACATCTCTGGGTTGTTCCCAGAGATCTCTAGAAAGACTAAGTACCAGTTACCCACACCCTGACCTGCTAATTAAAACAGTCTATTGACTTTCTTCTTTCTCCTGTCTCACATCTCTTCTCCTTTACTGTTACTTCCTGGGATCACTTCTCTAATAAACTACTGGCACACTAATCCATGAAACTACTTCTGGGGATCCCAAACTAGGACAGAGATTTCTTTAAAAATTCTATGAAATTCAAGATGATTTAAGGGACCTTTTTTCTTATGAAGTGAGAATTTCCAATAGAATGCATCTGTAAGGAGGGCTGCAGAGAGACAATGAGTCATAGTTCTAGGACATTCAGAATAATGAGTTTTGATCAAATTTTTCAGGCATATAGATAGTGCTTATTCATTTATTAAAACATAATTATTCAAATGGTATTAGTTTCTTAAGTATATTAATATAATTTTGTCTCATCTGTTAAACATCACTGAAATGGTCATAATGTAATTTTCTTAAAAATAAATTTAGTTTTAATTAAACTATTCTTTTGAACTTTGCAAACTAATGGGAAGTGAATTGTGTTATTATTAATATTTCAATTAACTATCTTTCTAACTTCTATTTAATTATATAATCTCTAATTTAGGATAGTATCTTCAAGTTGAAAATATATAGACATCTTATATTTTAGTTGAAAAACAAAAGATTATGTTCGCCCATTTTGTACCATGCAATTAGGCTTCTCAGGTGGGTCAGTGGTAAAGAATCTGGATGCCAATGTAGGAGACTCGGATTCAATCCCTGTGTTGGGAATATTCCCTGGAGAAGGAAATGGCAACAGACTCCACTATTCTTGCCTGGAAAATCCCATGGGCAGAGGGCTACAGTCCATGGGGTCACGAAGAGTCAGATATCAACTGAGCACACACACATGCACCATGCAGTTATTGGTTTTGATTTACAGCAGCAGTCACATTCTAATAAGTTCAATCAATAAGTTAATTTTACCACTCCACAAGCCATCTAAAAGCTTGGGTTTAAATATGGAATCAAGTTACGTTATCTGTGTAGGGGAGCAAAATTTGCCTCCCCAACATTTCTTTGGCATGTGCATTATTTTGAACTGAAAACAATCAAGGACCAGAAGATCTGGAAGAACCTTTGGCCTTCCCCCTAACTGCCTAAAAGAATGTTGAAAAATTTAGGCAAACTTTTCCCTTCTACGGAATTAACACAAATGAGATTAGCTGTGTACAAAAAAAGACAGTGTTTAAATCTCTGGAATAAATTTTTCTGTCTCAAAGAAAGTTGAAACTGACCTGAACTTCAAAGAATGTGTAAGATTTGAATGAGGAAGAAAAGGAAGAAGAAACAATGCATTTTAAGGGATTAGTTTAGTTCTGCTGAGTACTAACTTCAGGGTGTGTGAAATAGAACTCAGAAAATGTTTGTAGGATGTGTATTACAAGGGGAGGCAGAATAGAGGGACATGGCTCGAAAATACTACCCAACTAAAAATTTTCCTGATGGTTCACACTATTTGCAGCTGCTTTACAACTATTTAGACTCTAGGTGTCTTCTTTTCTTTCCTTTTTTAATGTAGATCTGCTATCTGTATCATAATGTAACCAGCCCTATGATCTATCTTGGGATGATTTATGCTACCATCTTATTCTGGGATTATTTTTTAGCATAACTGGAAATAAAATTATAAAATTAGGGAAAATATATTATTAATGCCCTAGTCTTTTCTTTCACCCACTTCGTCAATCCCCTTACTCCACCCTACATACCATAACCTCTTCCTGGTACTCTCATGTTGGTGGTGGTGGTTTAATCACTAAGTCGTGTCTGACCCTTGCAGACCCACAGACTGTAGCCCTCCAGGCACCTCTGTCCATGGGATTTCCTAGGTAAGAATACTGGAGTGGGTTGCCATTTCCTTCTCCAACTTTCATGTTGCCCAACCCATATTTCATGTCAAATAAAACGTATTAAACCACTCACAACTAGGAATAATTATGGGCTTCCCTGGTGGCTCAGCTGGTAAAGAATCCGCCTGTAATGTGGGAGACCTGGGTTCCATCCCTGGGTTGGGAAGATCTCCTGGAAAAGGGAACGGCTAACTGCTCCAGTATTCTGGCCTGGAAAATTCCATGGACTGTATAGTACATGGGGTTGCAGAGTCGGATATGACTGAGTGACTTTCACTCACTCCTTTCATTTTTAGAAAGATTTTTATGTAAGTGACAGGATAACATTCAATACTGAATTGCTAGTGTGGATTTTTTTTTTTCTGCACTGCTAGGTGGAGACTATTTTGGGTGAATTGCATGAATCACACCATGTGTGTAATTAAATATTGACTCTCTCTACCTTTGAGGAGAGCCCTGTTCATGCAAATTCAGAGTTGTGACTTGTTCCATCATGCAAATAACAAGATTTTTTTCTCTTTTTTTTATCTCCTATGCTAATCCTAGAATATGAAATTTATCCATGGCTATACTTTCATATTTTAATGTAAAAAATCATGAGACCTCAAATGTGGGCCTTTTTTACTAATTTCTTTACTTGTACCAAAAGGCAAACACTCAGAGCGTCCTCAGGATTACCAGTTGTGCTTCTAAATAATCAGCTTATCTATGTCTAGTTTTATGCAAATTGCTATTAACAAAAGAATTTGTGTTTGTGTATCCTGGTTTTGTGATGCTTAAACATGCAAATGAATTTTCTGTTTACATACAACAATTCCACTGATGCCTTTTAGAATTCAAAAGAAAAAAAAAATCACATAGCACACTCTACATGAAACTGGATCAAATATATAGAAAAGACGGAACAAAGGGCAAAACCAAGTGGCCCCGCTAGAAGATAATAACTGCCCTAAAATGAATTTCTGCTTCCTTAAGCAGATTAGAGCACAAATAAATGTTTATTATATAGAAATGATATGGAATGTATTTAGTTAAAAAGGCAGAATCCCCATGAGCCAGAATGACCAGAAGATTCTGGGTTTTTGACCTCTACTGCAAATCTATTTGACTCTTATCAGTAGGAATGCAGAAATTCTGGACTAAACTCTTTGGATGACATTTTACACTTTTATTAATTATTAAGTCATAACTAAAAAGTAAATACTACTACAAAGCTAATTATGAAATTTTCTACCAATATCTAACCAATGGTTAGATGACATTTGGGGTATAAATCTAGTGATTAAATTAGATTCACAACTGAGCCATAATTTGAGAATAATTTCACATCCTTCCTGTTACAATTTTCATTTCCCTAAGTTCCTTTTGTTCTCCTTTTTTAAAAATGCGTGTAGTGTGTAGTAGTGTTAGTCGCTCAGTTGTGTCTGACTCTTTGCAACCCCATGGGCTGTAGCCCACCAGGCTCCTCTGTCCACGGGATTTCCTAGGCAAGAATACTGGAGTGGGTAGCCATTCCCTTCTCCTAGGGGTCTTTGCAACCCAGGGATCAAACCAGAGTCATAAACTATTATAAATTGTTGATGGTCTTATTATTTTATTTATTTTTAAAATTTTATTGGAGTATAGTTGATTTACAATGTTGTGTTAGTTTCAGGTGTATAACAAAGTGAATCAGTTATACATATACATATATCTACTCTTTTTTAGATTCTTTTTCCATATAGGTCATTACAGAGTATTGAGTAGAGTTCCCTGTGCTATACAGTAGGTCCTTATTAGTTATCTATTTTATATATAGTAGTGTGTATATGTTAATCCAATCTCCTAATTTATCCCTTCCTCTTCTTTCCCTTTTGGTAACCATAAGTTTGTTTTCTACATCTATGACTCTACTCATGTTTTGCAAATAGTTCATTTGTACCATTTTTTTTAGATTCCACATACAAGCAATATCATATGATATTTGTCTTTCTCTACTTTGCTTAGTATGTTAATCTCTAGGTCCATCCATGTTGCTGCAAAAGGCATTATTTCATTCTTTTTATGGCTGCATAATATTCTATTTTATATATGTATGACTTCTTTTTTATCCATTCATCTCTCAGTATACATTCTTTAAACATTTTATTGGGATATAATTGATTTACAATGTTGCACAGCAAAGGAAACTATAAGCAAATGAAAAGAAAACCCTCAGAATGGGAGAAAATATTTGCAAATGAAGCAACTAACAAGGGACTAATCTCCAAAATATACAAACAACCTATGTAGCTCAAAATAGAAAGAGCAAACAACCCAATAAAATAATGGGCAGAAGATCTAAAGACATTTCTCCAAAGAAGACATTAGTTCAGTTCAGTTCAGTCACTCTTTGTGTCTGACTCTTTGTGACCCCACGAATCGCAGCACGCCAGGCCTCCCTGTCCATCACCAACTCCCGGAGTCTACTCAAACCCATGTCCATTGAGTCGGTGATGCCATCCAACTGTCTCATCCTCTGTTGTCCCCTTCTCCTCCTGCCCCCAATCCCTCCCAGCATCAGGGCCTTTTCCAATGAGTCAACTCTTCGAATGAGGTGGCCAAAGTACTGGAGTTTCAGCTTCAGCATCAGTCCTTCCAATGAACACCCAGGACCTTTAGGATGGACTGGTTGGATCCCCTTGCAGTACATACAGATGGTTAAAAAGCACATGAAAAGATGTTCAACATCACTAATTACTAGAGAAATGCAAATCAAAACTACAATGAGTTATCACTTCACACCAGTCAGAATGGTCATCATCAAAACGTCTAACAGAGAGGGAGGTGGCCTGTCCTCCAAATGGAGCCTGTGCTGGAGCAGGACAGCAGCAGATTGGAGCCCAAGAACTGCAGGGGGGTGGGTGGGGGTGGGAGTGGGGAACCCGTTGCCCAGAGGCGTGAAGGAGTGACCCCAGCTACCTGAGCAATCAGTTGGTCACATTCCCTACAGGTTTTGGGGCTTGAGGTGGATGCAGTAAACTCTGTCCAGTTTTCAAACCACACAGGCTACTCACATTGGAAGGGCCAAGTGCCAAACCCAGACCAGCTCCATGATCTGTCTAGGAGCTGAAGCTGAACAATGCCAATCAGGATGAATACATTCTCAGGGGCTACAGGCGAGACAAGTCCTTCCTGGCCATGGTGGTGGACATCCTGAGGGAGCTTTAGCAGCAGAACTCCAGGCTCATGTACATGTGCGACTTCGTGATGGGAGACCAGCATAATGGAGAAGGCGCCATGTACATCCCCAGAGGACCTCCTTCCCGTTTACAGAGAGAAGTTGGTGCCAGTCACAGACATCATCACCCTCAACCAGTTTGAGGCTGAGTTGCTGACCAGGAGAAAGATCCACAGCCAGGAAGAAGTCTTAGAGGTGATGGACAAGTTATACTCCATGGGGCCCAACATGGTGGTCATCACCAGCTCCGACCTGCTGTCCGTGAGGGGCACTGACTACCTGATGGCGCTGGGGAGCCAGAGGACACGGACCCCTGACAGCTCCACGGTGACGCAGCACATCCCCAGGGAGACGCACAAAGTGGACGCCATCTTCATCGGCACTGGGGACAGCTTTGCCACCATGCTCTTGGAGTGGATGCATAAGCACCCCAGCAACCTCAAGGTGGCCTGTGAGAAGACCCTGTCAGCCACACACCATGTTCTGCAGTGGACCCGCCTCCATAACACCGGGTATTAGGTGTCTCCGTTTCCGTCCTTGTGAAAAATGTAACATCTGCCTTCGAGCTGTGACTGAAACGTGACACTCCACAGTCACTTTGGTGGGGACCTTCCCAGAACCCCCAAAATCTGCACATCTCAGTGTGTAGGGGCTGGCTTGTAGTTTCCCGGGCCATGGGACAGAGGCTGCTGCACGGCCAAGGGCACCTGTGGAAAAACCACCGCAGCCAGCTTCTTTTGGAAAACTCATCGGGTTTATGGTAGAACGGGTCATGCACTGTGTTTGCCGCCCACTCCTGGTGACAAATATGTCAAGTCACTAGGTCAGTATGCAGGTACAGTGTGCAGAGGTGGGCTCTTCCCCCACCCCCACCCCCCACCCCTCGCTAGTGTCTGTAACCCCACCCACCAGTTATCTCACCCCCTGCCCTGAAGCTCTGTGTCCTGTGCCAGCCAGGTGGGGCATCCAAAAGCCTCCACAGCTTTGACCATCCCCACAGTGGGTGGAGGACACGGAAGAGACCTTTACACTAGTCCAGATGTCCACTGCTGGGGTGACCTTCTTGGCCCCACTTTGCCCGGAATTTTGAGGAACCCCCGCCAGGCGTGGATACAGGCAGGATTGCCCCTGCTTATTACCCACCCCCAACTCTGGGAGCTGCAGGGGTTCACATCTCTTGAAAGTCACAGCCTGGAGGGAAGCAGGGAAATAGCTGGATGTGGCGGCCCAGATGGGGATCCCTGGGAAGCAGGCTGTCCTAGGGTAGCCCTTTCCCCCACCCCACTGTCCCCAGTCCCAGCCCCACAGACATCCTCCTGAGACCAGGCCCACATCTCAAGGGCTCTCACCTCCTCAGTGCTGCCTTCAACCCTGTGCTGAAAATGCCCCAAATGAAGGCAGGCAGGTCCCCACTGGACTCCTGCACTCTCTCTTGTCTTTCTTCCCAACCCTGCTCATGTTCTGAATATTGTAATTTAACTCTCTGGCATTAGTTCCTGCACACAGGGTCAGGGGTCCTCAGCTCCCTGCAGTGGCCAACAGGTCAGGGCTTATGTCCCTGTCATGTTTCCTGGTCCCTGCAGGGCCCACTGGCCTGGGAGGAGGAGGAGGAAGCCCTGGGGTTTGGGGTACAGCCTGCCAGCAAAGTGGCCAGGGGCCAGCCATAGTCCCCCAGGGCCCTGGGCCTCCACAGAGTCTTTCATGGAAAATTGTCACTGCCTGCTAGAGTAGGGATAAGGCCACGTTGCCAACCAGTGGAAATCTTTTCTTTCTTCTGTTCCCCCCTCTTTTATTTAACTTATGGAGAGTAAGTGTAGGACTAGGGCAAGAAACTGATGGGCTCTCTCAATGAGATGGTGAAAACCTGCCCTGAAAATACGGTGTTGGGGGTAGCACCTTGTTCTGTGTGCACTGTGAACTTGAAGAAAAATATGCTTGGCAAAAAAAAGTCTATAAACAATAAATGCTGGAGAGTGTGTAGAGAAAAGGGAACTCTCCTACATTATTGATCAGAATGCAAACTGGTACAGCCACTATGGAAAACAGTGTAGAAGTTCCTTAAAAAACTGAAAATAGAGCTACTATATGATCCAGCAATCCCACTCCTGGGAATATACCTGGAAAAACCATACTTGGAAAAGATGCATGCACCTTCAATGTTCACTGCAGCACTATTTACAACAGCCAGGACATGGAAGCAATCTAAATGTCCATCAACAGATGAATGAATAAAGAAGATGCGGTGTGTACATAGATAGATAGATAGATAGATAGATAGATAGATAGATAGATAGATATAGTGGAATATTACTCAGCCATAAAAAAGAACAGAATAATGCCATTTGCAGCAACATGGATGAACCTAGAGATTCATACTGAGTGAAATAAGTCAGAGAAAGACAAATCATATAATATTGCTTATATGTGGAATCTAAAAAAAAGACTACAAATGAACTTATCTATGAAACTGAAATAGATTTACAGATGTAGAAAACAAAGTTATGGTTGCTGCTGCTACTGCTGCTGCTAAGTCACTTCAGTCATGTCTGACTCTGTGCGACCCCATCCCTGGGATTCTCCAGGCAAGAACACTGGAGTGGGTTGCCATTTCCTTCTCCAATGCATAAAAGTGAAAAGTGAAAGTGAAGTCGCTCAGTCATGTCTGACTCTCCGCGACCCCATGGACTGCAGCCCACCAGGCTCCTCCGTCCATGGGATTTTCCAGGCAAGAGTACTAGAGTGGGGTGCCATTGCCTTCTCCGTAAACTTATGGTTACTGGGGAGTAAAAAGAGGTGGGATAAACTGGAAGACTGGGATTGACAGACACACTACTATATATAAAATAGGTAACTAATAAGGACCTACTGTATAGCACAGAGAACTCTACTCAATATTTTGTAATAACCTATATGGGAAAAGAATCTAAAAAAGAGTGAATATGTATTTGTACAACAGATTCACTTCATTATACAGCAAAAACTATTTTCGTGTAAGAAAAATTATCCAGAATGATATTGTATAGAAAACACTGTTCCAATACACAAATACTTCATTGGCTCACCTTGAAGGACAGGTAGGATAGAATTCTTTTTAAGCAAAAGGATACAACTACAACTTTAGTGTTTAAAGTTTATGAAATCTATCTATATTTAGCAGCATACAGTCCTTGCCCACATGACTTTTAGAGAACTGTCTGTTATTATCTGAAGGACATGAAGCATATCAACTGTATTGTATAATCAGAATGTAGATGTGGGCATAATAATTTAATAATACTAACAATAATAGCAACAGTAATAATAATAGCATCTGTCATCTCTTGGGCTATGTTCAACATGTTTTGCATTTTTTATCTCATACAGAACTTGAAATGTATCTATGAATTATTAACATATTTCCCTTTTTTTTGACAAAAGAGCTGAGGCTCATTGTGGTCAATTAATTTGCCCGTTTTAGGGTAAGACTGGGATTTGAAACTAGGTCTGTTTGACTTCAAATTAAGTGTGCAAACAACTGTGAGTTTATGTTGGTTTATCTTGAGAAAAGTGATTTGGTAAAATCTGAGAGAATAAATTTAGAAACTTGGAGAGGACACATAGGTACTGAACATTCACATTCATCTATTTGGGTTTGTCAATGAGGATACTTAAGGCAAGTCTTAGAACCTTGGGTAGTTTTATGTCATCCAAATGTAGGGGTGGAAAAATAATTTTCCCTCTACCATCTTAGCTGAAACCCCAATCTATAAGAAAAGACATTAACAGGAGAAAAACAAACATAAGCTCAACAACATGTTTAAAACAAAGAATGTTGCTCACCATCTGGTTCTACAAAGATTATTAGCCACTGCAGTCACTGACCAATAGTGCGTTCTGAAAGGAATTCTGGACGAAGAAAGCACGGTAAAGCATTCTGTGCTTTGGAAACACAGACCCTTAAATAGATGTACCTCTGGAGAAAATGTTTATGAACCCACATTCTTTCATTTTTCCATACATAAAAAAGCACAGAGATACTAGATCCTTGTGACTAAACTTTTGCTGAGATATATGCTTGACTGCACATATTCCCTACCCAAAATCATATGTAAACTGGCTTCTTCCTCTATTTCCTCAGAGAGGTTTCTCAGAGCAACTGAGGGGCTGTCTCCATGTCTATGGTCCTCAGTAAGACCCTGAATAAACACACAGCTCCTACACTTTTCATTTTCCTTTCAATCAACACAGGCATACCTCCTGTATACATGGAAGATACTCAGGAAAAACTGAGTAACTCTATGAAATAGCCCAAGCATCACCTTAAATACCATCTCCAGCTGAAGACAAATGAAGATTTGGAGGTGGATGTGGGGTCACTTATGGGAGGTTACCAGGAAACACATAGTTAAAACTAGAGTACAATTGTTGCACAGATTTAAGTTTTTGCCTTTTCCATTGGTACAAATTTTCTAAAGGTTTCGTCATCTTCCTCTGCCTGGTACACAGAGGGAGACACCCTTAAAGTGGAAATTTCCCTTATAAATGCAAATGTGCCTTGCAAAAAGGAAACTCCTGTTCAGTTTTCAGAGCTTCTCTTGTGTCTGCTGTATCTTAACAATAACCAGCTTGAGATAGTCTTTATGCCAAAGAGGAATGCATGGGTGTAGTATATTTTGTTCCTCTTCACCTATCAGTGAGAGGAAGAAAAACACAGTGTTCAAAGAAACTTAAATAGATTCTAAATGATAGATATAAGAGTTTATTAATGGTTATTTTTAATCTGAAGCCTTATTTTCTCTTTTATTCCTAGCCTGCTGTTTCTCAGTATTTCTCCTTCTCTCAGGTTAAATACAACCATAGAAGAATCTACAACTAGCTTAATCTTTCCAATTTGTGAATCATCTAGTAGACTGCCTTCAGACTTTATCTGCACTATCAGCTCTTCTGGGTCTCCAGTCCACCAGCCCACACTGCAGATTTGTATTCAGCAGCCTCCACAATCCCATGAGCCAGTTCCTTATAATAAATGTAATAAATCTGTTTGTATATTTTTGACCTAAAAAAAAGTAGCTACCAGATATTTCTCCAGCAAAGATGGGGTTATTTCAGATCAGCAGAGGATTGCAATTCAGGGTCTGCAACCATGGTGAGCCATGCGCAAGTCCCTGCAGAGCAAGTGAAGAACACTTTTAGAGAGGAAAAGGAAGCTGGGAGGGCTATAGTAAACAAAGAATTCATGGCTTTTCACTGGCTGAATCCTTGCCACGAAAGACAAGATGACGAGTCTTTTTGTTGGGATCTGCTATCATCACAGGGCATGAGAGCTCCCCCTTCTGGTCTCTTGAGGCTATTTAATTTAGGTTTCTGTTTATTATACGCAACTATATGTATATTTATAAATATATACATGTATAAATATATATGTTGTGCTGTGCTTAGTCACTCAGTCATGTCTGACTCTTTGCAACTCCATGGACTGTAGCCCGCCAGGCTCCTTTGTCCATGAGACTCTCCAGGCAAGAATACTGGAGTGGGTTGCCATTTCCTTCTCCAGAGGATCTTCCCAACCCAGGATCGAACCATGTCTCCTGCATTGCAGGCAGATTTTTTTTACCACTGTGCCACCTGGGAAGAGCAGTTTTATCCTTGCTCTCCCTTTAAAGAAAATGTATGGGACACACAATCATTAAGATTGCCCCTGATTTTTGACAACACGCAGTCTCCCAAACTGGGCTTCCCAGGTGGCTCAGCAGTAAAGAATCTGCCTGCTAATGCAGGAGACACAGGAGACATGGGTTTGATCCCTGGGTCAGGAAGATCCTCTGGAGGAGGGCATGGCAATCCACTCCAGTATTCTTGCCTGGAGAATCCCATGGACGGAGGAGCCTGGCTGGCTACAGTTAATGGGATTGCAAAGAGTCAAACATGACAGAGCAACTGAGCATACACAATCTTCCAAATCACCTAATCAAAGCTGAAATCCCACAGTAAGTTCTTTCTAACACCTTCTTACTGAGATGCGCCATGATTCCCCAGGGTGTGCATCCCCTCATCAGTACAGTGAGTAGTAAATACAACCTGTTGATCTATAGGTGTGTTCCTTAGCAGTCTTTGGCTGGAGGACAAAGGATCTCTGAGGCAATATGTCATAGTCTGCATGTTTTTTCAAATCATTTCAAGAAGACAACATAAGAAAGAAAACAACTGATCCTTAAACATCCATTATTAATCCAGTGAAAACCTATTCAAGTGAATGCTTTTATCGACTAACATATCTTCTGTTGCAAAATACAACTATAGTGTTTTGTTTTTAATCATGGAAATAAATGTATGTCTAGCATAACAACTTGATAATCAGTTCATTCATTTAAAATAACCTAAGCATGCACTCACATTACACAAACTAAACAATATGCATTAAATAAAAATTATTTAAGCCTATTGCTCAACAGAATGGATTGATCAACTAGTTTTAACTGCACCTTCATTTCAACAACCATTTGAAAATATACATCCTGACCTTTATGATTTTGCCATTTCCCCCCCAAAGCATCCAAATTCATAAAGTCACCCATGCTATACAGCCCCTGGCCCAGATGCAAAAATTATCTTTAATGGTATAGGCTAGATGTGCTTTATCAACAGGAAGACAGGAAGCCACAAATGGGGCAAAACTAGACCAAACTGGCTAGATCCAAAATGGCTGACAAGTAGGCTTTTCTCATTATATACACATTAGAATACATTATCATGCTAAGGTCTCCCCATCTGCACCACTACTGGATGGCTTTGACCATACAAGAAGAGACAGACAGTGTGGACTCAATTCTTAAAACTCTCTGCCTTTTCCAAGAATTTAGATGATGCTGGACTTTACTCTCTTCAAGAAAATTAGAGATACCAAGGGAATATTTCATGCAAAGATGGGTTCGATAAAGGACAGAAATGGTATCGACCTAACAGAAGCAGAAGATATTAAGAAGAATACACAGAAGAACTGCACAAAAAAGATCTTCACCACCCAGATAATCACGATGGTGTGATCACTCACCTAGAGCCAGACATCCTGGAATGTGAAGTCAGGTGGACCTTAGAAAGCATCACTATGAACAAAGTTAGTGGAGGTGATGGGATTCCAGTTGAGCTATTTCAAATCCTGAAAGATGATGCTGTGAAAGTGTTGCACTCAATATGCCAGCAAATTTGGAAAACTCAGCAGTGGTCACAGGACTGGAAAAGGTCAGTTTTCATTCCAATCCCAAAGAAAGGCAATGCTGAAGAATGCTCAAACTACTGCACAATTGCACTCATCTCACACACTAGTAAAGTAATGCTCAAAATTCTCCAAGTCAGGCTTCAGCAATATGTGAACCGTGAACTTCCAGATGTTCAAGCTGGTTTTAGAAAAGGCAGAGGAACCAGAGATCAAATTACCAACATCCGCTGGATCATTGAAAAAGCAAGAGAGTTCCAGAAAAACATCTATTTCTGCTTTATTGACTATGCCAAAGCCTTTGACTGTGTGGATCACAATAAACTGTGGAAAATTCTTAAAGAGATGGGAATACCAGACCACCTGACCCACCTCTTGAGAAACCTGTATGCAGGTCAGGAAGCAACAGTTAGAACTGGACATGGAACAACAGACTGGTTCCAAATAGGAAAAGGAGTACGTCAACGGCTGTATATGTATATTGTGCCCTGCTTTAACTTATATGCAGAGTACATCATGAGAAACGCTGGGCTGGAAGAAGCACAAGCTGGAATCAAGATTGCTGGGAGAAATATCAATAACCTCAGATATGCAGATGACACCACCCTTATGGCAGAAAGTGAAGAGGAACTAAAAATCCTCTTGATGAAAGTGAAAGAGGAGAGTGAAAAAGTTGGCTTAAAGCTCAACATTCAGAAAACTAAGATCATGGCATCTGGTCCCATCACCTCATGGGAAATAGATGGGGAAACAGTGGAAGCAGTGTCAGACTTTATTTTTTTGGGCTCCAAAATCACTGCAGATGGTGATTGCAGCCATGAAATTAAAAGACGCTTACTCCTTGGAAGGAAAGTTATGACCAACCTAGACAGCATATTAAAAAGTAGAGACGTTACTTTGCCAACAAAGGTCCATCTAGTCAAGGCTATGGTTTTTCCAGTGGTCATGTATGGATGTGAGAGTTGGACTGTGAAGAAAGCTGAGCGCCGAAGAATTGATGCTTTTGAATTGTGGTGTTGGAGAAGACTCTTGAGAGTCTCTTGGACTGCAAGGAGATCCAACCAGTCCATCCTAAAGGAGATCAGTCCTGGGTGTTCATTGGAAGGACTGATGCTGAAGTTGAAACTCCAATACTTTGGCCACCTCATGCGAAGAGTTGACTCATTGGAAAAGACCCTGATGCTGGGAGGGATTGGGGGCAGGAGGAGAAGGGGACGACAGAGGATGAGATGGTTGGATGGCATCACTGACTCGATGGACATGAGTTTGAGTAAACTCCGGGAGTTGGTGATGGACAGGGAAGCCTGGCGTGCTGCAGTCCATGGGGTCGCAAATAGTCGACTGAACTGAACTGAACTGGACTTTACTCAGATCCCTCCCCTTTGCCCCTCCCCTGAAAAACTTTCTCCTGACCTTAGGCCAGGGAGAAGATGCTTTTAGAGCATGTGCTCCCCTTCTCAATTCTCTGGCCTGTCTTTCTTTTAAGAAGTAAGTTCTCTGAATTCTTATTTTTTAATTTTTTTTTGGCTGAGCTGAGTCTTCGTTGCTGCGTGGGCTTTCCTCTACTTGTGGCGAGCGGGGGTCTACTCTCTAGTTGGTATGCACTGGTTTCTCATTATGGTGGTTTCTCTTGTTGCTGATCACAGGTTCTAGGGTGCATAGGCTGCAGTAGTTGGGGCACATGAGCTCAGTAGTTGTGGTTCCCAGCACAGGCTCAGTAGTTGTGGCTTATGGGCTTAGTTGCTCCACAGCATGTGGGATCTTCCTGGATCAGGGATTGAATCATGTCTTCTGCACTGGCAGGTGGATTCTTTATCACTAAGCCACTAGGGAAGCCCAACCCTGTCTTTCCTGCTGCACCCACTTCATTTTCCTTATTGGCAGCAAGAACGCAAAAGGGGAAGAACTCAATGACAGAGTCCAGGGCTTCATTTCAGCTAGGGCCCAAAGAGGGGGGCCCGCTCATCTAATCCAGTAACAAGAAAATGTTAAGTTCTCTTTAATCTTTTTTCATCAGTGTTTGTGTTTGTATCCATTATATAATGGAAATCCTCAGTGGAGAGTGATTATAGGTGCAAATATGGTTTCAACACATGAAATATTCTTAACATTTTTGTGGTGATGGGGAGATAAAGGAATCATTGTTCTTATTTCAAAGAGCAATTTTCCTTACTTTCTGTTCAATTCAGTTCAGTTGCTCAGTCGTGTCCGACTCTTTGTGACCCCATGGACTGCAGCACGCCAGGCTTCTCTGTCCATCACCAACTCCCAGAGTTTACTCAAACTCATGTCCATCGAGTCAGTGATGCCATCCAACCATCTCATCCTCTGTCATCCCCTTCTCCTCCCACTTCAATCTTTCTCAGCATCAGGGTCTTTTCAAATGAGTCAGTTCTTCGCATCAGGTGGCCAAAGTATTGGAGTTTCAGCTTCAGCATCAGTCCTTCCAATGAATATTCAGGACTGATTTTCTTTAGGATGGACTGGTTGGATCTCCTTGCAGTCCAGGGGACTCTCAAGAGTCTTCTCCAACACCACAGTTCAAAAGCATCAATTTTTCAGTGCTCAGCTTTCTTTATAGTCCAACTCTCACATCCATACATGACTACTGGAAAAAATCATAGCTTTGACTAGACAGACCTTTGTTGGCAAAGTAATGTCTCTGCTTTTTAATATGCTGTCTAGGTTGGTCATAACTTTCCTTCCAAGGAGCAAGCATCTTTTAATTTAATGGCTGCAGTCACCATCTGCAGTGATTTTGGAGCCCAAGAAAATAAAGTCTGTCACTGTTTCCATTGTTTCCCCATTTATTTGTCATGAAGTGATGGGACCAGATGCCATGATCTTAGTTTCTGAATGTTGAGCTTTAAGCCAACTTTTTCACTCTCTTCTTTCACTTTCATCAAGAGGCTTTTTAGTTCTTCTTCGCTTTCTGCCATAAGGGTGGTGTCATCTGCATATCTGAGGTTATTGATATTTCTCCCAGCAATCTTGATTCCAGTTTGTGCTTCATTCAGCCTGGCATTTCTCATGATGTACTCTGCATTTAAGTTAAATAAGCAGGGTGACAATATACAGCCTTGACGTACTCCTTTCCCTATTTGGAACTGGTCTGTTGTTCCATGTCCAGTTCTAACTGTTGCTTCCTGACCTGCATACAGATTTCTCAGGAGGCAGGTCAGGTGGTCTGGTATTCCCATCTCTTTAAGAATTTTCCACAGTTTATTGTGATCCACACAGTCAAAGGCTTTGGCATAGTCAATAAAGCAGAAATAGATGTTTTTCTGGAACTCTCTTGCTTTTTTGATGATCCAGCGGATGTTGGCAATTTGATCTCTGGTTCCTCTGCCTTTTCTAAATCCAACTTTGCATTATATACCTGAATTTTAAGAAACTTATGTTAAACTTCCCAGGTGGCTCAGTGGGAAAGAATTTGGCTGACAGTGCAGGAGACATGAGCTCAATCCTTGGGTCCGAAAGATCCCCTGGAGTAGAAAATGACAACCCACTCGTGGATTGGTTCTTGCCTGGGAAATCCCATGCACAGAGGAGCCTGACAGACTACAGTCCACAGGGTTGCAAAGAGTCAGACATGACTGAGTGATTAGACAACAACAGCATACTTATAATATTGTCTATACTCCTTTATGACTGGTTTATTTTGCTCATTATATCTATGAAATGGGTGCTGTTGTTGCTTGTATCAGTAGTTTGGTCCTTTGACTGAAGAGTAGTATTCTATTATATGAATATAACACCTTTTTAAAACCATTCTCCTATTGATAGACTTATGCATTTTTTTCAATATCTTGCTTTTATGACTAAAGACACAATGAAATATATTGTTCAAATCTTTTGGAGTACTTATGTTTTACTTTTGGATAAATACATAGGGGTGAAATTGATGGGTCACAGGACAAGTATTTGCTCAGCTTTGAAACAGGCAAACAGTTAAATGGCCCTATAAAGTGGCTGCACTATTTTGGAGAAATAGTGAGTTCATTTTTAACATCTAGGACTAAACCTACCTAAGGAGATGAAAGAACTGTATACAGAAAATTACAAGACACTGATGAAAGAAATCAAAGATGACATAAACAGATGGAGAGATATTTCATGTTCCTGGGTAGGAAGAATCAATATTGTGAAAATGACTATACTACCAAATGCAATCTACAGATTCAATGTGATCCCTATCAAATTACCAATGGCATTTTTCACAGAACTAAAACAAAAAAATTTCACAATTCATATGGAAACACAAAAGACCCCGAATAGCCAAAGCAGTCTTGAGAAAGAAGAATGGAGCTGGAGGAATCAACCTTCCTGACTTCAGATTATACTACAAAGCTACAGTCATCAAAACAGTATGGTACTGGCACAAAAACAGAAATATAGACCAATGAAACAAGATAGAAAGCCCAGAAATAAACCCACACACCTATGGGTACCTTAGTTCTGACACAGGAGGCAAGAATATACCATTGGGCAAAGACAGCCTCTTCAATGAGTAGTGCTGGGAAAACTGAACAGCTACACGTAAAAGAATGAAATTAGAACACTTCTTAACACCATACACAAAGATAAACTCAAAATGGATTAAAGACCTAAATGTAAGATCAGAAACTATAAAACTCTTAGAGGAAAACATAGGCAGAACACTCAATGACATAAATCAAAGCAAGATCCTCTATGACCCACCTCCTAGAGTAATGGAAATAAAAACAAAAGTAAACAAGTGGGACCTGATTAAACTTAAAAGATTTGCACAGCAAAGGAAACTATAAACAAGGTGAAAAGACAACCTCAGAATGGGAGAAAATAATAGCAAATGAAACAACTGACAAAGGATTAATTTCCAAAATATACAAGCAGCTCATACAACTCAATACCAGAAAAACAAACAACCCAATCAAAAAGTGGGAAAAAGACCTAAACATATTTCTCCAAAGAAGACATACAGATGGCTAACAAACACACAAAAAGATGCTCAACATTGCTCATTATTAGAGAAATGCAAATCAAAACTACAATGAGATATCACCTCACACCAGTCAGAATGGCCATCATCAAAAAGTCTACAAACAATAAATTCTGGAGAGGATGTGGAGAAAAGGGAACCCTCTTGCACTGTTGGTAGGAATGTAAATTGATGATACAGCCACTATGGAAGACAGTATGGAGATTCCTTTAAAAACTAGGAATAAAACCACCATATGACCCAGCAATCCCACTCCTAGGCATATACCCTGAGGAAACCAAAATTGAAAAAGACACATGTACCCCAATGTTCATTGCAGCACTATTTACAATAGCTAGAACATGGAAGAACCTAGATGTCCATTGACAGATGAATAGATAAAGAAGTTGTGGTACATATACACAATGGAATTATTTGAGTCCATTCTATTGAGGTGGATGAACCTAGAGCCTATTATACAAAGTGAAGTAAGTCAGAAAGAGAAAGATAAATATCATATACTAATGCATATATATGGAATCTAGAAAGATGGTATGAAGAAGTTATTTGCAAGGCAGTAATGAGAAAAACAGACATAGACAACAGACTAGAAGACACTGGGAGATGGGAGGAGAGGATGAGATGTATGGAGAGAGTAACATGGAAACTTACATTACTGTATGTAAAATAGATAGCCATGGGAATTTGCTGTATGTCTCAGGGAACTCAAACAGGGGCTCTGTATCAACCTAGAGGCGTGGGATGGGGAGGGAGATGGAGGGAGTTTCAAGAGGGAGGGGACATATGGATACCTATGGCTGATTCATGTTGAGTTTTGACAGAAAACAAAATTCTGTAAAGAATTACCCTTCAATTAAAAATAAATAAATTTTAAAAAATAATAAAACTCACTGTTTAGTGGCATTCAGTACATTCACAGTGTTGAGCAACCATCACCTCTAAATGATTCCAAATCATTTTCATCACCCCAAAGGGAAATTCCCATACCCATGAAGCAGTCATTCCCTGTTTTACCCTGCCCCAGCCCCTGAAAACCACTAATCTTTCTGTTTCTATGGTTTTGCTATTATGGAAATTTCATGCAGGTATAATTATGCAATCTGTGACTTTTTGTGTTTGGCTTCTTAGCATAACGATTTCCAGTTGCCTCCATGTTGTAGCATGTATCAGTATTTTATTCTTTTTTATAACAAAAAAATATTCCATTCCACAGATATAACATAACCTGTCTATCCATTCATTCCTGAACATTTGGTTCCCATCCATCGATTGGCTATCATGACTAGTGCTGCTATTGACATTCGTGTACAAATTTTGAATACTCATTTTCAATTTTTTTTTGCTATATACTAGGAATGGAATTTCTGGGTCATAGAATTCCCTTTAACTTTTTGAGGAACAGCCAAACTCTTTTTCACATTTGCAGTACTGTTTTACATTTCCACCACTAATTATGTAAATGTGTACATTTTATACTCCTGTCACTAACATGAGTCCAGCATCTGTACTACCTTTGTTAATCTTTGTTGTTTTCCATTAAAAAAATATTATTATAGCCATCTTAGTGGGTAAGAAGCAATATCTTGTGTCTCTAATGATCTGCATGTCTCTAATGCCTAATGATGTTTTGAGTATCTTTTCATATATCATTGATCACTTGCATATCTCCTTAGGACAAATGTATATTCAAATTTATTGTCCATTTTTAAAGTTGGGATGCTTGCTTTTGTGTTATTGACTTGTAAGAGTTCAGTATATATTAACATTTTGGATACTGGTCCTTACCAGATATATGATTAGCAAATATTTTCACTCCTTGATAGCATCTTTTGATACATAAAAGTTTTGATGAAGTGCAGTTCAGCTATATTTTTCTTGCTCTTTTTTGGTCATATTTAACAGTTGATAAATCTAATAGCATAAAGATTTCTTGGTATGTTTCTTTCTAAGAGGTTTATATAGATTAGCTCTTCAGTTTAGGTATTTAGTTCATTTTGAGTTAATTTTTGTATATGGTACATGGTATGGCCCAGCCTCATACTTTTGCATGTGGATATCCAGCATCATTGTTGAAGAGTCTATGCTTTCCTCCATTAATTGGTTTTGGAACCTTTTTAAAAAATCAGTTGATCATAGATGTATGAGTTTATTTCTGGACTCAGTTCTATTCCACTGATCTACATACCTATCTGTATGCCTGCACTATATAGTAGGCTTGTAATAAGTTTGAAAATATGAAACTGTGAGTCCTACAACTTTTTCAAGATTGTTTTGGTTATTTGGGGTCATTTGCAATTCCCTATGTTTGTTGAAGGTTTTTGTTATTTGCTTAGTGACTTTCTTAAATCATTTTTGTAAAATCTTCATTGTTTGTCCTATATGTCATTGGAGTCTGCATTATATTACCTATTGGTCAGCAGCATTTTAACAAAGTTTCCTTAAGTTCCTGGAGCAAACAAAAAACAAAGCAATTGAAAAGAAACATAAAGGATAAAAGAGAAACAAAATGTATAGAACAGACTTTTGGACTCTGTGGGAGAAGGCAAGGGTGGGATGTTTCAAGAGAACAGCATCAAAACATGTATATTATCTAGGGTGAAACAGATCACCAGCCCAGGTTGGATGCATGAGACAAGTGCTTGGACCTGGTGCACTGGGAAGACCCAGAGGGATCAGGTGGAGAGGGAGGTGGGAGGGGGGATCGGGATGCGGAATACATGTATATCCATGGCTGATTCATGTCAGTGTATGACAAAAACCACTACAATATTGTGAAGTAATTAGCCTCCAACTAATAAAAATAAATTAAAAAAAAAAATTCTGTGCATGCATCCAGCACTTGGGCATGCTGTTGACCTTCTCTATGTGAGAGCTTTTAACAACTGTATTCCCCCATGTATCTTCTTGCTCAGACTCTTTCCTCTCTGACTTTCTAGTCTCTCTTGCTTAGCCTCACTTTTATTTCCTTGCTCCAAGTTGTCATGGTCAATATTTTGCTTTAAATGCTTTTAGCAGACATCACCTGACAGCAAGCACCACCTGGGAAGTCACCCCAGTCCTGAGAATCCTCTTTATTTGTTTAAAGACAAAAGAGAGAGATGAGAGAAGAAAAAAAGAAAAAGGCAAGCCCTTTTTCTGGGTCCTCAAAGAGCCACGAGATAGAGCCACCCAATCACAATTCTTTCAGAATGTGGTCCTCATTGCCTCTGCACTAACAATCTGCCCCAGATATGCAGGTTCCCACCTTTATAGCCTTAGCATTTTAGGTAGGCTACTTAAAATGTCACAACACTCTCTTACCACAGTGCAGCTGATTCTTTCTTCACTAAGGTTTCCCTTGGTGGTTGTAAGCATTAGACTAGATTCCAGATTCTGCAAAAGTTGATTTTGACTGTTTTTACCAGCATTTTAGCTGTTGCTGTTGTCTTGGTAATGATGAAGTTCTGGAGTAGGACATGCCCCTACTGTGCCCTTTTTGGTGCCATTCTCTCATTTTTATTTTGTTATTATCTATCTGTTGTAGACTGAATTGTGCATGCATTCAGGAGCCACAACAACAACAAAACCACATATATAAAAAAAGTTGCTATCACTTGCTCCTATTTTAATTCATTTGTGGTGATAGAATTAATTTTGTGTGACTCAAATTATTTAAGAAATTTTAGAATATGTTTTTAGAAACATGGTCTATCTTGGAAAATGTTCCAGGTGCACTTGAAAAGTATGTGTATTTGGGTGTTGTTGGGTGTGATTTATAGACATCAGATCATGTTGGTTGGTTATAATGTTCAAGCCTTCTATAGCCTTACTGATTTTCTATCTACTGTGTTCTGTAAATTATTGAGAGATGGATGCTAAAATTCTGCTTCTAGTGCTAGATTGTCTTTTTAAAGTTCTAACAAATTCTTTTTAGTGTATTTTAGACACAGTATTAGTTTTAGAATTTAGAATGATGTTAATAATACTTTAAAATATTTTTCTGCAAAATGCAACATCTAGGTACACTTGGAGTCATTTTAACTTATTTTTTAGACAACCAATATTTTTTTCCTAGCTTTTTTGTGGTAAGAACTTTAAAAATCTACTTTCTTATCAGCTTTCAAATAACCACAGTCACCATACCGCACATTGCATTCCCAGAATTTGTTCATCTTATAACTGGATATTTGTACCTTTTGACCATTTTTACTCATTTTCCCCCACCCTGCTATCCTCTGCTCCTGGAAACCACTCTGATAGGTTTCTTCACTCTCAAGTACACTTTGCAAGCATGTGTGCCTGCTCAGTTGTGTCCAATCGACTCTTTGCAACTCTGTGGACTGCAGCCTGCCAGGCTCCTCTGCCCATGGGATTTCCCAGGCAAGAATACTGGAGTGGGTTGCCATTTCCTTCTCCAGGGGATCTTACCCACCCATGCCTCCTGTGTCTTCTACATTGGCAAGCATATCCTTTACCACTCCACCACCTGGGAAGCCTCCCAAGAACACTTTACTTTGATATTATAACCAATCCTGCTTCTTTGATTAATATTTGTGGTCTATCTTTTTCTATCCTTTTAATTTTAACCTATATATAACATTGCATTTGAAGTTTCTCATAAGCAGCATAAAATTTGGTTCTTTTGTTTCATCCAGCTTGCTGATCTTCATCTTTTAATTGATATCTTTAATATTTACATTTTAGGTAATTATTGATTTGATAAGATTTAAATCTGCCATTTTATTTTCTGTTTTCTCTTTGTTTTCATATCTGTTTTTTCCCTCATGTCCCCTCACTTTTGTTGATGCAAAAGGTTTGCATCAACACTTTTAGTATTCCATTTTGATGTATTCATTGTTTTATCTTTGTATAGGTATAGCTTTTTAGTAGTTTCTCAAGGTATTAAATTGTTGTTGTTCAGTCACTAAGTAGGATCTGACTTTGTGACCCCAAGGACTGCAGCATGCCAGGCTCCTCTGTCCTCCACTATCTCCCACAGTTTGCTCAAATTCATGTCCATTGAGTCAGTGATGCTATCTAACCATCTCATCCTCTGCCATCTCCTTCTCCTTTTGCCTTCAAGCATTAGTCTTTTCCAAGGAGTTGGCTCTTCACATCAGGTAGCCAAAGTATTGGAGCTTCAGCTTCAGCATCAGTCCTTCCAATGAGTATTCAGGTTTGATTTCCTTTAGGATTGACTGATTTGATCTCCTTGTGGCCCAAGGGACTCTCAGAGTCTTCAGAACCACAAATGGAAAGCATCAACTCTTCAGCTCTCAGCCTTCTTTAATATACTATGCGTGTATGCTAGGTTGCTTCAGTCATGTTGGACTGTAGCCCACCAGGCTCCTCTGTCCATGAAATTTTTCCAGGCAGGAATACTGGAGTGGGTTATCACCGCCTCCTCCAGGGGATCTTCCCAACCCAATGATAAAACTTGCATCTCTTATGTCTCCTGCAATGTCTGGGGGATTATTTACCACTAGCGCCACCTTATGGGCATAACTTATCACAGTTTACTTGTGCCATCATTTTTCCAGTTTGAATGATGTGTATAAAATCTTTTCTTTCTTTATGTCTCTTTACCCTCCCTGTATTATAATTGTCTTAAAGCGTTGCCTTACATACATTTAGAACCATAGTAGACTGTGTTTTAATTTTTATCTCAACTAACATAATTTAGGAAACTGAATGATATGGTGTCACTTCATATTGCTATTGATAGCAATAGTTTCATATGATAAATTGCTTGTCATTTGACTTTTTTCCCCTATCAGTAAAATATCATCTCTCTCTCTCACTGTTTTCAAGATTTTATGTTTTTAGTTTGTGGAAATTTAACTATGATGTATCTTGGCATGGATTTCTTTGAATTCCTCCTGTTTGGGGTTAACTAAGCTTCTTGAAACTGTAGGTTATGTTGTTTGCTAAAGTTGGAAAAATTTCAACCTTTAATTCTTCAAGTATTTTTTCAGCTCACTTTCTGGAATTATGATTACATAAATGCTAGATTTTTTTTTTTGCTACTGCCCCCATGAAAAAGGAAGACTTGAATATCAATAAAATTATATTCCAGCATTGCATTTGTGATTTGTGTGAGCTTTGTGGAGAAAGTAACTGCAGAATGAACCAAGTTTTTTTAATTAAGCTATGACAAACTATATTTCATTAAATATGAAGCAATTACATATGTCCCCCTCCCCCAAGGAAAAGAAGACAAAAATGAAATAGAGGAATATATAGAAGATAAAGAGAAATTATGAGAACATACAGACACCATGCCAACAGCAAATATGGAAAATCCTAAACAAATGCCCATTCACTGAATCAGGTTACTACGGATGAAGCAATGGTGATGTGTGGTAAAATAATGGGTAAACAGCCAAACATGCATTTGTGTTTGAGGATGTGAATATTGAAAAACTCCAGTAAATCTCTGTGCTTTAAATAAGTTGATGAGTTTAAACATACGGCTTTTAGCCGTTAATTAACCCAAATTCATAAAAGAAAAAAACATTAAAAATTATATTTTCTACTAATAATTCGTTTCTAAACATGGTACTGTAGTCATTGCCATTGTTACCTAACTGGTCATCATTCTCATTCTTTTGTTGTAGTACTTGCAATATTAGACTTAGATGTGGTCAAAGACTGAAATGATTGAATTAATTGGAAATTATTGGTTTTGAGTGTTTTCAAAACTTACTTCTTTCTAGATGTTTGAAATTGGTTTAGCGAAAGTTGCTTAGTTATGTCCACCTCTTTGTGACCCCATGGACTGCAGCCTGTCAGGCTACTCTGTCCATGGAATTCTCCAGGCCAGAATACCTGAGTGGGTAGCCGTTCCCTTCTCCAGGGATCTTCCCAACCCGGAGATTGAACCCAGGTCTCCAGTTGCATTGGGCTTCCCAGGTGGCGCTAGTGGTAAAGAACCCACCTGCCAACGCAGGAGACATGAGACAGGTTCCATCCCTGGGTCGGGAAGATCCCCTGGAGGAGGACATGGCAACCCACTCCAGTATTCTTGCCTGGAGAATCCCACGGACAGAGGAACCTGGCAGGCTACAGTCCATAGGGTCGCAAAGAGTCAGACATGACTGAAGCGACTGAGCACGCACAAATCCAAAGTTAAAAACGTATTTTGGGGATACAATTGAATACCAAGGCTATATCAAGCAAGGCACTGTGAATTATCTTTTTCTTTCTCTCTAAAATTTATTTTGTGATATTTGCAAAAAGGAAAAATGATCTACAATTAGAATTTTAGGTGCATAACTTTCAGTGACTATTTCATCATAAGTATTTTCAACATACAAGCCAGTATACACAAAATTTTAAAATATTCATTTATATGCAAAACTGAAAGTATTTGAGAGTATTTTATTTAGTCAGTTGGTGGCTTTGAGCACACTTATAATGTGGCTCAGAGTGCATAAAAATGCACACATAATGGCAAACAAGGGTTGATACATCACTTCCTTTGCTAAGCTCAAATGCCCTTATTTATTGGATATATATATTTTTTACACTTGCACCTTATA
Organism: Odocoileus virginianus; assembly: GCF_023699985.2. Taxonomy (NCBI): domain Eukaryota; kingdom Metazoa; phylum Chordata; class Mammalia; order Artiodactyla; family Cervidae; genus Odocoileus; species Odocoileus virginianus. Next base: position 9,407,919 of record NW_027224263.1, on the reverse strand, counting down.
ACAAGCTGCAGGAACACAAATATATAAGAATAGGGATCATTGGAAATATAAGTTTATTTTTATTTATTTATTTTTTTTGCACCAAAGGCGTATCCTAGCTTTATTAAAGGGCCCGCGCTGCAGTCAATATAAAAACACAAAAAGTCCCATCAGTTTAATAATAATAAAAAACCCCAAAAATGGAAAACTGAGGGGGCAGGGAAGAGGCCCCTGGGCCAGGGGCACGGGGAGCCCTGCTCGTGGCACCAGGCCTGGCCGCAGGGCCCCCTGGTATTGCTGTTGCTACGAGGTCAGGGGGCAGCGATTGTCCTGTGGAGCCACCATTCAGCTGGGTCGAGGACCCTTACTTCTTCTGGGGTGTGCTCAGCTTCTGCATGCCCCGGATCTTGTCCAGCAGGCCAGAGATGAAGGCCTCAGTGGGTTTGTAACAGTCAACCAGCAGCTCCTTGACCCTGGCAGCCCGGGTATCATCGCTCTCCATGTCCAGGAGTTCATCCACGTCGATTTCCAGCTCTGGGATCTCCTCTCCCTGGCAGTCGTAGAGGCGAGTGAGCTGCTCCAGGATCCACTCCTCCAGGTTGAGGCGCTTCCGTAGCTCCTTGCGGTCGTACTTGACCGTGACCTTCCCTTGGCGCCTCACTGGGCCCTCATCGTCCGCGCCGCCCGGGCCCTCGCCTGCAGCCCCAGGGGGGCTCTGAAAGTAGACGCGGGGCCCTGGGCCGCCACTCCCCGGTCCGGGGGCCGGGGCCGCCAACGCCGCGCCCCCCGCGGGGCCGCTGTCCGCCATGGCGGCCGCCGGGGCCACGTGCGCGCGTCGGGCCCCTCCCTGCGCCGCCGCCTCCCGGACGCCCGCCGGCTGGCTCCCGGCCGCTGGCTCGGGTTAGCTCGTGAGCTTGGCTCCGCGGCGAGGGCGGCGGCGGGGGTGCCCGGGGGCAGCTGCAGCATGCGGAGCCCCCGGGCCTGGCCTGGCCGCGCCCCTGGAAATAGAAGTTTAAAACATATCTCCTGAAGTCTTTATATCCCAGCTTCTTTCCCTGTTACTTTATAGAGTACCCAAGGAAATAGTATCTGAGTTCTTGCTGACTAATTCTTGTTCCTGAATTCCAACACTGTTGACCCAACTGAGATTCTTTTCTTCCTTGGTTCTGACATACCATTCTCTCCTTCTGACACTTTTCTGACTCTTTCTATGTCTCTTAATCATTGTCCTTTTAAATACTAATATTCCTCTGAGTTGTATTCGTCCATAGTTTTTTTCAGTCTTAGTGGCCTAATTTATGATGTCTATGCTAAAGGTTTCAACTAGCACATATATAATGTGCCTAGTTGTTCAATCATGTCCAACTGTTCGCTATCCCATGGACTGTAGCCTGCCAGGCTCCTCGGTCCATGGAATTCTCCAGGCAAGAATACTGGAGCGGACCTGGGCATACACATTGAGGAAACCAGATCTGAAAGAGACACGTGTACCCCAATGTTCATCGCAGCACTGTTTATAATAGCCAGGACATGGAAACAACCTAGATACCCATCAGCAGACGAATGGATAAGGAAGCTGTGGTACATATACACTATGGAATATTACTCAGCCGTTAAAAAGAATTCACTTGAATCAGTTGTAATGAGATGGATGAAAATGGAGCCCATTATATGGAGTGAAGTAAGCCAGAAAGATAAAGACCAATACAGTATACTAACGCATATATATGGAATTTTAAAAGATGGTAATGATAACCCTATATGCAAAACAGAAAAAGAGACACAGATGTACAGAACAGACTTTTAGACTCTGTGGGAGAAGGTGAGGATGGGATGTTCTGAGAGAACAGCATTGAAACAAGTATACTATCAAGGGTGAAACAGATCGCCAGCCCAGGTTGGATGCATGAGACAAGTGCTCAGGGCTGGTGCACTGGGAAGACCCAGAGGGATGGGATGGAGAGGGAGGCAGGAGGGGGGATTGGGATGGGGAACACATGTAAATCCATGGCTTTTTCATGTCAATGTATGGCAAAAACCAGTACAATAAAAAAAAAAAAAGTAAAAAAAGAATACTGGAGTGGATTGCCATTTCCTTCTCCAGGGGATCTTCCTGACCCAGGGATTGAACCTGGGTCTCCTGCATTGCAGGCAGATTCTTTACCATCTGAGCCACATATATAATTTAAAAAATGATTAAAAACATTTATTTTCTGAAATAAAGATCTGCATATCTAACTGATTACAGGACTTTTCTATCAAGGTGGTTGTCAGGAATTTCATTTATTCACCAATTATTTATTCAATATCTTCTATGTCTTAAAGGATATACTTGGTGCTAGAGATAAACAGCTAGTGAATTAGATCAAGTTCCTGAACTGATTGCTCTCACAGGATAGAAATAGAAACAAGTACCAAGTCAAATTGGAAAAAAAAATATGTCTAAGCTGATTCCCACTTATTAGTTAGAGTCAAGAAAGCATGTTTCAGTCAGAGGGGACAATCTATAAAACTATGCAGTGGCTGGAGACAGCACTGCACTTTAGAACTTCACAGTTCAATATAGCTCTAGTGATGAGTTGGTAGATGAGAAGTGGCAAAATATAATAGGTAGATCCAGATTATGAGGAGATGTATAAGCCATTGTAAGTTATGGGACTTAACACTTACGAGACTTCCCTGGTGGTCCAGTGGCTAAGTTTCCACACTGTCAATGTTGGGGGCCTGGGTTTTATTCCCGGTCAGGGAACTAAATCCCTCATGCCACAGCTAAGAGTTTGAACACCTCAACTAAATATCCAGTGTGCTGCAAAGAAGATAGAAGATCCCACATGCTGCAACTAAGACCAGGTGCAGCCAAATAAGTAAATATTTTAAAAAGTACTTAACACTCAACATGAATTAAACCAAATTTGTTTTTTTTCCCCTACCAGGTCTTTCCCTCAAACTTGTGACCTTGCCAGACCTCACATCTATTCCTCATTGAGCCATTCTTTCTATCCTCTTAGTGAGGTAAGGGAAGCAATATATTAAAGACTAGATCCTTCATGCCTAGTCTTCTGGATTCTCGCTTAGAATCCTCCTACATCTGACCTCTTCTCTTCACAATCCCCATCTCTTTTGTAAGGCATGCTACTATTATCTCTCACCAGGATAACTGCAACTGCATCTGAACAGGTCTGTCAGCTTCTAGCCTTGCATTACTCAATTAATTATCCAAATTGCAACTCAAATAATCTTTCTGAAATGCAAATCTGACAATGTCACGCACTTGCTTAAAACACGTAATTGTTTTTCCTTTGCCAATCAAGTCTAAATTCAGAGTCTTCCACAAAACTGCTTCACCCTTTCTTTCTTTTTTTAAAAATTAATTAATTAATTTGGCTGTGCCAGGTCTTAGTTGTGGCCTGTGTAGTCTAGTTCTCTGACCAAGGCCCCCTGCATTGGGAGCACAGAGTCTTAGCCACTGGACCACTGGACCACCAGCCACTGGACCACCTATATTTCCTCTCATATATCTAGCTAGTGTAGATGGCATTTATTGCTCCCAAACTCAAGTCTATTTCTATTTATTCTTGACCATATTTATACCCTTTTGTAATGCTTCTCCTACCCACTTCTTGTTTTTCTGGCAAAGTGCTACTTCAGTCAGTCAGTCAGTGTTAGTTGCTCAGTCGTTTCTGACTCTTTGCAACCCCATGGATCACATGGAGCCCCCTGCCAGGCTCCTCTGTCCATGGGATTCTCCAGGCAAGAATACTGGAGTGGGTTGCCATTTCCTTCTCCAGGGGACCTTCCTGATTCAGGGATCGAATCGGGGTCTCCTACACTGTGTGCAGATTCTTTACCGTCTGAGTCACCAGGCAAGTCTAAAGTGCTACTTATCAAGTTTCAATTCACTTGTCAACTTTCTTATATGGTCTATTTCTCAACAACTCCAACTAAGAATTAATGCTTTCTTTTGAACAGATGCTTTATTGAATGGATTCTAATAGTACTTTGTACCTATCAATATAATAGGTACTATAGATTTGGTCAGAATACTACAGTTATTTGTTTGAATGCTGCATCTTTTACTAGGTGTGATCTTCTAGAAAAATGAAGGTCACTTTGCCTGAAACATAGCAGGTACAGAATAATGTTGCTTTGCTTACTTACTGAATTAAACATTGTGAAGATTAATTTTATGTGTCACCTTGACTGATCACAGGGTGTCCAGATTAAACATATTTCTGGGCGTGTCTGTGAGGGTATTTCCTGATGAAATTAGCATTTGAATTAGTGGGCTCAATGAGGAGATTGCTCTCCCCAGTGGGACTAGGCATCATCCAATCCACTGAAAAAAAATGGAAGAAAATGGAATCTATTTCTGCCCCGCCCCCACCCCGGCTTTTTTTCATCTCATCCCATATTTCCTTATCCTCAACTGGGATTTATATCATCAGGTCTCCTGGTTCTCAGACATTTGGACTTGGACAGAATTATTCCACCAGCTTTGCTGGGTCTCCAGCTTACAGATAGCAGATTGTGGGACTTCTCAGCCTTCATAATTACTGAGCTAACATCTCATAATAAAATTATATATATACAGTAACAACCCTAAATATGAACGAGCTCTGTTCTGAGAGCATGTCTCTTTTAGCCTAGGTCTTTGCTTCTGTGAGCTCATATGTTTAAAATATTGTATTGTTTATCCAGTTTTAGATAAATGTTTTATGATTGAGTTGAGATTGCATCTTCTCCAAGAAAATTTTTTTGTTCTCCACAGGATATAGATAATTCTTCTGTGATCTCTCACAGCATTCCATTGCATTTGTTGTTTGTGGATAGAAATGCAGCTGATTTTTGTATGTTTGATTTTGTATCCTGCAACTTTACTGAATTCATTTATTAGTTCTAACAGTTTTTTTGTTTGTGTATGTTGAAACATCCTTGTACCCCACAAATAAATCCCACTTCATCATGGTGTATAATACTTTTAACATGCACTTGAATTAAGTTTGCTAGTATTTTGCTGGGAATTTTTGTATTATGTTCATTTGGGATATTGGCCACTGATTTTCTCTTCTTTTAGTGTCTTTGTCTACTTTAAATATCAGGATAATGCTGACCTCATAAAATGAAGTTGAAAGCATTCTTCTTTTTCAATTTTTTTGGGAAGAGTTTGAGAAAGATTGGTATAATTCTTCTCTAAATATTTGGTGGAATTTAACTACTGAAGCCATCTGGTCCTGGGCTTTTGTTTGTTGGGAGATTTTTGATTAGTGATTCAATCTTCTTGCTCAGTATTGGTCTGTTTAGATTTTTTCTTACTTCATGATTCAGTCTTAAGAAGTTGTGTATTTCTAGAAAGTTAGATGCTTCTTCTGAGTTATCTAATTTGTTGGCATATAATAGTTCATAGTAGTCTTTTTTATGATCCTTTGTATTTCTGTGTTATCAATTGTAATATCTCCTTTTTCATTTATAATTTTATTAGAAATTCTCTTTTTTTAAGTCTAGTTTTCAGCTAGTTTGTCAACTTTGTTTATCTTTTCAATAGACTTTTAAAAATCTTTTCTATTGTCTCTCTAGTCTCTATTTCATTCATTTCTTCTGTACTTTTTACTATTTCCTTTCTTCTGCCACTTTTGGGTTTATTTGCTCTTCTTTTTCTAGTTCCTTTAAGTTTAAGGTTAGGTTGTTTGAAAAAAAATTTTTTTTCCTTAATTTAGGAATTTATTGGTATAAACTTCTTAGAACTGCTTTTTCTGCATCTCATAGATTTTGGTATGCCCTCTTTCCATTTTTTTTTTTTTTTTGTCTCAAGATACTTTTTATTTCCCTTTTGATTTTTTTTACTATTTTATACTGCTTTATTCTGGAAAATGTTGACCATTTTAGGAAATGAAGCCAAGATTTTCTAAAGTTTATGTTCTCTTAAAAAAAAAAGACAAAACAATTTGCTTTATTGACAAGTGATTAAGAACTATACAATAGAAAGCCACTGTAGGAAAATGAGGTATTGATCAGGAAAGTATCATAAAACTGAAGAGAAAAGTTATAGACCTGTGACAGCTTGTATTTTCCAACAATATCTACAACTACATCTCCTTTAAGATCTTTTGTCTATTTGAAAGAGTCTAGGAGGTGCTACCTTAAATCTCTGAGATATAAAAGGAATATTTCACAGTAACACTCTTTGTTCATCTTTACCAGGTAATGTTTCCTTGATGGCACCTTGGACTTGATCTTTGCTCTGAAGCCCTGTGATGGTTATTTTGTGTATCAACTTGAATGAATCACAAGGTCTCCAGATATTTGGGTAAACACTTTTCTAAGTGTTTCTGTGAGGGTGTTTTTGGATGACTTTATCATTTAAACTCATAGACAGAATAAAGTCAATTACCCTATGTAATGTGTGTCGGCTTCATCCAGTCAATTGAAGGCTTAGCTGGAACAAAAGGCTGATCCTTTCCTAAATAAGAGGGAACTCTTCCTGCCTGACTGAATTCAAACTTGGACATAAACATACTTTATGATACTCACCTAAAAAAGAAAAATACAATTGATGCTGTTGACATCCTATCTGGAAATACTTAGCCAGACCAATAGTTTGTAGGTGCATTTTCTATTTTCTTTACAACCATACATGATAGTTTTGCTAAACTTTTTGCCACTGCACATCAAGAATCTCATTTCCTCCAGTTTTCATTTACATTTTCCTTAACTGTTCTTTAGTTTGATGTACAGTGTCCTTAAGGCCCATCAGATTTCTACCAGTAGCCTCAAGACCATTCCAGTTTCTATCCACCACATGGTCCCGAAACTAATGCCACATGTTTTTGGTTTGACAGTATTTTCTTTCCAGGTACTGAATTGTGCATTTTTTCATAATTTTGTGGGTCAGAAATTTGAATAGGGAATGGCAGAAATGGCTTGTCTCTGTTCTACAATATCAGGGACTTCATCTGGGAAGATGCAAAAGCTTGGATGACTCAGTAGGCAGAGGAAGAATCATCTAGAAACTTCTTTTTTTAATTAATTAATTTATTTATTTTACTTTACAATATTGTATTGGTTTTGCCATACATTGACTTGAATCTGCCATGGGTGTACATGTGTTCCCCATCCTGAACCCCCCTCCCACCTCCCTCCCCATCCCATCCCTCTGGGTCATCCCAGTGCACCAGCCCTGAGCACCCTGTATCATGCATCGAACCTGGACTGGCAATTCATAGTAACTTCTTTGTTTACATATCTTGCACCTTAAATGAGATGGTTTGAATATTAGAACTACTAACCAGAATATTGCAGGTAATTTTTCCAGGAGGCCTCGCTGTTTCAAAGAATGGCAGATGCTTTAGGATGCTTAGATGTCTCATGGTGGCTCACGGCTTCTAGTGTGGTGACTCAGAACCAGGCAGAAGCTTCATGGGTCTGTCTGCCACAGCCTGAGAAATCACACTGAACATTCCTACTATATTCTGCTTATAATGGGTATATCACTAAAGTCAACCCAAATCAAAGGGTAAGGGGCGTAGACTTCCAGTCTTGGTGGAAGAAGTGTAAAAAATTGCTGACTTGTTTTTCTATAACTGCACAAAATTAGAAAGAAAGGAAGCCAATAATTTGCCAGAAACTTATCATGAAGAATATTTTTGCTGTGAGCATAGGCTTGGAGGCCTTCAAGCCTTCAATATTTATACTTTTTCTGTCTTGTTTGGAGGAAGAAAAATATATGCAAATCAGAGGAAATAGTAAGGAATTAGTACAGTGTCTTTTAATCTTGGGTATGTGTTAGAAATACCTGGGAAGCATTCAGGAATTCTGATGCCCAGGCAGCACTCCAGAGCAGTGAAATTAAAATCTCAATGGGGAAGCTTTATGTGTGCGTGTGTGTGTGTGTGTGTGTGTGTGTGTTTGTGGGGTAGGGACACGTGAGTATGCAGGTGTGCTTGCGTACTTTAAAAAAAAATTTTTTTGTTTTAAGTGCCTGAGGTGATTCTGTTGTATAGCTAATATTGAAGACCACTGAACTAATCTTGAGGTTAACAAGAAAATTGATGACCTTCACTTGATTTGACTTCTTACAGCCTGGGTTCACTGGCCTCTACAAGCTCCCTCAATGAACCCTAATAGTGGACATGGGCTACTAATGCATGTATTGAAGAGAACTTGAGAAAATCAGCTCCTAGTGAAACTGTCAGATAATGAGCCTGGACTCCTAAGGCTTATACCGTTCCCCAAAGAATCTGATTTCAAGAAAAGCTTAACAGTAATATATAAAAAAGCATACTAGAAAAAAAGTATTCACAATACCAGCGTTGCCTTAAGCCATAATTGACAATAGTTAAGTATTAAGAGAAATTTTTATATTTGTTATAATTTGCTGCATAAAGTAATCTACTTATACGTTTAATTTTGCACTTTCAATGTGCTGAGGCAGTTGTGTTTTTTTGTGTTGGTGTTCTAGTTAGATGTCTATGTACATGTTTCTTCAGTTTGACTTTAAGCTATTTGAGGATAGGAAGCATATCTTATTAACCATTGAGGCCTAAGTGGCTGGAAAATTGTAAGGCTCAATAATGTTTGTTAAGCTAAGTAAGTGGACTGAAAAACCAAGAATTCTCTTACAATGAAGAGAAGAAGGGGAGTTTTCACAATGAAGTGCCTAATGGAAAAACAACAGTGCTAAGCATGCATATGAAAACAATGAAGTGATTAGAAATGGCATGTATGATCCTAGGCCATTTCCCCAAAAGACTGCCAATACAACATCTTAAGGCTTTGAAAAATCTAGCAAAGAAAGCAATGATAATGATAATAATAAAAGAATATGAAGCTATGAACATCTCTCTCTATCTCATACACACACACACACACACACACACACACACACACAGAGAAATAGACACATACACTCAACCGTTAGACCATTTTATTCATGTTGCCTAAGTGTTCAGGGTAAAAGAGAGAGTAGTTATGTGCATCTAAGGAAATATTCCTCATCTATGGCTACTGTAAATAGTTTCTGCAACAGGTAGAAGAAAGATATACATTATTTCACTGTCCTGGATTTTTATTCTATTGAAACATATGGTATCTCGCATACAGGGTTATCATTACCATCTTTCTAAATTCCATATATATGTGTTAGTATACTGTATGCAATTGTAACATATATTGTATATATGTTGTATATGTTGCATATATCATAACATATGCAATAAAGATTTGGAGATGACATTTTGTGTGTGGTAGCACTCTTTGAATAAAATAGATTGCTCTGAATGCCAGATATGAAGACTTCTGTTATTAGTATTTATCTAAGGTGAAAAAAAACCTGGGAAATGTCTACCTTATGATTTCTTGCTTGAATCTAAGTTCCTTGACACACAGAAACTCAGTTTCTCTGAACTCACCTTAAACATTCAGATTGGGCTCTTTGGCTCTGACTATGGATAAACCTTTGCCCGTGTACTTATGGGTAACTTTCAATTGCCATAGGCTGATTGTGCCCTTGAATCCAGCAGCTGCAAAAGTTGAAAAAGGCAATATATATTCAACATTCTTAAGAAAACACTGTCTATTTCCTAAATATCATTGTAAAAAAGTCTCACATAGAGAGGACCCCGATTATGACTTAATACTACTTTTATGATTAGACACTACCTTAGACCAAGATCCTTTCAGGAGTAAAGTTACCAAAATATTTTCATTCTGAAACCAGTATGCATTCCCTTATATTTTTTTCTGCTGCTCTCTGACCCCCTGTATATAGATAATATGAAGCTGGACTTCAAATATAGCCCCAGTATTTCTAAAAGATCTGATGTTTGCAGACACTATTGAAGCTCCCCAGAAATCAGAACCAAAAGCACTGCCATACCTTTACCTTTGCCTCTTTTCAGGACCAAGAGGTCACAAGGGGTTTCATTCCACTGGACTTTTTGAGCATTTATGGCATAGATGTTTCTCTGTGTGAATTTACAAGCACTGGATTTTAACAAGCAGGAGAATCATTCTTGAAGTCTTTCCATGTAAGCACACTATTTTCTAAGCTCCCTTTTCCTTGAGATTCCTTTTTGTGCATGCAGAGCTTCATTATTTAAATTCAGACAGATGCATAGAGCTGAATGATTCTTTGGAGACTTGAAAGTCTAGTCGTTTGCTAATTCTGGGATACTCATTATAAACCAGACATAACAGCTTAAGAAAATATCATAAATGCTCTGTCTCCATGCAAAAACATCATGAATATTGATGTTCAGTTTCTGTCAATCCTATGGCTCTTTGTTATTTCATTCAAATTATAGGATAAGAAGGTAGTCCTGCTATGATATACACAGAAACATAGACTGAAAATTTGTCTATAATGCTCTTTTAATCTCTACCTTGCCAGGAATGTAAATACTAGGCAATAGTTTCTTTGTTCTTATAGTAGCTGCTCCCACTTTCAAGAACAGAAAATCAAATAAAATCTCATAGTATTTAAGCTGTTTGCCCCAAATCTTACTTACCAGCTATTAAGCAGAACCAGTATTTGAATCCAGTTTTTCCCTATTAAGCAGTGTTAGTCGCTCAGTCATGTCCAACTCTGTGTGGCCTCATGGACTGTAGCCCGCAGGCTCCTCTCTCCATTGGATTTCCCAGGTAAATGACCTTTCTATGTCTAATATTATGTTAACATTTTCTCAATTAAGGGTGTAAGAATAAGTAATTGAATGAAGGAATAAATAATCCCATTATGATGTTGGTCTGGATCACAAAGAAACAATTAAAAAAGACCTTTCCCAGAATGAGAGGATCCTTGGCTGCTAAACACCTACTTCACGTACCTGGGAATGTGTAGGCAGTTATATCAGCAGGAAACATATCAGGTTGCATGTCCTTTCCAAGATGATAATCAGTCCTATTAAAGGACAGAGGTTCCATGCACTAGAGAAAACAAAGTCACAGAGGATATGCCCATATGAAAAGCTGATTGGCATTGAAACATGTATATTACCATATGTAAAATAGATGACCAGTGCAAGTTCGATGCATGAAGCAGGGCACTCAAAGCTGGTGCTCTGGGACAACCCAGAGGGATGGGGTGGGGAGGGAGGTGGGAGGGGGGTTCAGGATGGGGGACACATGTACACCCGTGGCTGATTCATGTCAATGTATGGCAAAACATGCATCTTTTTGTTTTAGAAAATATAAATATATATCTCCAATTAAAATAAATTAATTAATTAAAAAAAAGCTGATTGGCTACTCCTTAGTTTCAAAACAGTAGAGTGGTTCATACAGTAAACTAAATAGCTTCTATTAACAAGTGAAATTTGGTCTAAATCAGTCAATTTTGTAGAAACTTACCACATCCAAAATAAAAACAAATATGAAGCATTTGTTTTATAAAATATTATTGTATTCAAACCACTAGATTAAAAAGAAAAAGCTTGTCTATGTCCAATGATGTATGGCATCAAACATTCTAAATGTTAGGTACTAACAGGTCAGCCTGAGGGAGTCATTGGGGCAGGCTGTCTAGGATGTGTTTTTGGCAGTTCAATACCCTCCTAGCTGCTGTAACTAGTATATAAGAGTATCACTTTAATCTCCAAATGTGAACACTTTTAAAGGAAAATGTTATATCTACTTATTATCAACTTGTTTGAGAAGGCAACTTCAGGATTAGTACCTATTCATCTACAAATGTGGAATCTACTTTAGACAAGATCTATCAAGCAAGATCCAAAAGATTAAATTGATTGACATTCCATACAGTTCAAGAGGATTAGAGGCTATGTCTTCAAGTTTCTTGGTGCAGAAAATCCTTATATTTTTAAGCAGGCATAGGCAGCGTAGGAGATGTAGAGTAGCCAGAAGTTGTATATAATAACAGATTTTTCCCAGAGACCTTAAAGGCCTTTTAGTTACTGAATGGCATGGAGCTTAAAATATTTAGAACTTAAAGGTCAGAATCATTAAAGTAGGTCACTAATTCATCTGTGAAATTATTTACCATATCTGTCCAATAAGGTGAGTTGGATTAATGGTTTCAAAGTTCAGTTCAGTCATTCAGTCGTGTCTGACTCTTTGTGACCCCATGGACTGCAGTACGCCAGGCTTCCCTGTCCATCACCAACTCCCAGAGCCTACCCAAACTCACGTCCATTGAGTTGGTGATGCCATCCAACCATCTCATCCTCTGTCATCCCCTTCTCCTCCTGCCCTCAATCTTTCCCAGCATCAGGGTTTTTTCAAATGAGTCAGCTCTTCGCATCAGGTGGCCAAAGTATTGGGAGTTTCAGCTTCAACATCAGTCCTTCCAATGAACTGTCAGGACTGATCTGCTTTAGGATGGATGGACTAGTTGGATCTCTTTGCAGTCCAAGGAACTCTCAAGAGTCTTCTCCAACACCACCATTCAAAAGCATCAATTCTTCAGCACTCAACTTTCTTTATAGTCCAACTCTCACATCCATGCATGACTACTGGAAAAACCATAGCTTTGACTAGATGGACCTTTGCTGGCAAAGTAATGTCTCTGCTTTTTAATATGCTGTCTATGTTGGTCATAACTTTCCTCCCAAGGAGTGTCTTTTAATTTCATGGCTGCAGTCACTATCTGCAGTGATTTTGGAGTCCCCCAAAATAAAGTCTGTCACTGTTTCCATTGTTTCCCTATCTATTTGCCATGAAGTGATGGGACCAGATGCCATGATCTTAGTTTTCTGAATGTTGAGTTTTAAGCCAACTTTTTTACTCTCTTCTTTCACTTTTATCAAGAGGCTCTTAGCTCTTCACTTTCTGCCATAGGGGTGGTGTCATCTGCATATCTGCATATCTAATGTTATTGATATTTCTCCCGGCAATCTTGATTCCAGCTTCATCCAGCCCAGCATTTCTCATTATGTACTCTGCCTATAAGTTAAATAAGCAGAGTTCACCCCAAATGTTCACTCCAAATAATAACCTATTATTATACCCTAGATCTTTATACTTAAGGAACCCCTTAGAGATTAAGTTGGGCTTGATAATGCCAAAGTGGGTCAAAAGAGTTTAACTATACTTTTACCTTTTCAGGTGCTCTTACATTTCTTCTTTCTTTTTTTTTCATTTATTTTTATTAGTTGGAGGCTAATTACTTTACAATATTGTAGTGGGTTTTGTCATACATTGATATGAATCAGCCATGGATTTACATGTATTCCCCATCCCAATCCCCCCTCCCACCTCCCTCTCTACCCAATCCCTCTGAGTCTTCCCAGTGCACCAGGCCCGAGCACTTGTCTCATGCATCCAACCTGGGCTGGTGATCTGTTTCACTATAGATAATATACGTTTAGATGCTGTTCTCTCGAATCATCCCACCCTCGCCTTCTCCCACAGAGTCCAAAAGTCTGTTCTGTACATCTGTGTCTCTTCTTCTGTTTTGCATATAGGGTTATCATTACCATCTTTCTAAATTCCATATATATGTGTTAGTATGCTGTAATGTTCTTTATCTTTCTGGCTTACTTCACTCTGTATAATAGGCTCCAGTTTCATCCATCTCATTAGAACTGATTCAAATGAATTCTTTTTAATGGCTGAGTAATATTCCATAGTGTATATGTACCACAGCTTCCGAATGGACATTTCTTCTTTCTGTTCTTTCCTTCTTTCTTGGATTCTTTCCTCAGTCTTGAGAACTTCATTTAGTATTTCTTTAAGTATAAACTTGTTGTCAATGAATTATTTTATCTTTTGCTTGTTCGATAATGCCCTTATTTTCTTTTACTTTTGGAGGATAATTTTCCTAGGTTTAGAACTTTATGTCAGAAGTGTTTCTGTCTGCATTTTAAAGTTGTCAACAACTTTCATTGTTTCTATTAAAATGTCAGCTCTCCATCTTTTTGCTCTTCTTTTAAAGGTAGCATATCTCTTTTCCTCCAGATGTTTTGAAGATTTTACCTTCATCACTAATTTTCAGCAGCTTACTATGATAAAACTAAGTTTTTTATTTTCATTAATCCTGTTTTGATATTGCTGAATATTATGAGTCTGTGAGATGAGGCTTTTTGTAACATTTGGAAAATTTTTTTACTATTATCTCTACAAATGCTGTTTCTTTATCACTCCTTCTCTGTCTTCTACTTATAGTATAGTCATACATATTTTAACCATTTCATTATGTTCTACTTGTCCTGTGTTCTTTTTTTCTCCCATCCTTTGTCTTTTCCATGATTCTATTCAGATACTTTATATTGGTTTGTCTTCAGGTTTACTCTATGTTTTATAGTATGATTAAAAGTAGATTCTTTTAAGTTATAAAATGTCCACCTAATTTTTTATATGTCCCATTTCTTTGTGTATTCATATTTTCTTCCCTTTTTCCACTTTGTCATCCATGTGCTTTAATAATTTAGCCATTGTTATTTCAAAGTACTAACAACCTCAGATATGCAGATAACACCACCCCTATGGCAGAAAGCGAAGAGGAACTGAGGAGTTTCTTGATGAAAGTGAAAGAGGAGAATGAAAAAGCTGGCTTAAAAGTCAACATTCAAAAAACTAAGATCATGGCATTCGTCCCATCACTTCATGGCAAATAGATGGGGAAACAATGGAAACAGTGACAGACTTTATTTTTTTGGATCCAAAATTACTGCAGATGGTGAGTGCAGCCATGAAATTAAAAGATGTTTGCTTCTTGGGGAAAAGCTATGACCAATCTAGACTGCATATTAAAAAGCAGAGACATTACTTTGCCAGCAAAGATCCATCTAGTCAAAGCTATGGTTTTCACAGTAGTCATGTATGGATGTGAGAGTTGGACTATAAAGAAAGTTGAGTGCTGAAAAATTGATGCTTTTGAACTGTGGTGTTGGAGAAGACTCTTGAGAGTTCCTTGGACTGCAAGGAGATCAAACCAGTCCATCCTAAAGGAAATCAGTACTTGAATATTCATTGGAAGGACTGATGTTGAAGCTGAAACTCCAATATTTTGGCCACCTGATGTGAAGAACCAACTCATTGGAAAAGACCCTGATGCTGGGAAAGATTGAAGGCAGGAGGAGAAGGGAATGACAGAGGATGAGATGGTTGGATGGCATCACTGACTCAATGGACATGAGTTTGAGCAAGCTCTGGGAGTTGGTGATGGACAGGGAAGCCTGGCATGCTGCAGTCCATGGGGTCTCAAAGAGTCAGACACAACTGAGTGACTGAACTGAACTGATTTCTAAGTATTTGTCCACTAAAACGAACAGATGGATCATTTTGCATGCAGCAAAAGTGGTTCCAAAAGGGAAGTCTAGAGCAATGCAGGCCTGCCTCAAGAAAGAAGAAAAATTTAATAAACAATTTGAATTTATATCTAAAAGAACTAGAAAAAGATAAAGAGAAGGAAATAATAAAGATCAGAATAAAATTAAATGAAATAAAGATGAAAAAATAGAAAAGATCAATGAAACTCAGAGCTGGCTCTTTAAAAAGAAAATCAAGAAAACTTTAGCTATACTGAGAAAAAAAGAGAATTCAAAGAAAATTAGAGCTAAAATAGGAAAAATTACAACTGATACCACAGAAATACAAAGGATCATAAGAGAATAAACTATGAGCAATTATATGCCAACAAATTGGACCACTTAGGGAAAAAATGGATAAATTCCTAGAAACACATAATTTTCCAAGACTGAATCATGCAGAAATAGAAAATTTGAACCAACTGATTACTAGTAAGGAGATTAAAACAGTAATAAAAAATATTCCAACAAACAAAATCTAGGACCAGACAGCGCCATTGGAGAATTGTACAAAACATTCAAAAAAGACTGAATACCTATTCTTTTCAAATTCTATCAAAAAACTGAAGAGGAGGAAAAGCTTCCAAACATATTTCACAAAGCCAACAATATCCTGATACCAAAAACAGACAATGATACCACAAAAAAGAAAATTATAGACCAATAACTTTACAAATGTAGATATAAAAATTATCAACAAAATATTAGCATTCTGCATTCCTCAGTACTTTAAAATGATCATACAGCACGATCAAGTGGGATTTATTCAAAGGGTGCAAGGGTGCTTCAACATCTGCAAATAAATAAACATGATACATCACATTATCAAAATGAGGGATAAATATCATTTGATCATCTCAATGTATACAGAAAAAGCATTTGACAAAATTCAACATCCATTCATGATAAAAAAAAAAAATCCTCAACACAGTGTATATAGAGGAAAGTATCTCAACATAATAAAAGCTATATATAGCAAACCCACAGCTAACATCATTCTCAATGGTGAAAGTTGAAAGCTTTTCCTCTAAGATCAGGAAAAAGACAAGAATGCCCATTCTTGCCACTTCTACTAAACCTAGTATTAAGAGTCCTAGCTATAGCTATTAGGAAGAAAAAGAAATAAAAGACCTCCAAATAGGAAAGGAAGAAGTAAAACTTCACTATTTGCAAAAGACATGATACTACATATGTAGAAAGACCTAAAGACTCCCACAAAAAATAAACAAAACAAAAAAAACCTGAATTCAATAAAGTTGCAGGATACAAAATCAATATACAGAGATCTGTGCCATTTCTATACACTAATAATGAACTATCAGAAATAGAAATAAAGAAGCAATCCATTTATAATTGCCTCAAAAGAATAAAATACCTAGGAAAATTTTTAACAAAGATGTCAAAGGCCTATAAACTGGAAACTGTAAGGAGAAGACACAAATAAATAGAAAGATATTCCATGTTCATGAATTGGGAGAATTAATACATTAAAATGTCCACAATACCCAAAGCAATCCACAGATTCAATGCAGTCCTTATCAAAATTCCAATGGTATATTTCACAGAACTAGAACAAATAATTCTGAACTTATATGGAATCAGAAATGACCCTGGGTAGTCAAAACAATCTTGAGAAAAAACAAAACCGCAGGTATCATGCTTCCTGATTTCAAACTATACTACAAAGCTATAGTAATCAAAACAGTATGGTACTGGCACAAAAACAGACGAATCAGTGGAACAGAATTGAGTGCCCAGAGATAAACTCATGCACATATTAACAATTTATGATGAAGCAAAAGACATACAAGGAAGAATGGATATTCTCTTCAATAAATGGTATTGAGATAACTGGACAGCCTCATGCAATAGGACAAAATCAGATCTCTATCTTACATCATACACAAAAAAGTTAACTCAAAGTGGATTAAAGACTTGAAAGTAACACCTCAAACCATAAAATTTCTAGAAGAAAGCATAGGCAATAACTTCATTGACATCAGTCTTAGCAATGGTTTTATGAAACTGACTCCAAAAGCAAGAGAAACGAAATAAAAAATAAACAAGTGGGACTATATCAAACTAAAAAGCTTCTGCACAGCAAAGGAAATCATCAACAAAATGAAAAGACAACCTATTGAATGGGAGAAAATATTCACAAATAATACATAGATATGTTATTAATATCCAAAATGTATAGTGGACTTATACAATTCAACATGAAAAAACAAGAACTCAATTAAAAACTGGGCAGAGGGTATGAATAGACAGTTTTTCAGAGAAAATATACAGCTAGCCAACCACCACATGAAAAGATGTTTAATATCGCTAATTATTAGGAAATGCAAATCAAACCCACAATGAAATATCAGTACACACCTGTTAGAATGGCTATAATTGAAAAGACAAAAAATAACAAATGTTAGAGAGGATGTAGAGGAAAGGGAACCTTCAAATACTGTTGATGGGACTGTAAATTGGTGCAGCCAATTTGGAAAACAGCACGGAGGTTACTCAAAAAATTAAGAATAAAACTACCATATGAACCACTTAAATAACCACTTATTCCACTTAAATAAGCCACTTATCTGGCTTATTTATCTGAAGAACACAAAAACACTAATTTGAAAACATATATGCACCCTTATATTCATTGAGGGCTTCCCTTGTAGCTCAGTCGTAAAGAATCTGCCTGCAATGCAGGAGACCTGGGTTTGATCCCTGGGTCGGGAAGATCCCTTGGAGAAGGAAATGGCAACCCACTCCAGTATACTTGCCTGGAGAATCCCATGGACAGAAGAGCCTGGCAGGCTACAGTCCATGGGGTCACAAGAATCGGACATGGCTTAGTGACTAAACGACGATGATGATTTTCATTGAAGCAATATTTACAATAGCAAGTACATGGAAGCTACCCAAGGGTCCATCAAAAAATTAATGGATAAGAAGACGTGATACATGTATACACACACACACACACACACACACACACACACACACACACACCCTGGAATACTACTCAGCCATGAAAAATAATGAAATCCTGCCATTTACCCCAATATGAATGGACCTAAAGGGTATAATACTAATGAAATATATCAGTCAGACAGAGAAGCACAGATACCACTTAATTTCACTTATGTATGGAATCTAAGAAAACAAAACAAACAACATAAAACAAAAGCAAACTCATAGATAAGAGAGTATATTAGTGGTTACCAGAGGAGAAAGGGATTGGGTGTGGATGAAAGTGGTCAACTATACAGTGAAGGATGGCAACTAGAAATGTGATGATGATCATTTTGAACTGTATATAGGTGTTGAATTATAATGCTGTATACCTGAAACGTATAAATACAGCATTTCAGTTCAGTCGCTCAGTTGTGTCCTACTC
Organism: Odocoileus virginianus; assembly: GCF_023699985.2. Lineage (NCBI taxonomy): Eukaryota > Metazoa > Chordata > Mammalia > Artiodactyla > Cervidae > Odocoileus > Odocoileus virginianus. Next base: position 9,389,286 of record NW_027224263.1, on the reverse strand, counting down.
CTTGCGACCCCATGGACTGCAGCACACCAGGCTTCCCTGTCCATCACCACCTCCAGGAACCTACTCGAACTCCTGTCCATTGAATTGGTGATACCTCTGTTGTCCCCTTCTCCTCCTGCCTTCAATCTTTCCCAGCATCAGGGTCTTTTCCAATGAGTCAGCTCTTCACATCAGGTGGCCAAATTATTGGAGTTTCAGCTTCAGCATCAGTCCTTCCAATGAATATTCAGGACTGATTTCCTTTAGGATGGACTGGGTTTGATCTCCTTGCTGTCCAAGGGACTCTCAAGAGTCTTCTCCAACACTACAGTTCAAAAGCATCAATTCTTCAGCACTCAGCTTTCTTTATAGTCCAACTCTCACATCCATACATGACTACTGGGAAAACCATAGCTTTGACTAGACGGACCTTTGTTGGCAAAGTAATGTCTCTGCTTTTTAATATGCTGTCTAGGTTGGTCATAGCTTTTCTTCCAAGGAGCAAGTGTCTTTCAGTTTCATGGATGCACTTGCCATCTGCAGTGATTTTGGAGCCCCCCAAAATAAAGTCTGTCACTGTTTCCACTGTTTCCCCATCTATTTGCCATGAAGTGATGGGACTGGATGCCATGATCTTAGTTTTCTGAATGCTGAATTTTAAGCCAACTTTTTCACTCTCCTCTTTCACTTTCATCAAGAGGCTCTTCAGTTCCTCTTCACTTTCTGCTGTAAGGGTGGTGTCATCTGCATATCTGAGGTTATTGATATTTCTCCCGGCACTATCTTGATTCCAGTTTGTACTTCATCCAGCCTGGCATTTTGCATGATGTACTCTGCATATAAGTTAAATAAGCAGGGTGACAATACATATAATAGATAGATAGATAGATAGATAGATAGATAGATAGATAGATAGGGAGGCCTGGCGTGCTGTGATTCATGGGGTCGCAAAGAGTTGGACATGACTGAGCGACTGAACTGAACTGAACTGATATAGAAAACTGGATATCTAGATGATAGATATTAATAGGTAATGATGATAGATAGATGGAGTGTGTGTGTGCTCAGTAGCTCAGTTGTGTCTGACTCTTTGTGACCCCATGGGCTGTAGTCCGCCGGGCTTCTCTGATTTCCTAGGCAAGAATACTGGAGTGGGTTGCCATTTCCTCTTTCAGGGAGTCTTCCCAACCCAGAGATTGAACTTGCATCTTCTGTGTCTCCTGCACTGGCAGGTGAATTCTTTATCACTGAACCACCTGAGAAGCCCAGACAAATGGTAGATAGATAGACAGATATGAGAGTAGGAAGAAGAAGAATGATACCAGCAGATAAAGAAAAGACATTGAATAAAGAATTTTGAAACTTTCAAAGCCAACTGGCCTCCCATCCCAACCTCTACTCAAAGCACTAATTAAATGCCATAATTGTTAATGGCAAAATGAGTCAGTAAATAAACTGAGTGAAGTAAACAAACTATTCAAGAATATAATCAGGAAGAGCTAAATTTCAGAAGATAGAGGAAGGCAGTAATGTATAGATGCCTTGAATTTTCAATCTGTTGAAATTTCTGAAAATGTGCTTCAGCTCCAAATGACTTTAGTGAAATGCCAAAGTCGATTAGTCTGCAATGAGTAGAGTTAAACAGCAGAGAGTCTTTTAAACTAGATAGAAATCTGTTTTATAAAACTCATTTCTTAGTCAGAAGTTTTAAAAAATTAATTCTGTCAAGTATTTGGAGCTTCTCAAGATTTTGAAATTCTATGACTTCAAATCTATTTGGGCTTATTTGGGGACTGGCATAATAGCAGCACACCCACATACAGATTGCTTTACTCTGTCACACAGCTCTGTTATAGGATGAGAGAACAATACTGTTCACCATTTAAACTGATCTCCTGATCTCTGGTGACAAGGAAAATCCACCTCTCTCCCTCTTCCTCCCCACACCTCTTCCTGTTTCTCTTGGTATACCATAGAAATTTTTAAAATTGATTATAATTGGTGAGGGAGTAGGGAAGAGAGTTAAATCTACCTACAGAGTCAATGATGGTTTATCTTATCATTCATAATGCCCTGTTAATAGTAGCACATATTAATCTAAGACAAGGTAGTGGGTCCATTTATATTTCTATTTATTACCTGAAGCATTAAAAGAACATGAAGGGAAACTTATTTAGTTAAATATTCAACATATGAAGAACATGTGTTGGTTAGCTTTTGCGCTTTGAATAGTTCAAAATCACTGGTTCTTCTTGAAGCGTTTGTCACAATCAGGACTCATTCATTTGAAGGGGAGGAGAATTTGCTACCCAAAAATATGGCTTTTTGGCATAAGGATTATTTTTGTCTGATTCTTTTAAAAACAGCAGATATAAGAGAAGCTATGAAAGTATAGCAAAAGTTACCCCCTTCTAAGAGATAGTAATGAGGGAAATTTCCATTTGTATTTTCATGGCTATACCAAAAAGAGGAGTATGACCAAATCTCTAGATGGGGAAGGCAGGGACCTAAATCTGCATAACAACCATGCCCTTGTATATTGTGATTTGCCTGATAACCTCCTGTAACTAGCATCCCTAAAAAAAGAAAAGCTTTTTAAAGAAAACTGAGCCCCGAAGAATTGATGCTTTTGAACTGTGGTGTTGGAGAAGACTCCTGAGAGTCCTTTGGACTGCAAAGAGATCAAACCAGTCCATCCTAAAGGAAATCAGTCCTGAATATTCATTGGAAGGACTGATGCTGAAGCTGAAGCTCCAATACTTTGGCCACCTGATGCAAAGAACTGACTCATTGGAAAGACCCTGATGCTGGGAAAGATTGAAGGCAGGAGGAAAAGGGGATGACAGAGGATGAGATGGTTGGATGGCATCACCGACTTGATGGACATGAGTTTGAGCAAGCTCTGGGAGTTGGTGATGGACAGGGAAGCCTGGCGTGCTGCAGTCCATGGTGTCGCAAAGAGTTGGACATGACAGAGCAACTGAACTGAACTGAACTAGCATCCCTGCTTCACCAACATCTTCTTTTGTCTTTAGCTGGAGGTGGTATTTAAGGTGGTGGTTTGGGACGTTTCTGGGAGTTACTCAGTTTCTCTGGGTTTCTCCCATGTATAAAGGAGGTATACATGTTACTAAACTTCTGTTTGTTTTTCTCCCGTTAATCAGTCTTTTTATTACAAGGATATCTCAGCCTCTTAGAAGGAGAACCTGAAAGAAGAAATTATCTTTCCTCTCCTACATGACTAGGGCAGATTTCTGGGATCTGGTTCTTGGTAAGTCACTAATGTGAAAAGACAGTTTTGGAACTGTACAAAAATGGGCCAGAATGCATTGTTTTAGGCTACATCTGTGCTTTCCTCTGTCATTTTGTAAGGTCTGCTTCTAGCTCTGGATTCACTTTTCTGTTGTAGAAGATATTATTTTCACCCTCATTGAACTTCAAGACAAATCAATAAAATATCATATTCTTGGGGAAAAAAACTTTACAGTGCAAGCAGATTATGTTTGATTTATACTTTGAGGAGAAGTGGCATGAGAAAAATTGCTATTCTGAAAACATAACAGTGTATTACCTCTATCATATGTGGCATCAACATACAATATTTACAAGGGCTTTTTCCTTCCCTTTCAACATTGGAAAATTAATAAACCCAGTCCAACTCATTCTTCTCATTTTCATTTATTTGGATGCTATCAATTTTATATCTATTACAAAATAGCAACCATTAAATCTCATGTGCTTTTGTTATTTAAAAAAACTGTCATGCACATGTATCATAAATATTGCACTTGGAAAGATTAATTGGATCATTTTGCTCTTTTCTGTGTTTGGGCTTAGAAGCTTCTAATGTCATATGGAAAGGAAACCAAATGCACTATGCATTCCTAGTATTCTCTGCTATAGTTAAAGATAAGCGTTTAGAAGTGTGTTCTCTGCCTCCATCCAACAGTTTTGGTCTGTTTCTCCACTGGTTCCTTAACATCTTCAAACACACTTTGAAATATACCTAAGCTTCCTCATTTTGTAACTTTTTAGTTGACCTTGATCTCCTATCTGGGAATTTCTCTGGTTCTCTACTATATTTTAGCCTCAGAATGATCAAAATTGCGGTATAGTTCACATACGAATAAAACTTAACATTTAAATGGTTTTCAGTATATTCATAACCATCACCACTGTCCAAATCCAGAATATTTCCATTACCCCAAAAAGAAACCCTATCCCTGTTAACAGTCACTTCCCAATCTCCCCTCCCAAGCCTGCCAATTACTAATTCCCTATTCTGGACATTTTATATAAATATCACACAATATGTGGCCTTCTGTATTCGGTTTCTTTCATTCAGCATGTTTTCAAAGTTCATCCATGCTGTAGCACAAATCAGTATGTGATTTTTCTTTATGGTTGAATAATATCCCATTTGATGAATATACCATATTTTGTTTATACATTTATCAGTTGATTACATTGGGGTTGTTTCTACATTTTGACTATTTTGAATAATGCTGCTATGAGTATTTGTGTACATGCTTCTTTGTGGACATATGTTTCCAGCTCTTTTGGGTATATAACTAGCAATGGAATTGCTGTGTCATATAGTAACTATGTTTAAAATTTGAGGAACAGCCAAACTGTTTTCCAAAGCATCTGCATATTTTTACTTCTGCACCAATTCTGTATGAAAGTTCCAGTTTCTACACATCCTTGTCAATGTTTGTTATTACCTGTCATTTTGAAAGACATACTTGGTAGGTGTGAAGTGTATCCCACTATAGTTTTGATTTGCATTTCTTTGATGGTTAATGAATTGAGCACCTTTTTGGGTGCTTATTAGATATTTGTATATCTGCTTTGGAGAAATACCTATTTAAATCCTATGCTCGTTTTTAAACTATATTGTTTGCATTTTCATTATTGAGTTGTGAGAGTTCTTCATATACTCTGAGTATGAGATCCTGATTAGATATATGATTTTCAAATATTTTCCCCCATTCTATGGATTGTCTTTCTCTTTTTAAAATAGTGTCTTTTGAAGCACAAAATTTTAATGAATTCCAATTTATCTAGTTTTTTCTTTAGTTGTTTGTGCTTTCAGTATTATATCTAAAAAAATAAATTGCCAAATCCAAAGTCATGAAGATTTATGCCTATGTTTTCTTTTAAGAGTTTTATGGTTTAAACTCATATTTAGATCTTTGATACAATTTGAATCAAATTTTATGTATTGTGTAGTAAGGTTTCAAAGTCATCCTTTTGTATGTGGATATCCAGTTGTCATAGCATCATTTGTTGAATCCTCATTGAACTGTCTTGGCATCCTTGTTGAAAATCAATTGATTATAAATATGTAGGTTCATCTTTATACTTTCATTTTTATCCCGTATATAAGTATTCAACACCAGTGAGAAAGGCCATCATTAAAAAATCTACAAACAATAAATGCTGGAGAGGGTGTGGAGAAAAGGGAACCCTCTTGCACTGTTGGTGGGAATGTAAATTGATACAGCCACTGTGGAGAACAGTATGGAGATTTCTTTAAAAACTAGGAATAAAACTACCATATGACCCAACCATTCCACTATGGGTATTTATCCAGAGAACTCAATAGTGTACATATATATGGAGAAAGAGAGAGAGAGAAAGAGAGAGAGAGAGGTATTCTTATGTCCGTACCAAACAATCTTGACTACAAGAGCTTAAATTTTGATAATGGGAAGTGTGAGCCATCAAACCTGGTTATTTTTCCCAGTTGTTTTGGCTATTCCTATTTCCACATGGCTTTAGTATCAGCTTATCTATTTCTACAGAAAGGGGCAGCTGAGATTTCAATAGGACTTGCTGTGAATCTGTAGATAAATTTTGAGAGTATTGTCATCTTAATAGTAATCTTCCCATCTTTGAACATGGACTCTCTTTATATTTACATACATCTTTGATTTATTTAAATAATGTTCTCATAGCTTTTTATTGTGTAAGTCTTATACCTCTTTGGTTAAATTTATCCCTAAGTATTTAACACTTTTTGATTTTAAATGAAATTATTTTCTTAATTTGATTTTTAGATTGTTCATTGTATAAGAATTGCAATGGGATACAATATAATTGTATAAAAAACAATGCAATTGTATATAGTTGTACAATCTTTTGTGCATATTGTTCTTATAGTCTAAAAATTTGCTGAATTTGTTAATTCTAATATTTTGGGGGCTATTTCTTATCATTTTTAGAGTATAAGGTCATGTCATCTATGAATATAGTTTTACTTCTTTCTTTCCATTTTGAATGCCTTTTATTTCTTTTTCTTTCCTAATACCCTGTCTAGAACTTGCAGTATAATCTGAAATAAAAGTGGGAAGACAGGGCATCTTTGTTTTGTACTTGATCTTAAGCTTTCGATTTTTCACCATTAATTGAGATGTTAGCTCTAAAGTTTTCATAGAAGCTTTTTGTCAGATTGAAGAACCTCCCCTTTATTCTTAGTTTGTTAAGTGTTTTTATGGTAAAAGATGCTGGACTTTGTTAAAAGTTTTTTCTGCATCTATTGAGAATACTGTTCTTAATGCATTAACATGGTGAACTGCATTGATTAATTTATGTATGCTGAATCAACTATTGCATTACTGGGATAATCCCTACTTAGCTGTGGTATGTACTCCTTTTTTTGCCTATTGCAGAATTTGCTTTTCTAGAATTTTAAAAGATTTTTATGTCTATATTAATGCGGGGTATTGGTTTAGAATTTTTTATTCCCTCCTGTGATGTCTTTGTCTGGTTTTGGTACATTTGTTTCCTTTTAACCTTCCACTATTAGGTATTAAGGTTCACCCTTCCACTGAAACTGCTCTAGCAGAGATGACCAAATCTGATGCCTCAGTTCTTCAAAGTATTTGTAACTGTCTTTGAATTTGTCATTATTAATTTTCACCTCTTCAAAATCTTCTCTTCCATTAGCATTTACCCCTTGGAGAAGTTAATACAGAGATACTCCTTTGTTTTTTTGTCACAAAGATGGAAGGGGGAAAGTTGGTATTTATAGTCAGAGCAGCATTTTATAAAGCTGTGACCAAATCAGAGAATTCCTGTAACTATTCTGACCATCATAACAAAACAAAACACACTTCTATTGAACAAGGAATTCTGCTTCTTCTATACCAGGCTCTGGAATCACCTTACCTGGATTCCCATTCTGCTTCCACATCTCTGCTCCCTTTAGCAAGTTATTTAAGCTTTGTGTCTTCATTGCTCATTTATAAAATGGGAATGATAATAATAGTGCATATGCTACAGGGCTATAAATATTATATAATACAATGCATACAAAGTTCCTGATACATACCAAGTACTGCACAAATGATGACCCTCATTATCATAGCCACACAATCTAAGAGAGATGTACATGAGTGAACTATGCCAACAATGTGACTCAGATGTTAAGCCATTGCTTCAGTTACTGCTCCAGCCTTGATTTCCTTCCAATCTTCTCATTCAGGCTTCATGATGCAGTTGTCTGAAGATGTAGGGGCAGTGCATTATGATGGTTTTTCTTGTATCTGGGCATGGAGAAAAAGACTGCACGCCTGAATATGCTCAGGGTACTATTTATTCCCTCATTCATTCAACCAATATTTATTGAACATCAGTTATGTACCAGACACTGTGCTAAGGGAAAGGAATACAGTAGTGAGTAAGATATATGTATAGTTCATGCTGCCATGCAACTTACCTTCTCAAGGGGTGGGCAATGGATATCACAATCTGGTATGGGATTGGTGAAACTTTAATCTAGAAGAAATTATTTTCATTTTTGCAGGCCAAGCAATCTCTGTTGTAACTACTAAACCATGTGGTTGTGGTGCAAATATAGAGCCATAGAGAATACAGAAATAAATGGCACAGTTGTGTTCCAATAAAACTTTACACAAACAAGTGGCAGGCCAGATTTTGCCCAGGCTACAGTTTGCCAACTTTGGTCTAAATACATAATCATAATGGAAAAAAATAGAGGGTTTTTTTTTTCCCTTTATAAAGACAAGTCTACATTTACATTTACATTATAAAGACAAGCCTTCATTTCAAAACCAGAATGGGCCCATGAAGTCAGAAGTCCATTTTCTGCCAGGATTTGGAACTCTGAACCATTGCAGTGGATATAAAATTGCATGTTCTTACAGGAATCATTGGTGACTAAGGTATATGAAGTATGTCACAGAAGATTCTTATTCCATTTTGCGTTGTTATGACCAAACAAGTTGGTCTCAAACATTTGACGTTCTGAGTAACAATTTTGGTGGCCTTTCAGGTTTGTGTCTATGCTGCACTTTATAATATCTATTCTCCATCCTAAAAACTGGCCTCTGACATTTTGTTTCTGTGTAGGCCAGAGTAGACAAAACACATGCTATATCCAGGGCTAGCTCCAAGAGTAGATAAGGTTTGGATTGGCTTTTATTTTTTTCACTGATTATACAATACATAATTTCAGCAAAGCCAGGAACAAATTGAGTTACTTGGCATTTTGAAGACATTTCTAAAGAAATACTAAAAGTTACTCTTTGCCCAGAACTGTTTCAGGAGATGTGGAACCACTGAAAAGGGTCATTTAAAGCAGGGAACTTCAAGAGTAATTATAGGTTAATGTCTTCTTAAAACTCCCTTTTAGATGCTGTTGTTTGAAACAGGATGCTTTGTGCCCTGGCAGTTACTTTTGTTTCATGGGTCTTATTAGCTTGTAGAAGTTTTGAAGCATTTTCATTTATTTTTTTTTCTTTTTTTTCATTTATTTTTATTAGTTGGAGGCTAATTACTTTACAATATTGTGGTGGTTTTTGCCATACATTGACATGAATCAGCCATGGATTTACATGTATTCCCCATCCCGATCCCCCCTCCTGCCTCCCTTTAGTCTTTAAATCATAATCATCTTCATTTTTCTGTTCTTTTGATTCTTCTTGAAGATTTGACTGGGCTTCCCCAGTGGCTCAGGTGGTAAAGAATCCACCTGCAATGCGGGAGACCTGGGTTTGATCCCTGGGTTGGAAAGATCTCCTGGAGGAGGGCACAGCAACCCACTCCATTATTCTTGCCTGGAGAATCCCCATGGGTAGAGGAGCCTGGTGGGATTGCAGGAGTTCCTGGGATGGCAAAGAGTTGGACATGAGTGAGCAACTAAGCACAGCACAAAGGTTTGTTTATGCAGCTATATGATGAGATTTTTCTCTCATTTTCTCTTTTTGTTGTCATCTTTGAGATGAGCATACGTTATCTGAATTTTCTTGCTTAATATATTTCAGTGATATAAAGTGGTTTTCTGTAGTGGTTTGACCTTTTCAATATTGTTGGCAAGATGAGTGCCTAAATCCTGAGAAATTAGTTTGTGAAAATGGTGCCACCTTCAGGTAATGGTACGGAACAGAAAAGAAGGCTTAGAATAATGGCACACTAGGGGAAGCTTCTATCTGCAGCAAACTTCTATATGAATTAAGTTTTTGTTTTAAATAATTTTTTTTGACCCTACATTCCCCATCCTCCAGGCTGTGATTAAAACTTTTTTTATTACTAAAGAAAGATTAATCTCCAAGTTAATAAGTGTTTGTGCATGTGTGCCACTTAATGCAAGTTGAGAAGAGCATCGACAGTTACACCCACATCCATACCCACACAAGTTTGAATAAAGGACCACTGAATTTTCTACTCTTTGCTCACCAGCCACATAAAATGAGACAAAGAATTCAGAAAGTGACTTCAGATACCTCTCTCCACCTCCTTTAATATTTACCATCAAAAGAATTCTATTTTAAATTTCTTATTTGAAACTAGTAGTCAGCAAAGAGATTTCTTCCCAGGTGGTGCTAGTGGTAAAGAATCCTCCTGCCAATGCAGGAGACACAAGAGACACGGGTTCGATCCCTGGATCGGGAAGATCCCCTGGAGAAGGAAATGGCAACCCACTCCAGTGTTCTTGCCTGGAAAATTCCAAGGACAGAGGAGCCTGGTGGGCTACAGTCCATGGGGTTGCAAAGAGTTAGGCACAACTGAGCACGCACACAAACACACATTTGAGACCAGTAGTTAGCAGATTTCTAGGAAGGCATGTACAATTAATTTGATTAATGAGAAAAAGTTTATATTGCAGAGAATGGATAACAGAGAAAAATATTAGAAAGGTGCTTGGAAAAATAATGATGGGAACAATGTCTCTCTTCTCTAAGTAAGCACTTTTATTACTGGCTGATGGCTTATTAGCCAGAGATAGTGAGTAGACTGAGGAAGCAAATGAATGGATTTGAGAAGAACCAGAAATTGAATATGGCTAGAGTATGAGCTGGGGCTTCCTCTGTGGCTCAGTGGTAAAGAATCTGCTTGCAATGCAGAAGCTTCAGGAGCTGCAGTTTCAATCCTTGGGTTGGGAAGATACCCCGGAGGAGGGCATGACAACCTACTCCAGTATTCTTGCCTGGAGAATCCCATGGACTGAGGAGCCTGGTGGGCTACAGTCCATAGGGTCGCAAGAGTCAGACATGACTGAAGTGGCTGAACACAGCACAGCACAGAGAGAGTATGAGCATGGAACCAAGAGTATAATGAAGGGCAGGAAGAATTTCGCTTCCATTGGAGGCTTTGTTGTAGGCAGTTGCAATCAAAATGGAGTGTCCTCTCAAACAACCTGTCCTCACTTTCTTTTGCTAAATCAGAAGGAATGGAGAAGTAGGGAAATAATCCTCTTTCAGGTTGAGTGAGGGCTTGCTCCTGACTATAGCCCACCAGGCTCCTCTGTCCTTTGGGATTCTCTAGGCAAGAATACTGGAGTGGGTTGCCACTCCTCCAGATCTTCCTGACCCAGGGATGGAACCTGCATTTCCTGCATTGCAGGCAAATTCTTTACTGCTGAGCCATCTGTCCAAATACAAAATGAGTTGCTTCTAAAGGTGACTAAGTTCCTTGTTACTAGTGAGTCCAACTGTAGGTCAATTAGAAGCCACTTGGGGGTAGTAAGAGCACATGGCCCAATCAAGATGAGCTCTAGCCTTAGCAGCAGCAGAATGAGGGAGAAGGAACAAGTGGGCGACAGTAAGAAAGCTGTAGAAGTATTTTCCTAATAGACACTGAGTACATTTAAGGCTGAATTGTCAGTCTGTCTTAAGTAATTCTTCTTTAAGATGGTGGATCATTAAACACAAAGAAAAAAGTATTCTGCTACATATAGATCCAGTTTCCTCCTGGGTTAAAATGAATTTGATTTAATAAATCAAACATTTTAAAGATTTCTTTGGAATTTAAATTCACAGTAATAGCTAATGTACTTTCTATTCAAAATTCTAAAATTAAGGAATCTGATCTTGCTTTTAGTTAGATAATATAAATGAAGAGATTTTAATGACAAACATGTAATCAGGAATGTAAGATGAAAAATAGGACATTTTCTAAAGATCTCACATGGTATCTCTGATAAGGTTTGGTCAGTACACAAAGAATTGAAGAATGCAGTAAAAACAGGAAGGTGTAATGCACTAGGCATTTTATTTTTCAAATACTTTCCATATGCCTTCTCATCCATGGCAGCAGACAATAAATAGCATATGATTTAAAAATTAAATCTATTGGCATGAAAAAACATTTTTCCAGAGAAGATATATGAAAGGCCAAGAAACACATGAAATGGTGTTTGATATCATTAGTCATCAAAGAAATGCAAATCAAAACCACAATCAGACACCACTTTATATCTACTACCATGGCTATAATCAAAACATGACAACAACCTTCCTACATTGCCGTGTGCTTGTGTGTACTTAGTTGCTAAGTCGTGTCTGACTCTTTGCGACCCCATGGACTGTAGCCCACCAGGCTCCTCTGTCCATGAGATTCTCTAGGCAAGAATACTGGAGTGGGTTGCCATGCCCTTCTCCAGGGGATCTTCCCGACTGAGGGATTGAACCTGCACCTCAATGGGGAGGTAAACTGGTGAAGTCGCTGTAAAAAACAGCTTTGCATTTCCCCAAAAAGCTAAACACAAAGTTACCATATACCCCATCAATTCCATTCATAGGTATATGCCCAAGAGAAATGAAAACATGTCTTAAAAATACATACATTTTCATAGCAGTGTTATTCATAATAGACAAAAAGTAGAAACTACCTAAATCTGCATCAACTGCTAGATATTTTATATCCAAACAATGGAATGTTATTCAGCAGTAAAAAGGAATGAAGTAATGATTCATGCTTCTATAACGACGAACCTTGAAAATATTGTGTTAAGTGAAAGAAGTCAGATACAAAAGAACTCATAGTCTGTGATTCAATTCATATGAAATGTCCAGAAGAGATAAATCTGTAGAGACAGAAAGATTAATGCTTGCCCAGAACTTGGATGGGGGGTTGGGGATAAACAGGGAGTGACTATTAATGGGTACAGGGTTTCTTTCTTGTAATGATGAAAATGTTCTGGAAAATGTTCTGGAATGGTGATGGTTGCACGTTCTGTGAATATATTATAAAACATTTAATTGCAGAATTTAAATGGGTGGATTGCATGGGATGTGAATTATATCTCAATGAAGCTGTTTAAAAATTATAGTCCATTTTATCCAAGATATTTATGATGCCTAACAAGTATATCATCATGATATCTACTTCCATAATATTAAAACACTGTTTTCACAGTCAGGAGAAAAAGGTTAACAGTTGGTCATGATTTTGGCTAGCAAATCCTGATGCAGCCTCTTTCAATCACCCATGAAAATATTTATACAGACACCTGAAAAGTTAATAACTAAAACAAAATCTTTAACTAATAATCTACTACTCCATTTAGTCAAGGCTATGGTTTTCCCAGTAGTCATGTACGGATGTGAGAGTTGGACTATAAAGAAAGCTGAGCACCGAAGAATTGATGCTTTTGAATGGTGGTGTTGGAGAAGACTCTTGAGAGTTCCTTGGACTGCAAAGAGATCCAACTAGTTCATCCATCCTAAAGCAGATCAGTCCTGACTGTTCACTGGAAGGACTGATGTTGAAGCTGAAACTCCCAATACTTTGGCCACCTGATGCGAAGAGCTGACTCATTTGAAAAAACCCTGATGCTGGGAAAGATTGAGGGCAGGAGGAGAAGGGGATGACAGAGGATGAGATGGTTGGATGGCATCACCGACTCAATGGACATGAGTTTGGGTAGGCTCCGGGAGTTGGTGATGGACAGGGAGGCCTGGCGTGCTGCAGTCCATGGGATCACAAAGAGTCAGACACGACTGAGCGACTGAACTGAACTATTACTCAAAACTTTGCTTGAAAAGTCAAGTGCTGACTTAGCAGTAAATTAGATTACACATGCTAACCTGTAAAAAGGTGGGAAATGTTTTATAGAAATGAAACACATAGGGCTTCCCAGGTGGTGTTAGTCATAAAGAATCTGCCTGCCAATGCAGGATACCCAGGTTTGATCCTGGAGGAGGAAATGGCAACTCACTCCAGTATTCTTGCCTGGAAAATTCCATGGACAAGGAGCCTGGTGGGCTACAGTCCATGGAGTCACAAAGAGTCAAACATGACTGAGCATGCACATATACACATATGTGTACCCTGACTCTTATCCTCAAGGATCAGATCATTTAGAGACCAGAACAGGCTTCTCTCGGCTTCAAGGAAATTTTTTTTGGGACAAGGCTGGGGCCATTCTAGTTAACTCTCCCTCTTCTCTCTTTCTTATTTCATAGAAGAATGGCAGTTGCCAGGATACAGCTTGTCAGGAAGGCTGTGATAGATGTATCCAGAGAGGCAGAGTCCATAAGTAAAGTCTGTGGGTGGAAGCAGAAAAGAGAAGTGCTTTGGTACACCTGAAGGAAGGACTGGGACACCATACTTATGGACAGAGTGGGACAAGTATAATGTAGATACCTTATTTGATGACAATAGCCAAGATTTGACAGATCTTGCTTTGTTCAAGCAAATCTTCTCTTGTTTATACAAATATATACATATATGTACACACATATATATATATAAATTCATGCTTCCTATGAAATAATACTATACAGAAAAATAAAGCATTATCCTGTAGATTTCATTGAATTTATGCCTATTTCTAGTTATTCAATATAATTTCATAGGAGTGGAATTTGAGTCAGTTTTCATATTTGACAAATATCTTAAAGACTTTTCATACATATTAATTACTTCCCTTACTTAAAGGTAATGGTAAATTATAATCACACCAGCAAAGTATGAAAATTTTCAATTCCTTGTCAATACTGGATAGTTAACCATAAAGAAATTTGTTTTAATTTGATAGAGAAGCTATAGAAACAATATTATTACAGTATTTTTAGTTCCAATTTATTTGATTACTATTTAATTATATGGAATTTATTTTTATAGGTTTACCTTTCCTATTCCTTCTTTTGTAAATTTCATGTTCTTGCCCTTCAAACATTTTTCTACTGGGATATTTGTGATTGTCTCATTTATTTGTTAGAACTCTACATAATAATTGTATCTACCCTTATTCTGTCATATGTTGCAAATATTATCCAGGTTTCACTAGCCTTTGAGTTTTGATTAATTATTAATAAGATTTCTTAGATACAGAAAAATGTTTTTAACTGCAATCAATTCTCTTAGTCTTATCCTGTAAGATTTTTAAAACTTTACCTCTATGATTAGGAATAACTTGACAGCCAATTGCCCCATCAGTATTTTCTGATTTGAAATGCCACCTTTATGATATATAAAGTTCGTACACATAGATAAAGACATATATTATGTAGATAAGCAGTTTTTGTTTATTCTCTTATCAGTCATACACTGATTTATTTTAGCCTTACAATACATAAATATTTTCAAATCTGGCAGTGCAAATTCTGTTCATTGTTATTTTCAAAATAATCTTAGCTATACCCCTAAACCACTAAATTAGCACTTAGAGATGAAATTTATAATCTATTTGTCAAATCCTCCTATCAAATAATGCGGCACATCTTTTTATTTATTAAGGGTCTTGTCTTTTAAATACCAAAGTAATTTACAAAGATTTCATTCATTTGCCAATGTTATTCTGAGATATTTCATAATTTTTGCTGTCAGCACAAAAGTTTTCTAAATATAATATTTTACTTTCTATTGATACTTAGTATTTAAAAAGAATATGTACTTTTGATACAGTTTTGTATAGTTCAGAATGAGATAGTTAATGAATTATCCAAATTCACAAAACTGTTATGCATTTTTGTTTACCTTGATCTGTTAAATAAGTTATGAGAAAAGATCCATCCCTTAAAGATTGATTCATCTGCGGTTTCTCTTTGTACATTCACCTGTGTTTCCTTTATATAATCTGAAGCATATTTTCTATCAAGAATGTATGTTTTGTGAACATGAAATACTGCTTTTGGCACAGTTTACAATTTAACTCTTTTTAGAATTAACATCACAACACTTGCCTTTATCGTATTATCATTTTGTACTTTTCTCATCCCTTTATTATTAAACTTTTTTTCTCAGCTTGTCTTAAGAATTTCTTCTTTATTAAATTATTAAATAAAGAAAAGGAGATGGATTCTGAGAGTAGAGGGAAAAACATTACTAAAAGGTGACTTTTAATTTTTAGACTAACTTGGTAGAGTGTGAAACCTCTCACTGAGTTAGGGAACACTTAGGTAAGAATAAATTTTTGAGGACTGGAAATAAGACAATTTTCAACATATTAAGTTGAAAACAAAAATGTTTTCATATACAATAGACAAATGTCTGGAGTTCAAAGTTAGAGATTATGGCTGGAGATATAATTTTGGGAGTAGCCAGTTTAGGAATGTTATTTAAATCCATGGCTAGATCTGATCACGAGTACAGAGTAAAAGGAATAGAGGTCTATAAATTAAGCTCTACGATATGCTAACATTTTTATGATGAAAATAAGAGGATAAATATGTATGGCTGAGTTGCTCTGCTGTGCACCTGAAACTATCACAACATTGTTAATTGGCTATACTCCAATATAAAATACAATTTTGGGGGGAAAAAAAATAAGAGGATCAAGTAAAGGAGACCAAGAACAGACCATATTAAAGTTAAGAGGAGAGTAGGTTTTCATAGTAGCTGGTGGGGAAACTTTCTTGAAAAGGAAGGACTGGATAATTTTGTCGAAAGTTGTTGAGACAGCAGTGTCCAAGTGAAGCTTCTATAGTAATGAGAATATTCTAGATCTGTGCTGTAGAACACAGTTGCCACTAGCCACAGTTGGCTATTGAACACTTGAAATATGACTATTGTGACTGAGGAACTGAATTTCTTTTAATTTAATAGCCAAATGTGGCTAGTGGCTGCCATATAGGACAATGGTATTTGAGTTCTTAGGAAAGATGAAGACAGAAATGTGACCATTTAGACATCAGTTTCATTGGAAAGGTGGAAAACTGGATGAGAGTGGGCCAAAGTGTGAATAAGATAAGAAGAAGCAAATTCAATAATATCATATCAAGAAAAAAAACCAAAACAAGATGCAAAATTATGTGTGGAGAAAGATTTCTTTTAAAATAGTATATAAGAAGCATAGAAAACCTGAAGAGGGTATACACTAAAAATATTAACAGGTTATCTCTGAGTAGTGGGATAATGCTTGATTTTATTTCCTTCACATAATTTTTATATTTTTTAATTTGTACAATAGCTATGTATTCTTTTCATGTTTGATGAAATTAAAGTATATGAATATGATTATCTCAATGATATTAAATGTATTAGACCAATACATTATACATTTAAAAAATGGAACTAGAATTTGGTAACTCAAAATAAAGGATAAGATCTTTGACTTGACATTAAATCATTCACTGAACATAGTACAAATCTTTCTGAAGTTAAAAGGCTGTTAATGGACATTTTAATACATAGACTCAGTGTAATTAAATTGTACAGTTTTGTCATCAATTTTTACTCTAGGTCTAACTTTTGTTTTTTACAAATATGGTTTAGGGACTGATTCCATGTCATTTTTAAATATAATTAAAACTTTTACTTTCTAAGAATTCTGTAAGAGTCTTGAGTATTGAATAAGATTAGTATTACCCTAAACTATGGAAAGTCTCTTTAAACAAGAGAGCAGCTGGTTAGTAATTATCATCAGATACCAAATGTGTTTAAATATTATAAAAATGGTATTCTATGCACATCCATCATTGTTGATTAAATTTCAATCCTTCCTACTAGATTTTTCAGTTTCATATTTATCTCCATTTCCCTAAGCAGTGGCATATCTTTGTATAAAGTGTAATATTGCCTTATTGTCTATTATATGACAAGAAAAATTAAGATTTGGTTAATTTTGTGGTCTTTCATTTTACTAATCTGCCACAGAATTTTGTCTTGAGATTGTGGGCAAAAAGATGAATGTGTTTGACTTCTGACTATTTAAGATGATTTTGGTTACAAAACTATTGAATTTATTCTCTGCTTGTAATTATTTTAAATGGAAATAAGAGAATGGTGTCAATTTGAGTCCAATCAAGAAAAAATTTAGACCACTTCAATGTTCTTTGTGTAGCATCGAAAACATAAGTTAACTATGTCTGTCCTCATTCTCCAAATTTAAATTCCAGAATTCTCACTACTGCTCAAGCTCAACTTGATCCCAAAGTGCCCAAGAAAGGGGATTGCTCTCCATGTCTTAAGATAATTCCCCTAATAGATAAAAGATGTGGCATAAAGGAAAGAACGTTCAACTAGGGATAAGAAAACCCAGATTATCTTCCTGCACTTCTGCTTGCTTCCAGTATATGTAACATTTGGTACCATATATGTAACTCTATATTTAGTTATGGAAACTGTTGTTGTTGTTTAGTTGCTAAGCCATGTCTGACTCTTGCGACTCCATGGACTATAGCCCGCCAGGCTCCTCTGTCCGTGGGATTTCTCAGGCAAGAATACTGGAGTGGGTTGCCATTTCCTTCTCCAGGGGATCTTCCTGACCCAGGAATCGAACTGGAGTATCCTGCACTGGCATATGGAATTCTTACAACTGAACCACCAGGGAAGTCCAATAGAAATACATAGAACTGTAAAATGGAGGTCATAATGGTTCTTACTTCATGGTGGTAATTAAATTTTTAGACAATTTTATAATGCATTTAACGGAGTTTCTTGCCTAGAATAAGTGTTAAATATTATCTCCCTCCTTCACAAATGACCTGTTGTTGTTGTTCAGTTACTCAGTCGTGTCCGACTCTTTGCAACCCCATGGACTGCAGCACATCAGGCTTCCCTGTCCTTCACCATCTCCTGGAGCTTGCTTGACTCATGTCTATTGAGTCAGTGATACCATCCAACCATCTCTTCCTATGTCTTTCCCTGATGAACCCCACAAATAATCTGTGGGGTTCATCAAATCCAGGTTCCACCCCCTATCCTGCCTTTTCCTAGTCATGTGATTAAGACAAGCTATTAACCTCTCTAGCCTCTAGCATCCTGTAAAAAGATACTACTACTACTACCTACCCTATGAGATTTTCATGAGGATTGCAGCATAGTATGGCGTAATATACATGAAGTTTCTCCCAAGACACTAAGTATAAAATTTTATTATTAAAGGTTTATCTACTGCTTCTGGGCCTTTCAGCTAAGATCATGTGTATTAAAGGTCTGTCTAGAGCTTCCTTTAAAGATGAACCAACACTGAAACCTGGGACCCTGTGCTGCAGAACTGGGTGGTGAGGGGACAGTGCAGGAGCCTTGAAACCACATGCTGAATGCAGTGTGTTTTTGCAAAGTACTTTCTTTATTATTATTAAATGTGTTCCTTGTAGGAAAATTAGAAATGTAGACACAAATTTCCCATTGCCACTCCCATCAAAGGCAGGTGCTGCTGCATGGGGACCAGGTTTAGACCTCTCTCTCCTACACATGGCTCTAGGGCATTGGCTTTCTGGGGTCTCTGTGAATTGCTTGCTCCCTCAGAGCCCAGGTGCCACCTGCTGCACCCCTCTAGAGAGAGCCCTTTTCAGTTCACTGGGCAGGGCAGCAGGAGAATCAGCCACCACACTGGGATGGATCTGTGGGCAGATAGAATTGAGGATGAAGGAATCTGGAAGTAATTATGACCTCCTTAACCCTAAGACCTTACTCTTGAAGCTAGAGACTCCAGAGTTCAGAGCTAGAAGACCCAAAAGAGCACCAGGCAGCTGACACTTGCTCAAGGACACACGACAGATTAAAACACATGCTTTCAGGCAGGGAAAGCAAGATGGCAGAGTAGTAGCTGAACAGGGAGTTGATCTCACTCCACAAATCCATCAAGATGGAACAGTTCTCACAGAGCACTACCTTAACATGAGCAGAAGACCTCAGGCACCAGAAAGGACAAGAAAGATCCCATGTAACTGGGTAGGATGAAGGATGAAGGGAAAAGAAGTAGAGAGGAAGCGGGGTGCGACCTGTGCCCCTACGAGGGGGAGCTGAAAGAGTGGTGAGGTTCCCACATCTGGGGAGCTTCCTCACTGACGGGGAGGTCAGTTGGGGCAGGAGGAGAGCATCTGGGGCGGTAAGAGGAGAGTGACATGGCTGGTCTATGGCAGGCAGGATAGAGTGACCTACATAGATGGTCCATGCCACAGCCTTGTGTGATTTAGCCTGGGAAATGTGTCTGCTAGTGTGCACAGGGGCTGGGGGCTGGAACATGGGGATTGGAGAGCAAACTCGGGGAGAGGACTGCTGCTGGATGCAAGGAGACAGCCTCAGGGGGTGGGGAGTGAGGAAATCTGCAACCAAGAATGCTTGTGGAGGTGCCATTGTTGAGCCATGTGCAGAGGTTGAAGCTGCTATTGCAACTTCTCTCCCCACATGCTGGCCCCTGCACCCCAGGCTCCAGGAAGGGCCACCACCAGGGCTGGGCCCTCTCACACCTGCAGCCAAACACTAAGGCAAGGCCCCCAATGGGTATGGCCCTTGAGCACCTGCCACTGGGCAATAGGAAAGGCCCCTGCCGAGGCTGGCTATCTTATGCCAGTGGCCAGGAGCTAGGAAAGGCTCCCACCCAGGGCTGAATCTCTTGTGCCAGTGGTTATGGGCCTCCCCACATACCTCGTCACCAACGGGGCAGGATTTCTCACCAAATTCTTCATGCACCTGTTGCTGCTGGGGTTCCTGTGACCCTCAAGGCCATGCCACCTCCATACCCCATCCTCATTGGACTGGACCCGAGTACTCCAGGGTAGCCTCTGGAGCAGACCCCTGTGGGTGGCCCACATGCAGAGGTGGGGCTAAAACCACAGCTGAGCTGCAGGGGCTATAGAGCTAAGGGAAAAAATGCTGAAATCTCTCCTCACAGCTGTGCAAACCATGAATTTACACACCCATGACCAGCTTAGGAAAAACTCAGCGCCTACAAAACATCTGAACGGACGAGTGCTCCCACAGGCAAGATGGACCTAGACAAAACAAAAAGACAGCCCTCAGAATGGGAGAAAATATTTGCAAATGATGCAACCAACAAGGGATTAATTTCCAAAATATACAAACAGCTCATACAACTCAATATCAAAAAAACAAACAACCCAATCAAAAAATGGGCAGAAGACCTAAACAGACATTTCTCCAAAGAAGATATACAGATAGCCAACAAGCACATGAAAAGATGCTCAACATCACTAATTATTAAAGGTATCACAAGGAGGTGAAAATTCAAAACTACAGGGAGGGATCACCTCACACTGGTCAGAATGGTCATCATCAAAAAAATCTACAAACAATAAACGCTGGAGAGGGTGTGGAGAAAAGGGAATCCTCCTACATTGTTGGTGGGAATGTAAATTGGTACAGCCACTATGGAGAACAGTATGGAGTTTCCTTAAAAAACTAAAAATAGAACTACCATATGACCCAGAAATCCCACTTCTGGGCATATACCTGGAGAAAACCATAATTCCAAAAGATACATGCACCCAGTGTTCATTGCAGCACTATTTACAATAGCCAGGACATGGAAGC
The DNA here is from genome assembly GCF_023699985.2 of Odocoileus virginianus. Taxonomy (NCBI): domain Eukaryota; kingdom Metazoa; phylum Chordata; class Mammalia; order Artiodactyla; family Cervidae; genus Odocoileus; species Odocoileus virginianus. Next base: position 9,368,337 of record NW_027224263.1, on the reverse strand, counting down.
AATCTAGATGTCCATCGACAGATGAAATGGGTAAAGATGTAGTATCATATATATATATATATATAATATCTACATAATGGAATATTACTCAGCCATAAAAAGAACAAAATAGTGCTATTTGCAGAGATGCAGATAGACCTAGAGACTGCCATTCAAAGTAATCCAGAAAGATAAAAACAAATATCATATAATATGACTTATATCTGGAATCTAGAAAAATGGTACTGAAGAAATTATTTGCAAAACAAAAACAGAGACACAGATGTAGAGAACAAACTTACGGATACCCAGGGTGAAAGACGGGTAAGATGAATTGGAAGATTGAAATTGACATATATGTACTTCTAAGCATAAAGTAGATCACTAATAAGAACCTACTGTGTAGCAAAGGGAACATTACTCAGTGTTCCGTGTTGACTAAAGGGGAAGGAAATCTAAAACAGAGGGGCTATATGTATGCCTATAGCTGGTTCACTTTGCTGTACAGCAGAAACTGACACAACATTGTAAAGCAACCATATCCCAACGAAAATTTGTTAGTGTCCGACTCTCTGTGATCCCATGGACTGTATAGTCCATGGAATTCTCCAGGCCAGAATACTGGAATGGGTAGCCTTTCCCTTCTCCAGGGGCTCTTCCCAACCCAGGGATCAAACTCAGGTCTTCTGCATTGCAGGAGGATTCTTTTTTCTTTTTTTCATCTATTTTTATTAGTTGGAGGCTAATCATTTTCCAATACTGTAGTAGTTTTTGCCATACACTGACATGAATCAATCATGGATTTACATGTGTTCCCCATCCTGAACCCCCCTCCCAACCTCCCTCCCCATCCCATCCCTCTGGGTCATCCCAGTGCACCAGCCCCGAGCACTTGTCTCATGCATCCAACCTGGGCTGGCGATCTGTTTCACACTTGATAATATACATGTTTCAATGCTGTTCTCTCAGATCATCCCACCCTCGCCTTCTCCCATAGAGTCCAAAAGTCTGTTCTATACATCTGTGTCTCTTTTTCTGTCTTGCATATAGGGTTATTGTTACCATCTTTCTAAATTCCATATATATGCATTAGTATACTGTATTGGTGTTTATCTTTCTGGCTTACTTCACTCTGTATAATGGGCTCCAGTTTCATCCATCTCAGAACTGATTCAAATGTATTCTTTTTAATGGCTGAGTAATATTCCATTGTGTATATGAACCATAACTTTCTTATCCATTCGTCTGCAGATGGGCATCTAGGTTGCTTTCATGTCTTGGCTATTATAAACAGTGCTGTGATGAACACTGGGGTGCACATGTCTCTTTCAGTTCTGGTTTCCTCAGTGTGTATGCCCAGGAGTGGGATTGCTGGGTCATATGGCATTTCTATTTCCAGTTTTTTAAGGAATCTTCACACTGTTCTCCATAGTGGCTGTACTAGTTTTGCAGGAGGATTCTTTACCAGTTTAGCCACAAAGGAAGCACAAGATTACTGGAGTGGGTAGCCTATCACTTCTCCAGTGGATCTTCCCGACCCAGGAATCGAACTCTGGTCTTTTGCATTGCAGGAGGATTCTTTACTAACTGAGCTATTAGGGAAGTCTTAAGAAGATAAACCAATATTAATATATGTAGGATATGAACAACACAGTTCTTACCACTCCCTCTTCCTTTATTCAGCAAACATTGTGAACATATCTTTGATCTCAAGCAACCCAGACTCTTATGAAAGCAGCCCTCACAATACATTAATTTGGGCTGGATTGGAACAGTATCTTATCCAGTACTGTCATGGTAAAAGTTAGGAAAAATATGAGAAATGAATCTCAACAGATTTGCTATAGAAAAATCAATAAATGTTCTCCAAAACCCTTTTCCCAGAGGTCCAATTTCATTCTTCTGCATGTGGATATCCAATTGCCCAGCATCACTTATTGAAGAAACTGTCTTTTCTCCATTGTATATTTTTGGTGCCCTTGTCATAGATTGGTTGACTTTATATACATGGATTTATTTCTGTGCTCTTTATTCTGTTACATTGGTCTATGTGTCTGCTTTTATGCCAGTACTGTGATGTTTTGATTACTGTAACTTTGTAATATAATTTGAAATTAGGAAGTGTGATGCCTCCAGCTTTGCTCCTTCTCTAAATTGCTCTATTCGGGGTCTTTTGTTATTCCATACAAAAATAATTTCAAATAACTTTGCCTTATTTTAAAATTTATACATCTCAGGGTTAAAATAAAAAGGAAAAGTAAAGGGAAAGGTCACTGACAATTCAGTGGTACCTACCATCAGCATAAAATATATTTTAAAATAAAAAGCATTAATTTGCAATTGTAAATTGCATTGTAATTTACAAGCAACCATATAATTGTACTACTGATGATTTGACAGATTAATACACAGAACTGATTCAAATAGCAGTAGTTTTGTCAATTTGTAGCAAGGATTTTAGATAACTTAAAACTTCATGGGAAAGAAATTCCTCTTGGAGTCAAAAATAATCAGTAATATACTGTTTTGAGTCAAAATAAAATCTGATTGCCATATTAATAGTTTGTATGTTTTCAGAAGTTAATCAACAAATGAAAGCACATGACCACAGAAAGACTTATACACAAGTGTTTATAGCAGCTTTATTTGCAACAACTCAGGACTGAAAACAACTCAGATGTCAATCAATAGATGAAATAAATAAAAATTGTGGTACAGGCAATAAAAAGAGTGAGTTATTAAAACACAAAACAAGCAAAAAACACACACAAAACAATATGAATCTCAAGATAATGTAATTAAAAGAAGCCAGAAAAGAAAGAGTAGACTCTGTAAGATTTCATTAATACAAAACTCCAGAAAATACAAAGTAACATGCTGTGACAAAATGCCAATAAGCAGTTGCTGCTCAGAGAAGGTGGGGGAAGTTTTGGAGGTAGGATAGTGTGGCTTGGAGGGAACAAGAGAGAGGGATTGCAAAGGGACACTAAGAAATTTCTGGGGATATTGGACTTGTTGATTTGTTGCATCTTGATTATGGTAATGGTATTACAGGTGTGAACATATGGCAAAACTATCATTTTGAACACTTTACAAATATTGTAGTTTATTATGTATTAATTATACTTCATTTAAGCCATTAAGAAAAGAACATGTCTTATGTCCTATTTATCTTTGTTTTAAAAAGTAAAAAAGAAAAGAAAATTATGGGCTTTTGTTATTTATGAAACTTCCTGATGTTTTGTGCCTTTATTCTGTGATACTCAATGGTCAACCTCTTTGGGAATATTACAGTTTCCTCCAGAAAGGTAGAAATGAATATTTCACATCCTCTGACATTATTTATATGCTGCTCTGCCAAGTTATCTTTTTAAATCACATTTTCTGAGACTTGTGTCTTCAGCATCCACTCCCTTGCTTTTGTATGCCTGTATGTGCACACACACATATCCTTGTTCAGCCTTCAGCGCACTGGAGAACTCTTGCATTTTTAAGAATTATTTTTTTCTTTCTCTTTCTTGTGTTCTGCTTTCATCTCTGAAACTTCTGAACATCTCTGAAAGCCAACTGATTGAGGTAACACTGAAATTTCCACTTTGAGACAGAAAGCTAAAAATATACAAAAAGTGTCCTCTAAATGGATATTGAGCAGCCAATGATTGTTACTGCAAGTTATGTTACCAGACGCAACTACTTGAACACAAAAGGGACCTTGGGACCCAAAAGGTTAAACAAGTTTGTTTTTTCCGTGGCTCATTACAAAACATTCCCAGTTTTTACACAGAGTTTTTCATTTTCATTTAAGTTTCTATACATGCTGAATTTTCCCTCCTTGGCTTTATATATACATATATTTCTCTGGACCAGGTGGGTAAAAAGAAAACCTTGCAAATGCTTTAGATGAAGAAATACTTATGAAAAATTCCAGGATCCATTTGAATTCATTATATTTCCTGGAGAGAGCCATCAATATTTTTAATAACATTTTTATTGAGATATAATTCACATTGCATAAAATTTAACTTTTCAATGTGTATGATTCAGTGTTTTTTAGTATATTTATAAAATGTGCAAAATCACCACTAATTCCAGAATATTTTAAACACCCCCAAAAGCAACCCTTTACTGTGAAGCAGTCATCTTCATTCCTCTCTTCCCTCTAACTCCTGTTAATCACTAATCTATTTTCTATTTCTATGCATTTGCCTATTCTGACATTGCATATAAATGGAGTTATACAATAAATGGTCTTTTGTGACTGTCTTCTTTGACTTAATTTTCACTTGTAATGTTTTCTAGATGCATCCATGTGAGATCATGTATCAGTATCTAATTCGTTTCATTTTCAATGCATGTATCAGTACTTTTTTCCTTTTCATTGCTGAATAATATATCACATTTTTCTTCAACTAATGGACATTGCTAAATAATAACCTATTGAAAGGATATATCACATTTTGTTTGTCCATCAGTGGATGGACATTTGAGTCATTTCCATTTTTATTGGGAGAAGGAAATGGCAACCCTTCCCTTCAGTAATTTATAAGGATTTCAATTTCTCTATATCCTGAATGCGTGTTGCTGTACCTCTTTTTGATTCTAGCCATCCTAGCGGGTGGATGTAAAGTGGTATTTCATTTTAGTTTTGATTTGCATGTACCTAACCATTAATGATGTTTAGCAGACTACATGGGTTTATTGATCATTTAAAAATCATCTTTGGGGAATTCCTTAGCAGTCCAGTGGTTAAGACTCCATGCATCCAATGCAGGGAGCACAGGTTTGATTCCTGGTCAGGGAAATAAGATCCTACATGTCACACTGCAGCAAATAAATAAATAAAATAAATTTTTTTTATTTTTTATTTTTTTATTTTTTTAATTTTTTTATTAGTTGGAGGCTAATTACTTTACATCATTACAGTAGTTTTTGTCATACATTGAAATGAATTAGCCATGGATTTACATGTATTCCCCATCCCAGTCCCCCCTCCCACCTCCCTCTCCACCCGATCCCTCTGGGTCTTCCCAGTGCACCAGGCCCGAGCACTTGTCTCATGTACCCAACCTGGGCTGGTGATCTGTTTCACCCTAGATAATATACATGTTTCAATGCTGTTCTTTTGAAACATCCCACCCTCGCCTTCTCCCAGAGTCCACAAGTCTGTTATACAGAGCGAAGTAAGCCAGAAAGATAAAGACCATTACAGTATACTAACACATATATATGGACTTTAGAAAGATGATAACGATAACCCTATATGCAAAACAGAAAAAGAGACTCAGATGTATAGAAAATAAAATTTTTTAAGATGAAAATTATCTTTGGGGGAATAGCCATTTAAGTCTTTTGTTTATGTTTTAATTGGATTATTTGTTGTTATTGTTGAGCTGTAAGATGTCTTTTGAAGAAGGAAATAGCAACCTACTCCAGTATTCTTACCTGGGAAATCCCATGGATAGAAGAGCCTGGCAGGCTTCAGTCCATGGAGTCACTAGAGTCAGAGATGACTTAGAGAGTAAACCACCAAGATATCTTTACACATTCTAAACCCTAAACTCTTATGATATATGATTTTCAAATGTTTTCTCCTGCTCTGTGAGCTGTATTTTCACTTTATTGAGTGTTCTTTGAAATAAAATTGTTTAAAATTTTTGTAAATTTCCCTTTATTATCTATTTTTCCTTTGGTTGATTTTGATTTTGGAGACATATCTAAGAAACCATTGCTTAATACATATTCATAAAGATTTACATCTATGTTTTCTTCTAAGAGTTTTAGACTTCAATCTTTATATCAAGGTCTTAAATGCATTTTAGCTTAATTTTTGTGTATGGTGTGGTAAGTGTCTAACTTCATTCTTGTGTGTGGATATCCAGTTGTCTCAGCACTCAGAATTTTCTTTTCCCATTGAAATGTTTTGGTACCCTTGTAGAAATTCAAATGGCCATAAATCTATGGGTTTATTTCTGGACTTTCAATTTTGCTCCATTGATATATATATCTCTCTTTATGTTAGTACTGAACTCTTTTTATCAATATAGTTTTGTAGTAGCCCCTCTCAAGTTTATGGTTTATTTTTAAAATTAAAAAAAAAAACTTTATTTGCCAAAGATGTGTTTCCATCTTCAGATGAAAAACATTTATATAAGTCTTCTTTAGCATACCTACCATATACAAGTTGAATATTTTAAATTTCTTCTCATCCTTTTCTTGCCTACAACAGATTTTGATTGTGATTGATTATATTTTTGTTTATTACTCTGTTTCATTTCAGAAAAATTTAAGGCGGCTTAGATAAGTTGTGATTCCTAAACCACACATATTTGTTTATTTTTCTATTTGTTAATTTGGAAGAAATAAAAGATCTGGAAATTTTCATTTAAATACCAATCAAACTGCTATCTTGCCATTCCTCACCCATCCCCTCATCAAGAACATAAAAGTATGTTTTGGACTTAGCTTCCTAAAGAGACAATAGGCAAGGAGAAAAGCTCTTATACCTGTGAGCTTTCTGAGGTTTACACTAGATAGTGTCTTTAGTCAGTGTCTGTCTTTATTTTTTTTTTATTCTATCCTCGACATCTCTTCATGGTTTTGTCTACTAATTGACCATAACTGCAGGGTCATTCCCTCTTAGTTTCTTCTTCTTCTTTTTTTTAACAATTTTTACTGGACTGTACTTGATTTGCAAAGTTGTGTTAGTGTCCGGTGTGCAGTAAAGTGAATCAATTATACATATACACACTATCATCTTTGCTTCTGAGCCAATATTGACAGAGGCAGGTCATATATCAATAATGCTCCATACTGCAGTTTGTCTCTCACTTCATCTGCATTTTGTAGAGCTTGGAATGTAGTCAGAATTTTAAATTGTGTTCTCATATTCCTACCACAGTTGTTACGGTCACATGCTGGCTCTTGCACTGACCCTCAACGCTCTGCCGCTATCCAAATTCAGAATCTGATATGCAAGGATGATTCCTGACTTCTATGTACTCCCTAGGTTACAGAAGTTTCCTTGTGTGTGCTGTGTGTGCTAAGTCACTTCAGTCGTGTCCGACTCTTTGCGACCCCATGGACTATAGCCCGCCAGGCTCCTCTGTCCATGGGATTCTCCAGGCAAGAGTACTGGAGTGGGTTGCCATTTCCTTCTCCAGGGGATCTTCCTGACCCAGGGATTGAACCTGTGTCTCTTATGTCTCCTGCATTGGCAGGCAGGTTCTTTACCACTAGCACCACCTGGGAAGCCCAAAGTTTCCTTAGAATTATAAATAAGACAATGTCTTCTCCTACAGAGTTCAGAACTCAGTTTCTTCTCAAAGATAAGTAATAACCCTGAATTTCAGTCTGCTTGACCAATGTCTGATATCTTAACTGGCTTTTGGTGGGCCACTTATTTGGGGTAAAAAATGTTCTTGGTCTTTTGCAACACGTGGCCAGTACAGTCAAGAAGGGAGTCATAAATTTGCAGCAGAGCAGACATAACTATAATGACCTAAGCAGCACAGTAGTAAAGAATCTGCTTGCCAATGCAGGAGATGCAAGAGATGCAGGTTCGATCCCTGGGTCGGGAAGATGCCCTGGAGAAGGAAATGACAACCCACTCCAGTATTCTTGCCTGAAAAATTCCTTAAATAGGGGAGCATGATGGGTCCCATTCAATGGGGTCACAGAGTAATATACAACTGAGCATGCACTCATGCAAGACATAACTATTAATTCAGGACAAAAATCTGGTGGGAGAGGTAGATGGCAGTTAACCCAGATACTGAAGTTGGCCCTGGAGAGGTCAGCCAGGTGGTTTTGATATAGTCCTGACTTTTGAGTCTGTCTGTGGAGGAATGTCTAAATATATTGGTTGGTGAACCAGAGAAACATGGACTCACACTTGGGAGACAAGACCTCTTTGGTGTTCCTCACAGTAAAGCACCAGAATTCTACTTTCAGTGAAGCATTATTTGAGAGTTCAGTAACTCATCTCTGTTTCTTAACTGAGTCTAAGACTAGAAATATCTGAAGAACAAAGATATAATTTATAGAATGTGATTTTCTATCTATTTGATTAGTCATTTTTAAATTGGAGTACACTTGCTTTACAATGTTATGTTAGTTTCTGCTGTACAAAAAAGTGAATCAGCTATATGTATACATATATCTCCTCCCTCTTGAGCCTCCCTCCCCTCATCCCACCCCTCTAGGTCATCACAGAGCACCAAGTTGAGCTCCCTGTGCTATATAGCAGCTTCCCACTAGCTATCTGTTTTACACATGATAGTGTATGTATGTCAGTTCCACCCTCCCAATTCATCCCACCCTCACCTTCCCACCCTGTGTTCAGAAACCCACTCTCCATGTCTGCACCTCTATTCATACTTGGAAATAGATTTATCAGTACCATTTTTCTAGATTCCATATATATATTAATATATGATATTTATTTTTCTCTTTCTGACTTACTTCACTCTGTATGACAAACTCTAGGTTCATCACATCTCTAAAATGACCCAATTTCATTCCTTTTTATGGTTTTCTCAAGTCTATGCTCAGTAGTTGAATTGCTGGGACAGCACCCCAATATTCTTTCCTATCTTTAGCTTTTAAAGGAACTTACATAGTACTACTTTATTACATAACTCTCATTAGTGACAATCTATGTATAAGAAATTTGTACACATTTGAGGCTGTGATAGAAAGAAGTGAACATTAGTAAAAGTAGATGTACCTATTGGTTAAGAGTAAGCATTAGCTACTCATTGTTACTCTTTCAACAAACATTTATTCAGCACCTACTATATGCCAGTTGATATAAAGCCCTAAAAATTCAACATTGTAAGAAACAGGCTAAAATGTTGGTCAAAAATGGAGATTTTAAATGAGTTCCTTGGAATTTTATGCTGGGAAGTATGAATTATAAATGAACCTTATAAGAGGTGAAATTTTAAGGATAATAAGAAAAGCAAGGGTTGCAAAATCAAGAAAACCTGAATTTGAAACGTGCCTCCATGCACTACCTAGGCAACGTTGGCAAGTCAGTTAACTCTTCTAAGTTAGGTGCTTTTTCTAAGCGTCAATTTCCTTATGAATCAATTAGAAGTGAAAATAAACTACTTTGGAAAGTTATTGTGAGCATGCAATGAGACAACATGTGTAAGCTTACTAGTACAAACACATGATATGCATCTACCTTATCCTTTCCCTGCGAGGATAGAAGAGGCATCCACACTTTTGTCCTTTTGACATCAGGCATGCTATCCTACCATCTTTAACTATTCTGAGTGAGCAACATCTCTTATTTTGGTAAACTCATTGTAATTGTGTTTTTAGGAATCTCAATTTAGTTCTTCTCTAAGGTTTCTCGCAGTCTAGTGGCAGAAACAGGCAAAAAACTGAATTCCATACAATATGGTAACTGCCGTGAGACATATAAACACAGAGTGCTCTGACAGGACATGGGGTGGCATCTAAACATGACTGGAGAAAAGGAGTTTCAGTGATGGCTCCCTGAAGCAGATGATACAAAGAATAGCCAAGAATTTTCTTCAAAATATGGAGATTCATGAATCCAGAATTCCTTTCATCTTAAACAGAAGGTTGGTCACTAATTGTCTTGGACAGAACCCTAACATTCTTTTGTAACAATGCCATTTGTGTAATAACTCCTCCAACATACTTAATCAACAGAAGGTCTTGTGACTTTCTTGGTGGTCCAATGGCTAAGACTCTGTGCTCTCAATGCAAGGGGCCTAGGTTTGATCCCTGGTCAGGGAACTAGATCCCACACATCACAACTAAAAAATATCTCCCATGCCACAACTAAAGATCCTGCTTGCTGCAACTAAGAGCCAGTTCAGCCAAAATAAATAAATATTTTAAAGAGAGAGAGAGAGAGAGGTTTCATTAGATTCATTATGGAGAACAAGTATCTCCATCACAGCCTCAAAAACAGTGATTTATGTTTATAATTTTAGAGGCACTGTGATATAGTTTGGTAGTTCTTAGTCTTTGCTGCATGGTAGAATATTGTGGCAGTGAGTGCTCAAAAAATACAGATTTCTTAAAACTACAGTGAGGTATCACCTCACACCAGTCAGAATGGCCATCATTAAAAAGTCTACAAATAACAAATGCTGGAGAGGGTGTGAAGAAAAGGGAACCCTCCTACACTGTTGGTGGGAATGTAAGTTGGTGCAGCCACTATGGAAAACAGTATGAGGTTCCTCAGAAAACTAAAAATAGAATTACCATATGATCCAGCAATCCCACTCCTGAGCATATATCCAAAACAAGATGAAAGATCTAATTCAATGTTCACAGCAACACTATTCACAATAACCAAGGCAGGGAAAGAGTCTTAAAGTCTATCAGCAGATGAATGGGTAAAGAGAATGTGGTACATATATACAGTAGAATATTACTCAGCCATAAAAAAGAATGAAATAATGCCATTTGCAGCAACATGGATGGACCTAGAGATTATCATACTAAGTGAAGTAAGTCAGAAAGAGAAAGACAAATACCATATGATATCACTTATATGTGGAATCTAAAATATGTGGAATCTAAAATATGACACAAATGAACCTATCTACAAAACAGAAACAGACTCATAGACACAGAGAACAGACTTGTTGCCAGCAGGAATGTGGGAGGAGCAGGGAAAGGATGTACTGGGAGTTTAGGGTTGGTAGATGCAAACAATTACATCATAAATGGATGGACAACAAGGTCCTACTGTATAGCACAGAGAAATACATTCAATGTCCTGAGATAAACCTTAATGGAAAAGAATATAAAAAGTGTCTATATATATGTATATCAGAGTCACTTTGCTGTACAGCAGAAACTGACACAACAGTGTAATTCAACCACATGTCAATTACAAAAACTATTTTAATACAGCTTTCTTATTCTCCCTCCAGATAATTTGAATCAGTGTCTTTGGGAATTAGGCCCAGACATCATTTTTAAGAGCTCCCCAAGAAAGATGACATGACTCACTCAAGTCACAGAGTAAGTTCATTATTGAGCCATGAAGATAACAACAACAAGCAATTCAAATGTACAGTGAGTGTTAAAAATAAGTGATATAGGAGGATAAACAGCTTTGGCTGAGCATGTGTTCTCTTCATGGCTCAATAATGAACTTACTCTGTGACTTGAATGAGTCATGTCATCTTTCTTGTCCTTAATTTCCTTGTCTGCAAGATGAGATGATTTCTGAGGTCTAACATCCTCATACCATGGCTCTCTTACTTTACTTCGGGACAATATTTCTTCTGTTCATCTACCAAAGAACAAACTTTGGTATTTTGATTGCCATACTATTTACTTTATTCAAGCACATGGTGATTCTCAAACTGATTTATACTGTGGAAGAACATTAACATTCTCAAGGAAAAGATTTGGCCAGAGGAAAATTTTCAAAGACTTATGTAATGAAATAAAATAAAATAACACTTGAGAGAACATTTTTTCATGTAATGAGAGAATCCAGACTGTGAAATATTAGAAGGGGGTAACTCTCTACAGGGCAGCACGATGATAGATGGCATAAGAGAACAGCCAGATTCACTATCTATTTAGAACATAGCCTAAAGTAAAACTGAACTTCTCAGGTGCTAAACATATTTTATGTTTATATTTCTGGAAAAGTGTACTGATTGATCCTGAGAGGACTTGATGGTTAGAATCAATTTCAGGTTCTCTTCTCACAAAAATACACCTAAAATACAAGCATATAGAAAGCATTGCATGCAGGTCAATATATCTATAATTTTGTAAAATAGAATTATTTTAAGGATAGACACTCAATGATCTATAAGGTGCTGCCAGTATTAGGGATATCATCACTTGTGTTAAAAATTTTGAAAAAAAAGTTGAATGCCTCGAAAGAGCTGTATTATCTCTAATGTATTCCCCAGGAAAGAACATGGTGGATGAATCAGAATGCTTGTCAGTTGTCCAGTGCTTGAGGTCAACAGTCAATGCTGTTTGCTCCACTACATCTGATGATGCAAGAGGAAATCATTGATGGGGAATACTGCATGATTGGAAAGAAAGCAAAACTGTTCGACCTCCTAATGTGCTTTGGTCACCTCATTCAAGGTTATTCAAACTGGAAATAGTAGAAAAATATAACAATAAAGGAATTGAAATCCAAGGTAAGTGAGGAGATAGGGTGTACCTGACTTCTTGAAGGGAACTCAAATTTCCAGGCCCAGATAAATTGGTTCTCAGTCTGAGAGAATAGCTTATGAACTATGAAAGACAGGTTTAGATGCTTAAGATCATAGGGAAGTTTAAAGGACTGAGAAATAGCGAAAACATCTTCTCATTACCTCCCACCAAGCAAAAAACAGTCAAAGCTATATACACTTAGGACAAGGTTACCCAGTGAAATAAGGATGGACTTTAGGATGACATGTACATGGCTTCAAATCTCAGCTATACCACTGAGACTTAGAGGAAATTACTTTCCTTTCTGAGCCTCGGCTTTCTCAATTATAAAATAAAAATAAAATCTCAGTCTTGTGGTTTTGCTGTAAAGATAGAAGATAATACATGAAAATGCCCAACAGAAAGCTTGGTACATCACGGGCATTCAACAAATAACACTTCCTCGATTATTAAAACAGTCTGTGCCTCAGGCCTGATAGTTTTTGTACACATTATTGTGTTTCTGGGAGGCCTGAAGAAAAATTTATTGAGATGATACTTTGTAAAATCACCAACCTGGATAAACCCTGTGACTGAGTTGAATAATTATCTTCTGAAGTTCCTTGGTAATATGGAGTAAGATTTTTCACTTCCTAAAGACAGACATTTTGTAAGAGGTGTTTTTTTTAAAGTAGTGCTAAACTATTTAATGATTTGGATTCTCTCTGTAGCTAGAAAAACACCCAGGGTGCTTTGTTTAAAAGCAAACAAGGGTTAGTTTTGTTTCATCTTCTAGATGACTACCTGACCTTTTTGGCAACCTTTTTTGGTGTTGGACAAGAAGCAGTACACCTATGTGTCCTCTATCCCATGGGATGGTGCCCATTAGTGATGATGTATGTGTGTATTTTGGAAGGTGAATTGGGAAGAAACATAAAATAAAGATGTAAAATACTGCTTGCAATAAGCTCCCTTTGAAGTTGTAAGGCATAAAGTCTGGATGACATAGTACAAGAAGTGTGTTCACAGCATAAAAATAGATGTGATTGGAAACATGCTGTATTTTTTCTAGTTTCCTCTGAAGTTTAGCTCTAGAATTTTGGGTCCAGTGCTGGAAATTTCCTTGCTTCTGAAATGTAGGTACTTTTTTATTGTACAAAATAGGCATTCCATATAAATGTGCATTTGATATATATATGAATGAATGAAGAATGTATTTTCTAATCTGGCACAAAAATGTGTAGTGTACACAGTTGTGCTGCCTCAATTGGAAGCACTATTTAATGACCAAAGCTAGTGAACTGTCAACATACCTTGAAATAAGGATATTGACAGTGTAGATAGAGTGAAAGTGAAGTTGCTCAGTCATGTCCGACTCTTTGCGACCCCATGGACTGTAGCCTACCAGGCTCCTCCGTCCATGGGATTTTCCAGGCAAGAATACTGGAGTGGGCTGCCATTTCCTTCTCCAGGAGATCTTCCCGACCCAGGGATGTAAACTGTGTGTCCTGTGTCTCACAGGCTACAGTTCACGGGGTTGCAAAGAGTCGGACATGGCTGAGCAACTTCACTTTCACTTTACACTGTCAATATCCTTATTTCAAGGTATGTTGACAGTTTACTAGCTTTGGTCATTAAATAGTGCTTCCAATTGAGGCAGCACAATTGTGTGACAATGCAGATAAGTTGCCCCTAAATGAAGGTAAGCAAAACAAACTTCGAAATATATCTTTTCTCTTAAATATTTATTTACTTACTTACTTTATTTATTTTGGCCGTGGTGGGTCTTCATCGCTACGTCCAGGCTTTTTCTAGTTGTGGCCAGCAAGGCCTACTCTACTTTCCATTGTGATGTGTGGGCTTCTCACTGCAATGGCTTTTCTTATTGTGGAGCACAGGCCCTAGGTGCATGGGCTTAGTGGTTGCAGCTCACAGGCTCTAGAGCGCTGGCTCAATAGTTGTGGGGCATGGGCTTCAGTGGTTGCCACACATGGGCTCAGTAGTTGCAGCTCACAGGTTCTAGAGCACTGGCTCAATAGTTGTGGGGCATGGGCTTAGTTGCTCCACGGCATGTGGGATACTCCTGGACAATGGGGATCAAATCTGTGTTCCTTGCATTGCAAGCTGGGTTCCCAACAACTGGATCACCAGGGAAGCCCTGAAATATTTCTTAGAATACACTCAAATTCAAGTCATGAGGATCTGGCATTCATGTCTTGAAAAAGACAAACTATTTCTGCTTGCCAATAACTGGTTTTGTAGAAACTCAGTTAATATCTCTGAAGTGACACTAGTGGTAAAGAACCCGCCTGCCAATGCAGGAGACATAAGAGACACAGGTTCGATCCCTGGGTCAGGAAGATCCCCTGGAGGAGGGCATGGCAACCCACTCCAGTATTCTTGCCTGGAGAATCCCATGGACAGAGGGCCTGGCTACAGTCCATAGGGTCACACAGAGTCAGACACGACTGAAGCAACTTAGCATGGGTGCATGCAGGTTCCTTATCTATAAAATCAAAAGAGACCACTATCTCATCCTTAAATTCTCTTCTAGCACTCTTTAGAATTCTATATATAAAATTAAACTTATGTAATTTATGTTTTTATACATGTATATATATATATAAAACTCCCCCAAAGCAATAAAGATGTCAGCTGACTTTTCTTAGAAAATATATTTATATATATGTTGACCAGAGTTAAAGGTTCTAATGGTCTGAATGACTACAAACAATGCTGCTTCTATAAAAGTATTCTATTTGCTGAATAAATATTGATATAAATTGGAAAATGGTTTGGGGTCTCTTTTGTGTTGTCTTTCAGCAATACTGGAATCACAATAACAATGGTATCTTAATAAAACATTAGACATATTCACTAGTTATATAATGTCTAAAAGACAAAATGTCAAGAATAAGGAATCATATACTTCCTAAACATGAAAGTAAATTCAAGAAATATGTTTCAAATTCTCCATTTTGCAAAAGAGGAGGCTGAGATTGGGAATACTTCAGTATTATACCTGAGACGTATGTGAAAATGCTTCTTAACTACAGAAATTTTGAAAGAAAACATCATACACGTAATGGGTACAGTTTTCATTCAAGGAAACATGTCATATATTATCATATAGGGATTATAAATCCTTCAAAGATCTGTACATTTTATTTATGTATTTTTTAAAAAAACTTTGTAACTCTTATTTGCTTATTTTTGGCTGCACTGGGTCTTCGTTGTTGTGCGCAGGTTTTTTCTAATTGCAGCAAGCGGAGGCTTCTCATTGCCATAGCTTCTCCGGTTGCGGAGCACAGGCGCTAGGTGCCCGGGCTTCAGTAGTTGCGGTGTGTGGCTCTAGGGCACATGCGCTTCAGTAGTTGCAGCACACAGGCTCAGTAGTTATGGCTCCTAGGCCCCAGAGTGTGGGCTCAGTAGTTGTGGCCCACGGGCTTAGTTGCTCTGAGGCATGTGGAATCTTCCTGGACCAGGGATCAAACCCGTGTCTCCTGCATTGGCAGGCTGATTCCTATCCATTGCGCCACTAGGGAATACCCTGTACATTTTCATTTAATATGCAAAGGGAATTAACCATATTTACATTCCAAAAATATTTCTTATTTTAATATTCTAATGTATTTATTATTAATATGTACAATGATTCCACTGTGCATGAATTGGTAATTGTTACAAAAATTCAAGCTCACAGCTTATCAAAGTCTTATTTCTTCCTGTGACGGGAGCAGTGGTAGGCTATGGTACAAAAGTTTCAAATTCTTAACTCTATCTAAAAATATGCAATCAGAAATATAATGTTTTATTTAGTTTTTTGGGTGCTCTGAAAATGTGTGAGCATAGTATCACCTATAAAATAGTTCTGAAGACATGATTTATATGGATAATTTTATTTATACCTTTATCTTTCACTATCAACCATTTTGTATTTTTCCCCATTAACAAGCCAACAATAAAAACTGATATTTTGAAAATGTGTTGCCTCTCTTATTTACATTATTTTTTTTTAATTAAAGTGTCTCTTTTTATTGACACATGCATTCATCTTTCATGTTAACCAATAACACAACTCGTCCCATTAAGATGGTTCACAGAGAGAAGACTTTTCCCCTGAAATATACCTATGAAGTATTCAGCCCTCTCTTATTTTTCTTTTAAAATCATATCAAAAATAGTCTTTTGGGAGAAGCCAATTAGCTCAGGTACAGAGAATGAGCACCTCATTAAAATGTTCCTGGTAATAAGCATGCTGAAATGCCTCAAGTATAAGTAGATGGTACAGATGGGTAATTTGAATATGCATACACTGCTGCCTTTATGTTGCTCTGCCCTACTTAAACTACCATTCATTTGAGTTAATGCCATAGCATACCTATCCTTCTCTACATTGCATCCAGAGTTCAGACTGATAATTATTCCTTTGTGCTGTGTCATGGATGAAAGATTCAAGAGGGATTTTTTTTTTCCCCAGTGCTAGTCTGAATAACATGCAACTGAAGCTCCTCACTCACCATTACACCTAGCGAGTGTGGGTGTTCTTGCTTAGATAATCTCACTAACACTGCCACGGAATCTCTTTTTAGCCCATAAAACATCTGGCCTGCCTGTGCATTACCATGGTTCCAAACTCACAAATAAACCTGATGCATTCTCTGCATGCCAGATCATGTCAGATTTCAGTAAATTATCATCTTGTGACATGTAGTCATTTCAGGCTACCCAACAGCAATTAAATTCCAAACAAACTAGTGCACAAAAGGAAATTAGCTTAACTCTTGCAACATGCTGAATTCCTCAGAGTAGTATTTACAAATAGGTACAAGGTGATGACATGAGTGTACAATAATGTGAAGTTTAATATGCGTTTAAGTCAGTTTGCTCATGTAGTTCATTCCATGCTTTTCTTAATAAGAAATAGAAAAAATTGAGGGAGCACATTACTTATTTAAGAAATTATGGGATACTTTTGATTGTTTTTCTTCTTCTCATAACACAAAGAGAAAATCATCTTAGCTCTCTTAATATTTGTTCTTCCTTGCAGTCTCTAGAATTCTGACTGTGAACCAAAATGGTGAAATAATTTGCATGCACATTTTTGTCATACACAGTCTCACATTTTATTAAATTAGTGTAAGTGTGGTGTTTGGGTTGCAGTGTTTGTCTCTCTGGAAAATTTATTTCTTTTCCTCTAGTTTCCTTCCTTCTTTGATACTTTTCCTAATGCTAATATACATCTATATTTAGACCTCAGGTTTTCATCCAAGGTTGAACAGATGTTAGTTAAAATTTTTATTATTTTAATTCTTGTGAGGAGCAGTGGGGCAGGAAGTGGAGGGGAAGGCTTAGAAAAAATTGAAAAATAGAAAGCAAGAAGATTCAATTGCTGACAAGTGCTTATTGAACACCATGTCTTGCATCAGTGTGATACTGATCCACAAATGTAATTATGACTGTTAGTACGGCAGGCAGGAGAGAAGAGTCCAGGAATTCAGGTAGCAAAAGAAGCAAGATCGATGGTCACAGAAGAAAGAGACTACTTAAACCTAGGAACACATAAAGATAATTTTTCAGAGATTTAATTTCAAAACAATTTAACCATGTTCATCAAATGCTTTAATACAAATATTTTATATACTCTTGGAAGATATCTGAGGTCCAGGAGTTTGTCTTTCCAAATAAAAGCAAATGGATTGCAGGTCAAAAGATCATCTATATTTAATAAGTTGTTGGAAACTTAAGATTCATTTCCCCAGAAAAGTACAGTTATAAGTAGTTAAGTTCTCACAGCAACTGCTGAAGGTTGGACTCACTGGGAAATGGACTTTGGGACAAAAATGTGCTTCTAGAAGCTTATTGAGCAATAGGATGAGCATCTATGGGGGAAGAGCAAGGAAAGCAGGACTGGGCAGATGGAGAGGTTGAATTGTGTACAGTCACAATGATGACCTCAGCCCATCCCACGGGGAGCTCTGGAGCTGGAATGGCTTTCCAGAATCATCTCAAATTAAGACAAGGGGACAGGGGTTTTATATTTGCATACTGACCAGTCATGAGACACAAAACAACCTTGGGGAAAGGGAGTAATTTGAGTGAAATAATCTTTGTTCAAGGCCAAATGCCAAAGAGGGACTCCACTGGAAGCCATCAGTTGGCCAACACTGCTGGAAGCTGGGGAAATGGGTGTTTTAGTCCTGAAATGGCAAAAGAGATGAACTGGGTTGCTGACTACAACATCCACTATACTAACCCATGACAGCCTGTTTCATCCTTAACGCACTTGAGTTATCAGCCCAGTGATATCACCCTTGATACAGGTGGATTGTGTAATAAACGTAGGAGCTAGCACTAAGCAAAATGTCAAAGAGGACAAAGGCTGTCATTGTCACCCTTCCACTTCCTTCTACCTACCCCTTCTTCATTGTCACCTGGTGACTTATTCCTCAGACTGTAGGTTTCACATGTTGTCCTCAACTACCTCTCTCCCATCCCTACCCACATTGCAGCATTCCACCTTTGTTTTTTCCTCCCACGAAGTTATTTATTTTTTATTGGAGTATAGTTGCTTTACAATATTGTGTCAGTTTCTGTCATACAGCAAAGTCATTCAGCATTTTCACTTTTTTTTTTGGCAGTGGCTTGTGGGATCTTAATTTCCCAACCAGGGATTGAACCTGGGTCCACAGCACTGGCAGGGAAAGCTCGGAGTTCTAACCACTGGACCACCAGAGAACTTTCAGCATTTTCATTTTAAAGAGAAGCTGTGGAAAATTTGAATGAATTCCCAACTGGAGGGTTTCAGGTAGTATAACTAAGTGAAATGAAGTTAATGGATTTAGGAGTAAGATGTTATCTGCTGTAGAGCTATCTCTCCTAAACTGACCAACAATAGAGAAGTACATGTCGATATCTTCTAAGAAGACCACTTAAATTGCCATAGAAATACGGCTGATCTTTCTCTCAAATCCTTAAGAAAAGAGAATCCTTTTGCTGATAGACTTGTGGTTAAGAATCACTATAGATACTGATAGTATTTTATCCTTCACCAGAATCATCTTGATTTTTATTCAAAGCTGTATGTTTTCAGTTACGAAAATATATTGCAGCAAGTTCAATATCAAACTGCACTACACTACAGCCCATGGGGTCCCACAGAGTCAGACATGACTGAGTGACTTCACTTTCACTTTCACACTAGTGTTAGTAATTCATCAACAAGAAGTTAGATGAAAATTTTCTTGCAGACTTAATTTAAAATGTTGTTGAGGAAATTAACCTTTCTTCTTCCTTCTTTAATTTTCCAACATGTAAAAATACAAGAGATTAATTTTCAGGGTTTCATATGTGCCTTTTTGTTAATAAATTTCAGTGAGATTACAAGAATTATAAAATCAACCAAAAATAGCATTCCAGTGACTTTTAACTAATATTTGCCCACAGGGTCCTTTAGACTGGCATCTTTTTGTACCATTGTGCATCTTTTTGGTTTAAAAATCAATGCACAACTTTATGTATTTCAGGATATGGCAAGAATAGCAAAATCTCATAGTAAAATTCATTCATTGTTTCATCTAATACATATTTATTAAGTGTTTATCTAGTCTTTGAATACTTGTCATTATTAGGACAACATTATTCTAGATGTAGTTACAAAAAGCAATAAGCTGGGTGGCTGGGCTTACTAGATAAAGATAATAGCACTTAGAAAAAACTTAGAATAAACAAATATTTAATAAAAACTGAGGCAATTCTCTAGGTAAACTATATACAGGCTTTTCTGGAATAGAAATAACTAATTTCAAAGGTCTTCTATGAGTATGGTCAATATAGCTCACTTTTCTCTAGCCATAAATGCTGAGACTAAAAACATAAATCTGCTTCGCTGTCACCTTCTTTTCTTTTGATTTGTAAACACTGAGTGCTTTTATGCAGGATAATTTTATTTACCAGTCACTATAGGAAAGGTGCCCAAGCTCTGTCAGATTTTTAAGGACCCCCAAAATCTGTTTGTGACATTAAAAACTCTTGGCACCCAATTAGGAAGGAAAAAATGTACATCAAGATCATCAAATGCTTAATTAAATGTTCACAAAATGTAGCATTAAGTCAACTTCATTAATTGTTAAATTTAGTACTCATAAAATTTTAATTGCATTTGAAAAAAATTTATGGATTAGATCTTCTCATTTAAAATGGGGGGATCTCCAGGTATGTATAATGATTGCACAGAAATCACTGTCAATCACAAATCAATGAGTTATTTGCACACAAATAATTTCAAAGCAAAATTACTTTAAAATTCCTTTAAAATTTAGAGTGTTTGAGCCCCATAAATGGTATTAGAATGATTATGCATATGGGGTTGACCAAAAAGTTGGGAGCTTCCCAGGTGGCGCTAATGGTAAAGAATCTGCCTGCCAATGCAGGAGACATAAGAGACACAGGGTTCGATCCCTGGGTAGGGAAGATCCCCTGGAGGAGGGCATGGCAACCCACTTCAGTATTCTTGCCTGGAGAATCCCATGGATGGAGGAGCCTGGTGGGCTATGGTCCATAGGGTTGCAAAGAGTCGGACATGATTGAAGCGACTTAGCACCCACAGCAAAAGGTTCATTTGAGTCTTTCTGTAAGATGTTATGGAAAATCCCCAATGAACCTTTTGGCCATCCCAGTACACGTGCAAGCCTCTGTTCTAGATACCTTGCATAGGTTGTCTAAATTGATTGTAGCTACTTCAGTTCAATTCAATGAAACTTTTTGAACACCTGGTAGGACTGCTGAACAAGGTCTCAAAGTGTATACATTGACCTACATTGATCTTTGTAATTTCTTTTCTATTCAACAATAGTGTATTATCTACACTATGTCTGGCACTGTGCTAGTTACTTTGGAAACAGAAATAGATGGTTATGTACCCTACTCTCAAGGAGCTCAAAGGCCAATAGGAAATTCAGACAAATAAGTAAAAAATGTATGTGAGAATGTGATAAGTGCTACTGTATAGACAAGCATGGTTGGTCTATAACAATATCTTCTTCTGGATTTAGAGGAATAAAATCGGTTTTATGGAGGAAGATACTTCTAAAATCAAAATTAGTAGGGTAAATTGAAGGAAGTCAAGGAAAAGGGGTAGAAAAGAGCTTGCAAGTTCCAGGAAGAAGGAGGAAGAGCATATGCCAGTCATAGGGCAAGAGAGAAAATGGCACATGGAGATAATTAAATTATCAGTAATAAGATGTGCTTCTGTATCCTCTGAATAAGTCCAAGGAGTACTGACCTTGTGGCCAAAAGCAGACAGAAATTCCTGACAACCCATCAAAAGATTTTTGCATCAAAAACTGCCTTTGATCCAGCAAAATCAAGCCTATTAAAAGAAAAGCTGTCAAAATGTGCATTAGACAAACCGATTTCTATATCAAGAAGCTAACATCCCCACCCATATCTCCAAATTTATGCCTTCTCAAAATGTCAACTGTTGTGTAAATATGACCTTTGAAAGAAGCAATTTGACTAATGATTTCAAATCATTCAGTGAAACCATGATACAGCTGCAGCATCAGAAAGAAAGTGAATGGCCCATGCAAAGCCACTAATATAAGCCATTAGCCATATTGTGCCTTCAGGAGAATTAGATGACCTTCCAAAGGCAATCCAAGTGTTTCAATGTTCTAGGGACCCATCATGTAAAGTGTAACTGACAAACAGCTTGTCTAAGGCAACTGGGGCCCACAAACTTAAAAAAAAATACGTATTTACGTGGTGATATCTAACAAACCAAGTTATCTGAACTACACTTTCAGGTTTTAAAGAAGCAATTTGGAAAAAACGTGATTAATAAAAGACTTCTGGGAGACATTTCTCCATGAATCTACTGAATTTCTATATGTTTTGTGAACAGATGAACTGATTGTCTTTGTTCTAAACTATCCTTTCAGAGATGTTTAAGATAGATTGGCTCCCTCCAGAGCCAAGGGTGGGTTTGTTTACTGTCCAGTATCACAAGAGACATGGATTCAATCCCTGGCTTGGGAAGATCTTCTGGAGGAGGAAAAGGCAACCCACTCCAGTATTCTTGCTTGGAGAATTCCATGGACGGAGGAGTCTGGCGGGCTACAGTCCATGGGGTAGCAACTGAGTGATTGAGCACACATCACAAGGACACATCACGTCCTCCTCTAGAGCAAGTTGAGACAGTCGATTACAGATAATCTAGAGCTCCCTAAGGGCTTCCCTGGTGGCTCAGTTGTAAAGAATCCGCCTGCCAGTGGAGGAGATGTGAGTTCGATCCCTGGGTCAGGAAGATCCCCTGGAGAAGGAAATGGCAACCCCATCCAGTACACTTGGCTGGAAAATTCCATGGGACAGGAGCCTGGTGGGCTTCAGTCCATGGGATCAAAAAAGAGCTGGACAGGACTTAGCGACTAAATGAAAACAACAAGGGCTTCCTAAGTGTGGAGTTCCTCAGGTGTGATGTCAATCCAGGGTGTGGGCCACCCTGGTATTCCTGTGTTTAGTGGGGGGAGGTCCAAGGGAACTGAGGTAAACATAATGAGTAATAAACTCCAGGAGCCTCATGTTTTCTGACAGAGTGAATGGATTATAGCAGGCTAACTTGCTAGATTGAAAGTAGGGTAAAATCTCAGACTCTTCATCATTCTTCACAATAACGTTTTCATCTTCCACATATTTGGTGACAAATCCATACTGAGAAGTTTTATATATTTACATACTGATTTATTCAAACATTTTGTTCAATTTATATAAATAGGTTAAATCTTTGCCTGAGCTGAGTTTTATGACATCCCAATTTGCAAATGATCCTTATCTGATAAGATTATTCATTATAATTAGACAAATTTATTCCTTCAGTCCATGGGGTTGCAAAACAGTTGGACACAAATTAGTGATTAAACAACAAAATATTCCTGCCTAGAGATAATTCATAATGAATAGAAATATTATGAATTACTAGCAATATCAAATTGTAATATGAGAAAGGGTACTTGCTTTTTCCTGCCCTAGAAGGATTCTTAGGGTTAGATATCAGAATGATACATAAAATACTTCTTGAAACTTAACTTCTACTCTTAAATGAGGTTGTAGCATGACAGTAATTAACTTCTGAAATCTTATGGGATCTCATTCCTGTGACAACTGATGAGCTTCTGCAAAAAAAAAAAAATTATTCCAGGTTATTTGCAATTTGATCCCAAGTTTCCGGTCAATATAGTCAGTCAACTTATTTTCAAAAATTGACTTTAATACCTTAAATCTGGGCTTCCCTGGTAGCTCAGGTGGTAAAGAATCTGCCTGCAATGCAGGAAGATCCCCTGGAGAAGGTATAGGCTACCCACTCCAGTATTCTTGGACTTCCCTGGTGGTTCAGACAGTAAAGAATCTGCCTGCAATGCAGGAGACCTGGGTTTGATCCTGGGTTGGGAAGATCCCCTGGAGGAGGGCATGGCAATCCACTCCAGTATTCTTGCCTGGAGAATCCCCATGAACAGAGGAGCCTGGTGGGCTACAGTCCATGGGGTTGCAAAAGTCAGACACGACTGAGTGACTAAGCACACACACACACCTAGTTTGTGTCACAGAGTGGCTGCACATTTAAACTGCCACATTGTAAGCATCATTATATTAAGACTGATGAACAGTCATACAAGAGCAACCAATATCTTATAGTAAAATAAAATCTTAACAAAGGGTGTAAAATAAATGTTTTAAAGGCTACTGGCCCTAAAGATAGTAAAAACCCCCATAACTTTGATTCTGACCTTCTTTCAAAGATTTAAATTTCAATCTAATTTTGAAAATAACACAAAGTGGACTAAGCACATATAGATATTAAAAATACCCAAAGCCAGTGAGTATTTATTATTTCATATCTAAAAAGGTACTGATGTAAAGAATTTCAATCCAGTCACTTTATGACAAAACTAGAAATGTTTAACTTCTAATATTTTACTCTAACTATGCCTACCTTCCTGTCTCATATAGTAAATAGCTTTGTTTTAGTTACTTTGAAAAAGTCTTTATAGATTAAAGTTGAAATTATTTTTAATAACTTCAACTGAGAACTCAATCATGGTACTTTGAATTGAGACAAAATTTCTCATCTCATCTTGGTTTGAAAAAACAAAATTTTTGTGATCCCTTGGAAAATAATTACTATTTTGACACAAGTAGCCTGATTTAAAATTGGCCCAAGGGTGTGACAAACTTTGAGGTCAGGTAAACTCATCATTCCTAAGCAAATGATCCAATGTTCACATAGCATACAAAATATACAACTTCAAGGCAAATAAGCATATGCTAAGCTTCTTACAAATAAGTATATTGCAGCAGTAGCAATTAAAAAATACAATGCAAGTGGCTGAAGTTCATGAAGAAATACATTTTATTTGCAATATAAAAATGTATTTTCAATTCATTCAACAAGACTTTATTGGGCATCTGCTGTGTGTCAGTTGAGCTTTTTCAAATCCTAAAAGATGATGCTGTGAAAGTGCTGCACTCAATATGCCAGCAAATTTGGAAAACTCAGCAGTGGCCACAGGACTGGAAAAGGTCAGTTTTCAACTTCCAATCCCAAAGAAAGGCAATGCCAAAAAATGCTCAAACTACCACACAATTGCACTCATCTCACACGCTAGTAAAGTAATGCTCAAAATTCTCCAAGCCAGGCTTCAACAGTACATGAACCATGAAATTCCAGATGTTCAAGCTGGTTTTAGAAAAGGCAGAGAAACCAGAGATCAAATTGCCAGCATCTGTTGGATTATCGAAAAAGCAAGAGAGTTCCAGAAAAACATCTGCTTCTGCTTTATTGACTATGCCAAAGCCTTTGACTGTGTGGATCACCACAAACTGTGGAAAATTCTTAGAGATGGGAACACCAGACCACCTGACTTGCCTCTTGAGAAATCTGTATGCAGGTCAGGAAGTGACAGTTAGAACTGGACATGGAATAACAGACTGGGTCCAAATTGGGAGAGGAGTACATCAAGGCTGTATAATGTTACCCTGCTTATTTAACTTATAGCAGAGTACATCATGAGAAATGCTGGATTGGATGAAGCACAAGCTGGAATCAAGATTGCTGGGAGAAATATCAATAACCTCAGATATGCAGATGACACCACCCTTATGGCAGAAAGCAAAGAACTAAAGAGCCTCTTGATGAAAGTGAAAGAGGAGAGTGAAAAAGTTGGCTTAAAACTCAACATTCAGAAAACTAAGATCATGGCATCTGGTTCCATCACTTCATGGCAAATAGATGGGGAAACAGTGGAAACAGTGACAGACTTTATTTTTTGGGCTCCAAAATCACTGCAGATGGTGATTGCAGCCATGAAATTAAAAGACACTTACTCCTTGGAAGGAAAGTTATGACCAACCTAGACAGCATATTAAAAAGCAGAGACATTACTTTGCCAACAAAGGCCCATCTAGTCAAGGCTATGGTTTTTCCAGTAGTCATGTATGGATGTGAAAGTTGGACTATAAAGAAAGCTGAGTGCTGAAGAACTGATGCTTTTGAACTGTGGTGTTTGAGAAGACTCTTGAGAGTCCCTTGGAGCTGCAAGGAGATCCAATCAGTCCATCCTAAAGGAAATCAGTCCTGAATATTCATTGGAAGGACTATTGAAGCTGAAACTCCAATATTTTGGCGCCTGATGGGAAGAGCTGACTCACTGGAAAACACCCTGATGCTGTGAAAGATTGAAGGCGGGAGGAGAAGGGGCCGACAGAGGATAAGATGGTTAGATGGCATCACCGGCTCAATGGGCATGGGTTTGAGTAAGCTCCGGGAGTTGGTGATGGACAGGGAGGCCTGGCGTGCTGCAGTCCATGGGGTTGCAAAAAGTCAGACACAACTGAGTGACTAAGCTGAGCTGAACTGTGTGTCTGAAACTATACAAAACATTGGAAATGCAGATACTCTCCTGTCCTCAAGGAGTTTGTAGAGATGAGGATAATGACAGAGAGAGGTATGATAAAACATGCTGTGAAAGCATGAAGTAGGGACAGCTGACTCAGCTTGGGGTCATCAAATGAACACTTTCCATGACTGAGTCTTTAAGGATGAGTTGTACTTGCCCCAGAGATAAGAATGTACTAGGATGTGTAAAAGTATATCTGTGCAAGAAAGAAGTTGAACCTACTTCCACTTGATTGTCTAACTTACCTAGGAAAAGCAGGGTGAGCATATGTGTGGAGTAGGAGGCAGCATGTTGTCTGGTGAGTTCCTCTGAAGAAGTCTTCATCCTCACCAAACGAAATTGTGTTTCACTCTGAAGACCACAATTGAAAAATTTTTTTCTTTTTATTATAACCCTTTTAACACTATTTACTTTTTAATTTTTATTTAGTTATTTATTGAGGTGTAGCTGGTTTACAATGCTGTGTTAGCTTCAGGTGTACAGCAAAGTGATTCAGCTCTATATGCATATACACATATATTCTTTCTCATATTCTTCCCCCTTATAGGTTATTGTAAAATATTGAGCATAGTTCTCTGTGCTAGACAGTAGCACCTTGTTGGTTATTTTCTATATAGCAGTGTGTATATGTTAATCCCAGACTCCTAATTTATCCCTCCCCCCTTTCCCCTTTGGTAATCATAAGTTTGTTTTCTAAGTCTGTGAGTCTATTTCTGTTTTGTAAATAAGTTCATTTGTATCATTTTTTAGATTCCACATATAAGCGATATCATATGATATTTGTCTTTCTCTGTCTGACTTACTTCACTTAGTATGACAATCTCTAGATGAAGCCCACAGTTATTTTTACAGTGTATATTTGCCAATACTTGCTAGACTTCTCTTATCTGGTTCTGTCTTAAAATATAGCCCATTTAAAATAAAGCTGACCCAGCTCATGGGATTGTAAGAAATAGCTCTGCAAAGAAAAGGCCTATTACAATGTTAAGTAATTATAATGCCCATAATGTTTCCAGGTTTGCTACCATTTAAATTGATGTGTGACCTTGTACACATCATTTAACCTCTCTGCTACAGATGTCATCAGTAATTTGGGAGCAATATCACAAATGTTACCAAACTGTGAACCTTAATAAAGCACTCTTGAGAGACTCCACTAAACGGATTATATATGCATAAAGTGCATTATGATTATGAGAACTAATAATAAATTGTTTCTTGGCACTTTGCACACTAATTAGAAGTACAACCTGTTCCATAGCGTTAGAAGAGTTGAAACTAAGTTGAGAGTTCTGTTTCTCATTCCATTGCAGCTTATAGAGTGATCATATATTTTGGGGGGGCCAAGTCAGGATATTGTTGACTGTGAAAGAGCATACTAACCAGATGGGATGCTCAGACAAGAGGCGTAAACATGCGGGCACTCCTAGGCCAAACAGGATGTAGAATCACCCTGCTTCTACATTTATCCCTTCATTGTTTGTATACACATAGCATCTTCCACAAAGCTGAAAGTTCTCTCTGGGAAGTTCCGAGTGTGATGGCTGCCATTTGTGCAGAACTCATGACAGTATCAAAGCAATTATGGGGCAACTATGGGCATTTTAACCAGAGCACAGACAATAGAAGAATTTTACTGCACTCCACACCATCAACCTGACCTTTTCATTTTATTTTGTTTATTTGGCTGTGCCAGGTCTTAGTTGTGGTATGTGGGATCTAGTTCCCTGACCAGGGATTGAACCTGGTTACCCTGCATTGGGAGTCTGGAGTCTTAACCACTAGACCACCAGGGGAGTTTCAGCCCAAACTTTAAAATGGAGCTCTCATAACTGTTTACATAGTCTCTAATCATGTACTCATTTCACCTTCATTCTCAAAAATGTTCTTTGACCTAAAGATGCATTTACCACATTAGCATAAGGTATTTCCTGTGCCCGCTGTATGTAAAAATGTGGCCTGTTTGAGCTCTGGCTAACACAAGTCACTTGACATCTCTGAGTCTCAGTTGCCCCATGTGAGAATTCAAATATTCTTTAAACTTCTTTATGGCTCTGATAATGCTGAATTTTATGTCAGAAAAAATATATTCTGTCTTAACTTGCAAATTCCTAGAGGTTGATGTGATACAGCAATCCCACTTGTGGTCATATATCCAGACAAAACTATAATTTGAAAAGATACATGCACCCCTATGTTCACAGCAGCACTACTCACAATAGCCAAGACATGGAAGAAACTTAAATGTCCATTGATAGATGAATAGATAAAGAAGATGTGGTATACATATACACAATGGAATATTACTTGGCCATAAAAAGAATGAAATAATGCCATTTTCAGCAACATGGATGCAACTAGAGATTATCATACTAAGTGAAGTAAGTCAGAAAGAGAAAGACAAATACCATATGATATCACTTATACATGGAATCTAAAATATGACACAAATGAACCTATCTACAAAACAGAAACAAGAATCACAGACATAGAGAACAGTATGGTGGTTGCCAAGGGGAGTGGTGTTTTGTGGAGTGATGGAGTGGGAGGTTGGTGTTAGCAGATGTAAGCTTTTAAATATAGGATGGATAAACAACAAGGTCCTACTGCATAGCACAAGGAACTGTATTCAATATCCTATGATAAACCATAATGGAAAAGAATATTAAAAAAGAATATATATATATATATATAACTAAATCACTTTGCTATTCAGTAAAAATTAATACCTTATAAATCAACTGTACTTTAATAAAAAAATAAAAATAAAATTCCTGTAGGTTGAAGACATTGTTTTTATCAATGCTTTCCCTCAGAGAAGGGGACGACAGAGGATGAGATGGTTGGATGGCATCACTGACTCAGTGGACATGAATTTGAGTAAACTCTGGGAGTTGGTAATGGACAGGGAGGTCTGGCATGCTGCAGTCCATGGGGTCACAAAGAGTTGGACATGACTGAGTGACTGGATTGAACTTCCCTCCTTCCCCAACTTGTCCAAACACACACACACACACAAACACCATCATATTGAGAAGCAGCTGCAAGGAGAAAAGGCAAGGCAACAGGAAATTATATTGGGGAGGTGAAGGTGTCGTTTAAAAATGGAAGGAGGGATGAGAAGATGGTTGGGAAAGGAGGCAACGGAGGAGAGCCAAGTGCAGTGCAGTGGGCAGCCTGGCGTGCCATGCACATTCATGATTGCTAGTCATGGTCACGGGCTATGAAGGCAAGGGAAAAGAAATGACTTTTAAAACTAATTTCCATTTTACATTTTCAATCTGTAGAAGAAGTCTAATAACATGTAATCAGTCAATGATTTGCAAGATCATTAAACTCCTACACTAGAAGGAAAGAAGTCATTCTCACAGATCTTCTTAGTGGCAAGTTTCAAAAGAAAATATAGAAGTTGGTTACTAGGTGCAGAAATCTCTGAACTCAGGTTCAGAAGACAGCTCTCACCAGTAGTCTTTCAGGATAACACATTGCTGTTGTCGTTGTTCAGTCGTGTCTGACTCTTTGCGACCCCATGGACTGCAGCACACCCAGGCTTCCTTGTCCTTCACTATCTCCTGGAGCTTGCTCAAACTCATGTCCATTGAGTCGGTGATGCCATCCAACCATCTCATCCTCTGTCACTTCCTTCTCCTCCTGCCCTCAATCTTTCCCAGCATCAGGGTCTCTTCAATGAGTTAGCTCTTCTTTTCACATCAGGTGGCCAAAGTACTGGAGCTTCAGCATCAGACTCAGTCCTTCCAGTGAGTATATTCAGGGTTGATATCCTTTAGGATTGACTGGTTTGATTTCCTTGCAGGCTGACAAATGGACTGGGGAAATTTGAGTCATGGACTTGCTAAAATCAGAATTATTTTAGTTGTGCTTTTGAAAGCACAACTTTCAAGAGATGCTAACTCAGAAGGCATAGAAAATGATATATATTAATAATAATACAATTTGATTGAAGAGATGAGCTTCTGTCATTACTTGTTTCTAGGCTAATATTTCTGTGTTGTTTGAATGGAGTTGATAGGCACAGATGATTGAGCCTTGAAGTGAAGATTCAAGGGTAGAGGACTGTTTGGGGTTTGAAGCATGCTCATTAGGAAGCAGTAAAATAGACACAGGGCAGGAAAAATATATAAAATCTTTCCTTTTCTCTGTATAACTAGCAGAATAATACCCTCTGCCCCCCCAAAAAAAAAGAAAGAAAAAAAAAGCTTTAGACTAAGTATCAGGATACCTATACATTTTATTTGGTTCTTTTATTTAGTCAAGAAGCACTTATTGAACACCTAAAATGTGCCAGACATTGTGTCTTCTGTTAGGGAACTAACAAGTAATAGAGTCTGAGAAAAACATAGAACGCATGGACTGGGATAGGGAAGGGAATAAAAAGCTGGGAAGGTAAGTAGTCTAGGATACATCCTTGACTTTGGTTCCTTGTAATGATATTCCTTAGTTTTCTTACACTAGCTTGAGTTGATTTGTATCACTTTTATCCTGAAGCTCCTTGTCTAAGATAATGTGTGGCCTACACTAGAACAACAACATGAATTAAAAAGAGGGATAACATACAAAGTTATCTCAAAAGTAGAACCAAAGGAGATGATGTCATATTTGCCATCTCAGCAACCTGAATTCTTTTCACAAAATATATGTTTATATTGTCTTATGCTTAACAGTGGTCTTTGCCTGTCTCCCTGTTTGACTTGTTGAGGGGAACAATTAAGTTTGTGGACTATTTTCTACATATAAATCCTTACCCTATGATGAGGTATTCCATGAAAGTCTAAACATGCTTGTTTAGTGTTTTTGCTCCCACAAAACTGGAAATTTTTTTTATGGCCATACCAGACATCCTAGAGAAGACAGGGAACAGAAATTCCTCCCTTCTTGGCCAAAGAGGTACTGTGAAATCACAAAGACAGAAAAAGAAGAAGGTGGAGAAGGAGGAAGAGGAGACAGGAAGACGAGGAGAAAGAAGAAGAAGAAGAAAAACCTTCACTCACCGATCTCCTATATCAGTGCTTAACTTTATTTGTTGTTGCTCAGTCTCTCAATTGTGTCTACTCTGCGAACTCATGGACTGCAGCACACCAGGCTTCCCTGTCCTTCACTATCTCCTGGAGTTTGCTCAAACTCATGTTCATTGAGTCGATGATGCCATCCACTTTATTTAAAGACCTCATCATTAAAAATGTGTTCTGACCCAGTGGCTATGTTGGCTATGTAATAAGTGCTGCCCCAAATGAGGTGCCTGCCTATGTGCGAAACATAGCCTGTTTATCTTGTTGAAGACAACAGAAAAACAAGTTTCTCAAGTATAAACACTAGTGGAAGTATTTCCTCCAAATTTCTTCATTCATTTTAGATGCTACTTTGTGATAACTGGGCTTTCAATGAGGCTATTTATATATTGTGTCATGATGTTGACTTTCTGTCTGTATATCTATCACCTTTCTATGTAAAATAACAAAATTAGAGAAAGAAGAAAAAATTTTAATTCCCAAAATAAAAAATCGAGTGACAAAGTAGTGAAGTTCCAGTTCAGTTCAGTTCAGTCTCTCAGTCGTGTCCAACTCTTTGCGACCCCATGAACCACAGCACGCCAGGCCTCCCTGTCCATCACCAACTCCCGGAGTCCACCCAAACCCATGTCCATTGAGTCAGTGATGCCATCCAACCATCTCATCCTCTGTCGTCCCCTTCTCCTCCTGCCCTCAATCTTTCCCAACACCAAGGTCTTTTCAAATGAGTCAGCTTTCGCATCAGGTGGTCAAAGTATTGGAGTTTCAGCTTCAGCATCAGTCCTTCCAGTGAACATCCAGGACTGATCTCCTTTAGGATGGACTGATTGGATCTCCTGCAGTCCAAGGGACTCTCAAGAGTCTTCTCCAACACCACAGTTCAAAAGCATCAATTCTTTGGTGCTCAGCTTTCTTTATAGTCCAACTCTCACATCCATACATGACTACTGGAAAAACCATAGCCTTGACTAGACGGACCTTTGTTGACAAAGTGATGTCTCTGCTTTTTAATATGCTGTCTAGGTTGGTCATAACTTTCCTTCCAAGGAGTAAGCGTCTTTTAATTTCATGGCTGCAATCACCATCCGCAGTGATTTTGGAGCCCCATAGAAAAAAAAAGTCTGACACTGTTTCCACTGTCTCCCCATCTATTTGCCATGAAGTGATGGGACCGGATGCCATGATCTTAGTTTTCTGAATGTTGAGTTTTAAGCCAACTTTTTCACTCTCCTCTTTCACTTTCATCAAGAGACTCTTTAGTTCTTTTTCACTTTCTGCCATAAGGGTGGTGTCACCTGCATATCTGAGGTTATTGATATTTCTCCTGGAAATCTTGATTCCAGCTTGTGCTTCCTCCAGCCCAGCGTTTCTCATGATGTACTCTGCATATAAGTTAAATAAGCAGGGTGAAGTTTATTATATTCTGAAGCCAAAATTTACTTTGGACTTCCTGTCTTTCACATTCTTTTCATCCTCATGGGCCTGCCCTGAATGTAGAAGTTATTAATCAGACCTTAGCTCCTGGGTACCAAGGACAATGCAGTTTTATCCCCAAGCCAGACATAATACAATCTGACCTATATTGGCTGATTGGTTTATTTGCCACTCCATATGCTGGAAATAATGGGGTTAGGCTGACTGGTGACACAGGGTTCACCCACTGAAAATGGCAAAAGGGGAAAAAGGTGTCACTTTTTCCTCCTTTCCCAGAAGCCTTCAAGTGAGCACAAAGGATAAAATGGAAAGAATTCAGGGTAGCAAGAGAAAACAGAAGAGACCAGACCATGTCTACAGGAGGCTGCCTCATTCATGTCTGAGTCTGTCGGTGTTAGAAGCAAGTATCTGCAATAATAATTCACTCATCTTTCTATTTCCCCTTTAGTGGGAGATTACCCTGACCCTCAATCTTCATATCCACAGCTATGTCCTCGGTAAGGCAGGGGCCATCCTCTCCTACAGCAGCAGCCTTCAGTTGAGGCTCCCTGTCTAGTGTCTCTCCTCCTGCCCCAGCCAATCTTGTTTGCTATTCCCACACTTAGCCTTATCAAATGCCAGTGTCTTTTGATTTATTCCAGAAAGCTCAGAAGGCTAAATGAAAATTATCCCCAATACCTAAGCAGTGGTGGAAGAAGTCTCAGAACTGTTCGTCTCAATTGGCTAGTTATGTTTAATATTAACATGGCATCATAAAACCTTCTGAAGGAAAGGAGAATGTTTTGTGGACCATTTGTTTTGTGTGTGGCAATGTCATTAGTTTTTTAAATCGATTCTTTTTATCAGAAATGACTTGACCAAAATCTGTCACTGAATTTGAGGCCTACAACAGTTTCTTCTTATCCATTGACTCAAACTGAAATTCTTCCCTTTGTTTTCATGTCCCTGTCCCAACTCCACCCAGTCACAACTTTTCTCATCTCATATTTATAATTTCATACTTCAGTTCAGTTCAGTTCAGCCACTCAGTTGTGTCCGACTCTTTGCGACCCCATGAGAGACTAATTTCACACTTAGTCTTTCTTTAACAGTCAAATAGTTGCCCTATCTGTAGTAGAAATAGTACAAGTGTGTACAATAAGACCATATAGGAGGCATTTCCATTATTTTAAAAATTGCTGTCTTTAAAATAGAGGTTAAGTGTAGGGAGAATGTAAGGAGAAGGAACATTGAAGGAGGCAAAAGGCCAAAGACCAAGCACCTGACCCCACTTACTCCAGGTTGCAGGCTTCCTACTGCTACCCCTCACAGTTCTGTTGTGGCCATTAAGCAAAGAAGACAGTGTCTGTTAAATGCCAACTACACGCCAGGCCCTTTCAGGTGTGTCATTTCATGGACGATTAATGACCCTCAAGTCATATACAGGAGCTTTTATCTATCTTACAGATAAAAACTCAGAAATGGAATAAAAAGCAAGTGAGCCAAGACCAACTCCAAAAACCCAGTCCTCTTCCATTTATTGTGCTGTTTTTGGTTAAATGAGGTAACAAGGAGGTGGTCTATATTGATTAGATTCCCTCCTCAATCCAGCCTTCAGCAAACTGGATTCAGAAGGGTAGATTGTGAATATAATTGTCTTCCTTTCAGTAGTGCTTTTATTTTATTTTTTTGGCCACACCACAAGGCTTGTGAGATCCTAGTTCCCTGATCAGGGACCTGACTGCACCTACAGCAGTGAAGTGTGGAGTCTCAATCACTGGGCAGCCAGGAAATCCCCCAATGATGCACTGAGAGGTCCTTCCATGGATCCAAATCAGGAAAGAAAGAAACTCACAAAGTCTTATCAGTAGCAACTTTAATCACACAAATATACCTCTGAGTAAAATCAAAATATAAAGATTACTTTTAAAATCTAAAATGTAAATAGATTTCCATTAGATGTAATTATTTTAAATCTAAAATAGAACACATTAATAGAACATAAAATTGAAAAGGGCTCTTGAAGGTTATTTAATCTTTAATGCCCTGTAAAATATTCCTTCCACTTCTTGCATGGTGATTGAGATGGCTGCTGTCTTTCACAGCAAATCCTACTTCCCTGCAATATTACTCAAGGGTGGCATCAAGAGCAGATTGAACTTACTGGTTCCTCACTCTAGATTTTCTTCTGTTGATTGCAGCTGATATTACCTTCTCCAGCAGCCACATCAAACTACTGATGCATATTGAATTTAAAAGTCAGCTAAAAGAGCTTAAAGTGGTTTTCGTGTATTGCTGTAAAGTCACACTTCCTGTAATGTGTACTTACACAGTTTAGTTGCTTTTTCAGGTGAGGTTTGGGAATCCTAGTGCAGTATCTTATGGCTAGCTCTACTATAAATGTATGCTATTGTATTCAAACTGTCAAGAGACTAGTCAAGGCTGATGACCAGTTTTCTGACTTTGGTTACTGGGCAGTGCAGTTAGAGATAAGAAACTCAGGAAGGAGAGCAGATATAGGGGAAAGAATCGAGTTTTTTTTTTTTTTTTCTTGAGGTGTTGAGCTTGAGCTCCCCGTGCAAACACAAAAGAAGAGGTCTGGGGCTCAGGTATAGCTCTGGGAATCATTAGCTGATTGGTAGGAATTTAAATAGTGAAATTATCTGGAAGATCAAATGCTTATGAATATTAGTACTTATGGTATAGTTTATATAGGTTTAGGAAAAGCAGGTGGTAAAGGTTATAAGAAGAGAGAGAAAAAGTTTTGTACAATTATGGTGCATGTGCCATGTGCTCAGCAGTGTCTGACTCTTTGTGACCCCATGGACTATAGCCCACCAGGCTTCTCTGTCCATGGAATTTTCCAGGCAAGAATACTGGAGTAGGTTGCCATTTCCTCCTCCAGGGGATCTTCCCAACCCAGGGATCTAACTCATGTCTCCTGTATCTCCTGCATTGCAGGTAGATTCTTTACCTGCTGAGCCATCAGGGAAGAATTATGGAGCAACAGGATTTCAAGAAGAAATCACACTTATAGTGTCAGTTAATGTATAGCAAAGGATGAAAGAATATAAAATAGGGAAAAGACAGCCTCTTCAATAAATGGTGCTGGGAAAACTGGACAGCTACATGCAAAAGAATCAAACTGGATTACTCTCACCATATATAAAAATAAACTCAAGATGGATTATTGAGTTAAATGCAAGGCCTAAAACCATAGAACTCCTAGAAGCAAACATGGGCAGTACACTCTTCCACATTGGTCTTAGCAATATCTTTTGGATGTCTCCTTAAGCAAGGGAAACAAAAGCAAAAGTTTAAAAATGGGACTACATCAAACTAAAAGGCTTTTATACGTATGGCAAAGGTAGCTATCAAGAAATGATACTACTGAAGATATTTACAAATAATATATCTGACAAGGAGTCAATATCCAAAATATACAAAGAACTCATACAACTCAATATCTAAAAACAGTCTGATTTTTAAAATGGGCAGAGGACCTAAATAGACATTTTTCCAAAGAAGATATATGCATGGCCAACAGACACAAAAATATGCTCAACATCACCAATCACTAGAGAAATGCAAGTCAAAAACCACAATGAGATATCACCTCACAGCTGTCAGAATGGCTATCATCAAAAAGACAACAACAAAATAGCACTGGTGAGGGTGTTGAGAAAAGGCTGGGATTGTAAATTGGTTCAACCACTATGAAAACAGTATGGAGGTTTCTCAAAAATTTAAAAATAGAACTGCCATATGATGACCCAGTGATTTCACTTCTGGGTATTTACCTGGAAAAAGCAAAGACTGTATTTCAAAAAGATATATGCACTCCTATGTTCATGGCCACATTATTTATAATAGCCAAGATGTGGATGCAACCTAAGTGTCTACTGATGGATGAATGGATAAAGAAGATGTGATACACACACACACACACACACACACACACACACACATATATGTGTATATGTATAATGGAATATTACTCAGCCATAAAAAATGAAATCTTGCCATTTGTGACATGGATGGATTAAGAGTATTGTGCTGTTATGCTAAATGAAACGTCAGACAAATACTGCATGATCTCACTTACACATGGAATGTAAAAAATCAAGCAAAGCAAACTGAAAACAGATTCAGAAACAAACTGGTGATTGACAGAAGTGAGGGGGTGGGTGGGTGAGTGAAATAGGGTAATAGGATTAAAAGGTACAAACCTCCAGTTATATAGTAAATAAGTTACGGGGATGTAGCATACAGCATAAGGAATATGGTCAGTAATTTGCAATAATTTTGTATGGGGACAGGTGATTACTAGACTAGATCATTTCATGATGTGAGCAAATAGCAAATCATTATGTGGTACACCAAAAACTAACATAGTATTGTATCAACTTATTTACATTTAAAAATTATTTTTTATTTGGTTACATTGGGTCTTAGTTGCAGCAAGTGGGATCCTTCCTTGCTGTGCAGGGATTCTAGTTGCAGCATGCGGGTTTAGGTGCTCTGCAGCATGTGGGATCTTAGTTCCCCGACCAAGGATCGAACCCACATCCCCTATATTGCAAGGTGGATTCTTAACCACTGGACCACCAGGGAAGTAAACCTTCACTGGCTGTCTGGTCCTTCTTTCTGTAGCTATTTCTCCACTCTTCCCCTGTAGTATATTGGACACCTACTGACCTGGGAGGCTCATCTTTCAGTGTCATATCTTTTTGCCTTTTTGTACTGTTCATGGGATTCTATTCATTGGAAAGATTGATGCTGAAGCTGAAGTTCCAATACTTTGGCCACCTGATGCGAAGAGCCAACTCATTGGAAAAGACCCTGATGCTGGGAAAGATTGAGGGCAAGAGGAGAAGGGGGCGACAGAGGATGAGATGATTGGATGGCATCACCAACTCAATGGACATGAGTTTAAGCAAACTCCAGGAGATAATGAAGGATAAAAAAGCCTGGCATGCTGCAGTTCATGAGGTTGCAGAGTCAGACACGACTTAGCAGCTGAGCAACAACAGCCAGGGAAATCTCTATTTCAATTTTCTAAAAATGTTCGATAAAATGTTAATAAGTCAATTCACTTAAAAGTCATATAATCATCTTTAATCAAATAAAGACTATCAAGTTATAAAGAGAAGTAATCAAAAAATAACCCAATGTTTTAAATACAACTAGGGGATAGTTGGGAAAAGAGTGAAATTCTGTGGTCTGGGTAGTCTATGCCTGTACAATATCCTCGATCTGTCTCATCAATGAAAGAAATGGTCTGTTATGATTTTTCTTGGTGACATCCTGGTGGATTTGACTGATCATTGCTTTCTCTAATAAGAGCTAACAAACTTTCATAACTCCTTCTCAATTCATGCACAAATTTGAACACATATCCATTGATCTGTAAAGGACCCATTTTCTTTTTCTTATCGACTATCTGACTGACATTTCTCTCATGTATGGATGTGAGAGTTGGACTATAAAGAAAGCTGAGTGCCGAAGAATTGATGTTTTTGAACTGTGGTGTTGGAGAAGACTCTTGAGAGTCCCTTGGACTGCAAGGAAGATCCAACCAGTCCATCCTAAAGGAGATCAGTCTTGGGTGTTCATTGGAAGGACTGATGTTGAAGCTGAAACTCCAATATTTTGGCCACCTGATGCGAAAGCTGACTCATTTGAAAAGACTCTGACTCATTTGAAAAGAAGGCAGGAGAAGAAGGGGGCGTTCTGATGGAGGATGAGATGGTTGGATGGCATCACCAACTCAATGGACATGGGTTTGGGTGGACTCCGGGAGTTGGTGATGGACAGGGAGGCCTGGCGTGCTGTGGTTCATGGGGTCACAAAGAGTTGGACACGACTGAGCGACTGAACTGAACTGAACTGAATCTCTTGGTATATTTCCCCATTCTCAGTTATCAACAGATATGCTGAACAGTTTCATCTATAGAATCTCTTAGAGCCCTAGTGTGTGATGCCCCTTGATTAGGAGCTGTACATTTATTTAGAAGAAAGAAGGGATCTTTAGAAAAATTCCCCACATATCTTGAGTCAATATTCCCCCTTCCCAATATTCATTCTACCATTTTTATAAAAATACTATCATTCCTTTCCACCTAAAGGACATAAACAAAATAGCTTGACTTTAAAAAAAATTCAAATGTCATCATAGTAATTTAGTCAATTTGTCAATAGAATGATGCCATTGAGTTTCAAAATTCTAAAGGCAAGATGTATTCAAGATCATTCCTAACAGCCTGCAAAGAAGTGTTGCTACCCATGTTCTATTAGCTATAACAAGAATGCATATTTAATTCCCTTCACATTACATTGAAACTTCACTGCATCACATCTTCAGACAGAAGATTTTTATGATCTGCTTAATGGAATTAAATCTTTCAGCATTCTCATAAATTATAAAATGGCTGACATTGCCTCTACGGTTTAGCCAGAACTAGAACTATCAAGTATTTTAACTATAGATATGAATAGTACTTAAGTTAGAAATGTCTTAATCTTAGAAGAAGAAAAACAAAAGCACATATAATCCTAATAATATCTATATTATAAGTAATACCTAATATTACCTATAATCCTAAAGAAACAACGATGTTATCTCAAGGCACCTTTGCAAATTAATACTGAACTCACAGATGTGAATAAGAAGAGAAGCCAGTAGCTTTCTTGCCAGTTTCTTCTGGCTCTTAGCAGGAAAGTCTAGTTGCCACTTCTGAGAACTCACTTTCTATTTCACACCCCTCTGCACATACCAGAAAAACTGTCTCTCTTCCATGGCAAAATTTTCTTCAGTTTCAGAGGTCTAAAGTCATATTTCTGGCTTCTCCTATTTTAAAGTTTTAAATTTGGGTTGGATAAAACCCTCAAGATCCCTCCCCTTGCTTAACCAATGTCTATTCATCACTTCCTCCCCCGCTTCTCCTCCTCTCTTACATATGGTTGTCTGGGAAAATCAGCACAAGGAGATCCAGCTAGATGATTCACCCTTCAGCCACGCAACTCTTTCCAGAGGCATAGACCTTGGAAAGCTGATGGGGACCTCCTTCTCAACAGCAATTCAGGAGTTAATCCTCAACCAAACAACTGTGTTAAATAATTCAGAAGTACAGTTTCTAAAAAGAGTTGTAGAGAAAATGTAGAACATAGTACCTATATATCACTTTATTGAAAACTCCAGAGATTCTTCTGCTTTCCAAGCAGATGGAGATCCCACTCTATCAAAGGTTTTGTCTGTTGGCTCTTTTAATGAGGCTGGTGCTGCTGACTCTTGCAGAGTAAAAAGGAGAAAGGTAAGGATTTTGCTGATTTACAATTGTCTCATATTTCTGGCTACTCTGAGTCTTTTTTAGGGGCTCATATTTGGTTTAGTTTTATTTAGTTAGTCTCAAATGTAATCAATATTCTCTGAAGTCTAATGTACCACTTCAGATGACTAGTTCTTTGAAAGTCATTTTCAAAATCTTGAATGATAAAATGCCTAACTCTCATGACAGCACCAAATCCCAGAAAAAAATCTAAACAAACTGAAAAAGAGTTCCACATTATTACAGATTCTATGAAAGACAAAGACAAACTGGTTTTAAGTTAATGCTCAGTAGGGAATTTAAATAATGTTTTAAAATTAATCACAGAAGACTGCTTAAAGCCTTCAGACTTTTAAAGGTCAAATAAGAACTAAACGTTGCACGAGTAATAGGGGATTCACAATTTTAATTCTAACTTTTAATATGTTCAGGAAACACAGTCCCAGATTAACCATTATAGAAAAACATTCACCATGACTAATAATTTTGGTCATTAAAGATTGAAACCATTTTATATAAAAATGTTTTTAAAGTGTTTCTGGTCTTGACTCTGGATCATTCTGTATAATAAAATCAAATTGCATTTGTATAGCATTTTTAAAGGCATTTTTTTGGTCATTTTGCATTTACATAAATACTTATGAATAGCTACAGATGAGGAAATGAAAGCAGAAAGGTCTTAAAGTCACACAACAAATTCATAATATGGCAAGTTATAAATTCTGCTTGGTTATTCACAGTTTTTCCTCTCCCACTATCTTTTATAAAGAGAAATATGCCTCTTAGTCTCAAGGTCTTGGGTAAATACTACTGCCAACCTTTGTTCCAAAAAGATTGTGCTGATTAGAACTATCACTTGGCTCTATGTATGGTGTCTCTGGAAACTGGTCCTTGGTCAGAAAAGGAAATTATACTTTTTTCTTCACCTTTTGATGTCCACTTATACTGTCATCAATTGTGTCTTTGTCCTTTTGTTTTGGATTGTTGTACTTGTCTACTACTTATGGAATTGTAGGAACTTACTACATGCTCAGGATGTGAATTCTGTGTCATTTGTGAATACTTTCCCTTGTTTATTTGCTTCTCAACTTATTGTATAAATCAAATTTTATAACCTTATGAATATTCAATATACTTAATCTAGCAATGACTAGAATTTATGAAAAACACACCGTACAAATGTAGTTTTGTCAGGTTACCCTCTGTTTCTAATAAATTTAATGTTTGTTTTTAGATGTTTTGTTTTGTTAATTGGTTGCATATTAGTTACTGGTATCACAATGGTGTGATAACTCATCTAGAGCCAGACATCCTGGAATGTGAAGTCAAGTGGGCCTTAGAAAGCATCACTATGAACAAAGCTAGTGGATGGGTGATGGAATTCCAGTTGAGCTATTTCAAATCCTGAAAGATGATGCTGTGAAAGTGCTGCACTCAATATGCCAGCAAATTTGGAAAACTCAGCAGTGGTCACAGGACTGGAAAAGGTCAGTTTTCATTCCAATCCCTAAGAAAGGCAATCCCAAAGAATGCTCAAACTACCACACAATTGCACTCATCTCACACGCTAGTAAAGTAATGCTCAAAATTCTCCAAGCCAGGCTTCAGCAATACGTGAACCGTGAACTTCCAGATGTTCAAGCTGGTTTTTGAAAAGGCAGAGGAACCAGAGATCAAATTGCCAATATCCATTGGATCATCAAAAAAGCAAGAGAGTTCCAGAAAAACATCTATTTCTGCTTTATTGACTACGCCAAAGCCTTCGACTGTGTGGATCACAATAAACTGTGGAAAATTCTGAAAGAGATAGGAATACCAGACCACCTGACCTGCCTCTTGAGAAACCTGTATGCAGGTCAGGAAGCAACAGTTAGAACTGGACATGGAACAACAGACTGGTTCCAAATAGGAAAAGGAGTACATCAAGGCTGTATACTGTCACCCTGCTTATTTAACTTATATGCAGAGTACATAATGAGAAATGCTGGGCTGGAAGAAGCACAAGCTGGAATCAAGATTGCTGGGAGAAATATCAATAACCTCAGATATGCAGATGACACCACCTTTATGGCAGAGAGTGAAGAGGAACTAAAAAACCTTTTGATGAAAGTGAAAGAGGAGAGTGAAAAAGTTGGCTTAAAGCTTAACATTCAGAAAACTAAGATCATGGCATCTGGTCCCATCACCTCATGGGAAATAGATGGGGAGACAATGGAAACAGTGTCAGACTTTATTTTTGGGGGCTCCAAAATCACTGCAGATGGTGATTGCAGCCATGAAATTAAAAGACACTTACTCCTTGGAAGGAAAGTTATGACCAACCTAGATAGCATATTAAAAAGTAGAGACATTACTTTGCCAACAAAGGTCTGTCTAGTCAAGGCTATGGTTTTTCCAGTGGTCATGTATGGATGTGAGATTTGGACTGTGAAGAAAGCTGAGCACCGAAAAATTGATGCTTTTGAACTGTGGTGTTGGAGAAGATTCTTGAGAGTCCCTTGGAC
This sequence comes from Odocoileus virginianus, assembly GCF_023699985.2. NCBI lineage: Eukaryota > Metazoa > Chordata > Mammalia > Artiodactyla > Cervidae > Odocoileus > Odocoileus virginianus. The sequence continues at coordinate 9,325,975 of NW_027224263.1, read as the reverse complement.
TGCAAGGAGATCCAACCAGTCCATCCTAAAGGAGATCAGTCCTGGGTGTTCATTGGAAGGACTGATGCTGAAGCTGAAACTCCAATACTTTGGCCACCTCATGCGAAGAGTTGACTCATTGGAAAAGACCCTGATGCTGGGAGGGATTGGGGGCAGGAGGAGAAGGGGACGACAGAGGATGAGATAGCTGGATGGCATCACCGACTTGATGGGCATGAGTTTGAGTAAACTCTGGGAGTTGGTGATGGACAGGGAGGCCTGGCGTGCTGCGATTCATGGGGTCGCAAAGAGTCGGACACGACTGAGTGACTGAACTGAACTGAACTGAACTGAACTGAGAGATTTTACTTAAAGCAGATCTATCAGTCTTACCACTTACGAATTGCAACTGTGATGTCTCTACTGAGTTTATTGAAACATTCAATCTGTCTCACTAGCTTAAAATGCCACTCTGTCTCTCAGATTTATCTCTGGCTGCATTGGCATTTTCTCTAGTCTTTGAACAAGCCAAACTCATTCTCATGTAAAGACCTTAATATTTGCTATTACCTGGACAGTGAGCATGGCTCACTGCTTTACTTAGATCAGATCACCACTTGAATGCTTCCTGCTAATAAAGCCTTTCCTTGAACACTCCATCTAAAACAAAATACCACATTCTCCTTAGTCTGTTTTTTCTTCAAAGCACTTAATTTTACCTGAAATTTACATGTATTTACACACTGGTTTATCATCTTGTTTATCATCATATATTTCATGTGGGCAGAAATTTTGTCTTCTTATTCAGCCTCTATATCCCCAGTACCTAAAGAGTGATGGGCAAACATGAAGAGATTAATAAGTATTTGCTAAATAAAGAAATTAATACCAAATGTTCATACTGGCTTGTATATTTCTGAAATGTCTAATATGCTCCTCTGACTTATCCATCTTTTCCAATACCAATTCCAAAATATGTATCTTTATAATATATTTTTATATAATGTATTTTTAAATCTACAAGGGCATCCTTCTTTACTTTTTCATTTTAAAAACATATCCATGTCTAATCTTCTGCATATATTCTTCTAAATGAACATTTTCCCCATTTCCAAGAAAATTGATATTTTAAGTAAAGTTCCATTAAATCATGAATTAATGTGGGGAAATTTGATAGCTAGTATTTCTAACCAGGAACAAATTTATATCCATCCATTTAGTTGATTCTTCCTTTCTGTCCCTCAGTAAAGTTTTTATAGTGTCCTTCATGTAAGTTCTGTACATTTCTTCTTGTGCCTATTTCTAAGGATTATATAGTTTTGTTGTTATTGTAAAAGGAATTTTTCATTTTCATTATTTCCTATCTGGTTATAAAGTTAGTATAAAAATTATATATTTATCTGTTATATTTAGTAAATAATTCAAATTTTATAACCTTATGAATACTCAATATACTTAATCTAGCAATGACTAGAATTTATGAAAAATATACCATACTAATATAGCTTTGCCTACTTATCCTTTTGTTTCTAACAAATTTAATATTTATTTTTAGATGTTTTGTTAACTTATTGCAGAAGATTAGCTACTGGTATAATAAGATAGTATTACCATTTTTTTGTTCATAACACCTCTTTTTGGTCTGTTATATGATTTAAAACACAAATGCATAAACAATAATTATAAATTAATGTCAGTGGTCAAGTGATGTGACAGGATGTAATTTATGATGATAACAAGATGAAGGGGGAAGCAAAGGTGTTTAGATGCAGATAATATGTGATATTGAAACTACGTTCATATCAGTTCAAAATAGATTGATATAAATTTAAGATGTTAACTGTAATTCACTTGGAACCACCAAGAAGATAACTAAATATGCAGAAAAGGTAATGAAGAGGGAATTAAAATGGCACACTAGAGAAAATAGAACTTGAAAGAAGGCATTATTGAAGGAATTGAGAATCAAAACTATATAAGATATATTTATATTTCTTAATTCTAAATATGTATTTCCTAGATATTTATTTGAATTTTAACATGTCCAATCCAGTAACACTATGATCAGATAATATGATCTTCACAATTTCAAAATTCCATTGTTTGTCTTGAGAATTCAGCCATCATCTAATGTTATTCCTCTGGAGGCAATCTATCTGTATTTTCCTCTGGATGCACTTAAGGTTTGCTGTTTTTTCCATCAGTTCTATAACACCTAGATGTAGTTTCATTAGTATTTATCCTGCTTTGTGTTCATAGGGCTTTTTGAACATTAAAAAAATGGACTAAATCTCAAAACCATGCTGGGAAAAAGATTACAGACACAAGAGTGTATGATTTTATTACATGAAATTAGAAAATAAGTATCTATCCTATGGTTAAAGATCAGTGGTTATCTGGGGCCAAGAAAGGGAATAAACTGGAAAGGGGAACAATGGTATATTTTTGGATGGTCTCTGTCTTAAATATGGTGGAAGCCACATAAAATTTTATTGCTTTAAACCACTAAGTTTTAGGGTGGCTTATTGCTTAGTAATCTGATTTTGGTGTTGACCATCTGGTGATGTCCATGTGTAGAGTCTTCTCTTGTGTTGTTGGAAGAAGGTGTTTGCTATGAGCAGTGTGTTCTCTTGGCAAAACTCTATTAGCCTTTGCCCTGCTTCATTCCGTACTCCAAGGCCAAATTTGCCTGTTACTCCAGGTGTTTCTTGACTTCCTACTTTTGCATTCCAGTCCCCTATAATGAAAAGGACATCTTTTTTGGGTGTTCTAAAAGGTCTTGTAGGTCTTCATAGAACTGTTCAACTTCAGCTTCTTCAGCATTACTGGTTGGGGCATAGGCTTGGATTACCATGATATTGAATGGTTTGCCTTGGAAACAAACAGAGATCATTCTGTCGTTTTTGAGATTGCATCCAAGTACTGCATTTCGGACTCTTTTTTTTTTTTTAATTAAGCACCGCTTTTATTAGCACAAAACATCACCAACCCAGCAAGCCCAGGGCCTGAGAATAAGTTAAGGCACAGAGAGGGGAGGGGCGACTTTCCCAGGCTCAGGTAGTGGCCCGAGACCCACATGCCCCAAACTTCCTGAGCAAACTCCCCAGACGACGAGGGGGCTTGAGGGTCCATTTCTTCTAAGGGATTCCTGCCCACAGTAGTAGATATAATGGTCATCTGAGTTAAATTCACCCATTCCAGTCCATTTTAGTTCGCTGATTCCTAGAATGTCGACATTCACTCTTGCCATCTCCTGTTTGACCACTTCCAATTTGCCTTGATTCATGGACCTAACATTCCAGGTTCCTATGCAATATTGTTCTTTACAGCATCAGACCTTGCTTCTATCACCAGTCACATCCACAACTGGGTATTGTTTTTGCTTTGGCTCCATCCCTTCATTCTTTCTGAAGTTATTTCTCCACTGATCTCCAGTAGCATATTGGGCACCTACCAACCTGGAGAGTTCCTCTTTCAGTATCCTATCATTTTGCCTTTTCATACTGTTCATGGGGTTCTCAAGGCAAGAATACTGAAGTGGTTTGCCATTCCCTTCTCCAGTGGACCACATTCTGTCAGACCTCTCCACCATGACCCGACTGTCTTGGGTGGCCCCACACGGCATGGCTTAGTTTCATTGAGTTAGACAAGACTGTGGTCCTGTGATCAGATTGGCTAGTTTTCTGTGATTATGGTTTTAGTGTGTCTGCCCTCTGATGCCCTCTCGCAACACCTACCATCTTACTTGGGTTTCTCTTACCTTGGACGTGGGGTATCTCTTCATGGCTGCTCCAGCAAAGCGCAGCCGCTGCTCCTTACCTTGGATGAGGGGTATCTCCTCACAGCCGCCCCTCCTGACGCTTGAACGTGGAGTAGCTCCTCTCGGCCCTCCTGTGCCCGCACAGCAGCCGCTCCTTGGAGGTGGGGTAGCTCCTCTCCAGCCGCCGCCCCTGACCTCGGACGTGGGGAAGCTCCTCTCGGTCGCCGCTCCTGCGCTGTCACAGCCTGGCGCTCTTGGTCGCTACCCCTGACCTTGGGCGAGGGGTAGCTCCTCACGGCCACGCTTCTGCACGGTCCGTCGCAGCTGGCGCACTTCTAATAGATAACTTATACAGCAACCGGATGTAGAAACATGGTTATGTTGTAATAAAATCCTAAAAGGTGTGACATTTTCTATGGGATCAGAAGGATGCAGAGGCTAGAAAAACAGTGAGGAACCTGTTGGCAAAGGCTTGAGGAATGTTAAAAAGCTAGTAAAAACTATAAGTGCAGTGAAAAACTGCGATTTGAATCCGGTAAAAAGAGAATTCATGTCTTGGAGTAGCAGAACAATTCGCAAAATGTCACTCAAGTAAACTTGGAAAATAGGAAGTGTACATAAATAAACTTAGAACTCTGGCCAAGGACAAGTCTCAGGAGAATGTAGAAGATGACAATTGGCTTCCCCTAGATATGCATGACAAAATGCAGGAAATGAAAGATGAATCCACTGATTAATTCCAGCAGTTTTTTGGTGGTCTTTAGGGTTTTCTATATATTAATTTTAGGTTGGTGACAAAAGTAATTGCAGTTTTGACTGTGAATTTTAAGTCATTATAACTAGGCTCAGACACATCTTTATTAATCAAAATAGGAACCATTACAATCAACACATTTTTGCCAATGAGAAATAAATTTGCTTATTCCTGTAGCATAAAAATCCATGCTTCAGGATTCAATGAACTCTTGGAAAGCATTTTCTGCCTCCTGCTGGTTGTGAAAGAGATTTCCCTGTAAAACATTGTTTATTTATTATTTTTAAAATATAAATTAATTTATTTTAATTGGAGGCTACTTACTTTACAATATTGTAGTGGTTTTGCCCATATATTGACATGAATCCACCATGGGTGTACATGTGTTCCCCATCCTGAACCCCCCTCCCACCTCCCTCCCCATCCCATCCCTCTGGGTCATCCCAGTGCACCAGCCCTGAGCACCCTGTCTCATGCATTGAACCTGGACTGGTGATCCATTTCACATATGATAATATACATGTTTCAGTGCCATTCTCCCAAATCATCCCACCCTCGCCCTCTCCCACAGAGTCCAAAAGACTGTTCTATACATCTTTGTCTCTTTTGCTGTCTTGCATATAGGGTTATCATTACCATCTTTCTAAATTCTATATATATGCGTTAGTATACTGTATTGGTGTTTTTCTTTCTGGCTTAGTTCACTCTGTATAATAAGCTCCAGTTTCACCCACCTCTTTAGAACTTATTCAAATGTATTCTTTATAATGGCTGAGTTATATTCCATTGTGTATATGTACCACAGCTTTCTTATCCATTCGTCTGCTGATGGACATCTTGGTTGCTTCCATGTCCTGGCAATTATAAACAGTGCTCCGATCAACACTGGGGTACATGTGTCTCTTTCAATTCTTGTTTCCTCGGTGTGGATGTCCAGGAGTGGGATTGCTGGGTCCTACCAAGAGTGTAAGAGAGTTCCCTTTTCTCCACACCCTCTCCAACATTTATTGCTTGTAGACTTTTGGATAGCATCTGTATGTCTTCTTTGGAGAAATGTCTGTTTAGTTCTTTGGCCCATTTTTTGATTGGGTCATTTATTTTTCTGGTATTGAGCTGCATGAGCTGCTTGTATATTTTTGAGATTAATTGTCAGTTGCTTCATTTGCTATTATTTTCTCCCATTCTGAAGGCTGTCTTTTCACCTTGCTTATAGTTTCCTTCATTGTGCAAAAGCTTTTAAGTTTAATTAGGTCCCATTTGTTTATTTTTGCTTTTATTTCCATTATTCTGGGAGGTGGGTCATAGAGGATCCTGCTGTGATTTATGTTGGAGAGTGTTTTGTCTATGTTCTCCTCTAGGAATTTTATAGTTTCTGGTCTTACATTTAGATCTTTAATCCATTTTGAGTTTATTTTTGTGTATGGTGTTAGAAAGTGTTCTAGTTTCATTCTTTTACAGGTGGTTGACCAGTTTTCCCAGCACCACTTGTTAAAGAGATTGTCTTTTCTCCATTGTATATTCTTGCCTCCTTTGTCAAAGATAAGGTGTCCATAGGTGCATGGATTTATCTCTGGGCTTTCTATTTTGTTCTACTGATCTATATTTCTGTCTTTGTGAAAGTACCATACTGTCTTAATGACTGTAGCTTTGTAGTATAGCCTGAAGTCAGGCAGGTTGATTCCTCCAGTTCCTTTCTTCTTTCTCAAGATTGTTTTGGCTATTCAAGGTTTTTTGTATTTCCATACAAACTGTGAAATTATTTGTTCTAGTTCTGTGAAAAATACCATTGGTAGCTTGATAGGGATTGCATTGAATCTGTAGATTGATTTGGGTAGTATACTCATTTTCATTATATTGATTCTTCCAATCCATGAACATGGTATATTTCTCTATTTGTGTCCTCTTTGATTTCTTTCATTAGTGTTTTATAGTTTTCTATATATAGGTCTTTTCTTTCTTTAGGTAGATTTATTCCTAAATATTTTATTCTTTTCATTGCAATGGTGAATGGGATTGTTTCCTTAATTTCTCTTTCTGTTTTCTCATTGTTATTGTATAGGAATGCAAGGCATCTCTCTGTGTTAATTTTATATCCTGCAACTTTACTATATTCGTTGATTAGCTCTAGTAATTTCTTGGTGGAGTTGTTAGGGTTTTCTATGTAGAGGATCATGTCATCTGCAAAACAGTGAGAGTTTTACTTCTTCTTTTCCAATCTGCATTCCTTTTATATCTTTTCATGCTCTGCTGTGGCCCAAACTTCCAAAACTATGTTGAATAGTAGTGGTGAGAGTGGGCACCCTTGTCTTGTTCCTGACTTTAGGGGAAATGCTTTCAATTTTTCACCATTAGAGGATAATGTTTGCTGTGGGTTTGTCATATATAGCTTTTATTATGTTGAGGTATGTTCCTTCTATTCCTGCTTTCTGGAGGGTTTTTATCATAAATGGATGTTGAATTTTGTCAAAGGCTTTCTCTGCATCTATTGAGATAATCATATGGTTTTTATCTTTCAATTTGTTAATGTGGTATATTACATTGATTGATTTGTGGATATTGAAGAATCCTTGCATCCCTGGGATAAAGCCCACTTGGTCATGATGTATGATCTTTTTAATATGTTGTTGAATTCTGTTTGCTAGAATTTTGTTAAGGATTTTTGCATGTATGTTTATCAGTGATATTTGTGGCATCTTTGTCTGGTTTTGGTATCAGGGTGATGGTGGCCTCATAGAATGAGTTTGGGAAGTTTTCCTTCCTCTGCAATTTTCTGGAAGAGTTTGAGCAGGATAGGTGTTAGCTCTTCTCTCAATTTTTAGTAGAATTCATTTGTGAAGCTGTCTGGTCCTGGCCCTTTGTTTGCTGGAAGATTTCTGATTACAGTTTTGTTTCTATGCTTGTGATGGGTCTGTTAAGATTTTCTACTTCTTCCTGGTTCAGTTTTGGAAAATTATACTTTTCTATGAATTTTTCCATTTCTTCCAAGTTATCCAATTTATTGACATATAGTTGCTGATAGTAGTCTCTTATGATCCTTTGTATTTCTTTGCTCTCCATTGTGATTTTTCCATTTTCATTTCTAATTTTGTTGATTTGATTCTTCTCCCTTTTTTTCTTGATGAGTCTGGCTAATGGTTTGTCTATTTTATTTATCTTCTCAAAGAACCAGCTTTTAGCTTTGTTGATTTTTGCTGTGGTCTCTTTTGTTTCTTTTGCATTTATTTCTGCCCTAATTTTTAAGATTTCTTTCCTTCTACTAACCCTGGGGTTCTTCATTTCTTCCTTTTCTAGTGACTTTAGGTGTAGAGTTAGGTTATTTGGTTGACTTTCTTCTTGTTCCTTGAGGTAAGCCTGTAGTGCTATGAACCTTCCCCTTAGCACTGCTTTCACAGTGTCCCATAGGTTTGGGGTTGTTGTGTTTTCATCTTCATTCATTTCTATGCATATTTTGATTTCTTTTTTGATTTGTTCTGTGATTTGTTGGTTATTCAGCAGCGTGTTGTTTGGGCCTCCATATGTTGGAATTTTTAATAGTTTTTCTCCTATAATTGACATCTAATCTTACTGCATTGTGGTCAGAAAAGATGCTTGGAATGATTTCAATTTTTTTTTAATTTACCAAGGCTAGATTTATGGCCCAGGATGTGATCTATCCTGGAGAAGGTTCCATGTGCACTTGAGAAAAAAGGTGAAATTCATTGTTTTGGGGTGAAATGTCCTATAGATATCAATTAGGTCTAACTGGTCTATTGTATCATTTAAAGTTTGTGTTTCCTTGTTAATTTTCTGTAATCAAATCTGTATAATTTTCTGTTTAGTTGATCTATCCATAGGTGTGAGTGGGGTATTAAAGTCTCCCACTATTATTGTGTTGCTGTTAATTTCCCCTTTCATACTTGTTAGCATTTACCTTACATATTGCAGTGCTTTTATGTTGGGTTCATATATATTTATAAATGTTATATCTTCTTCTAGGATTGATCCTTTGATCATTATGTAACGTCCATCTTTATCTCTTCACAGCCTTTATTTCAAAGTCTATTTTATCTGATATGAGTATTGCTACTGATGCTTTCTTTTGATCTCTATTTGCATAGAATATCTTTTTCCAGCCCCTCACTTTCAGTCGGTATGTGTCCCTTGTTTTGAGGTGTGTCTCTTGTAGACAACATATATAGGGGTCTTGCTTTTGCATCCATTCAGCCAGTCTTTGTCTTTTGGTTGGGGCATTCAACCCATTTACATTTAAGGTAAATATTGATAAGTATGATCCCGTTTCCATTTAGTTTGTTATTTTGGATTCAAGTTTATACACCCTTTATGTGTTTCCTGTCTAGAGAAGATCCTTTAGCATTTGTTGGAGAGCTGCTTTGGTGGTGCTGAATTCTCTCAGCTTTTGCTTGCCTGTAAAGCTTTTGATTTCTCCTTCATATTTGAATGAGATCCTTGCTGGGTACAGTAATCTGGGCTGTAGGTTTTTCTCTTTCATCACTTTAAGTATATCCTGCCATTCCCTTCTGGCTTGAAAAGTTTCTATTGAAAGATCAGCTGTTATCCTTATGGGAAGAATTCCCTTGTGTGTTATTTGTTGTTTTTCCCTTGCTGCTTTTAATATTTGTTCTTTGTGTTTGATCTTTGTTAATTTGATTAATATGTGTCTTGGGGTGTTTCGCCTTGGGTTTATCCTGTTTGGGACTCTCTGGGTTTCTTGGACTTGGGTGGCTATTTCCTTCCCCATTTTAGGGAAGTTTTCAACTATTATCTCCTCAAGTATTTTCTCATGGCCTTTCTTTTTGTCTTCTTCTTCTGGGACTCCTATGATTCAAATGTTGGGGCATTTAACATTGTCCCAGAGGTCTCTGAGGTTGTCCTCAGTTTCTTAAATTCTTTTTTCTTTTTTCCTCTCTGCTTCATTTATTTCCACCATTCTATCTTCTACCTCACTTATCCTATCTTCTGCCTCCATTATTCTACTGTTGGTTCCCTCCAGAGTGTTTTTTATCTCATTTATTGCATTATTCATTATTGATTGACTCTTTTTTATTTCTTCTAGGTCCTTGTTAAGCATTTCTTGCATCTTCTCAATCCTTGTCTCCAGGCTATTTATCTGTAACTCCATTTTGTTTTCAAGATTTTGGATCATTTTTACTATCATTATTCTGAATTTTTTTTCAGGTAGACTCCCTATCTCCTCTTTGGTTTGGTTTGGTGGTGGGCATTTATCATGTTCCTTTACCTGCTGAGTATTTCTCTGCCTTTTCATCTTGTTTAGATTGCTGTGTTTGGGGTGACCTTTCTGTATTTTGCCAGTTGGTGGTTCCTCTTTATTGTGGAGGTGGTGTTGGCATTGGATGGGTGGCTTTTCAAGATTTCCTGGTTAGGGAAGCTTGCATTGGTGTTCTGGTGGGTGGAGCTGGATTTCTTCTCTCTGGAGTGCAATGAAGTGTCCAGTTATGAGTTTTGAGATGTCTATGGGTTTGGTGTGACTTTGGGCAGCCTGTATATTGAAGCTCAGAGCTATATTCCTGCGTTGCTGGAGAATTTGCATGGTATGTCTTGCTCTGGAACTTGTTGGCTCTTGGGTGGAGCTTGGTTTCAGTGTAGGTATGGAGGCTTTTGGATGAGCTCTTATCAATTAATGTTCCCTGGAGTCAGGAGTTCTCTGGTGTTCTCAGGTTTTGGACTTAAGCCTCCTGCCTCTGGTTTTCAGTCTTATTCTTACAGTAGCCTCAAGACTTCTCCATCTATATAGCACCAATGATAAAACATCTATGTTAATGATGAAAAGCATCTCCACAGTGAAGGACACCTGGAGAGATTCACAGAGTTGCATGGAGAAGAGAAGAGGGAGGAGGTAGATAAAGGTGACCAGGTGGATAAGAGGGGGAATCAAAAGGGGTGAGAGAAAGCTAGCCAGTAATCAATTCCCTATGTGCTCTCCACAGTCTGGACCCCTCAGAGAGGTTCACAGAGTTACACAGAGAAGAGAAGAGGGAGGAAGGAGACAGAGGTGACCAGGAGGAGAAAAGGGGGAATCAAAAGGAGAGAGACAGATCCAGCCAGTAATCCATTCCCTAAGTGTTCTCCACAGCCTGGAACACACAAAGAGATTCACAGAGTTGGGTAGAGAAGAGAAGGGGGATGGAGGAGATAGAGGTGACCTTGTGGAGAAAAGGAGAGTTGAAAGGGGGAGAGAGCAATCAAGTTAGTAATCACACTCCCAAGTAAAAATGGGTACTGAAGATTGGGTTCTTAAAGGTACAAAATTGATAATAAATACCAAAAAGCAAAGATTAAAAATCTACATTAGAGCTTAGACTTCAAAAATACAATATTAAAAAAAAACAAAAAGTCACAAACATTATAAAATATATATATGGACATACAGATGGCAAAAAAACACATGAAAAGATGCTTAACATCACTCATTATCAGAGAAATGCAAATCAAAACCACAATGAGGTACCATTACATGCCAGTCAGGAAGGCTGCTATCCAAAAGTCTATAAGCAATAAATGCTGGAGAGGGTGTGGAGAAAAGGGAACCCTCTTACACTGTTGGTGGGAATGCAAATTAGTGCAGCCACTATGGAGAACAGTGTGGAGATTCCTTAAAAAACTGGAAATAGAACTGCCATATGACCCAGCAATCCCACTGCTGGGCATACACACCAAGGAAACCAGAATTGAAAGAGACACATGTACCCCAATGTTCATTGCAGCACTGTTTACAATAGCCAGGACATGGAAGCAACCTAGATGCCCATCAGCAGACGAATGGATGAGGAAGCTGTGGTACATATACACCATGGAATATTACTCAGCCATTAAAAAGAATTCATTCGAATCAGTTCTAATGAGATGGATGAAACTGGAGCCCATTATACAGAGCGAAGTAAGCCAGAAAGATAAAGACCATTCTGGTATATTAACACATATATATGGAATTTAGAAAGATGGTAACGATAACCCTATATGCAAAACAGAAAAAGAGACTCAGATGTATAGAACAGACTTGTGGACTCTGTGGGAGAAGGCGAGGGTGGGATGTTTCAAGAGAACAGCATCGAAACATGTATATTATCTAGGGTGAAACAGATCACCAGCCCAGGTTGGGTACATGAGACAAGTGCTCGGGCCTGGTGCACTGGGAAGACCCAGAGGGATGGGGTGGAGAGGGAGGTGGGAGGGGGGACCGGGATGGGGAATACATGTAAATCCATGGCTAATTCATTTCAATGTATGACAAAAACCACTGCAATGTTGTAAAGTAATTAGCCTCCAACTAATAAAAATAAATGGGAAAAAAAAGAAAAAATATATATATATATATGAAGCTTGCTTTAAAAATAGGGTTCTTTTTTGCAAGGTAATGAAGTGAAGTTAAGTGAAGTTGCTCAGTTGTGTCCGACTCTTTTCGACCCCATGGACTGTAGCCCACCAGGCTCCTCAGTCCATGGAATTTTCCAGGCGAGAGTACTGGAGTGGGTTGCCATTTCCTTCTAGGTTATAAATATGAAAATTAAAGGAGTATTAGAGAACTTAATTTTTTTAATTTAAAAATTAAAAAAATGATAATAGTAAAAATATATCTAGAAATTTCTCTGCAGCTGTTGCGAGTAGTGTGGAGGCAGTTCATTTTGAGATAGTTCCTTGATCCGGCTTATATGTCTCAAGATTTATAGAACCCTTCCAGTGTAGTCGCTGCTAACTACAGGGTTTTAATCTGTTGCACCTGTCACTTCCAAAGCGGTTCCCTCTGTTTATTTTAGTTTCTTCTGTTTGCTGGTCTCTTCAGTGTCTAATTTCTGCCCTGACACAAGGGGGCGAAGGTGGTCACTTATTTAGGCTCACTTGTTCAGTCGTGCTGTGGGGAGGGAGGACACTGCAAACAAATATCACTGGTGTGTGTGGGGAGTGCTTGCAGTGTCTCGGCCGCACTGGGTTTGCCCCTGCTCATGGCGCGTGCACTTTCCCAGTCTACACTGCTCAGGTTCCAGGTTGCTCTGCTGGAGAACTGTCTAAGGTGGGCCCTGGGTTGTGTGCACTTCCCAGGTCTAAGCCGCTCAGGTTCAGGTTCTCTGGTACTCCACAAAGGTGCAGACTCGGTTGGGCCTGTGTTTTGTGCCCTTCCCAGGTCCGAGCAGCTCAGGCGACCAGGTGCTTGTAGTAGTCTCCCCAGGTGGGGAGTGTGTCTTATCACCTCCCCGGTCCCAGCCGCTTGGTTTCCTGGGTGGCAGCAGGTGTGCCCATCTCAGGTGTGCCGTGTGTCTCTTCTGGGGAGCTGATCTCTGGCTGTGACCCTCCCAGTGGATGTCAACTGTCCAGAATCCCAAGTCTTGGTTAGCAACTGGAAGCCTGCTTGCAGTTTGGTAGAGGATGCCTCTGTGGGGCTGAGATTGCCTCTTTTCAGCTCTGGCTGCCCCCCCACCACCCCCACCTCCCTGTCTCTGGCGGGGGATGGGCCGGTCCACAGCCTGTCAGCTCTCCTCTGATATTCACCCAGTCCTTTGTTTTGTGAGCGGGCCTGGCGGTGCCTTAGGTTAGGCCTTTTCGCAGGATAGTTCTCTCTCTCTTTTTTTTTCTCTCTCTCTGGCTATCCCCTAAGGCCTTTTCGCAGGATAGTTCTCTCTCTCTCTTTTTTTTTTCTCTCTTTTTTTTCTCTCTCTCTGGCTATCCCACAGTTTGGTTTGCTATCTCACATTAGCTCCCTCAGATTGCCCTCAGGGCACTCAGGCCTGGTCCTTACCCTAAGCAATGCAGCCCGTGCCTCCCTGTTCAGCCCCTGCTTGCTGATGGCAGGTGGGAGCGCTGGGAGTTACTGTTAAGCATGTAATCTGTGGGTTTTATTTATTTATTTATTTATTTATTTATTTATTTATTTATTTTTTTTTCTCCCAGTTATGTTGCCCTCTGAGATTCCAAAACTCCCCACAGACCTGCTGGTGAGAGTGTTTCCTGGTGTTTGGAAACTCTCTTCTTTTAAGACTCCCTTCCAGGGACGGATCTCCATCCCTACCTCTTTTGTCTCTCATTTTATCTTTTATATTTTGTCCTACCTCCTTTCGAAGACAATGGACTGCCTTTCTGGGTGCCTGATGTCCTCTGCCAGCATTCAGAAGTTGTTTTGTGGAATTTGCTCAGCATTCAAATGTTCTTTCAATGAATTTGTGGGGGAGAAAGTGGTCTCCCCATCCTATTCCTCTGCCATCTTAGGACCGCCTCCAGAACTGATGCTTTTGAACTGTGGTGTTGGAGAAGACTCTTGAGAGTCCCTTGGACTGCAAGGAGATCCAACCAGTCTATCCTAAAGGAAATCAGTCCTAAATATTCTTTGGAAGGACTGATGCTGAAACTGAAACTCCAATACTTTGGCCACCTGATGAGAAGAGCTGACTCATTGGAAAAGACCCTGATTCTGGGAAAGGTTGAAGGCTGGAAGAGAAGGGGTCGACAGAAGATGAGAAGGTTGGATGGCATGACTGACTCGATGGACATGAGTTTGAGTAAGCTCCAGGAGTTGGTGATAGACAGGGAAGCCTGGAGTGCTACAGTCCATGAGGTCTCAAGGAGTCACAGAAGACTGAGCTACTGAACTGAACTGAAGATTAGCTAAATGTTTATCTGTTTTGCTTACCTTACCTTGTTCCATTTTTGAATGGAAGCACCCACTGTGGTAATCCTATCCTTGTCTCTTATGTGTGTGTGCTCAGTCACTCAGTTGTGTCCAACTCTTTGCAACCCCATGGACTATAGCCCGCCAGGTTCCTCCATCCATGGGATTTTCCAGGCAAGAATACTAGAGTGGGTTGCCATTTCCTCCTCCAGAGGATCTTCCAGACTCAGGGATCAAACCCATGTCTCCTGCATTGACAGGTCGATTTTTTTTTTAATCACTGAGCCACTTAGGAAGCCCCTATATATATCTGAGGGAGGCAGATAATATCTCTGTTACTTGATTGGTCTCAGAACCAAGAAGATCTCCACCTCCAGAGATATACTGCATGCATGTGTACTAAATCAATCCAGTGTGTCTGACTCTTTGTGACCCTATGGACCATAACCTGCCAGGCTCCTCTGTCTATGGGATTCTCCAGGCAAGAATACTGGAGTGGGTTGTCATGCCCTCCTCTAGAGGATCTTCCCGACCCAGAGATTGAACCTGTATCTCTATGTCTCCTGCATTGGCAGTCGGGTTCTTTACCACTAGCACCACCTGGGAAGCCCAGAGATGAACTATATCTAATGAGTCTGCTCTATATCTAGATTAGATTTAGATAATGAGATTATAATTTTGAGCCTGAGCCAAATATCATAATGGGATTTGAATTTTGGAAGAAGGGATAAACTATTTGATACAATGGAGAAATAGAAATAATTGTGCCTAGAAGAAAACAATGATAGATTGGCAAGCATGACCACAATACATTATAGTTCCCACTTTCAAAAGGTGGCATATTTTCCCCCATTCCTTGAATTGGACCTTCCCTATTATTTTGCCCAGTGGAATATGATAAAAGTAGCATCATGTGTTTTCCAGAGACTAATCCTAAAAAGAAAGTCTTGAAAATTCTGCTTTCAATCACTTAAAATGCTGTCCTGAAATTGAGATATTGTTGAGAAAGACCAGATTAATGTCCATGTGAAGAGAAAGGTCCAACCATCCCAGATGTTTCAAATGAACCAAGCCCCCTGACAACTTGTTAGCTGAATGCAGCTACATGAGTGAGTCCAGGCAAGATCAGCAGAATAGCCAGTCACTTCACCCTCATAAAAATAATAAATAAAACCTTGTTGTTTTAAGCCACTAAATTTGAGGAGCAGTGTTATACAGTATACTGGCTTTCTACTGCTATTTAAAAATTACTCTAAAATTTAGAAACTTAAAACAGCAAACATTTGTTACATTACACAGTTTCTGAGAGGCTGGATTCTTGGAGCAGCTTAGCTGAGTGTTTCTGGCTCAAGGTCTCTCATGAGGTTGTAGTCAAGCTGTTGGCCAGAGCTATAGTCATTACAGAGCTTGGCTGGGGTTGGAAAATCTGCTTCCAAACTCACTCACATGGTTGTTGGCAGTTTTCTGCTCCTTTCTGGCTGTTGGCCAGAGGCTTCAGTTCCTCATTATGTGGGCCTCTCCATAGGCCAGTTCACAGAATGGCAGTTTTTTTTCCCCTAGAATGAGTGAACCTATTGGGAGAGAGTACATAAGATGGAAGCCACAGTTTTTTTTAACCTAATCTCAGAAACGACATAGCAACAGTTCTACTGTATGCTATTGGTCATATAGGCTAACTTTGGTACAGTGTGGGGAGGTACTATCTAAGAGTTTGCATATCAGAAAGTGAGGAGCATGTGGTGTCATCTTGGAAGCTGACTACCACACATATCAAATGAGATCTGAAACAGATTATCACAGAACTATTGTTGGCTTGTTTGCTATGAGACATAAAAATTATGCAAAATTAAATATATATATATATACCTCTCTTATAAAACTTATAAGATTGTATAGCTCTCATAAAAATTATAAAATTTTATCTCTTCTACAAACTATATCTCATAAGAATCATATCTTTTATAAAAAAATCTCATAAAAATTATATATAGTTCTCTTATAAAAAGATCAGACTTTTAGAAACACATCCTAAAGATAGAGTATATTACGATATGGGTAATAAGATATATTTTATATACTTCAGCAGCAATAATAATAACAACAAAAGGATAGATAAAGCAAGTGAGGCAATATTAAAGATTGTTGAATATTGGTGAAGGGCATAGGGAGTGCATCATTTTATTTATGTAGGCTTGAAGTTTTTCCTCTAAAATTTTATCTTTTTATTCTTTTGTATTAACTTAAACCTAGACAATGTATTAAAAAGCAGAGACATCACTTTGCTGACAAAGGTCCATCTAGTCAAAGCTATGGTTTTCCCAGTAGTCATGTATGGATGTGAGAGTTGGACTATAAAGAAAGCTGAGCACCAAAGAATTGATGCTTTTGAACTGTGGTGTTGGAGAAGACTCTTGAGAGTTCCTTGGACTGCAAGGAGATCCAACCAGTCCATCCTGAAGGAGATCAGTCCTGGGTGTTCATTGGAAGGACTGATGCTGAAGCTGAAACTCCAATACTTTGGCCACCTGATGCGAAGAATTGACTCATTGGAAAAGACTCTGATGCTGGGAAAGATTGAAGGCAGGAGAAGGGGACAACAGAGGATGAGATGGTTGGATGGCATCACCAACTCAATGGACATGAGTTTGAGCAAATTCCAGGAGATGGTGAAGGACAGGAAGCCTGGCATGCTGTAGTCCATGGGGTCACAAAGAGTTGGACACGACTGAGCAACTGAACAAAAATAACTTCATTTATAATTTATATTGTAGTATAGTTGATTTACAACATTGTGTTAGTTTCAGGTGTACAGCAAAGTGAATCAGTTATACACACACACACACACACACACACACACACACATATCCCCTCTTTTTTAGATTCTTTTCCCATATAGGTCATTACAGAGTATTGAAGTAGCATTCCCTGTGCTATACAGTAGGTCCTCACTAGTCATCAGTTTTATACATAGCAGTGTGATATGTTCATTACAATCTCCCAATTTACCTCTCCCCACTTCTCTCCCTTTTTCTCCTTTTCTCTATTTTCTTGGGCTCTAAAATCACTGTAGATGGTGACTGCAGCCATGAAATTCAAAGATGCTTGCTCCTTGGAAAAAAAGCTATGACCAACCTAGATAGCATTAAAAAGCAGAGACATTACTTTACCAACAAAGGTCCATCTAGTCAAAGCTATGGTTTTTCCAGTAGTCATGTATGGATGTGAGAGTTGGACTATAAAGAAAGCTGAGTGCTGAAGAATTGATGCTTTTGAACTGTGGTGTTGGAGAAGACTCTTGAGAGGCCTTGGACTGCAAGGAGATCCAACCAGTCATCCTAAAGGAAATTGGTCTTGAATATTTATTAGAAGGACTGATGCTGAAGTGAAACTCCAATACTTTGGCCACCTGATGCAAAGAGCTGACTCATTGGGAAAACCTTGATACTGGGAAGATTGGAGGCAGGAGGAGAAGGGGACGACAGAGGATGAGATAGTTGGATGACATCACTGACTTGGTGGACATGAGTTTGAGCAAGCTCCAGGAGCTGGTGATGAACAGGGAAGCCTGGTGTGCTGCAGTCCATGGGGTAGCAAAGAGTCGGACATGACTGAGTGATTGAACTGAACTGAACTTCTCCCCTGGTAACCATAATTTTTTTTTCTACATCTGTGGATCTAATTCTGTTTCATAAATAAGTTTATTTGTATCATGTTTTTTAGATTCCACACATAAACTCCTCTAAAATTTTAAAATCAACATTTATGATGTGCCAGAAACAGAATCCTTTGTAATTTTTTAAACTTGGGGAAATCTTTAGATATCAACTTAAAAATGTGTAGGAGTATCTACTTTTTTTTTTTTCTTTCAAATTTCTCTTAAGGGTTATGCAAACAAAATATAAACAAAGACTACTGACCAAAAAGTTTGACTTTTCTTTTTGCCTTTGAATAAGTGTCTGCAGCCCAAACCTGAGAACAAAGGACAGTTAAACTCTTCACATTTTAAGGAGGGCCTCCAAGGTGGCTCATATGGCAAAGAATCTGCCTGCAATGCAGGAGACTTGGGTTCAATCCTTGGGTCTGGGAGATCCCCTGGAGAAAGGAATGGCTACCCACTTCAGTATTTTGCCTGGAGAATTCCATGGACAGAGGAGTCTGGCTACATTCCACGGGGTTGCAAATAGTTGGACACAACTGAGTAATTAGCACTTTCCCTTTTCATTTTCTAAGACCAAATCCATAATTGGGGTCAGATATCTCTTATGGTTATTAGAAAGAAGCTGCTGAACTGACTCTGTTAGCCTAAAGTATCTCAGGAGGCCAATGCCAAAGTCTATAAGAGGAAAAGACTAAAGAGAGGTAAGATAAGTCAGCATTTAGTAAGCACCTTAACAGCAGATGGGCTTCCCCAGTGGCTCAGCAGTAAAGAATTCACCTGCCAATAAGAGATGTAGGTTCAATCGCTAGGTCAGGAAGATTTGTTGGAGATGGAAATGGCAACCCACTCGAGTATTCTTGCCTGGAGAATCCCATGGACAGAGAAACTTGGTGTGCTACAGTCCATGGGGTCACAAAGAATTGGACAAGACTGAAGCAACTTAGCACTTAATGTCAAGTTACAGCAGTTTTTCTCTTTCCTACATCTGAAGGTATAGGAGGTAATTATCTTACTACTTGGCATGATGCTGGTTACAGCCTGCTTGTCACACTGTTGTAGGAGTGTAGTGGATGAGTAGTGAGGGACCTTATGGGAGAGCTTGGCACACACCTCTTGGAGTGTGAGTAGTGTATGGAGACATAGCTATTGTTGCCTACTAGAAATGGCTGCCATATGTATATTATTTTTTCAGAGAAAGAATATTTGCAGGGATAAAAGAAGGGTTATTTCTTTAGAGTATACTACAAAGCTACAGCCATTAAGACAGTATGGTACTGGCACAAAGACAGATCTATAGATCAATGGAACAAAATAGAAAGCCCAGAGATAAATCCATGCACCTATGGGCACCTTATCTTTGACAAAGGAGGCAAGAATATACAATGGAGAAAAGACAATCTCTTTAACAAGTGGTGCCTGAAAAACTGGTCAACCACCTGTAAAAGAATGAAACTAGAACACTTTCTAACACCATACACAAAAATAAACTCAAAATGGATTAAAGATCT
The DNA here is from genome assembly GCF_023699985.2 of Odocoileus virginianus. NCBI lineage: Eukaryota > Metazoa > Chordata > Mammalia > Artiodactyla > Cervidae > Odocoileus > Odocoileus virginianus. The sequence goes on along the minus strand of NW_027224263.1, from coordinate 9,306,700 downwards.
AAATGTAAGACCAGAAACTATAAAACTCCTAGAGAAAAACATAGGCAAGGCACTCTCTGACATAAATCATGGCAGGATCCTCTATGACTCACCTCCCAGAGTAATGGAAATTAAAGCAAAAGTAAACAAATGGGACCTAATTAAACTTAAAAGCTTTTGCACAATGAAGGAAACTATAAGCAAGGTGAAAAGACAGCCTTCAGAATGGGAGAAAATAATAGCAAATGAAGCAACTGACAAAGAATTAATCTCAAAAATATACAAGCAGCTCATGCAGCTCAATACCAGAAAAATAAATGACCCAATAAAAAAATGGGCCAAAGAACTAAACAGACATTTCTCCAAAGAATACATATAGATGGCTAACAAACACATGAAAAGATGCTCAACATCACTCATTATCAGAGAAATGCAAATCAAAACCACAGTGAGGTACCATCTCACACCAGTCAGAATGGCTACTATCCAAAAGTCTACAAACAATAAATGCTGGAGAGGGTGTGGAGAAAAGGGAACCCTCTTACACTGTTGGTGGGAATGCAAACTAGTACAGCCATTATGGAGAACAGTGTGGAGATTCCTTAAAAAACACTGGAAACAGAACTGCCATATGACCCAGCAATCCCACTGCTGGGCATCCACACTGAGGAAACCAGAATTGAAAGAGACATGTGTACCCCAGTGTTCATTTCAGCACTGTTTATAATTGCCAGGACATGGAAGCAACCAAGATGTCCATCAGCAGATGAATGGATAAGAAAGCTGTGGTACATATACACAATGGAATATTACTCAGCTATTAAAAAGAACACAATTGAATAAGTTCTAAAGATGTGAATGAAACTGGAGCCTATTATACAGAGTGAAGTAAGCCAGAAAGAAAAACACCAATACAGTATACTAACGTATATATATGGAATTTAGAAAGATGGTAATGATGACCTTATATGTGAGATAGCAAAAGAGACACAGATGTAAAGAACAGACTTTTGGACTCTGTGGGAGAAGGGGAGGGTGGGATGATTTGAGAGAATAGCATTGAAACATGTATATTATTATATGTGAAATAGATCACCAGTCCATCTTTGACGCATGAAACGGGATGCTCAGGGCTGGTGCTCTGGGATGACCCAGAGGGATCGGATCGGGAGGGAGGTGGGAAGGGGGTTCAGGATGGGAAACACATGTACACCCATGGCTAATTCATGTCAATGTATGCAAAAACCACTACAATATTGTAAAGTAATTGGCCTCCAGTTTAAATAAATAAATTAACAAAAAAAAGGGAAGGGTCGTTTCATAAATGGAAAAGTAGTAAATTAATCAAGAGAATGTAATAATCATAAATATTTATACATCAAATAACAGAGCTTCAAAACACATGAAGCATAATGTCATTATTTACAGGCAGCATAATTGGGTACACAGATAACCCAAAAAGACATAAAAAAGAATTATTACAATTAATAAGCAATTTACCATAGAAACTATATACAGGATCAACATATGATCTTTTCCAATTTTCCCATTCTGGTGGGTATATAATGGTATCACATTGTAGTTTTAATTTACATTTCCAGGGTGACATTTTAACATATATTGACTCTTTAGAAATTTCCTGTGTAAGTATTTTGCCCATTTTTCTGTCAGGTTGTCTGTCCTTTTTCTTTATTGATTTGTAGTAGTTCCTTATATAATCTGTATGTGGGTAGTATGGTTCAGTTGCTAAGTCGCTTATGACTCTTGCGACCCCGTGGACTCTAGCCTACCAATCTCCTCTGTACATGGGATTCTCTGGGTAGGAATACAGTAGTGGCTTGCCATTTCCTTCTCCAGGGGATCTCCCTGACCCAGGGATTGAACCTGCGTCTCCTGCATTGCAGGCAGATTCTTTACCACTGAGCCACCAGGGAAGCCCATATAATCTGTATATGAGTCCTTTGATAGTCATACACGTGGGAAATATTAGAGGAGTTTTGCCAGTACAGCCAGAACAAAGAGGGGATGCCCTGTAGTGTTCTTGGTAGGAAGGGGAGAGTCCTCAAACAGAATACTACCCAGTACTCCACAGTACTGAGGTGTACAAAAAAGGGCCTCAGCTATTCCCTTGAATCTACACAAAGGATTATACCGGACAGGAGAGACAAATACAGTGGGGCTACCTGGGCAGCCAAAAAATGAGGAAATATCTGAACCAGAGAAATTCTTGGGCTGTAGCTCTACAGTATTTCATCAGCCAGATAGAAGGCTCAGAGAGGTTACACTGTACTCTGTACACTGCCCCACCCTCCACAAAACCGAAAGAAAAAACCAAGAATGTCTGTGTTGGGCATTACCATTATTTATCAATATTCAAAGTCTTTTGACCTCTTGGGCTTCCCTAGTAGCACAGCAGGTAAAAAAATCTGCCTGCAATGCGGGAGACCTGGGTTTGATCCCTGGGTTGGGAAGATCCCCTGGAGAAGGAAAGGCTACCCACTCCAGTATTCTGGCCTGGAGAATTCCATGGACTGTATAGTCCATGGGGTCACAAAGAGTCGGACATAACTGAGCACTTTCACTTCACTTTGACCTCTGGACACGTGAAACAGTTGCTCAGTGAAGTTGTGTGATGTGGCCATGTGGTGTGAACTGGTCACATCACACAGTGGTGTGATGTGGCCAGTTTTCTGGTGTGAAATGAAATGTAGGCAGAAATTGCATGCATCTCTTCTATATTGAAGGATATAATTGCCAGTGTTTGGTGCTACAGTCTACTTTTGCCCACTGAAGTACCTGTAGAAGCATTTATTATTGAGATACCACATTGATTGACACATCCTAGAATGCTGAGCCAACACATGGAGGAATATGAAGTGTCACCTAGACTCCTGAAGATTTTGTAAGATTAATCAAAAAAGTTGTTTGGTTTTTTTTGCAAGCCACTGAGATTTTGGAGTTGCTTAATGCCAATTTCCCCTGTATTTCTAGTTTATAGTTCTATAATAGTTCTAGTTCTATTATAAAGTAATTCTAAACAATTTGTAAATATTAATTGTGGTTTTGATGCAGTTTGAGTCAACTTACTTTCAGAGTTACTCTTATAGCTTTAATAAAAAGTCACTGAATTTAAAAATGGTAAATATAAACTATGTTGTATCTTATTTTTCCATTTGTTTTCCTACCTTTTAAAAATTTTCTTATGATTCCAGGATTGTTTTGAGTAGTTCTGATGCATAAGTCTGTACTAAAAACAGAAGACTATGTAGCATAAGAAAAATGGGAGACTGAAGGAAAAGCTAAAAGCTAAAGTTTCAAATGGGTCACTGGGAATTCAAGTTCCTGCACCCTGTTTTAATTGTCTTAATATCAAAATATCCTTTCACACAACAACTTTAAGCCTAATTTTTCCTAGATAAACAGCAATTAGTGATTTAGAGGACTGCTCTCTAAACATTTTTCATCATGCACCCAGATCAGTTTAAAAAAATAGTTCAGGAGAACAGGACAGAGGAGGAGTAGGTGGACGTGGAGTACATCTCTCTCCACAGATACATCAGGAATACACCTTCAGACACAGAAGTGCATGCAGAACACCAGCTGAGAGTGGACAGGAGTACCTGACCAGTGGAAAAGAATATATAGAACCATGCAAAACTCGGTAGGACAAAGGAACTAGGGGGGAAAACAGGAGTGTTAGTAGGACTGGACCTGCCCTCAGCAGGTGGGGGAACTGAAGCAGGGGTCTGATCCCCACATTGGGGCAATTGTCTGAGTCAGAGGAGAAACATTTAAGGCTGAGAGTGAAACAGCTGATCTGTGGCAGCCTAAATGGAATGAGAATCAGACAGTCCTTGCTGCAGCCATACATACCCTGGACAGGGACACAGGTCTCCTGGAAGGTGCAGTGGCTGGGAGCTGGAGTTTAGGGATTGTGGAGCAATCCCAGGGCAAGGGCTGCTGTTGACTGTGGAGAGACAGATCAAGGGGATGTGAGGGAGGAGATTGTGGTGGGAAATGCCTGTGGAGGAAAGCCAGGCAGCCATGGAAGCAAGGCAATACTGCTGAGTCACGCGTAGGGGGTGAGAGCCATCACCATAGCCTCTCTCTCCCCACACACCAGCATCAGCAGCTGAACAATAGAGAGGCTGGCCCATCAAATGCCCACACTGAACTACAGAGCAGGACCCCACCCAGGGTGCTCCTTTAAGTGACTGAAGTGCTGTTCTACAGGACCCCAGCCAGGGGGCCCCTCTATGTGCCTGATGTGCCAAACAGAGAAGGACCCCAGGCAAGGGAGCCCTCTAAGTGCCTGAACGGGTGGAGCTATGGAGAAAGACTGGCCAAAGAGGCCAGTCACAGGAAGCTCGGGAAAAAAAAAAAAAAAAAAAGACTGATAGGGCCATAACTCCTGTGGCAGAGGCAGTCTGTGTCCCTGCACACTTGGCACCACCAGGGTCCCCACAAGCCAAGCAGCTGCGCCACCTTCACGCTCAACTCTCACTGGGGCAGAGCTGCCACAGGCAAAAAAAAAATGTCTTGTGTCTATGTGCACAGGGTCACTTCAGTAGTGTCTGACTCTTTTGCAACCCTGTAGACTGTGGCCTGCCAGGCTTCTCTGTCAGGGAGGGGGGTTCTCCAGGCAAGAATGTTGGAGCATATTGGCCAATACTGGTTGCCATACCCTTCTAGAGCATTATATTTCCTGCTGCCCTAGCCACCAACTCCCCTGAGTACCTGGTGCTGCCAGAACCCCTGCAACCCAAGCAGCTGCACCACCTCCACACCTGGCCCTCACAGGGGCAAACCCAAGTCCTCCAGGGCAGCCTCAGGAGCAAACCCCAGTGGATGACCCACATGCAGAGGTGGAAATAAAACCACAGTTGAAACCCAGGGGCAGTGTGGCTAAGGAAGAAGACCCAAAACCTTCCCACCAGCTGTACAAGCTGCAGATTAAATCCACACAATCAACTAGGCAGACTCTGTGTCTATGGAATATATAAAAGGTCATTGAGAGCTCCCACAAAAGAAAACGCACTAGTTCTGATAGCTGTGGACACTGGAGGCAAGAACACACAGGAGTAGGACCAGATTAGAATCTGAGCTGCCCCCACAGCAGGTCCAGAGATCAGCACAGTGTTGGAGGGCATCCTAGGGAGATGAGGTGGACTGTGACTCCCAGTGAGGGAAAGGACTCTGACAGCAGTGACTCAAGAAAACATTTATTATTCTTATATTTTGACTTGTTCTGTAGATTCTTTTGGATTTTTTTCCCTCCTTTTTTTTAACCCCCACCCCCCATTGTAGTTGTCGATTTTACTGGCAGTATGAAATCTAATTAAGCTTTTGAGCTTTTGTTTTTTCTCAGTCACATTTCTTTTTTGTTGTTATAAACCTCTGCCTCTGCATTAGGCTTTGGCTATTCTGTGGAGTTTTCCTTCCCCCCACCCCTTTTTTCTTGCTTCTTCTGCTTTTTTTTTTCTTCTTCTTTTCTCTTTTTTATAATTTTAATTTTTTTAAAAACCTATTTTTTTCTACATTTATTCCTTTGTTTGCCTTTCCTACTGTTCTTTTCCCCTTGCAGTTAATCTTTAATGTATATAAATCTTCATTTACCTCTATTTAACTTTGCATATCTATTCTTTCTTTCTTTCTTTCTTTCCTTTCCTCTCAACATATTTGTTAGTTTTGTTTTCATTGCTTTATTCCCCACTTGGCACCTTGTTTAGTTTTGTTTTCCAGCCTGTGCTTTAGTTAGTTTTGTTCTTAACTGGTAAATATAACTTTTTATTTCCTTTGTTTGCCAGGTCAATCTACTGTACTTTACTTTGTTGGACTGTTTTGACTTTGCTCATGGATGTATATGTATATGTGTATATTCCATTATTTTAATTATTATTTGCCTGATTTTGTAACTGCCATTTGTCTGGGGTTCATCTTTGGTTTCTCATTTTTGGATATTTGTTTTAATCTCACTTAATGCCATAACAAACCACTTGTGGAATCTTCGTTCCTGACCAGAGATCAAGCCCTGAGCCTTTGGAGTGGGAGCACTGACTCCAAGACCCTAGACTACCAGAGAACTAACCCTAGGGAGTATCAAATAGTGAGAACTCACACAAAGGAAACCACTTGAATACAAGACCCAGCATCACCCAACCACCAGTAGCACCCTGTGCAGGATGCCTCATCTAAACAACAAACAAAACAAAAATACAAACCCAATCATCAGCAGACAGGATTACCACCTCACTCAGCCTTGCCCATCAGAGGAAAAACAACAAACAAAAACTCAGCACAAATCTCACTCTATACGAAGCTTACACAAACCACTGGACCAAACTTAGGAGGGCAGAAACCAAAAGGAAGAAAGAATTCAACCTTGAAGCCTGGGAAAAGGAGACCTCAAACACAATAAGTTAAAAAAAATAATGAAAAGGCAGAGAAATACTACACAAATGAAGGAACAAACTAGAAACACAGAAGTCCAAATAAATGAAGAGGAAATAGGCAAACTACCTGAAAAAGAATTCAGAATAATGATAGTAAAGATGATCAAAAACTTTGAAAACAAAATGGAAAAATGCAAGAATCAATTAACAAAGACCTAGAAGAACTAAAGAATAAACATACAGAGACAAACAACATGATTACTGAAATTAAAAATACTCTAGAAGGAATCAATAGCAGAATATCTGAAGCAGAAGAACAAATCAGTGAGCTGGAAGATAAAATGGTGGAAATAACTTCTGAAGAGCAGAATAAAGTAAAAAGAATGAAAAGAACTGAGGATAGTCTCAGAGACCTCTGGGACAATATCAAATGCACCAACATTCGAATTATAGGGGTCCCAGAAGAAGAAGAGAAAAAGAAAGGGTATGAGAAAATTTTTGAAGAGATTATAGTTGAAAATTTCCCCAACATGGAAAAGGAAATAGTCAATCAAGTCCAAGAGGCACAAAGAGTCCCATACAGGATAAACCCAAGGAGAAACATGCCAAGACACATACTAATCAAACTAACAAAGACTAAACACAAAGAAGAACATTAAAAGCAGCAAGGGAGAAGCAGCAAGTAACATACAAGGGAAACCCCATTTGCTCATCTTTCAGCAGAAACTCTGCAGGCCAGAAGGGAATGGCAGGATATATTTAAAGTACTGAAAGGGAAAAATCTACAACCAAGATTACTGTACCTGGCAAGGATCTCATTCAAAATTGATGGAAAATAAAAAGCTTTTCAGACAAGCAAAAATTAAGAGAATTCAGTACCACCAAACCAGCTTTACAACAAATGTTAAAGGACTTATATAGTCAAGAAATACAAGAGAAGAAAAAGATCTACAAAATCAACCCCAAACAATTAAGAAAATGGCAATAGGAACATATATATCAATAATTACTTTAAATGTAAATGGATTAAATGCTCCAACCAAAAGACACAGACTGGCTGAATGGATACAAAAACAAGACCCATATATATGCTGTCTACAAGAAACCCACTTCAGATCTCAAGACGCATATAGACGCATATAGTGAGAGGATGGAAAAATATATTCCATGCAAATGGGAAGCAAAAGAAAGCTGGAATAGCAATCCTCATATCAGACAAAATAGACCTTAAAATAAAGAATATTACAAGAGATAAGGAAGGACACTACATAATGATCAAGGGATCAATCCAAGAGGAAGACATAACAATTGTAAATATCTATGCACCCAACATAGGAGCACCTCAATACATAAGACAAACACTAACAGACATAAAAGGAGAAATTGACAGTAACACAATAATAGTAGGAGACTTTAACACCCCACTCACACCAATGGACAGATCATCAAAACAGAAAATTAATAAGGAAACAAGTCTTAAATGATACATTAGATGAGATGGATCTCATTGATATCTTCAGGACATTCCATCCAAATGCAGAAGAATACACCTTCTTCTTTGCACATGGAACATTCTCCAGGATAGAACACATTTTGCATCACAAATCAAGCCTCAATAAATTTAAGAGACTTGAAATTGTATCAACCATCTTCTCTGACGACAATGCTATGAGACAAGATATCAATTACAAAAAAAAAAAAAAAACTAAAAAACACAAACACATGGAGATTAAACAATATGTTTCTAAATAACCAACAGGTTACTGAAGAAATCAAAAAGGAAATCAAAAAATTTCTAGAAACAAATGACAATGAAAACACGACAACTCCCAAATCTATGGGATGCAGCAAAAGCAGTTCTAAGAGGGAAGTTTATAGCAATACAATCCTACCTTAAGAAACAAGAAAAACATCAAATAGACAACCTAACTTTACACCTAAAACAACTAGAAAAAGAAGAACAAAAAAACCCAAAATTAGTAGAAGGAAAGAAATCATAAAGATCAAAGCAGAAATAAATGAAAAAGAAATGAAAAAAAATAGTAAAGATTAATAAAACTAAAAGCTGGTTCTTTGAAAAGATAAACAAAATTGACAAGCCTTTAGCCAGACTCATCAAGAAAAAAGAGAGAAGAATCAAATCAACAAAATTAGAAATGAAAAAGGAGAGGTTACAACAGACAATGCAGAAATACAAAGGATTATAAGAGACTATTATGAACAACTATATGGCAATAAAATGGATAACCTGGAAAAAATGGACAGATTCTTAGAAAAGTTCAATCTTCCAAGGCTGAACCAGGAAGTAATAGAAATTATGAATAATCGAATTACAAGCACTGAAGTTGAAGCTGTTATCAAAAACCTCCCCCAAAACAAAAGCCTAGGACCAGATGGCCACACAGGAGAATTCTATCAAACATTTAGAGAAGAGCTAATGCCTATCCTCCTAAAACTCTTTCAAAAAATTGCAGAAGGAACACTTCCAAACTCATTCTACAAAGCCACCATCACCCTGATACCAAAACCAGACAAAGACAACACACAAAAAGAAAACTACAGGCCAATATCACTGATGAACATAGATGCAAAAATCCTCAACAAAATTTTAGCAAACAGAATTCAGCAACACATCAAAAAGCTCATACACCATGATCAAGTTGGGTTTATTCCAGGGATGCAAGGATTCTTCAATATATGCAAATCAATCAATGTGATACACCATATTAACAAATTGAAAGATAAAAACCATATGATAATCTCAATAGATGCAGAAAAAGCCTTTGACAAAATTCAGCACCCATTTATGATTAAAACTCTTCAAAAAATGGGCATAGAAGGAACCTACCTCAACATAGTAAAGGCCATATATGATAAGCCTACAGCAAACATTATTTTTTTTTCCCATTTATTTTTATTAGTTGGAGGCTAATTACTTTACAACATTGCAGTGGTTTTTGTCATACATTGAAATGAATTAGCCATGGATTTACATGTATTCCCCATCCCGGTCCCCCCTCCCACCTCCCTCTCCACCCCATCCCTCTGGGTCTTCCCAGTGCACCAGGCCCGAGCACTTGTCTCATGTACCCAACCTGGGCTGGTGATCTGTTTCACCCTAGAAAATATACATGTTTCGATGCTGTTCTCTTGAAACATCCCACCCTCGCCTTCTCCCAGAGTCCACAAGTCTGTTCTGATACATCTGAGTCTCTTTTTCTGTTTTGCATATAGGGTTATTGTTACCATCTTTCTAAATTCCATATATATGTGTTAGTATACTGTATTGGTCTTTATCTTTCTGGCTTACTTCACTCTGCATAATGGGCTCCAGTTTCATCCATCTCATTAGAACTGATTCAAATGAATTCTTTTTAATGGCTGAGTAATATTCCATGGTGTATATGTACCACAGCTTCCTCATCCATTCGTCTGATAATGGGCATCTAGGTTACTTACATGTCCTGGCTATTATAAACAGTGCTGCGATGAACAATGGGGTGCACGTGTCTCTTTCAGATCTGGTTTCCTTGGTGTGTATGCCTAGAAGTGGGATTGCTGGGTCATATGGCAGTTGTTTCCAGCTTTTTAAGAAATCTCCACACTGTTTTCCATAGTGGCTGTACTAATTTGCATTCCCACCAACAGTGTAAGAGGGTTCCCTTTTCTCCACACCCTCTCCAGCATTTATTGCTTGTAGACTTTTGGATAGCAGCCATCCTGACTGGCGTGTAATGGTACCTCATTGTGGTTTTGATTTGCATTTCTCTGATAATGAGTGACGTTGAGCATCTTTTCATGTGTTTTTTTGCCATCTGTATGTCTTCCTTGGAGAAATGTCTGTTTAGTTCTTTGGCCCATTTTTTGATTGGGTCATTTATTTTTCTGGAGTTGAGCTGGAGGAGTTGCTTGTATATTTTTGAGATTAACCCTTTGTCTGTTGCTGCGTTTACTATTATTTTCTCCCAATCTGAGGGCTGTCTTTTCACCTTGCTTATAGTTTCCTTTGTTGTGCAAAAGCTTTTAAGTTTCATTAGGTCCCATTTGTTTATTTTTGCTTTTGTTTCTAAAATTCTGGGATGTGGGTCATAGAAAATCCTGCTGTGTTTTATGTCGGAGAGTGTTTTGCCTATGTTCTCCTCTAGGAGTTTGATAGTTTCTGGTCTTACATTTAGATCTTTAATCCATTTTGAGTTTATTTTTTGTGTATGGTGTTAGAAAGTGTTCTAGTTTCATTCTTTTACAGGTGGTTGACCAGTTTTCCCAGCACCACTTGTTAAAGAGGTTGTCTTTTTTCCATTGTATATCCTTGCCTCCTTTGTCGAAGATAAGGTGACCATAGGTTCGTGGATTTATCTCTGGGCTTTCTATTCTGTTCCATTGATCTATATTTCTGTCTTTGTGCCAGTACCATACTGTCTTGATGACTGTGGCTTTGGAGTATAGTCTGAAGTCAGGCAGGTTGATTTCTCCAGTTCCATTCTTCTTTCTCAAGGTTACTTTGGCTATTCGAGGTTTTTTGTATTTCCATACAAATTGTGAAATTATTTGTTCTAGTTCTGTGAAAAATACCGTTGGTAGTTTGATAGGGATTGCATTGAATCTATAGATTGCTTTGGGTAGTATAGCCATTTTGACAATACTGATTCTTCCAATCCATGAACACGGTATATTTCTCCATCTGTTTGTGTCCTCTTTGATTTCTTTCATCAGTGTTTTATAGTTTTCTATGTATAGGTCTTTTGTTTCTTTAGGTAGATATACTCCTAAGTATTTTATTCTTTTTGTTGCAATGGTGAATGGTATTGTTTCCTTAATTTCTCTTTCTGTTTTCTCATTGTTAGTGTATAGGAATGCAAGAGATTTCTGTGTGTTAATTTTATATCCTGCAACTTGACTGTATTCGTTGATTAGCTCTAGTAATTTTCTGGTAGAGTCTTTAGGGTTTTCTATGTAGAGGATCATGTCATCTGCAAACAGAGAGAGTTTCACTTCTTCTTTTCCTATCTGGATTCCTTTTACTTCTTTTTTTGCCCTGATTGCTGTGGCCAACACTTCCAAAACTATGTTGAATAGTAGTGGTGAGAGTGGGCACCCTTGTCTTGTTCCTGATTTCAGGGGAAATGCTTTCAATTTTTCACCATTGAGGGTGATGCTTGCTGTGGGCTTGTCATATATAGCTTTTATTATGTTGAGGTATGTTCCTTCTATTCCTGCTTTCTGGAGAGTTTTAATCATAACTGGATGTTGAATTTTGTCAAAGGCTTTTTCTGCATCTATTGAGATAATCATATGGTTTTTATCTTTCAATTTGTTAATGTGGTGTATTACATTGATTGATTTGCAGATATTAAAGAATCCTTGCATTCCTGGGATAAAGCCCACTTTGTCATGGTGTATGATTTTTTTAATATGTTGTTGAATTCTGTTTGCTAGAATTTTGTTAAGGATTTTTGCATCTATGTTCATCAGTGATATTGGCCTGTAGTTTTCTTTTTTTGTGGCATCTTTGTGTGGTTTTGGAATTAGGGTGATGGTGGCCTCATAGAATGAGTTTGGAAGTTTACCTTCTTCTGCAATTTTCTGGAAGAGTTTGAGTAAGATAGGTGTTAGCTCTTCTCTAAATTTTTGGTAGAATTCAGCTGTGAAGCCATCTGGTCCTGGGCTTTTGTTTGCTGGAAGATTTCTGATTACAGTTTCGATTTCCTTGCTTGTGATGGTTTTGTTAAGATCTTCTATTTCTTCCTGGTTCAGTTTTGGAAAGTTATACTTCTCTAAGAACTTGTCCAAAATGGTGGAATATTTTTAAGTGTTTGTTCCATTTGTGTCAAATTGTTAGTCATCTTGTCCTCCCTTCTAATGAGTTGTAATCTCAGTGGCTGAGAGATTGAATCTGAACTTGTTCTGGAGACAAGCTAAGAAGGCCTGCTGAGAGACTTCAGTTCTGTGTATCATTTAGATGTTTGAGGTATAATATCAAAATAAATTGCTTCCCAAAAGAAAAATATCAAATGCATACTAAAAAACTCTTGCCGCCTGCCTGCCATTCCCATCAAACTCGAAGCAATGCTGCAATAAAAGTGACTGATCTGTGTTCTCTCACATTATCTTGCTTATTCTCCCTCTCACTCAGACCATCTGTGGGTTTCTGCAGATAATACCCTGCCCAGTTACTGTTGGGGAAGGATCAATTATCAGTTTCTTTTTCTCTTTCAATTGAAGACGGGATTGCTCTGTTCCATTGAGGAAATCTTCCAGTGGACTATGTTGTAGCTTCCATTACATTCAACTTCAGTAAGATATAAGCTCAAACATCTCAGCTTTCCTCATTCAATTCTGTCCTCATTCCATTTGTTCCCCTTATATACTGCTGTGCAATACTTCTTCAGCATTGTAGGTGCTTTATTTCTTCTGTCTAGAAACACTAAACTATGAGTTAACATTTTATCACAAATTTCTATCTTTCCTTTCAAGCAATAACTACAAGAGATTCCTCCTCACCTCCGCCCACACATACCAAGCTCTGTCAGAGTTTTTAAGTACATGGGTGGTTAAGGAAGGTCTTAATGACATAGTACACTAACCCAACACTCTTTTTTTAAAAATTTAAATTATTTCTAATTGGAGGATAATTGCTTTATAATATTGCATTGGTTTCTGCCATCGTCAACATCAATCAGCCATAGGTATACATATATCCACTCCCTCTTGAACCTCCCTCCCACCTCCTACCCCATCTCATCCTTCTGGGTTGTCACAGAGCACTGGACTTGAGCTTACTGCATCATAGAGCAAATTTCCACCGGCTATCTGACAGAATCTTATATCGTGTTCTGAATGGTATTCTCTTTGTTCATGATGAGAATGAGTGCTTTGTTTTGTTTTGGCTTTTTTTTTTTTTGGCTGCACTGGGTCTTTGTGGCTGCACGTGGGCTTTTCTCTAGTTGCAGTGAGTGAGGGCTACTCTTCGTTGTAGTGCACAGGCTTTTCACTACTGTGGTTTCTCTTGTTGCAGAGCACCAGCTCTAGAGTGCGGGCTCAGTAGTTGCAGTGCATGGGCTTAGTTGCTCTGCAGCATGTGGGATCTTCCCAGACTAGGGATAGAACCTGTGTCCCCTGTTTTGGCAGGTAGATTCCTAACCTCTGGACACCAGAGAAGCCCCAAGAATGAGTGTTTAACCAACTTGGTTTATTAAATTCCAGCTGTGAGTCTGTGCCTGTGGACTGACCAGAGAAAATGGGTTCTCCAATGGCTGCCTTTGCTCTAGGGGCTGAATTTCAAGAGACAGTTCTACCCTGAACATTACAGCAGAGGGAAGAAATTGAATGACTGGGAAACTTGGAGATGGTCCTGATATTTTTTCAAAAGAAAGCTTGCTATTTCACAGCTAAATGTTTTTATCCCAGCCTGAACTGCTGCTCTCCAACTTGACTTTAAGAAGAAAGGAATCTATGCTTATGAGTATGAACTTTTCCTTTAGGATGATGAAGTTCTAGAAATATCAATAGACAGTAGTGATGGTTACACAACACTGTGACTGTACTAAATACCATTGAATTGCACACCTTGAAATGATGAATTTCATGTTGTATATTTCACAACATTAAGGAAAAAAAGAAAGGTATCTAGAAAAAAAGAACAGGACAAAAATCACAGAGAAGACCAAGTCATCTTTGGTTGACCCACAATTGTTCTTTCCAACTCATCTACCAACTTCCGGTCCACCTCTCCCTAATGTGTAGGGATTCTTGCTATGCTCTACCCAGAGCTACATTTTTCTGCCTCTTTTAAGTCTGGCTTCTCTGAGTCAGTGCTGCACATCATACTCAAATGATACCTACACTACCTCCTCAATCTTGCCAATAATCACATAAGTTCTCATTCTGTTTACAGTGTAGGAACATACCCACCCTTTGGATGAAAATGTTTCTGCTGAAATTGTTCTGTGTTTCCCAGAAAGATAACAGTTTAGAACACTGCAGTGGAAATAAGCAGAATTAGGGCACAGTATGTTAGAAAGAAGCACGGAGTTTAGATGAATGGATAAAGATAGATACATATATATCATATATATATACACATACATATATGCAAGTATGTATGACACATATATGTATGATATATATATATATACATACATATATATGTGCCTTTATATTTATAGAAAATAGGTCTTTCTAAGACCTGTACCACATGATTCACTTATATGTGGATTCTAAAAAACAAAACAGAATGAAAACAGACTCATAGATACAGAGAACAAAAAGGTAGTCACCAGAAAGGAGAGGGTAGGGGGGTAAAATAGGTGAAGGAGTTGAGAGGTACAAACCTCCAGTTATAAAATAAATAAGCTACAGGGATGTAATATACAGCATAAGGAATATGGTCAATAATATTGTAATAATTTTGTATAGGGACAAATTGTTACTAAATTTACTGTGGTCATCATTTCATAATGTGTGTAAATATCAAGTCACTATATAGTACACCTAAAACTAATGTTACATTGTATCAATACATCAACTATATTTCAAATATATTTTCAAGTATATATTCAAGTAAATTCAAGTGAATTTACAAAATTCACACAGAATCATATGCTATAATTTTGAATTATAAAAACAAGTCTATTGTACACATATTTTTCTTACAATAAGCAAACACTCAGAGAGATGGAACTTCTAAAATGCTTGGAATTTTTCTTGTTCAAGTAAGCATACATAACCTCATTTAGAGAGCCTTTCATCAAAACTGGTTTACTCAAGTTTTATACCACTAGCTGAGAGGAAATGCACAATTTTACCATTATATTTTATGAATTATTTGGGATAAAAATATGTTCAGTTACAATTAAATCTTTTTATGTAAATATTTTTGTACCAGTAATATATAGTACTAATGTTAATGAGTTACTGAAAAGTTCATTTTTCCTGTCTACTCAACCACTTATGTAGAAAAACTGAATCAACAAAAAAATGTACTGAGTTTTTATGATTTTCTGGGTATTGTGGTTCCTTGCCTTCATGGATTTAGTCGTCTAATAGGACACATAGATATTAATCAAATGCCATGCAGATTAACATAAAACTGCACTTTAAGATATACTAAAAGTAAAGGTACAAGGTGCTATGAAACTGTGCAATAGAACATTAGCATAAAGTCATGGGTGTCAGGAAATGCTTATTGTTAGCTTATCTCTTTATAGTGACCCATAGAAGAACTTTGCTTAATTTTTGATATTCTAAGTTGGATAAATGGCACGCCTGTCTATTCAGTCACCTAAACTTGAATTTCACAATCATCATTGCTCTAACCTTCTTTTTGGACTTCTTTTACCCTCATTCAGTTACTATATCCTATCCTTCTTCAGAGCAAATTCTCACACATATTGTTGCTGCCCACAGTTCTGGGCTATTGCCTCACAGCTGAACAATTACCTCTGTGTTCAATTTTTGATCCTACCTATGCCCTTTCCACTCTCCAATCCTTCCTAATCATTGAGGCCAGAGCAATCTTTCTTAAATTACCTCAGTATCTACCTTTGCAATATGTCTCTAATGCAGTGATATCCAAACAGTGGGCCTTGGATCACCTGGAAGACTTTTTCCAATAGAAAACTTTCTGGCATCCCCATCCCAGGCCTCTTGAATCAAACCTTAGGATGGGGTCCAGGAATTTGATATGACCAAAAGCTCTCCAGAATATTTTTATGTGTAGAGTGGTTTGAAAACCATCTTCTCAACACACCTTTCCAGCCCTGTCTTTCTCTGCTGCCCTGCACATAAGCAGGACTATAGCAATTCCTTCAATACAATCTGTTTTTCCTGTTTATTTATACTGTTTTCTCTGCTTAGAATGCCCTCATCTCACACGTCTGCCAATTACAACCCTTATTTTTGAAGGTTTCATTCCAAGGCCACTTCTTCCACTGAGCTTTGGGATTTCTCCTTAGCTGGAATCAATTTCTTACTCTCTTGTGAGCTCTTAGCTGTTATACATTGTATTAGGATGCCTTGTCTCCCCTACCAGACCATAATCATCTATTCTTTTTCTAAGACAATCTGTACCTACCATAATGTTTAGCTTAGTTCTTTGGGTAAAGTAAGTGATAGAGGATATATTTGCTGAAAAAATGAAACAAGCTTTACTCTTCTACAAAGAGCAAGATTTCCTGTGAATATACTGCTATCAGAACATCTCCTTAACTACAAAAGCTATTAAAGTATACTGCTGTTTTCCATAAATATAAATATAGCTTATGGGGATTAGAGGAGAAGAAGGGGTGACAGAGGATGAGATGGTTGGATGGCATCATCAACTCAGTGGACATGAGTTTGAGCAAACTCCAGGAGATAGTGAAGGACAGGGAAGCCTGGTGTGCTGCAGTCCATGGGTCGCAAAGAGTTGGACACAACTTAGTGATGGAATAACAACAAATAGGTGTTAGACATATGGATATATGAACTCATATGGTTTCAATATACAGGATTTTCATTAATAAAAAATCTCAACTCCTTTTTGTCATTCACTCAATTTTACTTCACACTCTGACTTCTAATTCATCCATTTTCACATAACAAACTAGATGATATGCCTTCTCCAGAAGCAATGCTGATGATGCCATGCTGTGAATCACTGAGAAAATAGCACTGGAGCAGCAAATTCTTGGCATTTCAAGTAGACTTTCCAGAGGTCACTTCCAAAGTTTGGTTATTTTAAACTTGTTCTCATACAATGAATCAGTTCACATTGTGGACCAAAATTCAAAAAAGAAAAAAAGAAGGCCCTGCTATACAATGCGTGAAATGATTATTAAAACCTCAGAAAGATTTACACAAAGATATATGTCTCATTGACTGGATGAAGTCAAGTCCCTTTACATAAGTGGGCTCAAAGTCAATAGCTTTTCAGGAATAAGGCTTTTAGAGTAGAATATGTCCTAGATTTGTTAACCAAAGTGATCAGGCATTTTATGCTTTGTCAGATGGACGTGAACTAACATGTAAATTTGCTCATGGTTCCAAGGCCTCTAGGATGTTTTACTAGCCTAGAAGAAATTGTTCTTTTTAATTGATAAAAGTTTTAAATAAAACTGAAACTTGCCCCTGTAGCACCAAAGCACTCTCTCTCTATTGTTCTCACTCTGTTTAGTTTTCTCTTTTTTCCTCCAGATTATCAATTTTCTTTGTCATCAAAGATGGGTGGCTCAGACCACACTGCACCCCGTCCTGGGGTGGAACCTGCAGTTCAGTTAGCCCAGAGACCTGCTGGTGGGGAGCGGGCAGGACCCCCCGAAAGGTCACAGACCTCAGGAAGGCAGGCCGTGGCGAGGTGGAGGCCCTGCCCCACTCCTCTGGCCGCATAGGCAGGGCCTGGCCCCAGGGACGTCTGCCTCTGGTTCTGATGCACCCCTCTCCTGCCCGCACCCCTCTTCTGCCCGGCGAATCCTCCCCACCCCTCTCCCGCCGATGCCTCATTGAGCGACCTCGGACTGAACTGAGCGCCTCTTAGCAATACAGGGGGAGGGTCCCAGGGCCTGCACAGCCGGGCTCCGGAGGCCGGTGCTGGCGGCCCTTGGCGTGGGTTGCGAGCTCTCGGGCCGAGAGCCTTATCTACTTAGTGCAAAAACTGTAAAAGTGTACAGACTCTCCACAGATTTTTATCTGAACTGCAAGTCTGATGATTTTTGTAAATGTTCTTGGTGTTTGACTGTAATGTAACTATTTCACCCAATGGTTGTACATAGTCCTTCAGTCCTGGTGCTGCCGAGGGCTGCCCGGGCCCGCTGCTCTCCGACGGTTTTTTATTTTATTTTTAATCTAGAGGACAGTATTGGGCAGGAGGCACAGGTCCGGGGTCTGGAGGTTGGGGTTTTGCAGCGTGCTGTCTGGGTGGCCAGGGAACGCGCGCCCCCTCCTGGGTCACCCTGAACCTGCATCCCCGAGGGAGGGGTGGGAGCGCGGGGGTCCTGAGCCCAGCCGCCCTGCCGCCAGAGAAGGCTCTCCCCCCGGCCCTCTCCTGCCAACAGAGAGGCCTGACTCTTTCCGCCTAAATTTGATGTTTAGGGTGAAGGAAACTGCCAAACTTCCTATAAGTGAAGACTCTTTCCAACCGCCCAGAATTGGGGTGGGGAACCCAGGACAGAGCTCCAGGCGTCCCCCCCACCCTGCAGAGCATTTGCCCCAGCGAACTCCTCCCACCCCCTCCCACCCCATCCGTCTGCGTAAGGCAGACCCCAGGGAAACAGCCCCTCTTTTTCTACACACTCCCCCAGTCCCCCAGCCCCACTACTCCACTTCCGCCCCGCCTTTTGTAAGTATGTGAAAAGGAAAAAAATGCAAACGTTGGAGTCTTGGCCAGAGCGCCTCCCTCCAGCTGCGACTCTAACTATGTAATAATGTACAGAGAAGGTTGTTGGTGTTCTAAGACTGTGTGGCTGTGCAATTTCTGTACATTTGCAATTAGAAATATTAAAGATTTATTTAGCTATTAAAAAAAAAGATATATTGCCCTAGGAGTTGGGAAATAGGCTGCATGTCCCTTCTGGAACCTTCTTTCTGCCCCCTCTCATTGATCTTTGTCTTCCTGCTATTATCTGAAAGTACACGCCCTCTACTGTAGTGATTCTCTTCTCTCCTGCCCAGACTTGAACTACTTTCCCATATTATTCAGATAAGTTCTTCTCAAACTTTAATGTGCATGTGACCCACCGGTCTCTGGTTAAAATGCTTATTCTCATACAGTAGGGCTGGGTTGGGGCCTGTATTTCTAATGAGCTCCTTGGTGACAACCACGTCTTCTACTTTGGAGACAGCACTCTGAATATTAAGGTTTTAGGGGACAGAAAAAACTTTTCATCAACTTATTACTACCAAATAATGGCATCAAAATTTTACCTTGTTCAGAAAAATGTGCATTCCTTCAATAACTCTTAAGCAAATACAATATGGGAATCTTAAATACTACAGCCATATCAATGGAAGAACTATTTAGGGATAATTATCATTGGATCCCTTAAATCATGTGACAAAGTATAAAGATGTTTTGCTTATAAAAATGGCCAGGCCTACTAATTGGAGGACTCTGTAGGCAAAAGTTAAAACTCCCCCACTTTATGGATGTGGAAATTGAGTTCTAGTGAAATCAAATAACTGTCCTGAGGTCATAAAAATTGGATTGGAGACAAAGAGGATTTAAAACAATTTTTCTGACTGGAAAAAAATCAGTGCTGTTTCTACAATGTAACTGTTCCCACCTGGTAACTAGAGAAATGTATAGTCACAAACAGGCTGAAAAATCCTTCAGGGGGCTTAAGATTTTTTAAATTTAACTATCAGGTCAATGCAACTAGATTCTAGGGGAAGGGAAAGGGGCATTTGTTATTTCATTTTGTAATAATGTATACACATGTGCACATAATATTACTAAAAGCAAAAACTTTAGATTACATATTCAAAGATATCTCCAAACCTTGGTAAAGTTGATTCAAAAAAGGTAACAACATTCAAAACTCATAGATGAATTTAAGCAATAACCTTCTTAAAAGGATAGTTTTGTTACTATCTTTGGAGGTTTATTGATTTTTGTCCAGCATTCAATCTCACCATATTTTCTTATCAATTTGTAGAATTTCATTCACTACTTCTTTAAAGCTTGACTACTCTTTTTTAGTACAATTTTAGTACACTTTCTACTGAATTATTGCAATATAATTTAAAGTCAGGGAACAATAATAACAGTAGGATTTCAAGTCCAACGTACTGTAGACTGATCTTAAAATAGTCTGGAATAATAGTTCTCTTTATCAGCTTCAGGACTGAAAGAAACCAAGAAATAAATAAGATGTAATGGGAAGGGAAAAAATCTAGTTCATTTCAAGGTGCAGTTCCTATTTCTTTGAATACAGTCAGCCACAGTTATTTCTTGAAGCTGAATAAATAAAGCAAAACATAACAACTAGCATCTAAAAACACACAAAATTTAGTAATAATCATAAGCAGGAATATTTTTTCAATTGAAATGACTTCAATTCAGTTGAAATAGTTTTTCTCCTAAGTCAGAAATACCCATATTTTAAAACAATTTTCAGTCAGTCTATCTTTCAATAGTTACCAGCCTAAGTTAATGTGGAGACTAGGGGACAGGAGTTCCTTTCAAATTTATGTAGCTCAGGTCAGGACCTTCACCGTTGGATCCACCTTAACCTCTTCCTTCCAGAGCAGGCTTTCATG
Source organism: Odocoileus virginianus (assembly GCF_023699985.2). Lineage (NCBI taxonomy): Eukaryota > Metazoa > Chordata > Mammalia > Artiodactyla > Cervidae > Odocoileus > Odocoileus virginianus. The sequence continues at coordinate 9,286,097 of NW_027224263.1, read as the reverse complement.
GAAAAAATAGTTGTACCAATCCTATAGAATGTATATGTCTAAAGCATCATCTGACATTTTGTAGAGACTGCACTTTCCAGACAATAGAAACAGTGGGTTCTAAATTCCATATATATGTGTTAGTATGCTGTAATGTTCTTTATCTTTATGGCTTACTTCACTCTGTATAATGGGCTCCAGTTTCATCCATCTCATTAGAACTGATTCAAATGAATTCTTTTTAATGGCTCAGTAATATTCCATGGTGTATATGTACCACAGCTTCCTTATCCATTCGTCTGCTGATGGGCATTGAGAGGGAGGTGGGAGGGGGGATCGGGATGGGGAATACATGTAAATCCATGGTTGATTCATGTCAATGTATGGCAAAACCCACTGCAATATTGTGAAGTAATTAGCCTCCAACTAATAAAAATAAATGAAAAACAAAAAAGAAAGAGTGGGTTCTGCTCCTCATCTTGGAATCTAACTGTAAATCCATTGCTGATTCGTATCAATGTATGGCAAAAACCACTACAATATTATAAAGTTATTAGCCTCCATCTAATATAAATAAAAGAAAATAAATAAATAAAATTACTTGAATAAAAAAAAAAAAGAAGCTAACTGAAGATTGCTTGGGGCAGTTTTGGTTCCATCTCAGCCATAATTCCCAGTCTTTTGATGAGCTAATGACTTATAGTCAATCTTTTTTGTCTTCTGCTTGTGACCTGCTCTGGTCTTTCTTCCCAGTTTCTCCTTACATTTGCTCACTTTGATTTTTCTAACTTGCAAGTGTGCTTGGTATGACACATCAGTCATTTAGATTTCCAGGCTACTCAGTGGAGGTGAACATGTCAACCCAATCTCCTTCCCCCTTGGTGTCCAGACAATCATTCTCTACATCTGTGTCTCTTTCTGCTTTGCAAATAGGTTCATTTATACCATTTTTTCCAGATTCCATGTATACATACATGTGTTAATATATGATATTTGTTTTTCTCTTTCTGACTTACTTCACTCTGTATGACAGTCTCTAGGTCCATCCATGTCTCTGCAAATGTCTACTTGCTTTAATGATCATTATATTTAAAGATATGTTAGTTTTACATTTCTCACAGGAAAAAGAGCCTATTCTGACTCAGTCTCAAACATACAAACATATGGAGGCATGTTAAAATACAAAACTTTGGCTTTGGAGGATCATACTCATGCTACTATAGGGCATATTTGATTACAGTCCTCATATTATTTTTGCATAATGAATACATGTCACATAGCATGTGTATCTTTGGTTGAAATAACCTGTGATTTGCTTTGTATAATTTCCCAATTTGGGGTAATTTATTTTCCTTGTGTGGATGTTATTTAGTTAAAATTAGGTTTTTAACTAAAACGTTATGATTTCTGAGGTTGTTAATTTTAAAAACTGCTCCCCATGTGTGAAATCCCTGATGCCCTTACCGGAAACAAATGGAAAACTTATTTTTTAGATGTATCTTCAAAAAACCAGGATGCCTAGGATTCCCACAGAGGAATATGAATGCACACACTCAAACAATAAACATGCAATGCAAATCATACAAATTTGTGATCTATCCCTAAGAAGTTCTGCAGCTACAAGAAATGGTAATCCAGAAATAAAAGAACAATACCAACTCCCTCCCCCAAACCAAACCCTAAAGATATATATAATGTGATTTAGGACACTAAAGGGAATAGAAGTCACAAGAAGAAAAATAAAGAAAATGACTACAATAATCATAAAACTTCAAGAAATAAAAATAGGGTCACTAAATTTAAAAACTAAGTTGATTCAGAATTGAGATAGAAAATATTACAGAGTGATTAAGAGACATAGAAGTGTGAATGACACACCTGACAAGCATTCCAAAAGAAGAGAATAGAAAATATAAAGAAATAATATGAAAATAAGGAAGGATTTTCCAGAATTTAAGGAAGACATGAATACTCAGATTGAAAGAGTAAAGTGCCAATCAAGATAAACTGATGGGTGAAAACAAGATTAGTTGTTGTCCAATTAGCAATCAAAGAAATAAAAGTTAAAATGAGGTGTATATATTTAGTTAACATTTTAAAGCTACAAAACCACAATGATGATAATGTGGATACTCATTCTTCTTTATCCATTCATCCATCAGTGGGCTCTTAGGTTATTTTCCTATCTTGACTATTGTATACAATGCTGCAATAAACACTGAAACCATAATCACAGAAAACTAGCCAATCTAATCACATGGACCACAGTCTTGTCTAACTCAATGAAACTAAGCCATGCCATGTGGGGCCACCCAAGACAGTCGGGTCATGGTGGAGAGGTCTGACAGAATGTGGCCCACTGGAGAAGGGAATGGCAAACCACTTCAGTATTCTTGCCTTGAGAACCCCATGAACAGTATGAGAAGGCAAAATGATAGGATACTGAAAGAGGAACTCCCCAGGTCGGTAGGTGCCCAATATGCTACTGGAGATCAGTGGAGAAATAACTCCAGAAAGAATGAAGGGATGGAGCCAAAGCAAAAACAATACCAAGTGGTGGATGTGACTGGTGATAGAAGCAAGGTCCGATGCTGTAAAGAGCAATATTGCATAGGAACCTGGAATGTTAGATCCATGAATCAAGGCAAATTGGAAGTGGTCAAACAGGAGATGGCAAGAGTGAATGTCGACATTCTAGGAATCAGTGAACTAAAATGGACTGGAATGGGTGAATTTAATTCAGATGACCATTATATCTATTACTGTGGGCAGGAATCCCTTAGAAGAAATGGAGTAGCCATCATGGTCAACAAAAGAGTCCAAAATGCAGTACTTGGATGCAATCTCAAAAATGACAGAATGATCTCTGTTCGTTTCCAAGGCAAACCATTCAATATCATGGTAACCCAAGCCTATGCCCAACCAGTAATGCTGAATAAGCTGAAGTTGAATGGTTCTATGAAGAACTACAAAACCTTTTAGAACTAACACCACCCCCCAAAAAAAACACATCCTTTTCATTATAGGGGACTGGAACACAAAAGTAGGAAGTCAAGAAACATCTGGAGTGGGACTTCCCTGCTGGCCCAGTGGTTAAGACTCTGAGCTCCCAATGCAGGGGGCCCAGGTTCGATCCCTGGTCAGGGAACTAGATCCCACATGCTGCAACTAAGACCTGGTGCAGCCAAATAAATGAATAAATATTAAAAAAAAAAAAAAAAAAGAAACACCTGAAGTAACAGGCACGTTTGGCCTTGGAGTACGGAATGAAGCAGGGCAAAGGCTAATAGAGTTTTGCCAAGAGAACACACTGGTCATAGCAAACACCCTCTTCCAACAACACAAGAGAAGACTCTACACATGGACATCACCAGATGGTCAACACCAAAATCAGACTGATTATATTCTTTGCAGCCAAAGATGGAGAACCTCTATACAGGCAGCAAAAACAAGACCGGAGCTGACTGTGGCTCAGATCATGAACTCCTTATTGCCAAATTCAGACTTAAATTGAAGAAAGTAAGGAAAATCACTAGACCATTCAGGTATGACCTAAATCAAATCCCTTATGAATATACAGTGGAAGTGAGAAATAGATTTAAAGGACTAGATCTGATAGACAGAGTGCCTGATGAACTATGGACGGAGGTTTGTGACATTGTACAGGAGGCAGGGATCAAGACCATCCCCATGGAAAAGAAATGCAAAAAGACAAAATGGTTGTCTGAGGAGGCCTTACAAATAGCTGTGAAATGAAGAGAAGCGAAAAGCAAAGGAGAAAAGGAAAGATATTCCCATTTGAATGCAGAGTTCCAAAGAATAGCAAGGAGAGATAAGAAAGCCTTCCTCAGTGATCAATGCAAAGAAATAGAGGAAAACAACAGAATGGGAAAGACTAGAGATCTCTTCAAGAAAATTAGAGATATCAAGGGAACATTTCATGCAAAGATGGGTTTGATAAAGGACAGAAATGGTATGGACCTAACGGAAGCAGAAGATATTAAGAAGAGGTGGCAAGAATACACAGAAGAACTGTACAGAAAAGATCTTCATGACCCAGATAATCACGATGGTGTGATTACTCACCTAGAGCTAGACATCCTGGAATGTGAAGTCAAGTGGGCCTTAGAAAGCATCACTATGAACAAAGCTAGTGGATATGATGGAATTCCAGTTGAACTATTTGAAATCCTGAAAGATGATGCTGTGAAAGTACTGCACTCAATATGTCAGCAAATTTGGAAAACTCAGCAGTGGCCACAGGACTGGAAAAGGTCAGTTTTCATTCCAATCCCAAAGAAAGGCAATCCCAAAGAATGCTCAAACTACCACACAATTGCACTCATCTCACACACTAGTAAAGTAATGCTCAAAATTCTCCAAGCCAGGCTTCAGCAATACATGAACCATGAACTTCCAGATGTTCAAGCTGGTTTTAGAAAAGGCAGAGGAACCAGAGATCAAATTGCCAACATCCATTGGATCATCATCAACAAAAGCAAGAGAGTTCCAGAAAAACATCTATTTCTGCTTTATTGACTATGCCAAAGCCTTTGACTGTGTGGATCACAATAAACTGTGGAAAGTTCTTCAAGAGATGGGAATACCAGACCACCTGATCCATCTCTTGAGAAACCTGTATGCAGGCCAGGAAGCAACAGTTAGAACTGGACATGGAACAACAGACTGGTTCCAAATAGGAAAAGGAGTATGTCAAGACTGTATACTGTCACCCTGCTTATTTAACTTATATGCAGAGTACATCATGAGAAACGCTGGGCTGGAAGAAGCACAAGCTGGAATCAAGATTGCTGGGAGAAATATCAATAACCTCAGAGATGCAGATGACACCACCCTTATGGCAGAAAGTGAAGAGGAACTAAAAAGCCTCTTGATGAAAGTGAAAGAGGAGAGTGAAAAAGTTGGCTTAAAGCTCAACATTCAGAAAACTAAGATCATGGCATCTGGTCCCATCACTTCATGGCAAATAGATGGAGGAAACAGTGGAAGCAGTGTCAGACTTTATTTTTTTGGACTCCAAAATCACTGCAGATGGTGATTGCAGCCATGAAATTAAAAGACGCTTACTCCTTGGAAGGAAAGTTATGACCAACCTAGACAGCATATTAAAAAGCAGATTCTACTTTGCCAACAAAGGTCTGTCTGGTCAAGGCTATGGTTTTTCCAGTGGTCATGTATGGATGTGAGAGTTGGACTGTGAAGAAAGCTGAGCACCGAAAAATTGATGCTTTTGAACTGTGGTGTTGGAGAAGACTCTTGAGAGTCCCTTGGACTGCAAGGAGATCCAACCAGTCCATCCTAAAGGAGATCAGTCCTGGGTGTTCATTGGAAGGACTTATGCTGAAGCTGAAACTCCAATACTTTGGCCACCTCATGTGAAGAGTTGACTCATTGGAAAAGACCCTGATGCTGGGAGGGATTGGGGGCAGGAGGAGAAGGGGATGACAGAGGATGAGATAGCTGGATGGCATCACTGACTCGATGGACATGAGTTTGAGTAAACTCCGGGAGTTGGTGATGGACAGGGAGGCCTGGCGTGCTGCGATTCATGGGGTCGCAAAGAGTCAGACAGGACTGAGTGACTGAACTGAACTGAACTGTGCTGGGATAAGTTGCTTCAGTAGTGCTCAACTTTTTGCAACTCCATGGACCATAGTCTAACAGACTCCTCTGTCCATGGGGATTCTCCAGGCAACAGTATTGGAGTGGGCTGCCATGCCCTCCTCCAGGGGGTCTTCCTGACCCAGGGATCGAACCCATATCTCTTATGTCTCCTGCATTGGCAGGCGGGCTCTTTACCTGTAGTGCCACCATATTGCAAATCAAAAGTACAATGAGCTATCTCCTCACAGTTGTCAAAATGTCTATTATAAAAAAGACAACAAATAACAAATACTGGTGAGAATGTAGAGAAAAGGGAACCCTCAAGCACTGTTAATAAGAATGTAAATTGATGCAGACAGTATGGAAAAGTGTGATGGGTTCTCAAAAAAATTAAGAATAGATGTACTATATGATTCTTTTGGATACTTATTGACTATTCATATTCTTCCTCTGTGAATTTCTTGTCCATATTCTTTGACCATCTTTTATTGATAACAGTGAAAAAAAAATACAAAGGAGTTCTTTATGGATTCTTGACCCCTCAACTGGTTTTGGTTATACCTGTTGGCATTGTCTTCTCCCAGTCATATCTCCTAATTTTACCTTGTCTTTTGTCATATGGAAAGATTTAAATTGTTGCTTCTTGGAAGTGGAAGTCCCACTTTGTTTTTAAACTCCTCCAAAGTATTCATCATAGTATGAGTTTTAATAGCAATGCCTAATAAACTTTGGTCACACGTATGTCCACTTCTTTGCTCACCATCTTTTGCCTTTCCATGACTTCAAGATCCAGCCTCTTTCTCATTTCAGTATAATCTTTAGGAGAAAGAAATGGCAACCCATTCCAGTATTCTTGCCTGGAAAATTCCCATGGACAGAGGAGCCTGTGGGCTACAGTCCATGGAGTCACAAAGAATCAGACATGACTGAGTGACTGAGCACAGCCCACAGCATTATTATTATCATAATTTTTATCAATTGTTTTGCTTCATTTTGAATGTTCTTACCAATTTTCTACCAGAGCATTCATCTTTGTTCTGTTTTCCAATTTCTTTCCACATCCACATATTCCTGTTCTAACACCACATTGTTTTAAAAAGTGTTTCTTTAATGCATTTTTATATAAGCAAGTATTTTCTCTTTATTTTTTTCTTCAAAAATTTCTAGGCTGTCTCATATTTTAAAATTTCCAGATGAATGTTAAAATCACTTAAGTTTCAAAAATCCTCTTGGGATTTTGATCTAAATTACAGGTAAATTACATCTGAATTTTTGAAAACTTGGCATGTTTATATTGTTTAGTCTTCCTATCCAGGAACATGTTCTTCTTCTACATTTACATAAATCTTGTATCTTTCCTAGTGAAGTTTTGTAATTTTCTTCAGCCAATTTTTAGTTTTTTGTTTCTGGGTATTTTGTATATTATGTTGTCATTGTAAGTGGTCTCATTTTCCAGCTATGTTTTCTAACTAGCTATTATCAGTACAGGACTTACCTGGTGGCTCAGACTGTAAAGAATCTGCCTGCAATGTGGGAGACCCAGGTTCGATCCCTTGGTCGGGAAGATCCCCTGGAGGAAGAGAATGCTACCCACTCCAATATTCTTGCCTGGAAAATTCCATGGACAGAGGAGCCTGGAGGGCTACAGTCCATGGGGTCACAAAGAGTCAGACACGACTGAGCGACTAACACTTTCACTTTTTTCCCCACTTATTATAGGTATATAAGAAAGCTCTTTAATCTGTTCACTGACTTTGCTTCCTGGCACTTTACTAAAGTCATTAGTTCTAAGATTTTTTATTTAGAATCTTTTAGATTTTCTATGCAGATATTTCTTACTGCATTCACTAGAATTTCTATACCACTATTAAATAATTATAGTGATGCAACACACATGTCTTGTTCTTGATTTTGACTATGTCCCCAATATGTTGTTGTTACAGATGTTGGTTATTGTTTTCTTCTCGATATCATAATATTAAGGACCTATTTTTTCATGCCCAGGTTTTTAAAAAATTAACACTTAGTTTAATTAATCCAAAAATGGATGTTGAAATTTAGCAAATGCGTCTTTTGGACACCTGTTGAGATAGTCTTATATAATTTTCTTTTGACCTATGGAAATGATATACTAGAGATACCTGATGCTGTTCTCCTAATATTCTGAAACAAACTATATTTGATGATATTAGTTTTAAAATATTGTTCACATTTTATTTGCTTAGTGCTTTGTGTTAGGTTTTTTTCATTTTAAGAGTATCATTCTTTCAATCCTCTGTGTTACACTTGGAAAGATTTTATGTCAGGGTTACGTTAGCTTCAAAAACTGCATTTGCCATGATCTGACTTTTTCAATCACTGGCTGTTTAAATACTCTATGAAAATCTGAAAAGAAAAACCAACAAATAATCAGTGTGGGAATTTGAATACAGCTTCCCAATAGAATATAAGCTGCAAGGAGGATTTCTGTCTGTTTTGTTCACTACTGTATCCCTACTGTTCTAGAACAGTGCCTGGTATTCAGTAAATGTTTGTTGAATAAATGGAAGAAAGTAATGAATAGTCTCCCTGGACATTTAATAGAGTTGTTTGGAAGGTTTTTTTTTCTTCCTGATTTATCCTGTGTTTTGCTCTATAAAGCTCTTTCAGGGAATCACTTATGTGTGTGCTCACACACACACACACACAAACATACACACACCATTCCTCAAAAAAAACTGGTTTATTTTAAACAACTCAAGTATAAATATCACTAGAAAAAATTTGTATTGTACTTAAATTTCCCACTGACATTAATAACAATTATCAACATTTCCCATTATTACAAGTTATGAAAAGGCTGAAAATTATATTTTAATGCAATTTTCAGGTTGGCATTTCAAAGTTTCAGTGACAAACATAATGAATTGTTAAAGTCTCAATTTGAGATGGACATTGTAGCTCATTCTCTTAGTAAAAAAGCTAAAAGCAATTCTTATTCCAAGTCACTTAATACTTTCCAGAACAGATTAAAGATCTAAAGGTCACTTAAAATAAGCTCTAAATGTCACTTAAAGGAAAACAATGTCACTGAAAATAAAATACCAGATTTAAGCATCATCATTCAGATTATATACTCTTTTTATTTTGCCTCTATTACAACATCAGGGGTGATATGGCGATAGAGGAACAAAAAATCTCAGGTTAGGGTTGATCATAACTATATTATCTTTATTCTTTCTCTTTTTAAAGAAAAGAAATATGGTGTAGAAATTTTGACTCAATCTGATTAATTTTAAAGGGCATGTTCTCAGCAAAATTCTATGGCAATTTATATGTAGTGAAGTCTGAATTATGCTGTCAGTGATCAATGATTTGTAGTATATTTAACATATACAACATACCACTCATTTATTTGACCATGGATTGTATGATGTGATTCTAAATGAAAGGAAGCTATAATTGAAAAGTACAGAGCAACCAGAAAAAAAATGAAATGAAACAAACCTACCATGCCCTCTGTTGATGAAATGTGTGACTAGAGAATGTATGATTGGAAAGAAAAAATTCAACATATGTTTCTTCATTCTTTTTTTTAAGTTTCTCTAAATTATGTTCTAATTGAATTTCATAAAATAAGCATTTTATATTCTTCTGTTTTTATGGCATTCAGCACAAAATTATGTCAATTAAAAGGAAAAAGTATCCATGTATAAATGGTTAATGCAGTAGGCCCAGTCATATGGCCTTGAATAGGTGTGATCTACTTGGAACTCATTCTGGAAGAACAACAATTGGAAGGGAAGAACCATTTTTAGACAATTTCTACTAAGGCAAGGTGGAAAAGGTAGAAGGATGGAATTCTGAACAAGCCAGATTGCTGTCCTCCCTCTCCTTTTCCCTAATCTTCAAATATCAGCCAAGTCCTTATAAATGATGAAGTTCATGTGCATCTTATGGGTGCAAGGATGGGTTGTTATCCTGAGACAAAATCTAAATCTCCTTCTCTAGAAGGTATCAGAGAGATTGACAGACATCCTTCAATAACTCCTTACCTTCTCCTTCTCAGTAGCATAACCATAAATTTTGATTTGGCTCAGTACACAGAACAAAAACTATATTTCTTGGCCTCCTATGTAGCTAGATTTGACCACTTATCTACATTCTGGCCAGTAATGAAAGTGGTAGTATCATGTGCAACTTTGGGGAAATTCCTTAAAAGAGAGGAGGCTCATCCTTCTTCACATTTTCCACCAGCCTGGTAACAGAACAATTCAGTAACTATCTTGGACCATGAGGTGGAAGATGTATACTGAAGATGACAAAGCAAAAGAGTCTAACAAATCAGGGTTCCCAACACATTTATGAATCTCCCCTGCCAACACTGAATTGCTTCTCTTTTAATTAAGTCTATTTATTTAAGTTATTGTTACAATGAAATATCCTCCAGCTTTAAAAAGAAAAGAAATTCTGACAAGGGCTACAACATGGATGAAGCTTGAAGACATTATACTTATATTCTGTAAGCAAGTCACAAAACAACAAATATTGTGTAATTTCACTTATATGAGATACGTAGTATATTCAGATTCATAGAGACAGACAGTAGAATGGTAGTTTCCAGAAGATGTGTGTGTGTGGGGGGGTGAATAGGAACTTATGTTTAATGAGGACAGATTTTCAGTTGGAAAAGATGAAAAAGTTTTGGAGATGGATGGTTGCACAACAATGCAAATTTACTTACTGCCACAGAAGTGTACACTTAAAATTGGTTAAAATGATAAATTCTATGTTTTATATACTTTACCACAATAAAAAATGCAAAAATGTCAATGGTTAGCAACAATGTGTGTGATGAGAATATTTTCCGAAATCTCTGAAGTGCTCCCTTGGATACCAGTAGGATCAAAATTCAAAATTCTATTGTTGGAGACAATGTACTGGGCTTCACTCAATTTTATTTGATGAAACAAGAAATTAAGTGTTAACCACAATTACATGCCTACACTGACATGAGGGAATTTCTTACACATCTAGAGCTTCAATTGACATCTTCATGCAGATGCTTCATAAATGTATATCTTCAATTATTTCCCTGAGGTCAATTATTCCATGTTTCAAAGTGTTAGGTTGGAAGTTAGACATGAGCAACCAGAGGAGGCCTGGCTGTAAGGGATGGAAGCGTATCTCTGAATTCCATCCAAGAAACACCCAGGAGAGCTCACAGACATGCTACAAAATAACCACACTTTTCAACTCCTGCACGTGTATCCTATTCACACAGTGGATACAAAATGACCACAGGGGCTTCTCCAAGTAACTTTAGGCAGTTAGGAGCTCATTAAGGGCTCATGAATATTCTGCATCTAATTATGACAGAATTATGGGAAGACATAAATAATACAACTTGTTGTTATATAACTTGTAATTGTCAATTGGCCTTGAGCATATGCCCATTTGCAATCCCTTTCATTGATTGGTGGTGGGTGCAAGCCCTACTTTGAATCAGGCATAACCAAAAGGAGGAAACTGGAAGCATAAAAAGGGGAAGACAAGAGGGTTTGACAGGAAGGATGAGGGCAACTCTCTTGGGAGTGTTGGACTAAGAAAAGCTCTGTCTGCTTGAGTTGGATGTTCTACATCTTTTGGTCCATCACTCCAATTTTTTGTTGTGACAAAACAAGAACCAGGGAAGAGAAATAAACCAACCTGACAAAAACTATGTCAAACTCAACATGCCCAACACCAAATTCATGATCACCATCCCCATACCTGGCTATTTGCCATCCATCTGATTGAGTAAGCCATAAAGCCAGGACCTTTACCCTCCTTTACATCTCCCATCCTATCATATGCTTCTGTGCCATCATGTACCTCCTGTTATCAGTTATTTCATTAATACTTTTACATTATTTCTGTATTTGAATACTATTTATCTCTCACACTAGAGTGCACATTCTGGGTGAGCAGAGACTTTAGTTTTACTCAATTGTATTCCCAGAATACAGCACAGTGCCTGCCCTTTACATGGGTGTTTAATAAATACATGTTAAATAAATCTTTAAGGTTTGAACTCATAACTGGGAAAAAAGTTTGATATAAAAATGCATAAATGTAATTCCTCTCCTTCCTATCTTTATGAAGATGTGAGTTATTCCTCAAGCAGAGTTAGTGGGTTACAGTTTGACACTTATCTTGAGATTATCCTGGCTATTGCTTTAGTACTGACTTTTAGTTCAGTGTCATCTTGTACATTTACCTGAATTTCTTGAACACTTCTAACTTGTACAATGATTCCTCTATCTGTCCCTTCTCATGAACTAATCCAAATATACTGTTCCATTCCTTGGGTGGAGAATAGTAACTATTTGAGGCTCACAACTCTAGGTAGAGGTCCTGAGGTGGGGATGAGGATGAGGGAGTGGGAGTTTATCTCAGAACTCAAACTCTGTGGATTCAAGCTGTGCTTTTGCTACTAGTTTCAAATGAGTTTACTTAACATCTGAATCTGTTTCTGCATTTCCCGAAGCAGACACACCATTAAAGATACCTATAGAACAAAATTATTGTGAGAACTATATGGAGAAATGGACCTGGAATTACCTTTTAAACTGTACAGTGGCACAAACGTACATTATCCCTATGTGAATATGGTTGGAGTGAATCCTAAAATAGCAGCGGGGATGGAAAGGAGGTATTTGGCCACGACTCACATTATGTAGGTAACTACTTTTACAGTGTATTTCTACCTGCTTTTGAACTTGTTTTTGAAAGGAATAATGAAGTGGTTGCAGCAGAGAAAAAAATCTTAACAGGAAAAAGGTGGAGGGGGGGGGGGGAAGCACTTCTAAAATCTAGCATTTAGCCAGTCAATTTGGCGTCTTTACTTCTACCGCGTTTCAGTTTCCCGAAAATCCCAAACTTTCCCACCATCTCTAACTATCGTAACTGTGATCAGGTGTGCGGTATGTGCCGCCTGGTTTCCCCTCAAGCCGGTGTTACGTCATCAGATTATGACGTACCGCCCCCTGAGCGTGCTCAATTGTGAGGTCACACGCTCTCTCGGGTATATAAAGCTGGACGCTGCCTACTGTCCCACTTGCACCAGGCAGTGAGGGACGCTGAGTATCGTGGCCCTCGGCTTCCCGGGAGGCTAGCGGCCCCCTGCTTCCCAACTGCCAGCTGAGTCCCTCAGTGCCCGAGAAGAGGGAAGAGGTTTGAAGAGGCGCCATGAGTGTCCTGTTTCTACTAGTGAGCAGCATTCTGTTGGCCTTTATGTTTGTCTTCTGGAAAACCTGGTTTCAGGTAAGTGTGTAAGAGCGGTTGGAATTAGATGAAGCTCGACAAATACATGGCTTGGGGAGGGAGGTGTGTTTAAGAGAGTAGATAGATAGCAAAGTAAGAGTAAGGCGGGGGTCACCCCATTCCTTTTTCCCTTGAAAGCTCTCAGATGTTGACTTTACCTCACACTTCTCCCATGTTGACCAGTAGTTCCACAGCTGTACTGTGTTGTGAAAAGCCCCAAGTCACTAGGTGATGGGGTCAGTTTTCATCCACTCGAAAAGTACAGCAGCAAGTGTCCGTCTGCCCTCTCCCATTTTAAGAAACTGTACCTACCCTCTTCCTCTCTGGCTTTTACTATCCCCATGTGATTCTGTTTGCCTCTTCCTCCCTTGTATTTTCATTTTCAGTCATCTTTATGACAGCTTTGGGTGGGGGAGGGGACATCATAGATAATTAAGGTCAAAATGTGGGTTTCCTGGTGATGTTTAAAGTTCCAAGTGAAGTGTTTTTAGATAAGTATCAAACAGGGTCCAAGTATAGACCTACTGGAATGCCCAAGAAATGTAAGCCAAGGCTATGGTATTTTGGCATCAGAAGGCTACTTTCATTTTTCTCTCACTCTTTGGGAAGGGCATATTTCCAAATTAATGTATTCATTCAACAGATTTTTAATCTTGGGGGAGGTCAATCAGTTCATTTTGGTAAATCAAGACTAAGAATGTTATTATTTGGTGGTATTTGGACATTGCTAAAGTCAATAAACTACATATGTATAATTTCCTTCCCTTACAGAGAAACACTGGTGAAATGTCATCAAATTCAACTTCTCTTGCACTAGTAAGATCATCCTTTTCTACTCGGTCAACTAAGAGCAATACTGATAAGAGTCTTTCGGTCAACCGTCTCTCTCGGGATATCTTAATTAATTTCCCACACTCAGTAGCTATGCAGAAGCGAATAATGGTAAACCTCAGGATTGTGGAATACAAGCTGGCTGAACTGGAACAATTCCTAGTTACTAAGGGTTTAAATGGTGCATTAGTTAACCGGAAATCCACTGACAAGCCTACAAAATGTAATAACAATTGAGGCAATAATTAAAGGGACTTTGAGTGGATTCATTTGATTATATGTGTTTATACCAAATGAATTATTATTTAAAAGGGGAGGGGTGCCAAGTCAGATACAAAATCCACACATTTGTCAGTTTGCTTACATTTAGAGAGTTGATTATGTTGCTAACATATTTTACTGGAGAAGGAATGAAAGCACAATAGAGAAACAGTTTGAGTTTTCTTTTTAATTAGCTACAGTAAAGAGAATATAGTTGAGATACAATGATTTTAACTTCAATTGTGAAAGTTTTTTTTCTAATGGTTTACAATACTGTAAATGTCTCCAAGTTTGCATTAAAGTTAATGAGATTTGATGGAACTTTTTTCCATTATGCAGAATAGTCTAACACTATTGAATCTGTGTAATAATACTAAACTATCATTGAGCACCCTAAAATGTGCCAGGGACTCTGTTAAGATCTGTGCTTTACATACTTGTAAAGATAGTCACAGAAACTCTTAACTAGTCTTCATAGTCAGCTATTGAAGTAGACTACTTTTCCAGCACCACTTCTGCTAATAATTAGATATCTCATTAGAAGTGTGCCTAAACCTTCCCTGAATTGCAAGTCACCTGTAGAAAATTATATGCATTTTTTTATTTGGTGAAAAACCCACACCTCAAATAGCACTAAAATATAATAATGGTAGAATGTATGTAATGTGGCTTAAAATTAAAGTATTTATATGCTGCATTTAGCAATCTACTTTAAATATTTTATAAAATCTAGTAATCTGTTGACAGTCACTAACAGCATTTGACCTACCCTCAAAGAAAACCCTCAGAATATCTAACACAAGCTCATCTTATGTGTATGTTAGTTGCTCAGTCATTTGCAACCCTGTAGACTGTAGCCCACCAGGCTCCTCTGTCCATGGAATTCTCCAGGCAAGAATACTGGAGTGGGTAGCCATTCCCTTCTCCAGGGGATCTTCTTGACCCAGGGATTGAACCCAGGTCTCCTGCATTGCAGGCAGATTCTTTACCATCTGCAACTACCAGGGAAGCCTCAAAGAAAATCCTCAAAATATCTAACACAAATTCATCATATATATGCACATAATTCACTGAGATTGTTCAATTACAGGCCTACCTATCTACCTAACTTCATACGCCCTGCCCCCAAATAAGTTACCAGTATAAATTAAAGGAAAACCTTAATCCCTTACTCATTTAATCTTCAATCAAAAGGAAAAGGAATTTAAAATATATAAGAAATTAATGCTTAAATTTATTCTTTTATTCATCATTTGACAAGAACAAAAAGCCAGCGGTAGTGTATGTGGTTCTTAAACATATTTCAGAGTCACAGATTTCTTTTGATATTCTGATGAAAAATATGGACTATTGCAGTAGAAAAAATGCATATACACATACATGTAGAAAAATATTACATGTAATTTCAACCTCATACAGTCTCTGAAGCCAATGTTAAGAACCTTAAGAATAACTGAAAAGTTTCTTGCATAGTTAGGTAATCCTAGATTGTGATGTTAAACTAGTTGTAAATGATATATGATCAGTGTATAAATCTATTAGTGATATGATGTTTTCATTATCTTTTGTAAAGAAATTGGCACATAGGACTTTCTAGCTTGGCTGGCCTCATTCTTGACAAGTTTCACAAGTTTATCTCCCATAAGTATGTAAATAAGTTATCACCTGTAAATAGTAACTCATTCAAGTAAAACAATCATTCTACTTATCTATTAACTATATATTATAATCATAAGATCTTAGATTTGATTGAAGCCATTTCCTCATTAGTATTTTGTTCCATGTTCTATTTGAAATTAGACTTCAGGGTGTATAATGAACTACTTTAAATTTTGTGAAACACAGTAGAAATTAGATGAGTCATGTTTTTCTTCCACCCATAACCTACAGAACACATTTTATGGGGAAAGAAATAATCAAAGCTTCTAGATTCCATTTTCTAGATTTATCACTTACTGGCCATAGTTTTCTGTCTTATTTCACTATTTGTAAATAAAGATTATAACTATTAAGTTCACCTTAAAATAGTGAACTATGAAGGCATGAAGTTTTTAGACATGAATCAAAGATATTAAGCAATAGTCTTCATATACATAGTTCATTTTTTCCATATATATATATATGTATGGCATTTCTAATTTTCAATTTTACCACTTTCTTTTAAATATATTTATTTTCCCCAGCTTTATGGAAAAGAAACATTGTGTACTAAGAAATATAAGCAAATAGTATTTAAAAACTTTTATAATAGAAAATATAACTATTTTCTAAATAACCAGCTCAAAATAAAGCCTTCAGTATATTAGAAAACATTGTAGTGATACAAAATTTTTATTGTGAAATAGAGGCAGCTATGTATGTGTTAACAGATAAATTACATTGCTAAACATTAGTAGATTCACATTTTTGTATTACATTCCTGTTGAAATTGGAAAGCTCATAGATCTCATTCTGGTTTTCTACTGTCACTAATATTAGGTATTTCATGGTTAGTCTCTTTTTTAGAATCTAACATGTTTCCATATCTTTCCCCACGATATTTTTCCAGATATGGCCCCCAGTTAGCAGCTGGTCTGCAGCAGGTTGCAATGCGCTGAGAAGCAAAAAAAAAAAAAAAAAAAAAAAAAATTTATTATAGAGTGTTATGTCTTCTTGCTAACCAAAATGAAATAAGTACATAGAAAAGTAAGAAAGTGATCATCTAAATTCTTGTCTACAGAAAAAAAAGATACTCAAATTTAACCAATTGTTAATAGAACTGTATTAACTACAAAGTCAAAATAACTGAGTATGTAAATGAGCTCAAAAGGAAGTGTGTGAACCCATTCAAGCAACAGTATCACTTCACATACTTTGATTGAATTTCTCTCCTGGCTTTAGAGTAAGGGTTAGGTTAGGATCTAAACCAGTGTATGACTGGGAAGTTTCAAGAATCAAAGGGTAAAGCCATTCATCTAGATCCACTAAACAATGACCTAAATCTTGAATCCAGTCTGACTTCTGAGCCTACCTAGACATTGTCCTACTGAGATATCATAATCAACTCCATTCCCTTAGGCCTCCATGAAAGAGGGATAACTCAGGGTCTAGATTGGGTTCAAGGTCATTTACCAGACTTTTTTCCATTTCCAATGTGCTATTATAGTATGTATTATAACCAGATGAAGTTTTAAAGGTGAAAATTATAAAGGAAAAAGGTCAGTTGCTTTGTGTCATCTCAGTTCAGTCCAGTTGCTCAGTCATGTCCAACTCTTTTGCAACCCTATGGACTGTAGCCCGCCAGGCTCCTCTGTCCATAGGATTCTCCAGGCAAGAATACTGGAGTGGGTTGCCGCTTCCTTCTCCAGGGGATCTTCCTGACCCAGGGATAAAACCCATGCTTCATGTCTCCTGCGTTAGCAGGCGGGTTCTTTACCCCTAGCACCAAGATACCATAACTTTTATGTGCTAAGCATTTTAATAGGGCTTGAGGATATGATATCAATCAAGACAAGACCCCTTCTTAAGCTTATAGTCTAGTACATAGAGACACAAAAATATACATCCAGTATAATACAATGTTATGCACATAGTAATAGATAAATTGTATCAGGTATAAAAGCTACCTGAGGGGAATAGTGATTAATTTGATCTCATGTTCAAAATCTCATATTAACCTTCATTTTGATCGTAAGTACTTTATATTATAAAGTATAAATAATATTAACATGCTTACTTGGAAGATGTTTCCTTTAGCTTGAATTATGTTTATGATAGCCATGATTGGAATCCAGATAATGCAGAAAGTAATCATACACCAGCCTAGAGCAACTCCCCAGTTAGGGTATGGAATTTGACCATACTTAGGTCTACGAAACTGTATCACTGACCAGATCAAGATTGACTGTGAAAGTAAAATATGAAAAGAAAATGGTAAAGATTAGACTTTATTGCATTAATGGTTTCAGTTGTACTAATTATTAGCAGTTGTATTCCATTTCTTAGAAATAACTTATCAAAAACAATTAAGATGAAAATACATTCAAGGTGAGATAATCAGGTAACTAGCCAGAAAATCAAATTCTAAATGAATCAATCTAAATAACTTGTATTTGTCTTACAAAAATTAGCATTGATACAGATATTTGTACAACACATTTCAGTAAAATACTTCACCATAAAATATATCTGTTGAAAGTAAAATAGTATCTGAAATTTATATTATTAAACTTTTAACTTTTACTTATAATAGCATGATTTTATTCTGTGCTATCTGGAGGAGGAAATGGGCAACCCACTCCAGTATTCTTGCTTGGAGAATTCCATGGACAGAGGAGCCTGGTGGGCTATAGTCCATGGGGTTGCAAAGAGTTGGACATGACTGAAGTGACTTAGCATTCTGTCCTGTAAGCTAGCCAGCATATCAGTTAGTTCAATGAGAATATAAAATACATTTTAGTGAACATGCCTTGCGCCTTGCTTATCAGTAGTTTCTATTTATTTCCCACTACACAGAGTACCCCTTACTCCGCACCCAAAATGTACAGGCATTCACACATGGGTACATAGTTACCAAAGCACTTTCTTATTGAAAAAAAAAAAAAAAACATGTTTGGGTAACACAGTGAATCTTAAAGATAAAAACATTTTAAGGCCAAGTTTTTTAAAAAGTGTTTTTAAAAAAACCCTACTAGACTGTTGCAGCATTAAAACTAATTATATAGAAATCTGTAAAGCAAACAAAATGAACAAAAACCAAAAATTCCTTTAATTTCATTACACTAAGTTTATTTCACAATTACCATAATTTCATATAATTACAAGAGAATGGATGAGGGATAGTGGAGTCTAATATGTATGACTTTATACAAAATAGATGATAATGTATATCATTTAACATTTAATACCTTTGCATTTTAAAGTAAATCGAGTTGTCAAACCTAGAAATCAATGAAATTAGCTGGCTAAAATGTCTAGTTAGATCTTCTAAGTTGATAAAGGGCTTATTTTATTATGGAAACTTGTCAAATGAGGAAAACAATATTTAGTAGCACTGTCAAAGCCAAATATTAAAAACACCCTCTAAAATAAAGTGTAGATCAAATTACATAATACCCTTTCCTAGGAAAATCGTTGAAGCATGGAGGCAATGAGAACCAAAACTCATCCTCAATAAAGTTTCCCCCTGCCCCACCCCCACCATTATCTCTAGTGCATAGTAATTTTCTATCCTATAAAGTGTTTACTTGGCATTTAGCCTTTTACTGTCCTGAACTATTATTTAAAGTTACTTTTTGCTTTCCTTCAGCTCCTGCTGCTGCTGCTGCTCCTAAGTCGTTCCAGTCGTTTCCGACTCTGAGCGACCCCATAGACGGCAGCCCATCAGCTCCTCTGTCCCTGGGATTCTCCAGGCAAGAACACTGGAGTGGGTTGCCATTTCCTTCTCCAGTGCATGCATGCATGCTAAGTCGCTTCAGTTGTGTCCGACTCTGTGCGACCCTATGGACAGCAGCCCATGTCCAGGCTCCTCTGTCCATGGGATTCTCTAGGCAAGAATACTGGAGTGGGTTGCCATGTCCTTCTTCTTTCAGCTCCTAAATCACACTAATTTTTAACATAAACTATTGTCTCTGTTGACACACGTGAGTTTTCGTAATTTCAGATACTAATTCCCATAAAAAATATGAATTAATAACTGAGTGTTGTTTCTTAGCAATTAGTATATTTAGATTGAATTCCTTGAAGGCAGAGACTGGGTCTTAAACAGAGAGGTTAAGAACATTGTAGGTGGCTCAGCATATTTTTTAGGGAATGAGCAAATGACTCATTTTTAAAAATTATTGTATTGAAAATTTTTAAGTATCTTGTCCTAGATACTTTTTAGGATACCTTTAAGTCTCAAATGGTAAATGTTTAAGCCTATGGCCTCAGAAATAATGCAACAAAGAAAGGCACTGTAGACTTTTGGATAGCAGCCCTCCTGACTGGCATGTAATGGTACCTCATTGTGGTTTTGATTTGCATTTCTCTGATAATGAGTGATGTTGAGCATCTTTTCATGTGTTTGTTAGCCATCTGTATGTCTTCTTTGGAGAAATGTCTGTTTAGTTCTTTGGCCCATTTTTTGATTGGGTCATTTATTTTTCTGGGATTGAGCTGCAGGAGCTGCTTGTATATTTTTGAGATTAATCCTTTGTCTGTTGCTTCATTTGCTATTATTTTCTCCCATTCTGAGGGCTGTCTTTTCACCTTGCTTATAGTTTCCTTTGTTGTGCAAAAGCTTTTAAGTTTCATTAGGTCCCATTTGTTTATTTTTGCTTTTATTTCCAATATTCTGGGAGGTGGGTCCTAGAGGATCCTGCTGTGATTCATGTCGGAGAGTGTTTTGCCTATGTTCTCCTCTAGGAGTTTTATAGTTTCTGGTCTTACATTTAGATCTTTAATCCATTTTGAGTTTATTTCTGTGTATGTTGTTAGAAAGTGTTCTAGTTTCAATACAGTATACTAATGCATATATATGGAATTTAGAAAGATGGTAATGATAACCCTATATGCAAAACAGAAAAAGAGACACAAATGTACAGAACAGAATTTTGGAGTCTGTGGGAGAAGGCTAGGGTGGGATGTTTCGAGAGAACAGCATGGAAACATGTATATTATCTAGGGTGAAACAGATCACCAGCCCAGGTTGGGTGCATGAGACAAGTGCTCGGGCCTGGTGCACTGGGAAGACCCAGAGGAATCGGGTGGAGAGGGAGGTGGGAGGGGGGATCGGGATGGGGAATATATGTAACTCCATGGCTGATTCATGTCAATGTATGACAAAACCCACTACAATATTGTAAAATAATTAGCCTCCAACTAATAAAAATAAATGAAAGAAAAAAAAGAAAGGCACTGTAATTTCGGCCATTTGGAGGCCGAAAAGTTGAAAATCATTGATTTTAAAATGATATTAATTTGCTTTATTGTATTTAATGTAAATAAGTCAAGTTTATCTTATAAGTGTTTAAATATATATATTATTGATACCAGATTCATAGCATGTTAATACTTACCATTAAAAGGATAGGTGTAATGACAAACCAGCAAGTTCTCCACCATAGCCAGAATATCCACCTTTTTGCTCCAATCATCATTTCTATATCATCAATAAACCTGTTCCCTCCTAAAAACAGCAATAAAGAGTGCATTCAGCCCTTACTCATACTTTCATTCATTAATCATTCTGATTCTAAGTTATCCTTCTATGTCTAAACATTCTCCTGTACTATAGCAATGAAGCATATAATGCCTTTAACTACATTTTATTCATAAGAAATTTTTGCCCAGTATATTATACTAAGTTATTATAGTAAACATAATGAAAAGGAATAAAACTAAGTCATTTTAATAAAATGTGTAGATAATTCTGTAGTCACTATTTACCATAAATCCAGATGACTCCTATTATTTCCAGTATAGCTGCAATCAAAATGCCCCATCCAGCACAGAAGTGGTCAATCAGATTAACCCAGTATATTCCAGCCTACCAAAAAAAAAGTCAGTTACTTTTAAATATAGTTTTAATTACTTTTATGATTGATGAGGTACTCAGATTGAATCCACTAATTTGATTTTAACATATGCTCCTTGGTTTCACCTCTGTATACAGGGGGAATGTTTCAAATGTAAACACAAATTGGGCTTTAAATATCTCAAACAGGCTGTACCTTTTATTCTACACTGAGTCCCTATTAAAAAAATAAGCATTTAGAATAGTTAATTATGAAATTGAAAGGTAGTGTGCTCTTTTGTAGCTGCCAAGAAATACAGCCTATGTTCAAAGTCTGTAACTATTGTAATTGGGGAAATTGTCCACTATTGGGCTCCCCCTGCCAAACTATACATGCTATTGAAATTGTGTTATGATGGGAAAAGAATCTGGGTTAAAACTCAGAAAATCTTGAAGTCTGTACTAAACACACTCTTAAACCGTGGCTTCCTCATTTAGATTATAAAGTACATTCCAACTAATATTTTGTCTATGAAAAAATACTGTAGTATACCTGAGTCACACAGATGAGGCCAAGGAAAAACAAAACCAAGCAGCAACCCAAAGTTATGGGAGCCCTCATTTTCTTCATCACTTTGGGAAATAAATCTTGAATTGTTGTGGTAATCGTCTCTTCAGAAGGAAAAAAAATGACATGTAAACTCATTTGCCAATAATTTTAATCATAGAAATCAATTACTATTAACAAAATTTACAAATATATGTTGAGAATATACTCTGGGCCCAACTTCTTGCTTTTAAAAATCCATAGGGTCCTTTCTCTTGGCAGTCTCCACTTATCAGTTCTGATTAAAAAAATCAAATACAGCTCTATTTGTTGTTTTTGGTCTGTTTTGTAAGGTTTTTCATTGGTAGCAATTATAAGGTAATAGTTTCCCGAGGGCTGAAGAAGTTTGAAAGAGGGTTATAGGGAAGAAGAATTTTAGTAGAACTTTTAAATAAGGTGAATTCATATGGAGACAGAAAGGCCTTCTAGGTTTAAGAAGTAAATATGTTCATGAAACAGGGTACTGGCTAAAAGTAGAAGGATATATGAGTAAAGGATTAAGAAACATGTTTGAAATTTTTGGAGGGCTTTGAAAGTCAACTGGAGGAGGCTGGACTTTATCCTATAAATTATTAAAATGTTTTATGTAACAGTGTGATATGACAAACACTGTTTCAGAATTTTTAGTTGTGTACCCTAGGGCAGGAGGAGAAGGGGATGACAGAGGATGAGATGGTTGGATGGCATCACTGACCCAATGGACGTGTGTTTGGGTGGACTCTGGGAATTGGTGATAGACAGGGAGGCCTGGCGTGCTGCAGTTCATGGGGTCGCAAAGAGTTGGACACGGCTGAGCGACTGAACTGAACTGAACCCTAGGGAAAATTCCTATGTGTAAAGAGAACCATATATAAGAATAATTACTGCAGCAGTGCGTGTAACCACTACAATATTGTAATTAGCCTCCAATTAAAATAATTTTAAAAAATTGGAAATAATCCAATGCCCATAATTATGGTAACAGATTGTGAATTAACTTGGTGACTCAGATGGTAAAGAATTTGCCTGCAATGCAGGAGACTCAGGTTCAATCCCTGGGTTGGGAAGATCCCCTGGAGAAGGGAATGGCTACCCACTCCAGTATTCTTGCCTGGAGAATTCTATGGACAGAGGAGCCTGGCAGGCTAAGTCCATGCACAAAGTGTAGCAAAGAGTCAGACATGACTGAGCAACTAACACATGTCTGTGTATCAACATGGATTCATAATACATATAAAGAGCAACTGTCAGAATGGTATGTATGCTATGAAACTTCACATTTATGTGAAATTTTAAAATTCTATCTTATTTATGGATATATATAAAATGTACACAAATAATATATATAATCCATGGTGACAGTTGCTTTCTAGGAAAGAAGAAATGTGAATTGTATTAGGCAGAGAAACATAAAGGACTTCAAATTTATCTGTAACAGTTAATTTTTCTAAAAAAAATGTCTGAAGCAAACAAAATATTAATGTCTGTTCCTTTTGAGTATCTGATACATGAATATGTTGTATTTTTCCATATTTAAAATTTAAGTTAAAAAGAATTTTCAAAAAGATCATTCTGAGAGTAAAAACTAGATGGGGGCAACAAGGGTAAGAAAATAATGTTTTGAAGTAGAGTAAAATATGAGAGGGATATGTTAACATTGGGAGTATTACTTACCAATGGAAGCGAACTGAGAGTCAAGACCCAAAGTCAAAAGCATGAAAAAAAATAATACGGACCAAAATGGCCCACCTGGGAGTTGAGCTAAAGCTTCTGGATAGGCAATGAATGCCAAATCAAAACCTAGGAAAAAAGTAATGGAATTTTAATTTAAGTTAAAGAAAATTAAAGAAATTCACATATTTGAACATTTTTCAATGTAAGATACTAGAAAAATCTCAATTTGGCAACTCAATGGATAATATACATTCTTTAGCAACTGTTTCACTAGCACTTTTTAAAAGTGTTTATGTAGGTTGTTCTATAATATAATGTAAACATGTTGTAAATTAAGCTAGTGAGATAAATTTTGTAAATGGTACATTTCTCACATAAGAAATATTAACTGTATCACTGATGTTTAGCTGATTTTTATTTTTTTTAATTAATGAAGAGCAACTGTCTTAAACTCCAGTCAACTCTTTCCAATGTTTACCCAATATCACAATATGTAGTGTCATTTATTTTTTTCACTGTACATTTCACAGCTGTGTAGTGCCAACTTATTTTTTATTGAAGTATAATTGATTTACAATATTCTCTTAGTTTTGGTATACAACATAGTGATTCTGTATTTTTGCACATTATACTCCATTATAGGTTAATACAAGATAACAGGTATAATTTTAGTGCCATTTAAATTATTATATGGACACCTGCAAGATTGTATGTAATAAAACTATAAATTGAATCTTATTTTCTATTTGATGTATGTTGCCTTTAAAGACACTTGTTAACATTTTTTAAATCATATTATATGATACTTAGTTTAAGTATTTTAAGTGTCTCCAGCCTCCCAGGGGACTGACCTAGGCTTCAGGAGAATTTGCTTCTAGCCTAGGCTCTATCACTTTCTAATTATTTGATCTTCTGCAAGACATAACATTTCTATGCTCAGTCCCATCCTCTGTAAATGAGGAGCTGGACACTACATGATCTTCAAAGTCCTTCCTAGTCCCAACATTCTATTCTCATTCATCAATCTCTCCACCAAATGATACTAACAACAAACAGAAATTTAGTAAGAAAAACCGACTTAAAAGAACCCTAAACTTCTGTTCCTAAGAGTCTTCAAAAGTGAAAGTGTTAGTTGTGTCTTTGCGACCCCATGGACTGTAGCTTGC
Organism: Odocoileus virginianus; assembly: GCF_023699985.2. Classification (NCBI taxonomy): domain Eukaryota; kingdom Metazoa; phylum Chordata; class Mammalia; order Artiodactyla; family Cervidae; genus Odocoileus; species Odocoileus virginianus. The sequence continues at coordinate 9,261,217 of NW_027224263.1, read as the reverse complement.
TAGCCTCCTCTATCCATAGAATTCTCTGGGCAAGAATACTGGGTAGCCATTCCCTTCTCCAGAGGATCTTCCCCACCCAGGGATCGAACCTGGGTCTCTTGCATTGCAGGCAGATTCTTTACCATCTGAGCCACCAAGCCAGATAATTAAAGCATCTCTAGTTAATGTCTTTAAAGTTAAGACGTTCATTAATCAGATTCCTTTAAAGCTGAACACAGCTATATACTCAAAGTCAGTTGGGTTTCAATATATATGACATTTGTGCATTTTAAAAATTAAAAAAATTCAGATCTAACAGTGTAATTGTACATAGATTAATTTTCATATATAGTTTCACATATTCATATATATATTAATACACACATGTATATATATGTATGTGCCTTTATATACATGCATGCAAATGAAGATAATGAATGTAAAGTGCATAGCGTGATGCCTAATACTTGCAATTGTGCAGTAAGTAGTTCACATTAACAGTAAGTAGTTCATATTAAACACTAAACAAAATTTGGAAAAAGCTTTAAACAATTGTTCTGTAATGTAGTCTTGTTTCTCAGATCATCTAAGAATTATTATATGATTGAAACAACCAAGTTATTTAAGATGAAATGAGAAAGAAAACTCCATACCCTAAATCTTGAGTGCTTTAATTGCTATAAAGTATATCAGTGTTTCTTAAATGAGCTATATAGGAGCTATATATAGCATTACATACCTGATTTTACAACTTGTGTGACTTCCTTTCCAGATATATGAGCCATGTGTCCCAATATAGAAAAAATAGCAAATCCAGCGAACACACTAGTAAGGCAGTTTGTCACACAAACTACAATGGCATCTGAGTAGCAGTTGTTCTTGAACTTATTGTAAGATGATAAGGCAACCAGACCACCCCAGGCAACTGACAGAGAATAAAATATCTGTGTGGCAGCATCTTTCCAAACCTATAAAAGAAAATAATATTTAAAAACACACTCTTAATTTTTCATTTGTATAAAATATTTCATATATACAGGTGAATAACTTATAAAAGCAAAACAAACACCTAAATACCCACTACTGAGCTTAACTACTGTAATGATGTAAAGTAATTAGCCTCCAACTAATAAAAATAAATGGAAAAAAAAATTAAAAAAAAACTGTATAAAAAAAAAAAAAGAAAAGAAATAAACTGTTGCTAGGCTATTAAAGCCTCCCTGTGCTCCTTCCTGATCATATCACACTTCCAACTTCAGTGGTAACTGCTATCCTGACTTCTGTGTTTATCATTTTTCTGGTTTTCTTCATATTTTTACTATCCTAAACAATATGGCATTTAGCCTTGCATGTTTTTGAGTTTATAGAAAAGTTATCTTAATGCATGTAAACTAATACAACCTGCTTTTTCCATTCAGTAGTATATGAGATTTATCCATTATCAATTTGAACCATATGAAATTTCAATTCAACTAAATATTGCCAAATTATTCTCCGAAGTGGTTGTATCAGTTTGCACTCCCACCAGATGGTATGAGAGTTCTCACTCCCCCACATCCTTGCCAACATCAATCAGAATTTTGAATGCTGTCCAAACTAATGGCTGTGAAATGAGAGTGTTGATAACCTTAAATAATTTATAAGGCTTAACATGTTTTTATTTGTTTATATTCTATAGTTTTTTTTTTTCTGTGAAATTCCTGTTCACATATTTTGCCAATGTTTTGTTTGGGTTATTTGTCTTATTTGATCTCTAGGAATTCTTTATGTAGTCAGATTCTAATCCTTTATCTGTTATACATCTTAATTTTTTCTCCCAATTTGTGGCTTTTTCCCCCCTCTTAACATTGTGTCCTTTGATGAACCAAAGATTTTGTTTTAATGTAGCTGAAGGTATCTATCTTTGATTTTTACGAATTGTCCTTGATCTCTCTGACTGAAAAAAAGAATCCTTAGCCCAAGGTCATAAAGCTACTATCCTATATTTTCTTCTAAAAGACTTAGTTTTGCTTATTATCCTTAAGTTTAATTCACCTGAAATTGAATTTAATGCATGTTAAATTAGAAATCCAAATACATTGTTTTCTAAATGAAATATCAATTGAAGATAATTGATATTATCTGTTGTATTATTTGGATATCAATTGTATCAATTGGATAGTCCATCCCTTTTCCATTGATCTGTATCCCCACCTCTGCCGCATATCAAGTTCCATGTGTTCACAAATCTTTTTTTGAGATTACTGTTCTGTTCCATGGGTCTGTATGTCTATACCTATGCAAAAACATTATTTTAGCATTAGCATTATAATACCATTTCACACCTGGTAGGACAAGTCTTCCTCATTTCTTAAGAAACGCCTTGCTTTGTTGCATAAATTTTAGAATAAATTTTCAGGTTCTATGGAAACTGTGCTGGGAATTTGATTGGAATTCTGTTTATTCCACATATCAACTTGGGGACAATAAAAACGTATTCTTAACAAGGATAATACTAGGGAGTTTTTAAAGACTTATGATACATTTAGATATCCCTTCAATCATCCAGTTCTCTCATTCCATGTTTTGATTAGAGCCCCATGTAGCCTTATCTCTTTAAGCAGTGCTCACAATCTTCATCTAATTCAACCCCTTTATCATTCCCCCTTTCATGATTTACCCCTCCTGTGTCTTTGCTAAAGGGCAATAATTAGTCTTAGAAACTAACCTAGGTAAATCCATCTTAATAGTGAAATTCTATAGATATAACATTACTCTGAAGAAAAATCTAATTATGGAGACTTCAAATAATAGGACTGGCATATATGTAGGCAAAAGTGTATTTTTAGTCCATCTGAAAATATGATTGGTCAGTGGAAGGCAGGCCATGTTAACATGTGACTTAACAGTTCTAGCTCTGGAATCGAAAAGAATGAAGTCTAAATCCAATACCTCTCACTTTCATTAAATTTGATTCATTTAACATCTTCAAGGCTGTTTCATCATCTGTAAAATGGAGATGATGATAATAATAATAGTAGTAATAACTATGTGTCCTAAGAATGCTGTGAGAATTAAATGAGATAACATATACAAAGTAATTAATAGGATATTCAGTGATAGCTATTATGTTTTTATGGAAAAGAAATATAAACTGATACTCAGTTTCATTTGTGGAAATTAAAAACAATAATTTTCTACTTGAAAGTTATGTAATCTATTTCCAATATCAATAGAAATAAAGTTGTTAGGAGTAAATAAATATTTACTAGGTCTTCAGCTTGATATTAGATGATTATTATACTATAATTGCTTTTATAATGGCAGGAAGCCAGTAGAAAGTAAAATGGATGGATAAATAGATGGGTAGATAGATAGATACATGGATAGACAGCTAGATCATGGTTATTTCATTTATACATTTAACAATTGGTTATATTTAAGTGGTGACTCAGCAGTAAAGAATCTGCCTGCCAGTGCAGGAGATGCAAGAGACTCAGGTTCAATCCCTGGGTCGGGAAGATCCCCTGGAGAAGGAAATGGCAACCCACTCCAGTATTCTTGCCTGGGAAATCCCATGGACAGAAGAGCCTGGAGGCTACAGTCCATGGGGTCACAAAGAGTCAGACATGACTTAGTAACTAAACAACAACAAGACAAGAAAATCATGTGAAAAATAAGATGCACTCATTTCTTAGGCAGTTGTACATATCAGGTTGGCCAACCCAAATGAACTTTTTGGCCAACCCAATATTAAGAGATGAACATGCTTATGTTAGTCTCTCAGCTGCTTTGACTTGATACATATACATGCATATGTGAGTGGGGTGAAGGGTTCTAGAGGTGGTGTGGCAGGTCTCAGTTGTGTAAGAATGCTATGCATACCATGAATGATGTAACTAGGCTGCCTAGTTCCAAACATACTTATCATCTCTATACCTACCCATCTCATGGCTCTATAGAAGACTATTAGTTTAGGGATTGCTGCTGCTGCTAAGTCACTTCAGTCGTGTCTGACTCTGTGCAACCCCATAGACAGCAGCCCACCAGGCTTCTCTGTCCCTGGGATTCTCCAGGCAAGAATACTGGAGTGGGTTGCCATTTCCTTCTCCAAGTTTAGGGACTAGGAAATCTTAATTCAAGATGCACAAACAGGTGATGTAAATTTAACTAAATGTGAATCTTCCTGGGTCTCAACTTTTATCACTGTAGAATGAGGAAGTTAGTAAAACAATCACTGGAGACCCCTCTAGCTATCAATTTGTATGGTTCTCTACTCTCCTAGAGATATCAATCGAGTTCAAATATTTAAAGAAAAGAAAAAATACATACTTGTGATTGCATGCTTAGAATATAGATTGGAGAGGAATAAAAAACATCTAAGAAAAAATGTTCATTGCCAGCAAACCCAAAGAAGGGGTGAGGGTAGTGTTTGTGTTGGGGTGGGGAGGTAGGAGAATTAAATTGTATGTTTTATACAGAACTTTAGGCTTAGCTCTGATGTTCTAAAGATAATAGAGACACCAAGACACAGACCAGTATAAACTAGTCACATAAAAATTTCAGAATAGTCGCATGGAGCTATAAAGTCTAGGTTTCTGAGGCTTTAAAAGCCACTTAGAGGAATATCAAAGGAGCTTTTCCACTGTGCTCAAAGTTATGAGGTTTAAAGAAAATGAAGGGTCCATTTCTTAGGAAAAATGCTGCATTCTACAATTATTTAGTATTATATAACAGCAATAATTAAAATACTTGTATGCTCATTTATATAACAGTTTACCATTTCAAAGTATATTAACATATTTTATCTTGTTTAATAACCTAACAGGGAGAAGATGATGAATCCCAACTTCCATTTTATTTGTTTCTTATCCATCATGAGAAATGGTCATCTACTTGGGAAGAGATTAACAAACAAGGTTAAAAAACGTGAGGCCCAAGAAAAATGAAGAAACAAGCAGTGGCCTTTGGATACACCAAAGCATGTTAATCTCCAACACATAAACAATAAAAGTTCATAGTTCTAAAATGATTTAGAGTGATCAATTTAGATCAACGATTTAGAGTGATTTTTTTGTGATTACTACTGAGTGAAAATGATTTGGACACACAGAAGGTAACCAAAGGCTGGAGACTGACCTCTCAATTTTCAAAAAGGTAAAGGATGGATTTCCATGACTAAAAATTGATAAATTTGACTTGGTTATCAGAAACATTCTACAAAAAATAATTAAATATCCATATTGTGAGTATTTAGAACATAGCAACTGCTGAAAGGTAGCATGAGTTCCACAGAGTACCATAGCAAGCTAAAACTAATATCCATTTTGACTAATAATGCTAATATGATATTATAGTGTTTCTTGATTTTAATATAATATTGTGGGATTTTGCCTGACCAGAAGCTTAATGTGTTCTAAGAATGTGACATGACTACTAAAAAAGTGAAAGTGTTATTAGGCTGTATCAATAGAAGGAAAGTCGATAGAGTACACTTACTGGCAATTCCCTCTGCAGTTAAAATTGTAAAAGATTTTATGTACATATGATACACATAGCCATTATCTGAAGACAGACTAATATTAAAAGGGGTTACCAATTCATATTCATGGCACATATTTATGTGTCTTGTATACAAGTAACAGTTTTGTTTATGGAATTCTTCATTTAAACTTTATGTTTTAACTTCAGAATATTAACTTTTGAAGACAAAGCTTATATTAGACCATTAAACCATGAACTGTAATCGTTAAATCTACTATGCGTTTATCTGATAAGTCACATGCATGCTAAGTCACTTCAGTTGTGTCTGACTCTTTGCAACCTCATGGACTGTAGCCCACCAGGCTCCTCTGTCCATGGGATTCTTCAGGCAAGAATACTGGAGTGGGTTGCCATGCCCTTCTCCAGGGGATCTTCCCAACCCAGGGATCGAACTCACGTCTCTTATGTCTCCTGCATTGCAGGCAGGTTCTTTACCACTAGTGCCACCTGGGAAGCCCTGGTCATCAATTTGTGGGTATTTCATGCATGAAATATGCTTTTTCAAATTAATAAGCCCCACATCCTTTTGGTCAAATAGGGTCAGTTTGAATAAAATGACTTTGAAAATCCTGTTGCTAAAAATGACTGTCTCACTTCCAATAAGACAGCATTAGTGTCATGTTAAACACTTAAAATCAGGCATCCTAGTGGACAGAAACATTAATAACTTTAACTCCATATTCTTTTATAAGCTATTACATTGCAACACTCTAGGTAATCAAAGATTTTCAGTATTGACTTTTAAGGTTTACCTCCTTAGATAATGTGAGATCCGAATTGTCTTACCTCAGCATCCTTAAGTTTTGCAAAATCTGACTGTGCTCCAATATAGTATGAAATGCCTTTTGCTGCACCTTCCAGAGTTGCCCCTCGAATCACCAGGATGAGTAGGACAACATAGGGGAAAAGAGCTGTAAAATACACCACCTACCAAGAACAACCAAAAGTTATTATTTTTAAAACTCATGGTATATAATTGTATACAAACAAAGTTACTAGCCAGTTGAAATGTTTAGCTTATTAATGTCTGATAATACTAATACCAAAGTTGGCATAATTTCCTCTTTCTGTTTTTACCACTCTTCGAATGATCCACTTTCAAAACACTCTGATGTATGTGGCAATGTTTCCCAGGTTTATGTTGTAAATAAACACTATATCAGCAGTGGTTATTTGAAATCCAGATGGAGTGCTTTCCTAAATGTATCCTGGTAAATGTTGGTGATTTCTTCTCTGGTTCTTCTGCCTTTTCCAAATCCAGCTTGTACATCTAGAAGTTCAAACTACTATACAATTGTGTTCATTTCACATACTAGCAAGGTAATGTTCAAAATCCTTCAAGCTATCCTTCAACAGTACATGAACCAAGAACTTCCAGATGTACAAGCTGGATTTAGAAAAGGCAGAGGAACCAGAAAAAAATTGCCAACATCTATTACATAATAGTAAAAGCAAGGGATTTCAAGAAAAAAATATCTGCTTCACTGGCTACACTAAAGCCTTTGACTGTGTGGATCACAACAAATTGTGGAAAATTCTTAAAGAGATGGAATACCAGACCACCTTACCTGCCTCCTGAGAAACCTGTATGCAGGTCAAGAAGCAACAGTTAGAACCAGACATGGAACAACAGACTGGTTCAAAATTGGGAAAGGAGTACATCAAGGCTGTATATTGTCACTCTGCTTATTTAACTTCTATGCAGAGTACATCATGCAAAATGCCAGGCTGGATGAATCACAAGCTGGAATCAAGATTGCCAGGAGAAATATCAACAACCTCAGATATGCAGATGATACCACTCTAATGGCAGAAAGTGAAGAGGAACTGAAGAGCCTCTTGATGAAAGTGAAAGAGGAGAGTGAAAAAGCTGGCTTAAAACTCAACATTCAAAAAATGAAGATCATGGCATCCGGTCCCATCACTTCATGGCAAATAGATGGAAGAAAAGTGAAAACAGTGGCAGATTTTATTTTCTTGGGCTCCAAAATCACTGTGGATGGTGACTGCAGCCATGAAATTAAAAGATGTTTGCTCCTTGGAAGAAAAGCTATGACAAACCTAGACAGCATATTCAAAAGCAGAGATATCACTTTGCCGACAAAGGTCTGTATAGTCAAAGCTATGGTTTTTTTCAGTAGTCATGTATGGATGTGAGAGTTCAACCATAAAGAAGGCTGAGCACTGAAGAATTGATGCTTTTGAATTGTGGTGCTAGAGAAGACTCTTGAGAGTCCCTTGGACAGCAAGGAGATCAAACCAGTCAATCCTAAAGGAAATCAACCCTGAATATTCATTGGAAGGACTGATGCTGAAGCTGAAGCTCCAATACTTTGGTCACCTGATGCAAAGAGCCAACTCATTGGAAAAGACCCTGATGCTGGGAAAGATTGAGGGCAGGAGGAGAAGGGGTGACAGAGGATAAGATGGTAGATGGCATCACTGACTCAATGGACATGAGTTTGAACAAACTCTGGGAGATAGTGAAAAACAGGGAAACCTGGCATGCTGAAGTCCATGGGGTTGCAAAAAGTCAGACGCAACTTGGTGACTAAACAACAAATGTCTGATAGGAGTGAAAATCACCTCTTGGTAAATTAGTGCATTAAGGTGGGAAAGAAAATGATTTTAAAGTAGTTTTAAAAGTAAACTTTTAACTGAAGTAGTTAGTCTATGCTCAATCCCAGAGAAGAAAGAAAATCTAGTAGTTGCCCAACTCCTGTGAAAGTTTTTAAAGTGAGTACTGGACACTTGACATTATTATCCTTAAAGCTACCATTTAGAGTGTTTGAGAGCACACATATATACATGTGAACTGCTTGTATCCTAGATAACACATGGTTCCAGATGAGCAGACTGCCTTTGAGGCTGGCTTTTCATTAATGTGGATAGTTTCTTTGCTCTATATATGTCTTATGTTTGGTAATATGCCCAAGGAGACGATTTAAACAAACCATCCTGAGACCAGTAAAAATTAATTGCCAGGGTAAATGGATTTTCATGGATTTTTCAATATTAACATCAAAAAGGAACCAAGGGTTTCAAAAATGTACAATCGCAACATTGTTTTGGAAAATTTCCACTGACTTTGTGATGTTCCCAGTATTTTTGTGATCTATCAGTATGTCTTATTACAATGTAGCAGTAACTGTGCTAGATATTGTATCAGGAACACAAAGATAGTATCCACAGTTATTCTTGTTCTCTGTCCTTATGGAAATTTTAGTCTGGTAGTTACAAACACACACATGTTTATTTTTCTGGGTATTGTACAGCTAGTCACAGAGAAAATTTCATGTTGTCCGCTGATATTGCCACAGTGCTCTCTGAAAGTTTAAAAATAAAACAGTGACATGGGAAATGTTTTTCAGAAGAAGCTTTCTGCTGAAAGAGGGTTCTGAGTCAATTTTTGCAAGCTTTAAGAGAATACTTGTATAGCTTTATTTTTTTCCTTCTCTCTCCAACAATGGAATAATGGGAATACTGACACTATTACCCTATATAACATATATAACAGGGATCTAGACTTTCCAAACCAAAAATTGTAACATATAATGTCACTCAAGATGCTTCTTTATTATAATAGGATGGAAATTTTAAAAATATACTCCCAAGCCTCAGAATGCTGTATCAGCTAGAAGGGTCCAAGTTTAGAGAAATTACACATCTAGTACTAATTTTTGCTAGTTTTATTTTTAATAATAGCAGTGTTCTTATGTATTTTCTTAGAGTGAGGCTGCCTACTTAGAAAACTTTTCACACATTCAAAACATCTCATGATAGAAAAAAACATGCATTTGATACTACTTGGCAATGAACTACAATGAAATTGGAAAACAGTAACATCACTGTCTAAGGTGTTTTCTAAATTACCTTTCCAGAAGACTTTATTCCTTTACATAGTGCTGCTCCAACTATGAGCCAAGCCAGAAGAAGACAAAGTGCTAAATACCAAACAATGACTCCAGTCTCATCCAGTCCACTTGACCGTTGGAGTGCCACTTTACTGAAAACACATATGTCCTTTGATTAACACACAATCATTCATCTTAATACATTGAATTTTATAATATCTTTCATACAGGGGAAGCTTCATGAGTATTTTACTAATACTCATACTAATTCATATTTATTAATATTAATACAACATATTAATACTAATATTAATTAGTATTTATTAATGTTAATATGACATCAATGTCATATGAGGCTTTTACTGATACAGTTGTATGGAGGGGCAAAAATAATTCATTGAAAAGTCAGACTCAGAACCTTCTGGTCAACTGCAGCCAATCCACAATTTCAAATCATGGAATACAAGATCTAGTCATTCCTTTAGCTCCGATTTTCCCCTAATATTTCAAAACTCCTCTATGGAAAAAATTAACCTTACATCAGATTATTTTACTCATTATGATATTTTTCCCTCAAGTTAAAATGACAGAGAAGACATTTTAAATTGTATTAAATATTTTCGTATTCATCATAGTGTTAGTCACTCAGTCATGTCTGACTCTTTGCAACCCCATGGACTGTAGCCCACCAGGCTCCTCTGTCCATGGGATTTTCCAGGCAAGAATACTGGAGTGGGTTGCCATTCTCCCTTCTCCAGGGGATCTTCCTGACCCAGGGATTGAAACCCAGGGATCGAACCCAAGTCTCCTGCATTGCAGGCAGATTTTTTACCACCTGAGCCAGGGAAGCTCTAATTCATCATACTTGCTGTTATTATCAAAGCTAAATGGTCCCATTTTTATACTTTTTTCAAAGGCTTTCTGTAAAATTCCATGATTTCTACTAGGGACATATATAGATATAGGATTTTACTTCTTAGCTTGATGTTTAGAACATTTCAGGGGCCAAATTTTAAAAGGGTCACACAGAGCAGTAACATGGAGATGAGGAAGACTTCATTACAGCAATAGTCAAAGAAGTTATATAAGAATAAAGAGCAGGTATACAGTAAGGAGATTAAAGGCATCATTTAAAATTAATAAAAGCAAATATAACCCCAAACATCTATTTTGTCATATAATGACAACTATAAACAAAATGAATAATGAAGAATTTCAGCCTTAAATAGCAATTCTGCCCCTAGTATTATTCATCACCCAACTGTTTATCATTAGAACTTGCTCATTATAGTCTAAAAATTGCATATTTTTCTTTAAAGCAATGCCCTAACTTATAGATAATAAGCACTATATAAATCATCACTGATGACCTTGTGCCCATTTAATAACTAACTTATGAATGACAATCTATTAGCTATGGGCTAATTTTGCAGGCTACTACTATTCACACAGGATAAACATTTGAGTCAAATGAAGTATAATTTGCTCTTATATGAGTTAAGAAAAGAGCTGATCAATATTTTATTGTTATTTATAAAAAAATTTTACTAACATCTGCTTAGGATGTAGATAGTATACTGTACTCACTTCCAATACTGTTCACTGGGAAGCTGCCCTGTCTGATAAACTTCACTTCCATTGATGCAGGTAAGATTGTTGGCGTCTACCCAGCTTTTATTTGCTTGGAAGATTTCATTTATTCTTATACTCACATTACAATGTGTCACTAAAAATTAGAAAAAAAGAATACACACAGACTTGTACTTAGTTTTAGAAGAGTGCTTTCCTGGAAATAAAGTTTAAATGGTGAAATACTTAAGGTACTGTCTAAATTGTTATTTATTGAATGTGGAGTAGAAATCTCACAAATGGAATAAGCCATGCACACTCAGCAACTTAAATCTTCTCTACTACTAAGCTGAGGGTGAGTATGAAAATATCTGCCCTTTTAAACAGTATGTATTTTTATATTTACAGTATATTTTTATATTTACAGTATATTATATTTACAGTAACAACAGCTGTAGAGGAATAGTCATTTCAATTGGGATTCAGTACTCTAGGGAAATTTTCATATGTGAATTTATTTAACCTATATAGATAAATGACACCTTTAAATTCCTAAGAAGTGTTAAATCTGTATTAATTTATTCTCCAATATACACAGCCAATCCCAGTGGTAATAGTCTACAATATCGATGCTACATTATTCCAAAGACTAGCAATACTCACCATCTCTTGAACATTACTATGTATCATAAACAGTGATTTTCTCTCTTACCACTTTCCCATTTTTTCCCTTGTGCCACCCGCAACCTAGGTCTGCAAGAAGTACTCCAAGTAGTGGTTTAGCTTTACTGGCTGCCCTCAGAAATTAACATATTGCATTAATCAACTTTCAGGTTATACATGATTTATTCTGATCTCATCAGTAACCTGTGGCTCACTTAAAGTTGAACCTAAATTTGTTAGGAAATGATTTAGGCCTTTAATCTTGTTAGAAAATATAAAAGAATGAATGATTCAGAGTTAACAATAAATAAATGAATTTTACCAAAAGGTGATCTGCTACAGTTTCCATCAGCCCAACTGACGGAACATTTTGACCATGGTAGTTCACGTTGAAAAGAAGCAAACAGGTAGTAAAGACTATAGGCAATTATGACATTATAATAGATTGTCACAAAAAGGGATATCAGGACCATTGTAATCCCCACACCTGGAAAAGAGAACAATTAAAAAAATAAGTGAAATTTCTTTTGCTAATTCATACAGCTGCATTCTCAATTTCCACAAAATCTATTTTAAACTGAGAAAACTGTTTCAATGTTTTCTGTTTATTGGAGGGGTGGAAGATAGTACTGCTGTCTGAATAGCTTCTCAAAATTATTTTGATGATTGATTTTTTGAGACATTTTGAGTTGATCAGGAAAAGGTGCTAAGATTAAAGATCTATATTAAGCCACTGAATTCACAGAAAGAAAAACCATGTTCATTACTCATTAAGTCTGTAAATTCTTGTCAGAGTGGGTACTATTTAAAAAAAAAACTATTCAAGCTCATATCCTATTCACTGACCAATACTCCCATATTCATCTATAAACCAACATTTTGACAAATAGAAGATAAAGCCTCTGAATGAATGTCCTAAGGGGAAAATGTATAGCATTTCTACAAGTATATTTAAAGAAAATTCAGTAAATTGGTAAGTATCTGAATTTAAACTTCTGAAATTTCTTTAACTCTCTAGTTTCAAAACGCAGCTTAGCATACTGAATATAACTCCTATATTAAAACTAACTTTTGAGGTAGCTTCCTTAATATTCCAGCATGATAGTCTCTTCACCTCACTATAAATGTATTTTTGATGCTACATTGAAACTTTTACAAGTAGCTTTCAGCAGCTAGCATGTACCAAAAATGATATATAATCTTCAAACAGAAAGGTTGTTTGATATTTAATAACAATCAAAGCATTTTCAAAGAAAAAAACGTTCCCAGTGTCCTATTCCATTAGGATCATCCAAGAGAAAAATAGTGACCTGCCCTTCAACTTTTCTGAATGAGGCATTGTGAAAGATATGCAAAAGCAGGAAGACAGATCCGCATACAAAGTAGAAGAAAAGCCAGAGCCATAAAGTTAACGCACAAGACAGTTTGCCAAGAGAATTCAAGAGGTGAAAATAGGAAAATAATAACAACTTCCTCATATCCTTCTTGACCCCGACCATATCTGCAGCCCAAGATAAAAAGAAATACATATTAACATTTGATTTCTAAATTTGATGGTGACAAATAGAAAAACAATGTATGTCTCTGCCTTTGAAAGTTAGTTGCTCAACTGTGTCCAATTCTTTGCTGCCCCATGGACTGTATAGCCCAGGAGGCTCCTTGGTCCATGGATTTCCCAGGCAAGAATACTGGAGTGGGTGTCATTTCCTCCTCCAGGGGATTTTCCTGACCCAGGGATCAAACCTGCATTTCCTGCATTGCAGGCAGATTCTTTACCACCTGGGCCATCATGTCCAAATGCTAAATGCTTTCATCCACACAGTGAGGACAGCTATATGCAGGAACAAACCAAAAACCACAATAAGGAAAACATTTTAATACCAACCTTGAAACAATGGAAGAATCCTCCAAACTGAAACTGGACCCAAGCTAGAAAATTGTCCCATGGAGCACTCTAAGAAGAACAAAGGTAAACCAGCCAGGGCTAACATAATCACATATGGTATCAAGAAGGCACCTAGAAAAGGCAAAAAAAAAAAAAAAAAGAACCAAAGTACTATTATATGCTCAACTCTTGATGGCACTTTGACAGCCAACACAACATTTTGAAAGCACTCTGATATAGTAGAGTTAGAGAGAACTTAGTCTGGGCTTCAAATCTGTGAGAAAGTAGTTGATTCTCTAAACCTTGGATTCCTCATCCGTGAAATGGGGATGCTGGTATTACCTAGTGAGGTTGTTGTGATTATTAAAAACAATAACCTATAAAAAGCAATTCAAAGAAGTTGAATGATCATAGGCTTTGGAGACTGATAGACCTAGGTTTATATTCTGGCTTCATCATGTACTAGTTATGTGACCTGGGGCAGTTTATCTAACCTCTCAATCTTGGGTTCCTCATAAATGGGAAGAGTGATGCCAACTCATCAGTTTGTGGTAACAGTTTAATCACAGAGCCTATGTGAAAACACTTCACAAAATGGGCAGGCAGATAGTATATGTTCAAAGCTAGTTTTCCTCCTCTCTCCTTAAAAAAAAAAAACAATCTGCTTTTAAGACTTAGAGTTTAAATGTTAAGTGTGGTTCAAAGTAGAAGCTATTGCAGTTAAGTTCATTATTCTCCACATAGTCATGTGTTAATAGGAAACATTATTTTTGGTAGAAGGATCTTGAACCCTTGAGATGCATTCAGAATTAACATTCAATTTCATAACGACCAATTCTCCTACATTTAGATTATTCAGTCCCATTTTTGTTTTTTTGTTAAACCTTTTATTATTTTACATCTATTCTGTCTACTTTTAGGGCATACAATTCATTTAAACTTAGACCAGATTTTTGGTATAAGAATATTAAATTTATTGTTTAAGTATTCTAGAAGTCTTAAATGAACACTGTTCAATAAGAAAATGTGGAGATAAGTGAATAAAATAGACTTTGGGTTGGATTATGTACATTTTTTCTTCATATAGTTTTCCCATTATGATACTGTAATGTCATACCTGGAGATTACATTTTTTTTCTAACCCTACAAATATATTTTACTAAAAATAAGAAGACAATAAAGTACTTGTTACATCCAAGTCACTAGTCACCAGAACATAGGGACAAATATGTTTTTACAGATGTTGCAATGTACATACCATCATTACTATGACTAATAGAAGTTTAATTCCTACCAATGGTAAATATGAAGAAAAAGTAATACACAATATCTGTTTGAAAAACAATATGCAATGTTTTGCTAGCCCAGTGTAAACAGGTTTTTAGACACATACAAAAAACAATTTTCCTCACTCTTATGGTGAGGAATATATAATGGCTTTTCACCCATTATATTATTATTATTAATAAAAACCATAACTGGTAGATTATCAATTGGTCAAGTTATCATTGATTATCAATGGTCAAATTGTTAACACTACCGACCTAGACCCTAAGGTAGTCTGATATTTCTCTTTCTTATAGTGTTAAAAAGCACCTAAAGATAAAAATGATTCCAGATTTTAGCAACAGTCTTTTAAGCCTGACCATAAGTTTAAATATAATCTATTAACATTTGACAAATTTGAATTTCATGTTCCTGTTCTACCCTTGGGCAAAAAAGAGAAAGAAGCAATTGAGAGAGACTAGATCATCCACTACTCAAATGATGTGATCTTTAAAAAATGAGAGCCAATATGATATGCTAATTTTTAGAGGAAACAGTGAGAGAGGTAATAGCATACAATAAAATAATGCCATTTTGTTTCAGCTAAGTTTAAAAATTCTATATTAAACGTAGTTTGATATAGTTCCTAGAAATCTATAGTAAGTACTAGCCCTTTATGACATCAACTCCCAGGGTATTTCTTAATTTAAACCTGAACATAAGGGGCTGAAAAGGAACCTGAATGCTTTTCTCTACTACACTGACCTTAGGACATATGATTCCTGACTCATCTTCCAGCTCAAATGTATACTAAACTCTTGATTAAACAATGTTGGCTCTAGATAGGGTAATTTATGGCACCAACACTTCAAGTGTTTGATAAACAGAGCTCCTTTCTTAAATCTCTGAAGGGCAACATGAATGTTTTAATATAACCAATTAATAAGGAATGTAAGATTGAAATATCACCACACAAAATCCTATTGTACCAAGAAAAATAATTACAGTGGCATAGTTTCACTGGTATCCAATTTTGAAATATAAGGGAATGTCACCTCTACACTTCTAATAGGACTTGTAATTACAAGTAAATAAATATGGTGTAAGTGAAAAGTTGTTTCAACATTACTAGAGGATTGTGCAATTCATTCTGTTTCCTTTTGGGTGTCACTTCAGAGTTATTTTTTTCTCCTTGTTCTAATCGAGTCTTCTTTAGTGATCTATGAGGTATAAACCATATTGTTTTACAGAAATTAAACACCTAGCCTTGAATTAAATTCTATTGCATTTTAGAAGGATCTTCTGCCTGGTCAATCCAATTTGGAGTATATGTAACTTATATTGCAGCTTAAAGTACAAAACCTTTAATTAATTTTTAATCAGTTCTTTCCACACTTAAGTTTCCAAAATGTAATGCCTTATTTTATTTAAGCAAATGATTTATTTGAATTTCTCATTAGAATGAGAATTCCCTGCCTTTTGCTTAGATTCAGCAATAAATTAGGCAAAACACAACTTGAGTCAGAACACATTATCATAGGAACATGTATAAATTAAGAAGAGTAAGTCATATGAAGATTGCATGGGATTTCAAATGAGAAGTCAGAAGTGCTAAATATTGCAACTTTTATCAAGTTTATATCTGAAGATCTTATGAAACCAGCTTTCTAACTTGAGCTAGAAAACCATGGTCTAATAGTAAAATGCAGTATGCTAGTTTCCCATCCTCCCACTAACCCATATTATCATATACCTTTCCTTAGATCTTAAAATATCATCAGAGGCCATAGAGCACCTCCCTTAAAACTGAAGGGGAAATAAATTGGGGGGTGGGTAGTACCTCCGCCATTGTTGTAGGTCAAATAGGGGAATCGCCACACGTTCCCCAGTCCCACTGCATATCCAACCATAGATAAAAGATAATCTGATTTTTTGGACCAGTTACCACGCTCCTGGTTCTCATCATTTTCATTAACATGAAGATTCTCGGGTGCAACCTCAGCATTCTAGAAAAAGAAAAACATCAACAGCTTATTTTTCTATTAAAAATTAAACAGAAGCATAATTTCAAAAATTCATAGAGTGACCGTGAGAGACAGAAAGACATACAGAGACAGGCAGACAGAGACAGAGAGAAACGAACCCTGAAAAACATAGCCAAAGAGAACGTTTTCCAAAGCTAGTGACACCTCTGTGCATGGCTGCTTTTAAAATGAAAAAAAAAAAAACTCTGTAGGTGGATATTTTCACTAGTTCTTTGAGTTATATCATCCAAATTTTAGTGAAAAGGTTACATGTGGCACCCAGTATAAAAGGCAAATGAAGATGGGCAAATAAAATTTCAAGTACAAAAGTCTTAAAGATGAATTAGGTAAAATCAACACTCTTGAAATTGGAGGAACTCTTTGAAAAAAGTTTCAAATATAGTTTCCGCTTTTAAAAAAAAATCATAGACTCTTTCATACTGGCTGATAGTCTTTTTTTTTTTGAAATGTATAAATATTTTATTTTATTTATTTTTCTTATTTTTATTTATTTATTTTTCATTTATTTTTATTAGTTGGAGGCTAATTACTTTACAATATTGTAGTGGTTTTTGTCATACATTGACATGAATCAGCCGTGGATTTACATGTATTCCCCATCCCGATCCCCCCTCCCACCTCCCTCTCCACCCAATTCCTCTGGCTGATAGTTTTGATGTTTGGAACTGTCAGGGAAGTTTGAGTTCCTCTCCATATCTTGGAGAGTAAGATCAGTGCTTTTCTGAAAGCCACAAAATAATATTCAGACAAATTTTCATGTCTCATCAGGTGGAACAGCACTCTCTCCACTTCAGAGAAGAGGGAAGCATTCCCTCAGGTCAGGTCATTTTCTTATTTCCCTTCAACCTATGGACACAGTCCAGATAGGGACAGAACACAGATGGTGGTGGGCACACCCAAGGCAGATGATGAGGCGACCGTAAGTCTTCTAGCTACCAGAGTAAGAGCCGTCCTGTTTCCTCTCCTATATGGGGATACCTCAGCCACACTTGAAAGCATTTGAACAGAAATGTAAACAGAATAGCCGAAGAGAGCAAAAACTGAGATTTGCCTCTTTAAGTTTTCCCTTCCCAAGCCCTCCACAGGTCCGCAGCTCACAGACTCCTACCTCCTTCCTTCTGCACTTGAAGAAGCTCAGACACTTCAACTTGTCCATGGTTCACTGGCTCCCTGGGCTGCTCCTCCTGTCTCTCAGTCTGGCCGAGCTTGACTGGTGACGGATACACACTCCCCGGTCACTAGCTGCCAGAGTGAGCCACCTTGCCCAGGGGAGGGACCATTTATGGAGGGAAGCTCCCTCCTCCCCCGCCTGGTTGCCCTGTCATGTCAATTACCGGAAGGGACTAAAGTGAGGCTCCGGTTTTTCCCCAGGTAAACTGGCATGTAGCAATCCCCTGCCCCGGCCCCGGGAAAGGGCTGGGCTGTGAGACAGCGGAGCAGTCGGAGCCGAGATGACTGACAGCCTTTGACTCAGAGCCTGGCAGCTGCCTTTGCAGTCTCTCCTCCTGTCCCGGGTTCCCTGCTTCCTTGTCACCTCTCAGTCTGGTCTCTGTCCTGGGGCCAAGTGCTGATCTCTCCCAGTGCCTGAGGCAAAGAAGGACATGGTCTGTGGGGTTCATTCTGTTCCCCAAGATTCTCCTGAACAGGCTGTACTGTCCGGGGCTCTGGGACTTCCCAAAGTTTTGCCCTTCACTAGAAAGTACTTGATCCCCTGAGGCAAACACTGCTCCCAGAGGGGAAAGCTCGTGAATTGGGCACCTTGAAAAGCAGCCAGTTGAGATAAGATTACTCAGCTGGCTCTGCCTGAAAAGAGCAACTTTGAGCCTGTGTCTCAAGCGCCTTTCTCAGCCTTCAGGACAGTGTTGCCCTTTACAGGGAATGCTTTGTGCAAATTTCAAAGAGGCCAAACAAAAACAAATTATTGAGCAGGTTTATGGGAAATTCTAACCCTAACAAAGGACTCGACTCTGCAAGAAAGGCGAGGCCTAGAAAGTAAACTATGAGGAAGCATCCTGGTTGGGCCAGGGAGGAAAGTACTATTATAATGCTGTTTACCAAGGTAACATCTTTTGTTCAGAAAACTCAAAGGATTTAAACTTCGTCATACCATGCAAAAGATGGTGTCAGTTATATGAGGCGCAGTACAGATCGCTGCACACGGATGAACCAGCCATGAGCCAAGTCCTGGGTATTCTACGTCCAGCTCCTCTGTTCTCCACTGACTGACAAGAATCTTCCATTTGCAATAGAAATATGCCCTGGTGAATCTGAGCAGGTAAGGCAGAAGAAAGTTCATGAGGGAAGTGGGAAGGTAGTCAGGAGAAAATATCAGTAAGTTTCTTCTAATTTTGTCTTGAATATAGCACAGGTTGGTGTGTATGTCTGTGTGTGTTTGTGTCTGTGTGCACATGCACATGCACGTGTATGTGGACCTATTAATGTTATATGCTACTGGTGTGACCTAAAGGCTAAAATGAAGGAATTATATTAGCCCGTTGCAGACATAGAAGAGAGGAGGGGAAGGAAGACTTATAAACCTCTTTATGAAAGAATGAGCTGAAAAGCAAACCTAACAATGTTTACCAAACTATCAAAGTAACGTATCAAAGTTCTGTTTACATGGAGAACTGAAAATAGATAGTAACCAAAATCACTGCAGATGGTGCCTGCAGCCATGAAATTAAAAGAAGAAAAGCTATGACCAACCTAGACAACATATTAAAAAGCAGAGACATCACTTTGCCGACAAAGGTCCATCCAGTCAAAGCTATGGTTTTTCCAGTAGTCATGTGTGGATGTGAGAGTTGGACTATTAAAGAAAGCTGAGTGCCAAAGAATTGATGCCTTTGAAATGTGGTGTTGGAGAAGACTCTTGAGAATCCCTTGGACTGCAAGGAGATCCAACCAGTCCATCCTAAAGGAGATCAGTCCTGAATATTCATTGGAAGGACTGATGCTGAAGCTGAAACTCCAATACTTTGGCCACCTGATGTGAAGAACTGACTCATTAGAAAAGACCCTGATGCTGGGAAAGATTGAAGGTGGGAGGAGAAGGGGATGACAGAGGATGAGATGGTTGGATGGCATCACCGACTTGATGGACATGAGTTTGAGCAAGCTCTGGTAGTTGGTGATGGACAGGGAAGCCTGCCGTGCTGCAGTCCATGGGGTCGCAAAAGTCAGACATGACTGAGTGACTGAACTGAACTGATGGGAATAGTGATGACCTAGAAGGATGGGGGAGTCTCCCTGATGGCTCAGTGGGTAAAGAATCTGCTTGCAATGCAGGAGACACAGGAGATGCAGGTTCGATCCCTGGGTTGAGAAGATCCTCTGGAGAAGGAAATAGCAACCCACTCCAGTATTCTTGCCTGGAGAATCCCATGGACAGAGGAGACTGGTGGGCTACAGTTCATAGGGTCGCAAAGAGTCAGACATGACTTAGTGACTAAACAGCAGCAAAAGAGGGGTGGGATGGGGGGTGGGAGGGAGGCTCAAGAGGGAGGGGATGTATGTATACATATAGCTGATTCACTTTGTTATACAGCAGAAACTAACACAATATTGTAAAGCAACTATACTCCAATAATAAAATTTAAAAAAAAATTTTTAAAGAGACTAGGAATCTTTCTATTCCAGGGATAAATGGTAAGCAGAGGAAACAATCAGCAATTTTCCCTGCCTGTTATACAGTAGAGAAGCTCCTAACAACTTGGAAAGTTTGAAAGTGAAAGTGTTAGTTACTCAGTCATGTCCGGCTGTGTGACCATGGCTTTGAAGGCATTTCGTCCAATGTGCTAGGAATGCTCATTCCCAGGTCTGGCGAATATTACGTTGATAGGACTAGGATTTATTAGCAGTGCCAAAAATCTCTGGACCCCTTGTCTTACTAGTTTCTTATGGTCCAGGAAAGTAAGTATTCCCTCTTGTTGCTTATTCCCATATCTAGAGTTACACTATTACAATAATTTATCTCATATGGGACTATATGTCATCATTTTATCAGAGGCTCAGTCACACATTTGATAATGCAAGAAACAATTTTGTAAAACAGCCATTCACAGGTGGGTTAGGTCAGAATGTTCCTTGTGAACTGAACAGAGATACTTTTGTTTAACATTTAAGCATGGGAGAGAGTTCTCTGAGATGGCTCATCATGTATACTTTAAAAGATAGGCAATGTCCCTTAAGTGATCAACTGGTAGCAAAAGCAATAGAATACAAAGGATAAAGTAAAAGAAACAGATCCAATATGGAGTTAGATTTGTTATTGCCTATTACAATTCCCCACTGTCAATATCCATTCTACAGTCTGTGGGAAAGGGATAGCTCTGGTTACTTTCTGCTGAGCAGGGTGGTAAAAGGTGATTGTAGAAAGGAATTGACCAGCCTTGGGCAGCGAATATTCCTTAGAATCTTTAGTAAATAGCACAATTCTCTTTCCTTCTTTACCTACAATTATTTGAACTGGATGAAACCTCCTAGACTTAACTACTACCTAATTTGTAATTGAACTTATACATTTTTGCTTCCAGTTCCCATGATGTGCTTGTGAGTGCGTGCTTAGTCATGTCCAACTCTTTGCGACCCTATGGACTATAGCCCACCAGGTTGCTCTGTCTATGGGATTTCCCAGGCATGAATACTGGAGTGGGTTGCCACTGCCTCCTCCAGGGAATTTTCTTGCCTTAGAGATCAAACATGCGTCTCTTGAGTCTCCTGCATTGGCAGGCGGATTCTTTACCACTGTGTCAGCTGGGAATCCAGTTCCCATACCTATTTATTAATTTTAACTTTCTGTGTCATAACTATACCTAGAGGGGAGGATTTCCTTACATCTGGAAAAACATAGATTAAAAGCCAGTAATGTTTCAGGCAAAACCAAAAAATTATAACCATATTCATCAGTTTACTCAGTTGTATATAATTAATCTTTTTTTACTGACAGTTTTATGAAATCAGTTTCCATTAGATTTTTAAAATATCTTATCTAGCTTAGCACTATGATTTAAAAGTTATCAGAAACTCGTTTTTTGTTAAAACATCCTTTTTATGACTTTTCTTGAAGATGTGGCAGTTTTGCAAAGCATCAACTTAGCTGCTTATAAATGACAAAAGTCTTAAAAAGTTTTGAGGTTTTTTAAATGTTATTACCACATCCCTTTTTCCTTTAGTTCCAAGCAACACAGATGATTAGATAAGTTCCAGAGACCCCAGATAGGTCATTTATATCTCACAGGCACAGAAAGAGAAATGTAAATTCCTCCTCTAACTACATGTACAAAACCCAGCCATTTTGGGCTGTTTTCAGGGAACTTTCTTTTTTTCCAGTTCCCAAATATCCACTTTAGTTTAAACGAACAAATAACAGTAATAGACAGTAACACATATCACCTGCTCACATTCTCATGCCTCATTTTCAGCAAAATCAGGATGAAAAAGGTGGATTTGGACTCAGTACTGAGATACTCGTTCACATATAAACACACACACCCAATAGCACCGACAGCAATACCAAAAGACCCACTTTGATATAATAACCGAGCCATAAGGGGCCTTTGTTCTCCAGATCTTAGAGAGTACTGAGGCATTCTCTTTCATTTAGGGAGCATAGTTAAAGATCTCCTTATTTTACAAAAATACCCCAGAGAACTATAGAACCCCAGAGCTCTGATCATCTATACTTAATTATCCATGGCCAGGAGAAGGCAATGGCAACCCACTCCAGTACTCTCGCCTGGAAAATCCCAGGGACGGGGGAGCCTGGTGGGCTGCTGTCTATGGGGTCGCACAGAGTCGGACACAACTGAAGCGACTTAGCAGCAGCAGCAGCAGCAGCAGCAGTGTTATCAACTATCAAGCAAACAATTCAAACCAGTTTCTCAGGGTCACAGTTCCCTAGCCCCCCCCAAAAAGATTCCTATCCAATGCCTGATCAGTCCAAAAGAGGAGAACTCTAACCAATGCATCATCAGAAATGAAGTTGAATGAATGACTGTGTGCATGTGTGCTTAGTCATTAAGTCATGTCCAACTCTTTGCGACCCCATGAACTATAGCCCTCCAGGCTCCTCTGTCCATGGGATTTTCCAGGCAAGAATACTGGAGCAGGTTGCCATTTCCTACTCCAGGGGATCTTCCTGACCCAGGAATTGAACCCACGTCTCTTGCATCTCCTGCATTGGCAGGCAGATTCTTTACCACTTCACCACCTGGGAAGCCTTGTATGAACGACCAAGGCTAGTTCAAAAGGGAAAATCCCAACCAACATTCTACCACAGGTGAAACCAACGCCATAGAGAAGGATATCCTGGTAACCCATTAATCACCAAAGCCCCATTAATCACCAAAGATGTCTCAACTGGTCAATGCAAACTCTAACAAACAAGAAACATATGGTCCCACAAACAAGAGATCAGATGAGCCATATTCCAGAAATTCCACTTCCATTCCCAAGTGGAGGCTGCAGAGCTGCCTGGCTCCCGGAAGAGAATGGATCATGAGTGACTCACCCCAAAATGATACACACAAAAACACAAACAACAACTAAGCTACGTTCACACAGAAAATCAAGTCTAAAATTCCACTTCCACTCTCAGATGGAGGTCTCCAAACAGATGGGTCCAGCTTTTGAAAGAGAGCAGACACAGTGGTTCTCTTTCCACAAGGGAAGCAGCCCAGATGGAGTGGAGACAATTCCGAGCCAGAGCAAACTGGAGTGACTCACTCAACAACACTGAATGTGGACTGTAGCTCTGGATGTTTCTCAGCTCCAAACAGCATTGTGCCATGGATGACAGTCCCTCTGACATCTCTGAAGCAAAATGGGCTCTGGCAGCTGCTGGGGGTTCAGGGAAGGGGCTGACCCAGGCCAGGGTTGACCTTCCCTGGGAACAGATTCCTAGTTGTTAGTGAAAGTTCATGTGTCCAATGCACAGTGAGTTCAAACAAAGTGTCAAGAGTTTGGAGCAGAGAAAGATTTATTTCAAGGCCAAGCAAGGAGGCGGGTGGCTCATGCCCTAAAAAGTCCTGAGCTCCCCAAAGGTTTTTGGCAAAGCCTTTTTAAAAGCCAGGTTGGGTTGTGGGGGGCATCGCAGGGAGATCCACTCATACACAATTCTCTGATTGACTGATGACAAGGAAACAGGGTGGTGTCACAGGGGTTAACATTATGACTCCTTAGGCTATGTGCTCATGTTGCTGCTAAGTTGCTCTAGCCATGTCCAACTCTTTGTGACCCCATGGACTATAGCCAGCCAGGCTCCTCTGTCCATGGGATTCTCCAGGCAAGAATACTGGAGTGGGCTGCCATTTTCCTCCTCCAGGGGATCTTCCTGACCTAGGGATCGAACCTGTGTCTCCTGCAGTTCCTGCACTGCAGGCAGATTCTCTACCACTGTGCCACCTGGGAAGCCCCATGTGCTGACGTTTGTCAGGTGGTTAGCATCTTCCATTTGAGTGGAGGGGTAGAGTTCACATCTGTAACATAACTCAGGAAATGTGCATCAAACACTATCATCTAGGTACTTCAGAGAGGAGTTAAAACTGAGGACATGGGAGAAGGGCTGTCCTGGGAAGAGCCCATAGGGTCCTGCTTGGTTACAGGCGCAAGAGAGAGGGAACTATATAAACTGAGTCATACGGTAGGGATGAGCAGAGTATGGGAGAACATAAGACAACTCTGTTTGTGGGGGCAAGAAATAAAGCTGGAGAGAGAAAGCATGGCCATGCATGTGCCTGAAATCCAGGCCTAAACCATGGTCTAGTAAGCAGTAGTAAAGTAATTGTAAACTTGGGAATCACACATAGCACATTCTATTTTTGTTGTGCAAAAACAGCTCAAAATTATGACGAAGGACCTTCAAGCATCAAATTGTACAATGCTGGACTTTATGCACCTTCTCCTCCAGGGTATGCACACCTCAGCCATGAATCTGCTTAGCTTAAAAAAAAGACATCATTTTAGAGATTTATTTAGAAATAAGTCATTGGCAACTAAAAAACCAACTCCTAATTTTGATTTTGTCAAGGAAAAGAAACATTAAAATAAAAACTGATACAATAGTTATGGCCCACATTCTTTCTGCTTCTTACTGAGATTAAATTTATGTCACTATTCATGGAGGTCCCTTCCATCTTATTTTGAGTCATTAAATATAAAAGAGAATCATTATCTAAGGCTTTCTTCTAGCTATTTGGATGTGAAAATTTTGCACAAATCAGAAGGCAGTTGAACAATCTCACAAACTCAATTCTTACTGAGTAACCCCACTGTTTTCTAGACCTCTTCTGAAAGAAGCCTCTTAAACTTCACCAGATGAAAGTGTAAGAGAAGGAATGCTACTAGTCTACCTACAGGAGAAAGAAATTAATATATTTTTGGAAAAAGTCATAGTACATGTGTGTATATGAATTATCTCCTTAAAGTTTATAGTTTCAGACAAACATTTTATTAAAAGAATCTGACTCCATCCATAGTCAAAATATTAAAAAATCATTTCTAAAATTTTCCTTCAATCCTAGGAAGTAAAATATACTTAGGAAAGACAATCACATAGATTTCCTTGCTGCTAGGCAAAGAGATAATGATTCCTTAGCTATGTCAACTAGTGAAGGACAAAGAAAACACATACTAGTTTCCTACAGAATACTAAAGGATAGCATGCCAGAGACCCTTGAAAGAAAATGAAAGCACCTTATGCATAATGTCATACTGGTTCTTTCTAAACAGGAAAAATAAATCTGCTAATTTTCATGATTTTTTAAACATTTGCTGTAGCATACTATACAGCTTTTCTTAAATATTATGTGTACAAATCATAGGTGTACAACTTGAGTTTTCACAAGTATAACAATCCCATGCACCAAGTTCAAGAAACAACCGTGCCAGAACCCCAGAAGGTCCCTCCTTACCGTCCTCCAGTTTAACTGCTATCTTGAATTTTAACACCATAAATTGGTTTTGCCAGTTTCTGAACTTTTCATAAGTGGAGTATTATGGCATGTACACTCTATGTTTGACTTCTTTTGGCTCAGCGTTTAAATGTTTTGGAGACTCAGCTGTACCGTAACACAGATCTGTAGTTCCTCTATTGTCATTCTGTATAGCATTCCAATGTATGAATATACTATAATTTATCTATTTTATTGATGGACATTTTGGGCTGTTTCCAGATTGGGGCTGTTTTGAAGAGTGCAGCTATGAACTTTCCTGCAACATGTCTTCTATATGTGTTTCTATTAGGTATAGATCCAGATACCTTCTGGATCACAAGGTATACCCTATTCAGCTACAGTGGCTGTTGCCAGTTTTCCAAAGTAATTTTTTGATTTACATTCCCACCAGCACTACTCATAGATTTTTAAATGCCACACTGAATAGAATGGACTGTGGAAGGAATGGAAGGAAGATGGAAGGAAGAGGATGCCTGGTGGAAGAGAAGAAATAATTATTTACTGAGTGAGACACTGTGTTAAGTGATCTACACTTATGTCCTATTTAATTCTTATAGAACTCCTTTGAGGTAGAAACTAGTATAAGCCCCATTTTACAAATGAAGAAACAGAGGCTTAAGAAGTTATGTGACTATTTCCTTCTCCAGGGGATCTTCCCAACCCAGGAATTGAACCCGGGTCCCCTGCATTGCAGGCAGATTCTTTACTCACTGAGCTACAAGGCATGCTGCGATTCATGGTGTTGCAAAGAGTCGGACACAACTGAGTGACTAAAATGAACTGAACTGAACTGAGTGACTGACACTAGCACTTCTATGTATAAGATGTGTAACTTACACATTAGAGGGAAGAAGAAAAATCATACCTGAGAGCAGTCAAGTTCTAGTTATGTTCTGGGACACAACACATTTTCTATCAATGTGAAGAGTCAGTCGTGCTGGGTACAATCAGGGAAGGAAGCTAATAAACTGCACAGTGAGCTGTGATGACTAGTTAAAAAAAAAAAAAAGAAGTTATGTGACTGGCTCAGAGTTACACAACTAGTGAATGACAAGATATTTGAACCCAAACTATGTGATGCTAAAAATGGTGATATGGAATAATTAGGCATTATTTGACCCCCCATATCCAGTAGAATAGTACACATAGGTGAAACTTTGTATAATTTCATCTTCAGGGAGATAGAATAAGCTTATCTTTATTCCCTCCTTGAAGGAGAAGCCACAACTGAGACAACATCTGTGCTTCCTCCCTAGTGGAGTCTCACATTGTCAATTTGCAAGGGTCATCATTGGGGCATTCAGATTCAGCTGACTCACAGTGAGGATGATTGATACTGGGTTCAGGGTGAGGGCTGGATTTCAGTAGTGAGAACTTTGAAACAGAGACACAAATTTTTCTCTAAGGTGCAACAAACACATAGGATTTAAAGCCTATGAAACACTTCAGTTCAGTTCAGTCGCTCAGTCATGTACGACTCTTTGCGACCCCATGAATCGCAGCACTTAGGTGCTCACTAACCTTCCTATACAATGCAATTTTTCTTTAAAATTTACCAAAGCACTTGAACCATACTAGACAATGGATCTAACATGGATTTAAAAAAATAAAATGAGAATGTTCTCTCCTAGGACAGAGAGTATCTTTCTTCAGTATCAGTTCAGTTAAGTTCAGCCCCTCAGTCGTGTCCAACTCTTTGCGACCCCATGAACCGCAGCACGCCAGGTCTCCCTGTCCATCACCAACTCCCGGAGTCCACCCAAACCCATGTCCATCGAGTTGGTGATGCCATCCAACCATCTCATCCTCTGTCATCCCCTTCTCCTCCTGCCCTCAATCTTTCCCAGCATCAGGGTCTTTTCAAATGAGTCAATTCTTCGCATCAAGTGGCCAAAGTATTGGAGTTTCAGCTTTAACATCAGTCCTTTCAATGAACACCCAGGACTGATCTCCTTTAGGATGGACTGGTTGGATCTCCTTGCAGTCCAAGGGACTCTCAAGAGTCTTCTCCAACACCACAGTTCAAAAGCATCAATTCTTCGGTGCTCAGCTTTCTTTATAGTCCAGCTCTCACATCCATACATGACCACTGGAAAAACCATAGCCTTGACTAGACGGACTTTTGTTGACAAAGTAATATCTCTGCTTTTTAATATGCTGTCTAGGTTGGTCATAACTTTCCTTCCAAGGAGTAAGCGTCTTTTAATTTCATGGCTGCAATCACCATCTGCAGTGATTTTGGAGCCCAGAAAAATAGTCAGCCACTGTTTCCACTGTTTCCCCATCTATTTGCCATGAAGTGATGGGACCAGATGCCATGATCTTAGTTTTCTGAATGTTGAGCTTTAAGCCAACTTTTTCATTCTCCTCTTTCACTTTCATCAAGAGGCTCTTTAGTTCTTCTTCACTTTCTGCCATAAGGGTGGTGTCATCTGCATATCTGAGGTTATTGATATTGCTCCTGGCAATCTTGATTCCAGCTTGTGCTTCATCAGCCCAGCATTTCTCGTGATGTACTCTGTATATAAGTTAAATAAGCAGGGTGACAATATACAGCCTTTATGTACTCCTTTTCCTATTTGGAACCAGTCTGTTCCATTCTTCAGTATGCCAATATTCATTTTTTCTATCACCGTGAAATTTTGGTTAGGTACCCACCAGAGGTACTCTTTAAATTGTTAGTAATAATAAACATGTTAATTTGACCTAGTTATCTGATACTATTATAATGATGCTTTAAAGGGGAGAAATATTTAGTCTTCACTCTTGATACACTGGTACCTCTCCTTTCAAAAACATTGCTGTAAAGCATGCTTACTGCTAGTTTGCATTTACAGTAATAAATTGCATCAAAACTATATGCTGCAGCACTTAAATATTGAGTCATTTAGAAATCCAGGTGTCTAATCTTTTGCTTTCCCACCTAAGGAAATCATTCACTTCCCATGAACCACAGAATAATTGATCTTGTGAACTTCTTAAATAAAAGCAAGCATTAAAAAAAATAATTTCAGTATGAAACCTAACTGAAATTCACCTACTAGGGGCCTTTAAGAAGATGAAATCAACTAAAGAATAGTTACATTAATACTATCTATGTTGATGTTCAGGAATTCTCAATCTTTTATTCTAATTAAGAAAGATCAAATTGGGAGTTGCTATTACTACATATTCCAGAGAACTGGAAAAGGAAGGACTATGAACAAAACTGATCATGTGTATAAAGTGTAGGATTTATTTTTTCTTGCTTGGCTGAAGTCTAATGTAAAAGTGATGTGCAGTAGAATGTCTAATATGTAAACAACATAATACAATTCATTCTTCCTTCACCAGGCACAGCAATGCTCTAGCTTTGTTTGCTAAAACTGACATCTGGAGGGCTATCTGAGGCCTCCTTCATCTATGCACTTTTGTTTATTGCTGAATCTCATGATAACTGATTTGTTTGTGTTTTTATACAGTCCAGCTCCATAATCAGTGCTCTTACAGTTATTAACATCAGTGGGGTGCAGCAACCAGTCACTGGTGGTCAGGATTTCAGGCTGCCCATGATCCTGTGTTATTGGGATACTGTTGTTTTCAGGCTTAGGAGTGATGATACACCTGTCTTGTAATTACACAACACCAGCTAATGCCTCAGTGTGGGTTTAGACTGACTCATTTGTTTAGATCTTTTGTGTCTAACTGAAATAAGTCAAGCAAAGAAAGACAAATACAACATAATATCACTTATATGGGGAATTTAAAACAAAAACAGACAAAACAAGCTCATGAATACAGAGAAGAAATTGATGGTTTTCAGGGGCATGGGTTGGGAAAGGTGGGCAAAATAGGTGGTCAAAAGTTATAAATGTTCAGCTATAACATGATTAAGTTCTGGGGATGTGATGTACAACATGGTGGCTATAATTAATAATGCTGTATTGTACATTTGAAAGTTGCCAAGAGAGTAGATCTTAGAAGTACTCATCACAAGAAAAAAAAATTTAACTATGCCAGGTGACAGATGTTAGCTACACTTACTGTGGCGATCATTTTGCAATGTATACAAATATGGATCATTATGTTGTACACCTGAAACTAATATAATGTTTATTAATTATACTTCAATTTTTAAAAAAATAAAGGACACATGAGGAAAAAGAAAAACCAGTGCCTCAGGTATATCCCATAGTTCTGGGGTCACTTTTAGGTATTAAAAGTCCAACCTAGTCCAACCCATTTTAAAATTTCAATTCATTATCTATTTACTTTTCATTTTCTTTCTTCCTCTAGTAATAGCCAGACTTCAGCTCAAGAGACTTGGAGTGGTGAGGAAAGACTACTGGCTCTTTTATTTTTTTCTTCTCTTTTTAGATTCCCTTTCTCAGATGGGAAGTACTCCCGGGAAACATGTTCAGTTGTCACTGCTTCCCTGACTATGAATGACCAGTCATCAGTGACCTGTGCAAGGTACATATTCAAATTATGGGTGCATGTGAAGTCGTCCAGAACCATGTGGACGTGTGACTGATCTTTGCCCTAGTTTGTGACATCCAGTTGCAAACCCTGCCAAGCTGGCCTTGGTAGTACACCCCAGAGCCTCTGGCTGTTGGGAATACCTTCATCAACAGGCTGTCTTCTTGGGTAGCATCCTAGCAAGAACACTCAACACTGGCTATCTTTGGTGGCATCCATTTGACCAATGGGAAACCCATACATAATTTCTATGCCACACTGGAAGTTCAAGCTGTTCCACTGACAAATCTTCTTTTTGCCCTGCCATCTCTCTTCTATTAATTTCTCCTGTTGCTCAGAGTCATAAGGGACAGACCAGATGGTCGACTAGATAAGCAGAGGTGAAAACAAAAAATGACATGCCAGCACCCTCGTTTTATCAAGTCTTGCAGTTTCTGGCAAGCAGTTATCTTGGAGTCCTTTCCACCTTCACTTGGTATTGGAGTACCCATCCTCTTCTCCTTTAAGAAGAAAGAGCACTTATTGTGCTGATAATTTTGCAATATATACAAATATTAAATCATTGTGTTGCACACCTGAAACTAACATAATGTTATATATCAGCTATATCTCAAAAATAAAATTTAAAAAGAGAAAAATAAACACTCCATATGTATGAAGTGAAGTAAAGTGAAAGTCGCTCAGTCATGTCTGACTTTTTGCAACCCCATGGACTGTACAGTTCATGGAATTCTCCAAGCCAGAATACTGGAGTGGGTAGTCATTCCCTTCTCCAGGGGATCTTCCCAACCCGAGGATCAAACCCAGGTTTCCCACATTGCAGGCAGATTCTTTACCAGCTGAGCCACAAGGGAAGCCCCTCCACGTGTATAACTTTTTACATATAACTTCACTTACCATCTTCCCAATAACACTATGAAATAGGTAGCAAATGTATCATTGACCTATTTTACAAAAGAATCGAAAACACAAAAGAGTATATGATTGTCCCAAAATGTTGTGTTTTCAAAGGCCCCCTGTGTGAGTGGCAGAGCCAGTAATGAACTCTGGTTCCCTGCTTCCCAGGCCTGTGCTCTTTGCTGGAGCCCCACTCTAAGCCTCACTGCAGGCACTGTGCTTTATCCTTGCAACTAAACTGACATGAAAATCTTTGGGACTTAAGTAATGACATCTTGGGCAGGTTGTTGCAAGAGAGAGAAGCCTTATTCACAGTTTCATCATAATATATTAAAGCAATGTTCTGGTAAAGAAAGGGCCATTTTGTATATACACATTACTAGGTGCTTTGGAAGCTGTGGTTAAGTCTTCCTCAGGAAGATGTTAGAGTTCAAGAAGACAATGAACAATCATGTGCTAAATGAGTACGGATCTAAGTACTTGGATAATTGGGTTAGCCAGGGGGAGTATCACAGGAGGTGTAGGATAAGCCTTGACTGAAAGGCTTAGAGTTTATGGGACAAGATAACTAATCAGGCAGCAATGAGCATAAAGCAGCATGATACAGGTCTGACTAAAGCAAACAATTTTGTGTGAGGGAGGGGGAGTAGACGAAATGTTTGGCTCAAAGTAGTGGGATTACCATACTGCAAGGGTCAAAAAGAAAGGACCTTGTCTTGTTCACCACTGGATCCCTGGTGCCTTGAAGAAGGCTTGGAGAATAGCAGGCTCAATAAATATTTGTTGCTTGCTGAGCCTAAGAATAGAGATGCTTGCATCTGGATTCCACCTTGTAGGTAAGGGGGAGCCTTTGGAGTTATCATCAAGAATAGAATCACTTCATCATTTCACAAAGTGCCTCTAGAAGTATTTCAAATTGTATTTTGTATCCAGGCTTCATCCTACATCCTTATCCTATCTAAGGAAATCTCAAAGTAGATAAGGGCAAAAACAGCAGTCCCAGTCTGTGAAATGAGGCTGAGGAATGGTCAAAGTAGCATTCACTTTTCTTTATTTGGCTGACATTAGAATCAAATTTATGGTAATATTTGTACAATTTCTTGTGGTTTGAAAATCTAGATTTACATTTGCACATTTAATAAGACTGTAAATTGAGTTTGGCAACATGCATCAAAAATTTGAAAAATGTTCATACCCTTTGACCTGGTACTTCTTACTACTAGGAATGTAATATCTTTGTTTTCTTAGACTACATTCCTAGTAGTAAGAAGTACCAGGTCAAAGGGTATTGTTTATAATAGCCAGGACATGGAAGCAACCCAGATGCCCATCAGCAGACGAATGGATGAGGAAGCTGTGGTACATATACACCATGGAATATTACTCAGCCATTAAAAAGAATTCATTTGAATCAGTTCTAATGAGATGGATGAAACTGGAGCCCATTATACAGAGCGAAGTAAGCCAGAAAGATAAAGACCATTACAGTATACTAACACATATATATGGACTTTAGAAAGATGGTAACGATAACCCTATATGCAAAACAGAAAAAGAGACTCAGATGTATAGAACAGACTTGTGGACTCTGGGAGAAGGCGAGGGTGGGATGTTTCAAGAGAACAGCATTGAAACATGTATATTATCTAGGGTGAAACAGATCACCAGCCCAGGTTGGGTGCATGAGACAAGTGCTCGGGCCTGGTGCACTGGGAAGACCCAGAGGGATCGGGTGGAGAGGGAGGTGGGAGGGGGGACCGGGATGGGGAATACATGTAAATCCATGGCTAATTCATTTCAATGTATGACAAAAACTACTGTAATGATGTAAAGTAATTAGCCTCCAACTAATAAAAATAAATGGAAAAAAAATAAAAAAAAATAGAAAAAGAAAACAAAGATATGAACAAAAATTTAGCATAATCAAGAAAAACTAGTAACACACTGAATAAACATTTTGTGAATGTTTCAGTTAATTTTATATTATTCAACCAAGAAAATTTCTGTTGTAGAATAATTACATACAAAAATAAGCATGTACCCAAATAGACTGGAAAGTCTGGAAGAAATTATGCTAAAATATTAGGGATGGGGGCTCTCCAGGTGATGAGATAATAGTTTATATTTCCAATTACCATATGTATTTTTATAAACAAAGAAAAACTATACTTTCTGAATTTGTTTTTTAAAATCTATCTTCTCATCCTTTCTGCAGAGGCAAAAAAAAAGAAAGGGGACAGAGAAATAGAAGTGACAATAAATTTAATGTAATTGAGGAACATATCATAGGTATTTATGAACTATGCTGAGGTACCCTAAGCCCATTCTTGGAGTAATCCTGCAAATTACTTCTTATCTTAACATTCTTGCCCCAGTATAACTGTCCATGAAAATGACAACAGAACAACAACAAAAATGGAGTTTAATTTTGATGGTTCTCTGCTTTCTGGCGTCTCAAGGAGGAAAAAGTGATATATGTAGTTCTAACCCTGGGACTCTCTTTGAATTCTAGTATAAATGTCTATTCTTCTGCTTCTTGCCCTTAAAGTTGGTATAAAATTTAAACAGAAAATGAAGGAAATGGACTCTAGCAGCCTTGACAGTGTTTACTTCCTCCCAACTTTGCAGTAATTGGGAGTATTAAGAAATATGACTAATAACCTCAAACAGACATTCCCTGCTAGCTAACTTTCTGATGACATCATCCAAGGCAATACCTGGGTAGCAGATATGAGGGGAGGGTGGTTCTTTTTTTTCTTTAACTCTGTGCCCTATGGCCCATCAACTTTCCTCTTTCCTTCTCTCATCTCTTCCCTCTGCCCCATGTCCACTACTCACATGTGCTCAATCAGCCAGTTGGAGTGAAAACACTACTGACAGACCATGGCAGTTTCAAGTTATAAACTATTCACAGACTAGGTAAATTGCAGGTACACAGGTTTATTATTGAAATTAGCTCAACACAACTTGCTAATTAATTAGGCACTTAGAGACGCTGTTGCTCTAGATTTTTTTCCGAAGTGGAACAACTTGCTTACTTGGCCTTCTTCTTTCCTCACAGACCAGCAGTCCCACCCCCAAGGCTGAAGTAAAACAGTGCCTTCTTTAAGTACTCCAAAATGGCATAGCATATATTATAATAAGAGAAAAATCACTGGGATAAAATATAAGTGTATGTTTCATAAAATATATGTTGAGCATAAAAGCAATATTTTGGGGGAAAGTCATGTACACATTTCTGTATTTAAAATGGATAACAAATGCCTATTGTATAGCACATGGAACTCTACTCAATGTTACATGCCAGCCTGGATGGGAGGGGGCTTGGGGGAGAATGGATACATGTGTGTATGGCTGAGTCCCTTTGCTGTTCACTTGAAACTACCACAACATTGTTAATCAGCTATACCCCAATACAAATAAAAAGTTTATAGTTACATAAATAAATAAATAAATTTTTCTAAAAAAAATCACAAAATAAGAAAAGTATAAAGTAAAAACAAAAATCACTCATAATACCTCCACCCAGATACAATAACTGTTGTTCAGACATATATTTTATATCTATGTAAATGTGTTTATATGTATATATAAACAAAATAAAATCAGTTTCATGTTGCTAAAAAAGTTTTGCATACCTTTTTTTTTTGCCCCTAGTATTATATTTTGAGCATCTTCTTAGGTCAACATTCAAAAAAATTACTTCATAGCATCTCTTTACAATGGGTATGACAATTTATTTGACCTACTGGTAATTTATAATTTTTCAAGTTTTCATTGCTCTAAATAATGTTTAGATGATAATCTTTGTCTATAAACTATTAAGGATTATTTCCTCAGGATAGATGTGTGATTTGAAACCAGAAGGAAGGACTGTTTAAAGATTTAAGACATATTTTTAAGTTACCATTCAAAATCGTACCAATTCACATTAATTTCAGAAGTATATCAGAAACCTCAGCAATTCTTGGAAATATTTTCAGTACAGTTTGAGAATCCTGACCCAGTCCCAGATATGCAAAGGTCTTATCTAATTATTTGCATCTCAGATTTACTGCAATTTCCTACCTATAAACAGAAAGACTCTCCATTGACCTTTATGAAAAATCACTGTTTAAAATGACCATGAAGTCAAATTAGTGGGTTTGCTACCTTACACCTCTTAGTCACATCTCTCTGTGAATTTCACTTACATCGTAAATCTCACCAGAATGTAATAAAAATTATAGGACAAATGTCCATGTGAATATTTCACTGACTGATTTCAGATGACTGAACAAGCCACCAAATAAATGTAAAATGTAATTCCCTAATGTTTTGGGTACTTTTAATTAATTTCAGTCAATTTCTGTGAAAATTATATGAGAGAAGCCTAACATTTTATGAACATTAACATGTGCCAGAAGTGTGTACTTCTTACCTTACATGAATAATCTCATTTAATTTTCACAAAAGTCTTAGGTGAAGTTCTGATGAGGAAACATAGGCTTAGAGAGTGTAAGTAACTTTACTCCAACCACTAGAAAATGGCAGAACCACTTATGAGGCCCTGGTATATTTGATAGTATGGGTAGAGTGCTTTCCACTTCCCCACTTGACATTCTGAAAGGTAAACTGAAACAGAAATATCATCTCTGAAGATCAATAATTTTCATCTTTTTGCTACTTTTACATGTCTTTTACTTGTTTGATTCTATTTCCATCTAAAAACCTTCTACCATAAACTAGTACTACCCCAGGAATATTCTGAAAATGAATCAATAAATGACTGCAGAGCCCACTAGAAGTCTAAATACAGCCACTCAATTTAAAAACACATCTATATCAAGTATGTGACCTTGAAGCTGCTGTAAAAATGACTTAAAGCCAGTGGCGCCAATTTTAATGTTGTCTATTAGCTTATGTGTAGACGTACACTTTCTTATTTAACAATATTGGGAGAGACTATTTATTCTCAGATACCTTCACTGTGTTCATCAGAGACAGACAGAATGAAAACAACAATCACAGAAAACTAACCAAACTGATCACATGGACCACAGCCTTGTCTAACTCAATGAAACTATGAGCCATGCCGTGTAGGGCCACCCAAGATGGACAGGTCATGGTGGAGAGTTCTGACAAAACGTGGTCCACTGGAGAAGGGAATGGCAAACCACTTCAGTATTCTTGCCTTGAGAACCCCATGAACAGTATGAAAAGGCAAAAAGATATGACACTGAAAGATGAACTCCCCAGGTCAGTAGGTGCCCAATATGCTACTGGAGAAGAGTGGAGAAATAACTCCAGAAAGAATGAAGAGATGGAGCCAAAGTGAAAACAACACCCAGTTGTGGATGTGACTGGTGATGGAAGTAAAGTCTGATGCTGTAAAGAGCAATATTGCATAGGAACCTGGAATGTTAGGTCCATGAATCAAGGTAAATTGGAAGTGGTCAAACAGGAGATGGCAAGAGTGGACATTGACATTTTAGGAATCAGTGAACTAAAATGGACTGGGAATGGGTGAATTTAACTCAGATGACCATTATATCTACTACTGTGGGCAAGAATCCCTTAGAAGAAATGAAGTAACCCTCATAGTAAAAAAAAAGAGTCCAAAATGCAATACTTGGGTGCAATCTCAAAAATGAAAGAATGGTCTCTGTCCGTTTCCAATGAAAATCATTCAATATCACAGTAATCCAAGTCTATGCCCTGACCAGTAATGCTGAAGAAGCTGAAGTTGAATGGTTCTATGAAGACCTATAAGACCTTCTAGAACTAACACCAAAAAAAATGTCCTTTTCATCATAGGGGACTGGAATGCAAAAGTAGGAAGTCAAGAGATACCTGGAGTAACAGGCAAGTTTGGCCTTGGAGTACAAAATGAAGCAGGGCAAAAGCTAACAGTTTTGCCAAGAGAATGCACTGGTCATAGCAAACACCCTCTTCCAACAACACAAGAGACTCTACGTATGGACATCACCAGATGGCCAACACTGAAATCAGACTGATTATATTCTCTGCAGCTGAAGATGGAGAAGCTCTATACAGTCAGCAAAAAGAAGACTGGGAGCTGACTGTGGCTCAGATCATGAACTTCTAATTGCCAAATTCAAACTTAAATTGAAGAAAGTAGGGAAAATCACTAGACCATGCAGGTATGACCTAAATCAAATCACTTATGACTATACAGTGGAAGTGAGAAATAGATTTAAGGGACTAGATCTGATAGACAGAGTGCCTGAAGAACTATGAATGGAGATTCATGAAAGACAAAGGAGAGATATACCCATCTGAATGCAGAGTTCCAAAAGAAAAGGAAAGATATACCCATCTGAATGCAGAGTTCCAAAGAATAGCAAGGAGAGATAAGAAAGCCTTCCTCAGTGATCAGTGCAAAGAAATAGAGGAAAACAATAGAATGGGAAAGACTAGAGATCTCTTCAAGAAAATTAGAGATACCAAGGGAACATTTCATGCAAAGATGGGCACAATAAAGGATAGAAACAGTATGGACCTAACAGAAGATATTAAGAAGAGGTGGCAATAATACACAGAAGAACTGTACAAAAAATATCTTCATGACCCAGATAACCATGATGGTGTGATCACTCACCTAGAGCCAGACATCCTGAAGTCCAAAGTCAAGTGGGCCTTAGGAAGCATCACTACAAACAAAGCTAGTGGAGGTGATGGAATTCCAGCTGAGCTATTTCAAAAGATGATGCTGTTAAAGGGCTGACACAATATGCCATCAAATTTGGAAAACTCAGCAGTGGCCACAGGACTGGAAAAGGTCAATTTTCATTCCAATCCCAAAGAAAGACAATGCCAAAGAATGTTCAAACTACTGCACAATTGCACTCATCTCACATGCTAGCAAAGTAATGCTCAAAATTCTCCAAGTGAGGCTTCAACAGTACGTGAACTGTGAACTTCCAGATGTTCAAGCTGGATTTAGAAAAGGCAGAGGAACCAGAAATCAAATTGCCAACATCTGTTGGATCATAGAAAA
Source organism: Odocoileus virginianus (assembly GCF_023699985.2). Classification (NCBI taxonomy): domain Eukaryota; kingdom Metazoa; phylum Chordata; class Mammalia; order Artiodactyla; family Cervidae; genus Odocoileus; species Odocoileus virginianus. The sequence continues at coordinate 9,223,124 of NW_027224263.1, read as the reverse complement.
AGCCATAGAGAGTTCCAGAAAAACATCTATTTCTGCTTTATTGACTATGCCAAAGCTTTTGACTGTGTGGATCACAACAAACTGTGGAAAATTCTGAGAGATGGGAATACCAGACCACCTGACCTGCCTCCTGAGAAATCTGTATGCAGGTCAAGAAGCAACAGTTAGAACCAGACATGGAACAACAGACTGGTTCCAAATTGGGAAAGGAGTATGTCAAGGCTGTATATTGTCACCCTGCTTATTTAACTTATATGCAGAGTACATCATGTGAAATGCCAGGCTGGATGAAGCACAAGCTGGAATCAAGATTGCTGGGAGAAATATCAATAACCTTAGATATGCAGATGACACCACCCTTATAGCAGAAAGCAAAGAAGAACTAAAGAGCGTCTTGATGAAAGTGAAAGAGGAGAGTGAAAAAGTTGGCTTAAAACTCAGCATTCAGAAAACTAAGATCATGGCATCTGGTCTCATCACTTCACGGCAAATAGATGGGAAAACAATGGAAACAGTGACAGACTTTATTTTCTTGGGCTCCAAAATCACTGCAGATGGTGATTACAGCCATGAAATTAAAAAAAAATGCTTGCTCCTTGGAAGAAAAGTTATGACCAACCTAGACAGCATATAAAAAGCAGAGACATTACTTTGTTGACAAAGGTCCATCTAGTCAAAGCTTTGGTTTTTCCAGTAGTCATGTATGGATATGAGAGTTGGACTATAAAGAAAGCTGAGCACCAAAGAATTGATGCTTTTGAACTGTGGTGTTGGAGAAGACTCTTGAAAGTCCCTTGGACTACAAGGAGATCAAACCAGCCAATCCTAAAGGAAATCAGTCCTGAATATTCATTGGAAGGACTGATGCTGAAGCTGAAACTCCAATACTTTGGCCACCTGATGGGAAGAACTGACTCATTGGAAAAGACCCTGATGCTGGGAAAGATTGAAGGCAGGAGGAGAAGGGGACAACAGAAGATGAGATGGTTGGATGGCATTACTGACTCAATGGACGTGAGTCTGAGCAAGCCCTGGGAGTTGGTGATGGAGTTGGGGGCCTGGCAGCTGCAGTCCTGGGGTCACAAAGAGTTGGACATGACTGAGCAACTGAACTGAAATGACCTTCACTGAAACTCTTGCTGACATCTACAAAATGCCACACAAATATCTGGGGGCAGAATTTGACTATATTTACATCAAGGTATAAGTTGCTAAATATGAGGTCAGGACTAATCTAATGTATGAATCAACTTCTTTCAGAGCATCTTGCTCCCTCCTCTTCCCTTAAAAGGAGTGGTTTGCTTTTCAAGTGTCTATTTCTTGTTCCTTTCAATAAGTTATTAACCACTTGTATGAGAATCCTATAAACATTTGGGAAACAATCTCTGAGACAATTCTTTTTGTCCACAGGAGCCATCTTGAGTACATTAAAACTGTTGGAATTTACAAGATAGCGCCTAGTTACAGCACTGGTATTGTTCTAGATAAACTCATCCAACAAGCCTTGTAAGGCAATTGATGATTATCCTCCCAGTCAGTGTTTCTCAGACTCAACACTACTGACATTTTGGGCCAGATGGCTCTCTTTTGTTTGGAGGGATTCCTGTGTTCATAGGATGTTCAGCGGCATGCGTGCATGCTAAGTCACTTCAGTCGTGTCTGACTCTTTGCACTGGCCTCTATCCAGTAGGTGCCAGAAGCAACACCTTCCCCCCAAGTTGTGATCATCAAAAATGTCTCCAAACACTGATTAGTGTGCCTGAGGGTGGAAGATAGTAGACAAAATCTTGCCACTTGGAAACCACTGCTCTCAGTACAGTGTCCCCAACTTCTTTGTAGCAAGGTGTTATTTCTGATTTCCACTCAAAGCTTGAGATTAAGGTTAAGAAGAAAGGAATGGCTACAGAGAGGAAAATGCTTGAGTTGGGCAAAGATGGTCAAGAGGGTAGGGTATATCCATAAGGACATAAAATATTAACCTCTTCCCTTCCCTACTTCCCATACTTCCCTTTTTCTTGTTTTAAAGAAGAATCAAGAAAGATATATTTGCACTATTAAATAGCACATATATTTGGGAACTATACTGGAATGGTTAAGAATGTGATTGCTATAATAGTATGAATCTTTATGAAAATCTGCCACTTCCAAGTTGAATGACTTTGGACAAGTTTCTTGAGCATCCTATGTCTCAGTTTCTTCATTTGTAAAATAGAGATAATAATATAGTACTTTTTTCACCAGACTGTTATGATTCAATAATAGAATGCAAATAAACTACTATTAGGGAAAAACAAGGAAAGCACCCCAAAAGGTAACTCCTTTTATGTAAGCAACATAAAAAGATTCTTGGAAAGTTTAGGGAAATTCCTTGGGGGTCCAGTGGCTAAGACTCTGTGCTTCCAATACAGGGGGCAAGGGTTTGATCCCTGGTCAGGGAAATAAGATCCCACATACCAAGGCCCTTCCCTCAACAAAAAGAAAGAAAGTTGCTTGACAAGTTCTTTTTCTACCTTGATTTTTTTATTTTGGAAATTTAATAAAAGTACTATATCTATTTTTGGAGCTAACATATAGAAAATTTCCTGAATAATTTCTCTAATAACCTTCCTGCTTAAATGGAATTTTAGCTTTCTATTTTTAACAGGAAAATGACTTCTTAAATTTTTAATCCAAACCTGATAATTAAAGAATAGGCTAGAATAATGGTGGAACCAGCAAAGCTGCCCAAAGGACCTGTACTTATGCACCCATGCACCCAGAACTAGAGAGACCCAGCCACTCTGGAACCACTACAAGGATTATTAAAAACGTGTGGAGTAAGAGACAGTGCAGCAGAGGCTGGCTGGATTTTGCCTAGTAAAATCATGTTAGACCTGTTTGGTTCATCTGTGATTGACTTGGCTTGTGACAAAACATTTAACTATGAGGCTAAAACTTTGACCTCTTCTAGATGACTAAGAAAAATGCAGCAGTTAAACTGAAAACATTGAAGTCCAAGTTCATGTACCCCCCTTAAATCATAACAAATTTAATATCTAAAGTCCAACTACAAAGTAGGCAGCTATGCATTTGAAGAGAAAATAAAGAAAATTGATTTCAATATGCATAGAGATTTACCAGTCAAAAGTTGTGTTATAAACATCTCCTATATTTTTCAGTACCTCCCTTAGGTATCAAGTCTAAGATCCCTTAAGAGCCATGAAAATAATGTGAAAAATGTTCTGTTCTTGTCACCCTCCCTAAATCTCCTTTAAGTTTTAGCATCAATATTAACCAACTACATGAGTGCTTCAAGAAAGAGAAGTGTTTACTGGCAGAGAGGCGATCTATACTGAGCCTTTGACACTGCCTCTTGCACAGACCTTGAAACACAGAGGTTTCTTCTGTTGATGTCATGATTGTAACTAAAGAGAACCTGAGTTATTTCTCTAGCATTTGCCTCTCTTGTCAGCCTGATTCAAATCTGTTCAACTTCAAGACATAGTATAGACAGTATAGAAACTCAAGGTTTGGACTATACCTTCACAGTGTCCCTGTGTTTCTTTCTACATCACTCCCACACCCAATAAAGAAAAGTAAGCAGAAAATCAAAACCATCAATAATCCCATTCATCAAAATGTAACATTTTGGTAATAAATAATTTAAAACTTTTTCTATGGAGATAATGTATTTTTAAAAAGCAAAGGATCATTTGATGTTTTCTTTTAACAAGTGTTTTTCCTTATATATTATTAATATATATGCATATATATTATATATTTTGAAGAACAACATGCATGTATGTATGCTAAGTTGCTTCAGTTGTGTCCAACTTTGATCCTTAAGAACAACATACTTATAGACAAATACAAAAACTGTAAGTATACAGTTGCCTGATTTTTCACAAAGTGAACATGCCCCATGTAATCATCACTCAAATAAAAAAATAAAATATTACTGGCTTCCCAGTGCCACACCACACATGCCAAAAGTAAAACACTATCCTGTCTTCTTTCATGGTTCACTACTTTAAAGTTTCTGAAATTTTTATAAGTGGAATTATAGACTATGCACTTGTTTTCATATCTAGCTTCCTTTGGGCTTTACTAGAAGATTCATCCAAATGGTTGCATGTGGCAATAATCACCCTTATTACTGTACAGAAGTCCATTGTGTGAGTATACAATGTTATTTATTCATTCCATATTGGTGAACGTTTGGAATGTTTCCAATTCTTGGTTCTTATGAATAATGCTGCTTCCGAGTATTCTTGTACATATATTTGGCTTATTTACGTTCATGTTTCTCTTAACATACTTAAAAATGCAATTGCTGAGTCATAGGCTATATTAGCCATTTTCCAAAGTTGTTGTGTAAGTTTACACTCCCATCAGCAGTTCACGGCATCCTAGTCATTTCACATCCTCACCAAAACTTATTATCTCTCTTTTCCATTTTAGCCATGCAAACAGATGCATATTTGTGTCTCACCCTGTTTTCAACTTGCAATTCCTTGATAACTGATGATGCTGAGTAGCTTTTCATGAATTCACTGGTTATCCTTTTTTGTGGGGTGTCTAATCAAGTATTTTACCCTTTTGTCTATTGTGTTATCTGTCATTGTTAATGTGTAGAATTATTTAGATATTCTGGTTATACCAATTCTTTAGATATTCTGATTACATCTCTCAATCTGTAGCTTGTTTTTTCATTCTTTTAATGATGATTTTGATTAACACCATTCTTAATTTAGTGTCCAATTTTACTGTATCTTTTGTAGTTTTTTTTGTCCTGTTTAAGAAATATTTGCCCAAAGTCAGAAAGATATTGTCCTATTTTTGCTAGAAATTTTACCTCTTTATCTTTCTCATTTAGATCTGCAGTCCATCTGGAATTGATTTGTGTATGGTGATATATGGAGGTGAGAGTTCCTTTTTTTCCTGTGTGTAACGAAATAAGCTATGCATCTAGCACCATTTTTTGAGGTCATCTTTCCCTGTTACACTGCAGTACCACTTTTGTCATACATCAAGTAACTATATATATATGCAAATAGGTTTCTAAACTCTCTATTCTGCTCCATTCCTCTATCTAATTTTGTGCCAACATCATACTATCTTAACTCTTGTACAACTTTATAATATCTTGTTATCAGGCAGTCCATGTCCTCTATTTTTATTCTCTTTGTCTTGATTATTCTTGGTCATTTCCATTTCCATAAAAACTTTAGAATAAGCATTTCAATTCCCACAAAAACACCTGCTGCAGTTTTTATTGAGACTGTTACAGAATTTATAGGTCAGTTTGGAAAAATCGTTACGATAGTGTCTTACAAACTATGTGCGTGGCATATACCTCCATCTATTTAGGTCTTTTTAATGTCTCTTGGTGACTCTTTGTAGTTTACTATGCATTGATCTGACATAAATTTTGTTTGATTTTTCCTAGATATGTGCTACTTTATGGTATTTTAAATGTTAATTTTCTATGATTGTTTCTGACATATAAATAGAGTTGTATATTTGATCTTGTGGTATGACATTAATAATTCACTTATTAACTGCAATAGCTTGCTTACAGAGTCTTTTGGATTCTCTACATACACAATCTCATCTGTGAATAATGACAGTTTTCTTTCTTTCTTTCCAGTCCTTACACCATTTTTTCCCTATTTTGTTGCATTGGCTAAGACTTTTGGTACAATGTTAAATGTGCATCTGTGTCTCATCCACAATCTTGGTGTGTACTAGGGCAAGAGCCTTTCAGTATTTTATTGTTAAACATGTTTCCTGTAGGCTTTTGATATATCCTCCTTATCAGACTAAACAATTTCTCCTCTCTTTCTAGTTTCCCATAAGTTTTATTATTTTTTTTAGTCTTGAATGGATTTTATCAAACGTTGAGTGAGATAAAATATTAATTTCGCCTTGATTCTGTTGCTGCTAATTACATCCATTGATTTAAAAGTGTTAAACCACTTTTGTATTTTTGAAATAAAATTAACTTATTTAGGATATGGGCTACCCTGGTGGCTTAGGGGTAAAGAATCCACCTGCAGTGGATGTAATCCCTGGGTCTAAAAGATCCCCTGGAGAAGGAAATGGCAGTATTCTTGCCTGGGAAATCCCATGGACAGAGGAGCCTGGTGGGCTACAGTCCATGGGGTCTCAAAGAGTTGGACATGACTTAGCAACTAAACACAATTTGGGATATGTTATCTTTTTAAATATAACACTGCATTTTATTTAGTAATATTAGGATTTTTCATTATAAAGAATTTTATATGTTGTGAGTATATGACCATGTCAATAAATATGGGTCTATTTTTATCAATTTTAATGACTGAATTTGTTCACATATTGATGTACTATAATGAAAGTTGTTTACAAAATTTTGCCATCATAAACAGCACTGTGCTGAACACCCTTGATCATATATATGTTACTCAAAATTTTCCAAAGTACTAAGTAGCACTGCCTTCTTGGTGTTATTTGAACTCAGCAGTAACTTTATAAGTATCAATCATCAAGAGTTAGAACCCAGATTTCCTGCTTGCTTTCTATAGGTTTCCTGGATAGCAGAAGCTCCCTAAAGTATAATCTTGATCTTGCTTGGCCCTGGCTAAAGATTGATATCTATTCAAAGGACAGAAGACCTGGAAAGTGAAAAATCTAAACACCTTTGTGTTAAAACATGGGAATATACTTTATGACACAATTGAATATGGTCTCAGAAAAACTCAAGTAAGTAATGACAAAACCAAGGCTAATGACCTTAGAGACACTGGATTCACATACCAATTACCGGCTATGTAATCTTAGGCAAATTAGTCCTTGCTGTAACCAGGAGTTTCTTCACCAATAAAAGAGAAATATATTAATAGTAGAGGATTGTTAAGATATTTACTTATTTATAAGAAGCTCATACTATAGCATTATTTTACAGAGTTGGCATTCAGTAAATATCAGTTCTTTTAGTTTCTCTTTAGTTAAGAGAATGTTTTAAAAAAGAAAAGAAATACTCTAGAAAGCCTTTGAAAAGGCTCAGGGAAAAAAAATCTTTTCCAACAGGATCTCCCCTTAAACTTTAATACATGTAAATAAATAGAACACTTCTTATGCTTGAAAACTGCTTGGTGAAAAAAACTATACTATTAATGATATAATTTATTTTATATCATCATCAAAATGCCCATGTAAATGTCTTCTCTATGTGACTTTTAACTTGTCATGCAAGCCAGGGTGAAGTCCTAGTTCAGAGATGACTAATTAGGATCAGATTGGGTACTTCTTAGTTATGAAATAGTTGAGTCACACTCTCAGTCTACATCTTTTGATCTGAGGGTGGTGACATAAAATTTGCAGAAAGCACTTGGAGTATGATGCACTGGTTAATTATTTAAACTTACTGACACTTATGCCAGAGATACCTGATCCTTAAGTCTGTAAGGCAATGACCAGATTGTGTTTCCACTCTTGGTTCTAGTTTTATCCTCTGGAGCTACTACAAGAGTTAGTGGAAATCTTATTTATGTGACAGTCCTTCAACTATTTAAAGTCAGTGCTTGCTGTTTATAATAGCCAGGACATGGAAGCAACCCAGATGCCCATCAGCAGACGAATGGATGAGGAAGCTGTGGTACATATACACCATGGAATATTACTCAGCCATTAAAAAGAATTCATTTGAATCAGTTCTAATGAGATGGGTGAAACTGGAGCCCATTATACAGAGTGAAGTAAGCCAGAAAGATAAAGACCATTACAGTATACTAACACATATATATGGACTTTAGAAAGATGGTAACGATAACCCTATATGCAAAACAGAAAAAGAGACTCAGATGTATAGAACAGACTTGTGGACTCTGGGAGAAGGCGAGGGTGGGATGTTTCAAGAGAACAGCATTGAAACATGTATATTATCTAGGGTGAAACAGATCACCAGCCCAGGTTGGGTGCATGAGACAAGTGCTCAGGCCTGGTGGACTGGGAAGACCCAGAGGGATCGGGTGGAGAGGGAAGTGGGAGGGGGGACTGGGATGGGGAATACATGTAAATCCATGGCTAATTCATTTCAATGTATGACAAAAACTACTGTAATGATGTAAAGTAATTAGCCTCCAACTAATAAAAATAAATGGAAAAACAAACAAACAAACAAAAAATAATAAAGTCAGTGCTTGGGGGAGGGATAAATTAGCAATATTGGATTAACAGATACAAACTACTATACATAAAATAGATAAGCAACAGGGAATTTATATTACAGGGAAATATATTCACTATCTTGTAATAACCTATAATGGAAAAGAATCACACACACACACACACATATATATATATATATATATATATCTGAGAGCTTCCCAGGTGGTGTTAGTGGTAAAGAACCTACCCGCCAATACAGGAGATGTAAGAGATAAGGATTCAATCCCTGAGTCAGGAAGATCCCCTGGAGGAGAGCATGGCAGCCCACTCCAGTATTCTTGCCTGGAGAGTCCCATGGACAGAGGAGCCTGGCAGGCTACAGTCCATAGGGCCACAAAGAATTGGGTCAGACAAGACTAAGGCAACTGAGCACACATGCATAAAGAGCTGAATCACTTTGCTATATACCTGAAACTAACACAGTATTGTAAATCAACTATATTTCAATACAAGAGAAAAAAAGAAACCTATGAAAATCTGAATAAAGTATTACTTTAACTAACAATAATGTAAAAAATATAAAGTCAATGTTCATTTCTCAGTGCACTTTTCAATAAGGATTATTATATAAAACAGTTTATAGAAGAACAATAAATTTATAAAAGTACAAGTAGAATCAATTTTCAAGAAATAATTCATGATATCTGGTCCTACACAATGGGACATTTCCAACATTTACTAAATAATCCAAATCAATACTCCTGTAAAATAAGTAATTAGTTTTAAAAAACCATGATAAAGTTGAACTTTTGCTTATATCTTTTTATATAGTATCAACATTTGAATATCTGTACAATTTTAAAACTTCTTAATAAATGCTAACTTTTCAAAATGTTGAACTGACATTTCAGGGACAGGAAAGGAGAGGTTATAAATGTCTTTTTCCCTGTCTATGTTATTTTTGTTACAGAATAAAGAATGATTCCCTGGTGGCTCAGATGGTAAAGAGTCTGCCTGCAATGTGGGAGACCCAGGTTCGATCCCTGGGTCAGGAAGATCCCCTGGAGAAGGAAATGGCAACCCACTCCAGTATTCTTGCCTGGAAAATCCCATGGACAGAGGAGCCTGGCAGGTTACAGTCCATGGAGTTGCAAAGAGTTGGACACAAATGAGACACTTCACTGCTGACGGCTGAAAGAACAGTCCAGGCTGTAAGAAAACTGCTGAAGTACCATTGATGCTGGAAATTACTCTTCGTTAAGCCAAAAATGTTGGCGCCCCCTAGGCGGCATTTGCTAGTGGTAAAGAACCCGCCTGCCAATGCAGGAGACGTAAGAGATGCAGGTTCGATCCCTGGGTCAGGAAGATCCCCTTGGAGGAGGGCACCGCAACCCACTCCAGTATTCTTGCCTGGAGAATCCCATGGACAGAGGAGCCTGGTGGGCTATGGTCCATAGGGTCACAAAGAGTCACACAAGGCGAAGATGTTAGAGCTCAAATTTAGTTCAGTTCAGTCGCTCAGTCTTGTCTGACTCTTCGCGACCCCATGAACCATAGCATGCCAGGCTTCCTGTCCATCACCCACTGCCAGTTTACTCAAACTCATGTCCATTGAGTCGGTGATGCCATCCAACCATCTCATCCTCTGTCATCCTTTCTCCTCCTGCCTTCTGTCTTTCCCAGCATCAGAGTCTTTTCAAATGAGTCAATTCTTCGCATCAGGTGGCCAAAGTATTGGAGTTTCAGTATCAGTCCTTCCAATGAATATTCAGGACTGATCTCCTTTAGGATGGACTGATTGGATCTCCTTGCTGTCCAAGGGACTCTCAAGAGTCTTCTCCAACACCACAGTTCAAAAGCATCAATTCTTCAGCGCTCAGCTTTCTTTATAGTCCAACTCTCACATCCATACATGACCACTGGAAAAACCATAGCTTTGACTAGATGGACCTTTGTTGGCAAAGTAATGTCTCTACTTTTTAATATGCTGTCTAGGTTGGTCATAACTTTTCTTCCAAGGAGCAAGCATCTTTTAATTTCATGGCTGCAGTGACCATCTGCAGTGATTTTGGAGCTCCCCAAAATAAAGCTGTCACTATTTCCCTTGTTTCCACTTCATTTTTGCCATGAAGTGATGGGACCAGATGCCGTGACCTTAGAGCTAAAAAGAGACCTTTAAAATTCACTAGTTCAGCCCTCTCTCTTATTTTACTGATGAGGAAGCCTAGTCACAGGGAAATAAAATGGATTTAAGGTTATTCAACCAGTCAGAGGTGGGACTGACTTTCCAATCTGAATTTAGTGCTATTTCTACCATTCTTTGCAGCTTTCTGTTGATGAGAAAAGTGCTGTCATGAAATCCCTAAGAATCTGAAGGTTTTTATATTTCAGTAAAGAAACATTTAGCCAGACTTGACTTGTATGGTCTGGCTTTTGGTGACAAATATATGGTGGACACGCTTTCTAGGAAACTTAACCAAGGAGATCATCCTATAAGTAACTTGGACTTCAAGATTCCTGGGTTAAGAACTGTAGGGAAGGACAGAGTATATGAACGTTCACATCACTAGTAAAGCTTGACTACAATGTTAACTCATGCATGCTGCCCTTTGCAAGGCTCCCTGGGGTATTAAAAAACCACTTACAGAGGTATTTGTTATTCTCCTTTTGCACCACTTTTGCAAATTCCTTAAACTCCTTTCTCTTCCCCACGTGGTTGTACCAGCAGTAACTGTGTTCCCTTGTGACTCCAGCTTGTGCCTGCTGCTCCTCAACCCCCTCTGCAGATCCCAGCTCTCCCTGGCCTGAGGGGTGAGAGCTTCCCACTGTTGTTAGTCACTGGGTACCTCACCATCCCTTCTTGGTCCCCTTAACCCTGTCTACACCTCTGATATAGACCTTTCATTACACTTTATTCAGAATTCAGGCTGAATATATGTTACATTTCTTGCTGGAATCCCAACTGATACACAAACCTCTCTATCTCTTTCCATAAAATACCTCAAATTGTAGTGAGGTTTTAGGTTGCATCCCTTAGGAAGATAAAAACAGGCACACTGTGACCCACAGAGAGAGTTGACCCACACAGAGAGTTGGCCTCTCAATAATCCTTTTGTAGAAATCACTAGCTATTCCTATTTGCTAGTGGCAGAAAATAAACATCAAATATTAACTTTATATAAATATTGATCAAAAAAATCTGTAAACAACAGACAGCACCAGTTCTGCACATTTTAACAACAGGCTTCCATTTTAAGAGGGTTTGAATATAATGTAACAATTTAAATGTCTCATCAAAACTCATTACAGTACAATGCATCTGTGTAGCTACTTCCAACAAGAACCATTTTTAGACAGTAACTGGCAAAATGTTTTTTTTTTAATGAAAAATAGCCATAATATTTCCCAAAGTGCTCCTGCTTCTCTAGGAACTTTGGAGTATCTATCTCCCACATGCTTTAGTCTCATGGAGAGATAGGGAGAGACCTGAGTATGAACCCAAAGTTAATCAAGGCCAAAGAGAGAATAATTTGCTTTTTCTGGAAATAAGGAACTTAATATAGCTATTTTGCCACAAGAGCTAAGGCAACAATTACACACATGCATACAAACATACACATTCATCAAGTTCTATTAAGGATCTTCTACACACTTCTCCACTTTGAAGCTTTTTTTTTTTTTTTTTTTTTTTAGTGACATGTCTCAACAAAAGCCCTTGTCACACAATCATGGACTTTCTGATTTGGATATTGTGGAGACCAGTCCTCTAATCAATTCATAGATACCCTCCACAAATCACTCCTGACACCCTCAACACCTTGTAATTGCTTCAAATCTTCCTCATGGGCTTTCTTCCAAAGCACTGTAACAGTTTCTTAACCCATAAAGTCACTTTCCTGAGTTTAAAAAATGAAAAGACAAAAACCCCTTCAATACAGGGTCAGCCTGAACTAATGCTACAGATACATTCCTGAGTATATTCAAATGCCAGGGAATTAATACCTTCATTCATTGAACAAATATTTATTCAGTATTTTATATATAAGGCAATGTTCTAGGCATTGAAGACACAGCACAGTTAACAACACAGACAACAATCCTTGCCCTCACGGAACTTATATTCTAGGTGGGGGACGACTGGCATAAAACAAAATGAATAAGCTATATCAGTTATCAGAATGTGATGAGTGCTAGGAAGATACATAGAGCAGGGGAGAGTCAGAGGGAAGGCCAAGAGGAGATAAAATTACAAGACAGAATGAACCCGGTAGGTATCTCGGTGTTCTAAGTAAAAAGAATAGTAGATGCAAAGATTCTAAAGCAAAGTTATTCCTGGGGAATCCAAAGAAAAGCATAGAGCAGTGGTCCCCAAAGTTTTTGGCACCAGGGCCCAGTTTTGTGGAAGATAGTTTTTCCATGAACCTGGGGGTATGGGGGATGGTTTCAGGATGACTCAAGTGCATTCTATTATTATTATATCAGCTCCACCTCAGATCATCAGAGATAGATCCTGGAGGTTGGGGATCTCTAGCACAGAGTCCAGTGTGGCTGGGCAAAGTGAACAAGGGAAGGGAGTAGGAGAGATACAATTAAAGAAGTAGTGAAGTTGGAAGACATATAAGGCATTATAGACCATTGTAAGGACTTTGACTTTCACTCTAAATGAGATAAGAAGCTACTAGAGGGTTGTGAGAAGTGACGTGGTCTGATTTAATGTTTTAAAAAGATCACTCAGAAAGTTGTGTGGATAACAAGCTATATTGTACTATATTAGTTAAAAGATTATTATAATAACTCAGCCAAGAGACAGTGGAGCAGGGAGGCAGCAGTAGAAGCAGTGAGAAGTAGTCAGATTCTGGATGCATTTTAAGGGAAGAGTCGATATGATTTCTTTTTTTTTTTTCCCATTTATTTTTATTAGTTGGAGGCTAATTACTTTACATCATTACAGTAGTTTTTGTCATACATTGAAATGAATTAGCCATGGATTTACATGTATTCCCCATCCCGGTCCCCCCTCCCACCTCCCTCTCCACCCGATCCCTCTGGGTCTTCCCAGTGCACCAGGCCCGAGCACTTGTCTCATGCACCCAACCTGGGCTGGTGATCTGTTTCACCCTAGATAATATACATGGTTCAATGCTGTTCTCTTGAATGATTTCTAACAGATTGGCTGTGAAATGTTTAGTGAAAGAAATAGGTCAAAGCTTCATGACTAGAAAAATGGAGCTGCTATTAATTGAAATGAGAAAAATTGTGGGAAGAGCAAGACTAGCAGAGGTAGGAATGGAAGATCATGAATTTGGTTTTTGATATGTTGACTCTGAGATGCCTATTGTATATCTAAATGGAAGTCTTGAGTAGGCCATTGGATATATTTGGGGTTGGAGTTTTGTGGCGAGATCTAGGACTGAGATAAACTTAGAAGCTAGAAACAGATAAATTAAATTTAAAGTTATGATAAGGGATTAGACCACCAAGAAAGTGAGAACAGAGGAGATAAAAGTTATTAGGAGAGAGCCACTGAAAAGTAGAGTATCACTTCAATGTTGAAAGACAGGATAGATGGGAAAGAACCAATAAGAAAAATGAAGTAGAAGCAACTTTTACAGGGAAATAATACCAGAAAAGGGTGGTGTTCTGGAGGCCAATGTAAAGAGTATTCCAAGGAAAGGTAGTGATCAACTGATCAATGCTGCTGATAGCCAAGTGAGATGACAGATAAAAATGACTATTGCTTTTTAACTGTGGAGGTCATTGATGTTCTAATGAGGATAATTTCAGTTCATGGTGGCAACAAAAACCTGATTAGGGTTGGTTTATAAGAGGATGAGATCAGAAGAAACGGAAGTAATGAATATTGTCAACTCTTTCCAAGACTGGAACTGACTCATTGGAAAAGACCCTAATGCTGGGAAAGATTGAAGGCAAAAGGTGAAGGGGGTGGCAGAGGATGAGATGGTTGGATGGCATCACCAACTCAATGGACAAGAGTTTGAACAAACTCCGGGAGATAGTGGAGGACAGAGGAGCCTGGCGTGCAGTCCATGGGGTCACAAAGAGTCAGACATAACTTAGTGACTGAACAACAACAACAACAACATATAATACCATGCTGTGGTTAGTCGCTCAGTCGTGTCCAACTTTTTGCAATCCCATGGACTGGAACCCGCCAGGCTCCTCTGTCCCTGAGATTCTCTAGGCAGGAATACTGGAGTGGGTTGCCATTTCTTCTCCAGGGTTTCTTCTCAACCCAGGGATCAAACCCAGGTCTCCCACATTGCAGGCAGATTCTTTACTATCTGAGCCACCAGGGATACCTTGAGAAACTACTATTAAAAAGCTATACTTATACAAAGATAAAACAATAGATACAATAAAATGGAATTCTAAAAGTGTTGATGCAACCCATAGGAAGATGGGGGAAAAACAGAGAAATGAAAACAAAGAGAAAAAACAGATAACAGAAAATAAAATGGCATATTGAAATCTTATCAAATCAATAATTGCATACAATGTAAAGACTAATGACACCAATTAGAAGACAAAGATTAATAAAGTGGATTAAAAAAAGGAACCAAATTTTATGCTGTTTATGAGAAACTCACTTCAAAGGCAACATCATATGTGGGTTTAAATGAAAATGATAGAAAAAGATATCTTACAAACATTAATCAAAGAAGCAGAATTGGTTATAATATCAAGGTAGAGTGTACTTAGGGGGCTTTCCAGATGATGCAGTGGTAAAGAATCCACCTGCCAATGCAGGAGATTCAGGTTTGATCTCTGGGTTGGGAAGATCCCCTGGAGAAGGAAATGGCAACCCACTCCAGTATTCTTGCCTGGAAAATCCCAAGGACAGAGGAGCCTGGTCTAGGGCTACAGTCCATGGGGTTGCAAAGAATCAGACACAACTGAGCATGCACACACATGGGCACCAAGTGGCATTAAGCAGTACAAAGATCAGTTGATGTAACAAAGTTGCCTTGAGCAGTTACTATGTGTTGACCATTGTGCTAAACTGAGAGGCATACAACACTGAATAAGACAAAGGTCCAGGCCCTCAAGCCCTGTTGTTGTTCAGTCACCCAGTTGTGTCCAACTCTTTGTGACTCCATGTACTGCAGCATGCCAGGCCTCCCTGTCCCTCACCATCTCCAAAAGTTTGCCCAAGTTCATGTCCATTGCCCTCAAGCCCTAAAGAATTGTAAAGCAGAAGACAGTAGAAAAATCCTAGTAGTTTCCACTGTCTCTTTGACCTTGTCTCCTACCTTTCTTCTTTATCATTTCAATCCAGCCCACTGGGATGGCCTGCTCAACTTCTGGGTCTTTGTTGTTTCTTATGCCTACAATTTTCATCCCTCAGATATCTCTGTGGTTCATTCCCTCACCTTTTTTATAACTTTCCTCAAATATTACCTTACCCAAGAGACTATCTATAATCAACTGATAGAAAGTAGTATCCATCACTCATAATATCCATACTCTGCTTTTTCTCCACCACATTTAACATTATATGAAATTTTATTCAGATGCTTGTTTAATTGTTTATTATGTGTCTCCTCCAATAGAGAATGTAAACATAAAATAGATACTTGGTCTGTTTTGTTTATTACTGTATCACCAGCATAAGCAACTGTGCCTAGCACATAGTAGGAGATCAATGTTTGTTTAATGAATGGTTAAGCATGGGCATGCTTAGTCTCTCAGTCATATCTGACTCTCAGCAACCCCATGAATTGTAGCCCATCAGGCTCTTCTGTCCATGGGATTTCCCAGGCAAGAATACTGGAGTGGGTTGCCATTTCCTTCTCCAGGGGATGGATATTCCTGACTCAGGGATGGAACCCGCATCTCCTGTATCTCCTGCATTGCAGGCGGATTCTTTACCCATTGAGCTGATACTGTCAGTTTTTTTTCTAGGAACTATGCTAGGCAATCTAGACATATGAACTCATTTAATTTAATCTTCACTGCAATCCTATGATATAGGTAGTATTCTCATCTTTTAGATGAAGAAACTGAAACTCAAGGATTAACTGAGTGTGGTAGGCAAAATAATGTCTCCCTTCTGAAGATGTTCATATCCTAATCTCTGCTATCTGTGAATGTATTATGTTACATGGCAAGGAGGTATTAAGGATTACAGATGGAATTAGGTTGTTAAGGAACCTAATTTTGCCTTAAAATAGAGAGATATCTGGGTGGCTCCAATGTAATCAAGAGGGTCCTTAAAAGTGGAAGAGAGAAGCAGAATAAAAGGTCAAAGTGATATGTGAGAAGGACTCAACTTGCCATTGTTGGTTTTGCAGATGGAGAAAGGGGGCATAAACTAAGAAATATGGGCAGCTGGAAGGGAAATGGCACAGATCCTACACTGCAGCCTACAGAAAGGAACAAAGCCCCACTCACATCTTAATCTTAGCTCAGGGACACTGATATCATACTTCTGTGTCCCAGAACTGTGTAACAATATCTTTGTATTTTATTATGCCACTAAAGTGAAAGTGAAAGTAAGTGAAAGTTACTCAGTCGTGTCCAACTCTTTGCAACCCCATGGACTAGAATTCTCCAGGCAAGAATACAGGAGTGGGTAGCCATTCCTTTCTCCAGGGGATCTTCCCAACCCAGGGATCGAACCCAGGTCTCCTGCATTGCAGGCGGATTCTTTACCAGCTGAGCCACAAGGGAAGCCCATTAAGCCATTAAATTAGTGGATATTTGTTACTGCAGGAACAGAAAACAAATATACTAAGTTACTTAAAATCAACTAGTTTGTGATAAAGACGTATTTTAAACCCAGCTCTATTTGACTCATGTATTTTACACTCTTTCAAATAGCACAGAATACTATGAGAGCTCAGTGAAAATAGATCGCTTACAACCAGGGAATGAATATAGATTTCATGGTAAAGTTAGAATTTGAACTGGGCCAGAGTGGTGGAAATGGATCAATATGATGACAGTACTTTATGAATTAAAAACTGGGAATATGGTAGAGACATTTGAAATAAGCCTATTACAGAAAATCAGGGCTATGCAGCTGCTAAAATAATAATAAAGACTATAAAAAAATTGAACTGGGCCTTGAAGGATTGGTAGGGCTTAAAATGATGAATATATCAAAACAGACCAATGTCCTTTAATCAATAAATGAATAAACAACTGTTGTATATTCATACAATGGAATGCAACCCAGAAATAAAAGAAGAAGCAATTACTGGACTTACAATAATGTATTGTAATGTATTGTAAAGACACTTTTTTGAGGGAAAGAAACCAGACAAAACGTGATATACATCATGTGGTTTCAATTATATGAAGTCTATCAATAGGCAAAGCTAATCTATATTGTTAGAAATCCAGAAGTAGTTTCAGAGTTGGGGAAGGGAACTAATTGCAGAGGGGCACAAGAGAACTTTCTGGAGTGATAAAAATGTTCTTATTTTGTGTGGCAGTAATATGGATATCTAGAATTTTCAAAATGGATAAAATTAAACACTTAAATTTCTTCATTTTATTGTATATTAATTATATCTTTTAAAATATTTTTCAAAGTGAAAGCATGACCAATAGCTGAGAATCTAGATATGTGGGTCAAATTTAGGAAACAAAAATTAGTGCAGTTGGCTGAAAGAAGTTCTCAATCCCAGGTGCATGTGAGAATCACCTGGAGAGTTTTTACAAGTATAGATGCCTATGCCAATCCAGAGATTCCAATTTAATCTGTTTGTGGTGAGCCCCAAACATTAGTATTTTTATAAGCTCCCCAGACAGTTCTTACATGAAGTCATATTTGAGAAGCAGGGACTGAGAGCATGGATGATGTAAATAGACAAATTGTGTATGTCCTGGGATACATGCTAAGGAGTTTTAGTTTGCTTAGATGGAGATACAGATATGCTGAAGCTTTTTAGACAGGAGGGAGCAAATAATTAGAGCTGCCCATTAGGAATATTCCTCTCATACCTGTGTCCTCTGGATAGTAGACCTAGAGGTGGAGAGTTGAATTATAAGGCTGGCCCAGTGATCAAGGCAAGAGATAATATGAGACAGAAACAAATTAGTTGCTTTGGGAATGAAAGAAGAGCAGATGAATTTTTTTAGCCATTCAGCTAGTGAATTATTCATTTATCTAAAGAGATGGATGAATAGATTAGATAGATGAACACATTCATTTGTGCAGATAATCAATATGAATTTATTGAGCATTAATCTGTCAGCCTCTAGAAATAAAGTGGAGAAAAAGTCACGCCCTGCCCTCCTCAGACTTACATTCTAATGAAAGGCACTAACATTTTAAATGTCAGAGATATTTTGGTTATATGAGGGAGAGATCAAGAGTGGAAGAGAAAATTTAAGGAAGATTATGGGCCTAAATCAGAGAAGGCAATGGCAACCCACTCCAGTACTCTTGCCTGGAAAATCCCATGGACGGAGGAGCCTGGTAGGCTGCAGTCCATGGGGTTGCTAAGAGTCGGACACGACTGAGCGACTTCACTTTCACTTTTCACTTTCATGCACTGGAGAAGGAAATGGCAACCCACTCCAGTGTTCTTGCCTAGAGAATCCCAGGGACGGGGAAGCCTGGTGGGCTGCCATCTATGGGGTTGCACAGAGTCAGTCACAACTGAAGCAACTTAGCAGCAGCAGCATGGACCTAAATAAGGAAGTCAATAGGAGGAAAGACTTTTCAGATAAAGAAGGGAAAGGAAAAGATATTTATTTTGTCTTGTTTTTACTTGTTTGTGGGGTCTGTGGTATATATAGATAGGAATCACTGCTAGATAATAGAAGATTTGGAGTTAGCTAGGATAGTGATATGGATGTTAGAGTTACTCAAAGCCATGATTATGGTTAAAATTGTGAAAGTATAAGGAAGGAAGAGGAAAGGAACAAAGACTAAGTCCTCAGGGACACTTACCTCAAAGACTGCAATAGAAAACATTAAATAAAGAGCAATAAGTGGGAGAGTGTAGTGATATGTAAGCCAAGGTAGGGGATTAATAATGTAAAATGCTTGGGTGACAATGATGATCTAGGTAAGCCTGTTGAATTTGAAATTAGGAACTCATTGACAAAGACACTTCATTAGAATGGGTGGGGGTAGAATTAAGGTTAGAAGGAATCGTGTCGGTGCTCAGATGTCAGTTGTGTCAGACTCTTTGCAACCCTATGGACTGTAACCCACCAGGCTCCTCTGTCCATGGGATGGCAGGCAGCATTCAAAACCATCCCTCCACCGCGGTACTGCTGAAGGCGAGGCTGGTCCCCGCGGCCGCCAGAGCCGAGCTCAGCCGCTCCGACCTCAGTCTCATCCAGCAGCAGCAGCAGCAGCAGCAGCGGCAGCAGGAGGAAGCCGAGGAAGAGAGGCCGGAGGTGCCCGGGGCATCCTTTACAGCCTCTGCTCCAGATGGAGAAGTCTTGAGGCTACTGTAAGAATAAGACTGAAAACCAGAGGCAGGAGGCTTAAGTCCAAAACCTGAGAACACCAAAGAACTCCTGACTCCAGGGAACATTAATCGATAAGAGCTCATCCAAAAGCCTCCATACCTACACTGAAACCAAGCACCACCCAAGGGCCAACAAGTTCCAGAGCAAGACATACCACACAAATTCTCCAGCAACACAGGAACATAGCCCTGAGCTTCAATATACAGGCTGCCCAAAGTCACACCAAACCCACTGACATCTCAAAACTCACTACTGGACACTTCATTGCACTCCAGAGAGAAGAAATCCAGCTCCACCCACCAGAACACCAACACAAGCTTCCCTAACCAGGAAACCTTGACAAGCCACCCGTCCAACCCCACCCACAGTGAGGAACCTCCACAATAAAGAGGAACCACAAACTGCCAGAATACAGAAAGGCCACCCCAAACACAGCAATCTAAACAAGATGAAAAGGCAGAGAAATACTCAGCAGGTAAAGGAACATGATAAATGCCCACCAAACCAAACAAAAGAGGAAGAGATAGGGAATCTACCTGAAAAAGAATTCAGAATAATGATAGTAAAATGATCCAAAATCTTGAAAAAAAAATGGAGGTACAAATAAATAGCCTGGAGACAAGGATTGAGAAGATGCAAAAAATGCTTAACAAGGACCTAGAAGAAATAAAAAAGAGTCAATCAATAATGAATAATGCAATAAATGAGATAAAAAACACTCTGGAGGGAACCAACAGTAGAATAATGAAGGCAGAAGATAGGATAAGTGAGGTGGAAGATAGAATGGTAGAAATAAATGAAGCAGAGAGGAAAAAAGAAAAAAGAATGAAAAGAAATGAGGACAACCTCAGAGACCTCTGGGACAATGTTAAACACCCCAACATTTGAATCATAGGAGTCCCAGAAGAAGAAGACAAAAAGAAAGACCATGAGATAATAGTTGCAAGCTTCCCTAAAATGGGGAAAGAAATAGTCACCCAAGTCCAAGAAACCCAGAAAGTCCCAAACAGGATAAACCCAAGGCGAAACACCCCAAGACACATATTAGTCTAATTAACAAAGATCAAACACAAAGAACAAATATTAAAAGCAGCAAGGGAAAATAAAAAATAATACACAAGAGGATTCCCATAAGGATAACAGCTGATCTTTCAATAGAAACTCTTCAAGCCAGAAGTGAATGGCAGGACATACTTAAAGTGATGAAAGAGAAAACCCTATAACCCAGATTACTGTACCCAGCAAGGATCTCATTCAAATATGAAGGAGAAGTCAAAAGCTTTACAGACAAGCAAAAGCTGAGAGAATTCAGCACCACCAAATCAGCTCTCCAACAAATGCTAAAGGATCTTCTCTAGACAGGAAACACAGAAAGGGAGTATAAACTAGAACCCAAACAACAAATCAAATGGCAACAGGATCATACTTATCAATAATTACCTTAAATGTAAATGGGTTGAATGCCCCAACCAAAAGCCAAAGACTGGCTGAATGGATACAAAAGAGACCCACCACAAAACAAGGGACACATACAGACTGAAACTAAAGGGCTGGAAAAAGATATTCCACGCAAATAGAGACCAAAAGAAAGCAGGAGTAGCAATACTCATATCAGATAAAATAAACTTTAAAATAAAGGCTGTGAAAAGAGACAAAGAAGGACACTACACAATGATCAAAGGATCAATCCAAGAAGAAGACATAACAATTATAAATATACATGCACCTAACATAGGAGCACCGCAATATGTAAGGCAAATGCTAACAAGTATGAAAGGGGAAATTAACAATAACACAATAATAGTGGGAGACTTTAATACCCCACTCACACCTATGGATAGATCAACTAAACAGAAAATTAACAAGGAAACACAAACTTTAAATGATACAATAGGCCAGTTAGACCTAACTGATACCCCAAACAATGAATTTCACCTTTTTCTCAAGTGCACATGGAACCTTCTCCAGGATAGATCACATCTTGGGCCATAAATCTAGCCTTGGTAAATTCAAAAATATTGAAATCATTCCAAGCATCTTTTCTGACCACAACTGCAGTAAGATTAGATGTCAATTACAAGAGAAAAACTGTTAAAAATTCCAACATATGGAGGCTGAAAAACACACTGCTGAAAAACCAACAAATCACAGAATAAATAAAAAAAGAAATCAAAATATACATAGAAATGAATGAAAATGAAAACACAACAACACAACCTTATGGGACACTATAAAAGCAGTGCTAAGGGAAAGGTTCATAACAACGCAGGCTTACCTCAAGAAACAAGAAAAAGCCAAATAAATAACCTAACTCTACACCTAAAGCAACTAGAAAAGGAAGAAATGAAGAACCCCAGGGCTAGTAGAAGGAAAGAAATCTTAACAAATAGGGCAGAAATAGATGCAACAGAAACAAAAGAAACCATAGCAAAAATCAACAAAGCTAAAAGCTGGTTCTTTGAGAAGATAAATAAAATTGACAAACCATTAGCCAGACTCATCAAGAAAAAAAGGAGAAGAATCAAATCAACAAAATTAGAAATGAAAATGGAGAAATCACAACAGACAACACAGAAATACAAAGGATCATAAGAGACTACTATCAGCAACTATATGCCAATAAAATGGACAACTTGGAAGAAATGGACAAATTCTTAGAAAAGTATAACTTTCCAAAACTGAACCAGGAAGAAATAGAAAATCTTAACAGACCCATCACAAGCGACAAAGATGCCACAAAAAAGGAAAAACAAAAAAGGAAAAATACAGGCCAATATCACTGATGAACATAGATGCAAAAATCCTTAACAAAATTCGAGCAAACAGAATCCAACAACATATTAAAAAGATAAACATCATGATCAAGTGGGCTTTATTCCAGGGATGCAAGGATTCTTCAATATCTGCAAATCAATCAATGTGATACACTACATTAACAAATTGAAAGATAAAAACCATATGATTATCTCAATAGATGCAGAGAAAGCTTTTGACAAAATTCAACATCCATTTATGATAAAAACCCTCCAG
This sequence comes from Odocoileus virginianus, assembly GCF_023699985.2. Classification (NCBI taxonomy): domain Eukaryota; kingdom Metazoa; phylum Chordata; class Mammalia; order Artiodactyla; family Cervidae; genus Odocoileus; species Odocoileus virginianus. The sequence continues at coordinate 9,200,510 of NW_027224263.1, read as the reverse complement.
AAAGCAGGAATAGAAGGAACATACCTCAACATAATAAAAGCTATATATGACAAACCCACAGCAAACATTATCCTCAATAAGGAAAAGTTGAAAGCATTTCCCCTAAATTCAAGAACAAGACAAGGGTGCCCACTCTCACCACTACTATTCAACATAGTTTTGGAAGTTTTGGCCACAGCAATCAGAGCAGAAAAAGAAATAAAAGGAATCCAGATTGGAAAAGAAGTAAAACTCTCACTGTTTGCAGATGACATGATCCTCTACATAGAAAACCCTAAAGACTCCACCAGAAAATTACTAGAGCTAATCAATGAATATAGTAAAGTTGCAGGATATAAAACTAATACACAGAAATCCCTTGCATTCCTATGCACTAACAATGAGAAAACAGAAAGAGAAATTAAGAAACAATTCCATTCACCATTGCAATGAAAAGAATAAAATACTTAGGAATATATCTACCTAAAGAAACAAAAGACCTATACATAGAAAACTATAAAACACTGATGAAAGAAATCAAAGAGGACACAAATAGATGGAGAAATACACCATGTTCATGGCTTGGAAGAATCAACATACTGGAAATGAGTATACTAACCAAAGCAATCTATAGATTCAACGCAATCCCTATCAAGCTACCAATGGTATTTTTCACAGAACTAGAACAAATAATTTCACAATTTGTATGGAAATACAAGAAACCTCGAATAGCCAAAGTAACCTTGAGAAAGAAGAATGGAACTGGAGGAATCAACCTGCCTGACTTCAGGCTCTACTACAAAGCTACAGTCATCAAGACAGAAATACTGGCACAAAGACAGAAATATAGATCAATGGAACAAAATAGAAAGCCCAGAGATAAATCCACACACCTATGGACACCTTATCTTTGACAAAGGAGGCAAGAATATACAATGGAGAAAAGACAATCTCTTTAACAAGTGGTGCTGGGAAAACTGGTCAACCACTTGTAAAAGAATGAAACTAGAACACTTTCTAACACCATACACAAAAATAAACTCAAAATGGATTAAAGATCTAAATGTAAGACCAGAAACTATAAAACTCCTAGAGGAGAACATAGGCAAAACACTCTCTGACATAAATCACAGCAGGATCCTCTATGACCCACCTCCCAGAGTAATGGAAATAAAAGCAAAAATAAACAAATGGGACCTAATTAAACTTAAAAAGCTTTTGCACAACAAAGGAAACTATAAGCAAGGTGAAAAGACAGCCTTCAGAATGGGAGAAAATAATAGCAAATGAAGCAACTGACAAAGAATTAATCTCAAAAATATACAAGCAGCTCCTGCAGCTCAATTCCAGAAAACATAAATGATCCAATCAAAAAATGGGCCAAAGAACTAAACAGACATTTCTCCAAAGAAGACATACAGATGGCTAACAAACACGTGAAAAGATGCTCAACATCACTCATTATCAGAGAAATGCCAACGAAAACCACAATAAGGTACCATTTCAGGCCAGTCCGAATGGCTGCTATCCAAAAGTCTACATGCAATAAATGCTGGAGAGGGTGTGGAGAAAAGGGAACCCTCTTACACTGTTGGTGGGAATGCAAACTAGCACAGCCACTATGGAGAACAGTGTGGAGATTCCTTAAAAAAAACTGGAAATAGAACTGCCATATGACCCAGAAATCCCACTGCTGGGCATCTACACTGATGAAACCATAATTGAAAGAGACACGTGTACCCCAATGTTCATTGCAGCACTGTTTATAATAGCCAGGACATGGAAGCAGCCGAGATGTCCATCAGCAGAAGAATGGATAAGAAACTGTATACATATACACAATGGAATATTTCTCAGCTATTAAAAAGAATACATTTGAATCAGTTATAATGAGATAGATGAAATGGAGCCTATTATACAGAGTGAAGTAAGCCAGAAAGAAAAATATCAATACAGTATAGTAATGCATATGTATGGAGTTTAGAAAGATAATGATAACCCTATATGCAAGACAGCAAAAGAGACACAGATGTATAGAACAGTCTTTTGGACTCTGTGGGAGAGGGCAAGGGTGGGATGATTTGGGAGAATGGCATTGAAACATGTATATTATCATATGTGAAATGGATCACCAGTCCAGGTTCGATGCATGAGACAGGGTGCTCAGGGCTGGTGCACTGGGATGACCCTGAGAGATGGGATGGGGACATAGGTGGGAGGGGGATTCAGGATGGGGAACACATGTACACCGATGGCTGATTCATGTCAATGTATGGCAAAATCACTGCAATATTGTAAAGTAATTAGCCTCCAATTAAAATGAATAAATTTATTTAAAAAATAAAAAATAAAAATAGTGAAATTCAGTATAGAAGAAAAAAAGAAATCTCTCACAGACGGCCCAGCCTCTTGTTTCTGGAATGCACTGGTTCCTTTTTCATCTGACCTTAAAACCTTCCAAGGCATGTCTTTGAATTTGCAAGACAGAGAAGTGAGCAATTAATGAAAAGGGAACATTATATCAATGGTAAAATATCTATGTTCAAACTCTGACTGCCACTTATTAGTGCATGAGTGTAGATATTTTACTATTAAAAATAATGTTGTGCAGGAGTGACATCAGCAAAATGGCAGTATAGGAAGTTTTGTTACTGAACCAAAGTTGAATCTGCTTACCAGCATGCGATAAAGCCAATAAAGCAATAAAGCCACTGACACTGAGTTGTGGTGAAGGGAAGTGCAGCGTTCATTGCAGGGCACCAAGCAAGGAATCTGGGGCTTTCCAGGTGGAGCTAGTGGTAAAGAATCTGTCTGCCAATGCAGGAAACATAAGAGATGTGAATTCAATCCCTGGGTTGGGAAGATCCACTAGAGGAGGGCGCAACCCATTCCAGTTTTCTTGCCTGGAGAATCCGATGGACAGGGGAGCCTAATGGGCTATAGTCCATAGGTTTGCCAAGAGTCAGACACAACTGAAACAACTTAGCATACAGGCATGCAAACAAGGAGTTGAGGACAGATAGTGTTGAAAGAGTCCAACCTCTCCAGTGGGTTTTAGTAAAGCAGTTTTTAAAGGCCAGGTGAGGGAAGGGGTAACAGGACAAGAGATCATCTTATGCAAAATTCTCTGGTTGATTGATGGTGAGGTACAGGGCAGTGTCATAGGGGTTAATATTATCAATACTGAGGTTCCAATAGGTCTAGGCGCTATATGGTCAAGGTCATCAAGTAGTCAACTTCTATTTAGTGCAGGTTTTATTTAGCATCTGTAAAACAACTCAGGAAATATGCATCAGATACTATTATTTGGGTTTCCCTGATAGCTCAGTTGGTAAAGAATCCACCTGCAATGCAGGAGACCCTGGTTCAATTCCTGGGTTGGGAAGATCCACTGGAGAAGGGATAGGCTACCCACTCCAGTATTCTTGGGCTTCCCTTGTGACTCAGCTGGTAAAGAATCTGCCTGCAATGTGGGAGACTTGGGTTTGATCCCTGGGTTGGGAAGATCCCCTGGAGAAGGGACCCACTCCAGTATTCTGGCCTGGAGAATTCCATGGACTGTATAGTCCATGCAGTCACAAAGAGCTGGAGACAGCTGAGCGACTTTCACTCATTCACTCACTATTATTTAGGTACTTCAGAAAGGGGCAAAAGCAGAGGACATGGGGGAAGGACCTGCTCCCACTCAAGGCCCCACAGATTCCTGCTTGGTTAATTTCACCTAGGCACTGGCCAGCTCGGAGACTCCAGACAACTCCCTGATACCACACCCTAAGCAGTCTCACACAAATCAAGAAACCTGCTCACTTTGGCATCTACCTACTCCTGCAGCCCCAAGCACATAATGTGGCTCTGTTTACCTTCGACAGGGGAGCTCCCTGTGGGAACACAGGCCCCTGCTACCCCTCCCAATCCCAGGTAGCCCAGTGTAGAGAGAGACACCTTTCCCATCAGAGCAGGAGAGTGAGTGCTCAGTTTCACTGCAGACCCCAGAACAGACCACCTCAGCACCAGATCAACTCCCTCAGCCTCAGCGGCTCCCTGTCGGCTCCTGCTAACCTAAGCTCCTCCTGGCCCTGACACTTACAGGCTCCAATGGCCCCAGGTGGGCCCAGCAACCCCAAACAATGTCCTTGGCACAGGTTTCTGGTGGGCTTCTGTGAGTCCAGACCCTGGTTCACTCTGGCCCCTACCTACTCCAATGGCCCCAGGTGACTTCCACAGCAGGGCTCCCTGTAAGCTCCCAGAACTCAGACCCCCATCTTACCCCTGTAATTATTTGTTCCAGTGGCCACAGACAGCTCCTGTGACAGCAGGCCCCTAGCGGGCTCACCCTGTTAACTGCCTACTCCAGAGGCCCCATGGCCCCAGGAAGCTTCCACAGAAAGCTCCCTCCAAGCTCACAGGAATCCAGGCCCCTGACTCAACCCAGCACCTACCTTCTCCACCAGCCCCAGGCACTTCCCATGGTTCCAGGCAGCTTACCCGGTAGGGCTCTCTCCAGCTCCTGGGAACACAGGTCCCTATCTCACTCTGGCACCAATAAAATATTAAAGAACAGCCAAGTGGTGTTAAGGACCCAGTTGAGGGCATCATGTATTTTCATTAAGCCATGTTAGTATGGCCTTTACTTCAACAATCTTGGGATTCTTGATTGAGGCTAGAGCAAATGGTGGCTGCCCAGGTTTGGAGGCCAGCAAAGAAGTATGGGATAAACTCAAGAGGGTCAAAAATTATAGGGATTAACTAAAGCACTGTTGAAATGGTTCCCCATGGGGTCCAACGGGCTTCCCAGGTAGCTCAGCTGGTAAAGAATCTGCCTGTAATGCAGGAGACCCCAGTTCGATTCCTGGGTCAGGAAATTCCCCTGGAAAATGGATAGGCTACCCACTCCAGTATTCTTAGGCTTCCCTGGTGGCTCAGATGGTAAAGAATCTGCCTGCAATGCGGGAGACCTGGGTTCCATCCCTGGTTTGGGAAGATCCCCTGGAGGAGAGCATGGCAACCCACTCCAGTATTCTTGCCTGGAGAATCCCCATGGACAGAGGAGCCTGGCAGGCTACAGTCCATGAAGTTGCAAAGAGTTGGACATGACTGAGCGACTAAGCACAGTGCAGCATAGCACATGGGGTCCAACTGAAGAAAGTGGTAAAATAAAATCAATCAGGATGAAGGACTGGATAAACAAAGGATTAAAGTAACTGTAGACCATGATGAAGACAATAGGAAATAAGCATAGTGAATGAATTCAGTAGATGGGAAAGAGGGGGTATGGGGAAAAGGTCATAGTGAGTTCTGGTTCCTAAATAGAAAATTTTTCTTCCTGTGTTTTCTATGGAATATGAATTCTAACATTTTCCAATACCTCATTGTACTTTATGAGAAAGACTGACCTTAGGTAATGTAAAAATCAATCCAGCCATATTAACTTTCTTTTTTTATTGTTGTTTTTAAGCTTTTTTATATTGGAGTATAGCTGATTAGCAATGTTGTGATAGTTTCAGGTGTACAGCAGTGATTCAGTTATACATATACATGTATCTATTCTTTTTCAAATTCTTTTCCCATTTAGGTTGTTATATAATATTGAGCAGAGTTCCCTGTGCTATACAGTAGGTCCTTGTTGATTATCCATTTTAAATATAGCAGCATGAACATGTCAATCCCAAATCCCCTAACTATCCCTTCCTTCCACCTTTCCCCTTTGGTAACCATAAGTTCATTATCTAAGTCTGTGAGTCTGTTTCTATTTTGTAAATAAGTTCATTTGTATCACATTAACTTTCTTTCAGGTTCTCAATATGCTATACTCCTTCTCACCACAGGACCTTTGCACATGCTAACCCCTCAGTCAGTGCCACCCTCCCTCACTTAGTTTTTAACTCATATTTGTCTTGTTCCTGATCCTGTATACTTTGAACTATTCTAGCCTAGGAACAATGATAAAATCACAATAATAGTGACAGTGCATGGCTCTACCTTGTCTTATTCTGTTAGAAGTGACAACCCCCTACCCCATTAAGACATCTTTCAAATATCTCTGGAAATGCATAGGGAGTATTTCCTATGTACCCTATAGCTACCCTATAGTATTCACAATGCCCCTTCCCCTTATCCTTGCCTGCTCTAACTCTCCTTGACCAGTTGCCACTAATGCCAAAAAGTCACAGCTATGCTGCTGATGCTCAACAAAGGGACCACTGGTGCTGATGCTTGATAGGGACACTGCTCTCTGTTCTGGTGTCTATCCACATCTACATCAAGTCTGCCACTGTCCACTTTGGAGGGTGCTCACATCTACAACAGGGGCACTGGCTCCTGCTGCCGCTGAAATCACTTGTTTGGTCCTCTGTCTCTGTAGGAGCTTCTGGCACCACGACTGCTGACACAGAGCTTTCTCATATATCTAAGAGATTAGAATGAAAACAGCCCTTTTAGCTTTTATTCAATGTCATTTCAGCCTTTCAGACAGAAGTCCAAATGGCTAGGCCAGAGGACAACCAGCATTTACAGTGCATGGACTGAGTTCAGAAAACAGTGCATGGACCAAGTTGAAAAAACCATCTCTTCTCAAATCACGGCCCACTGTACTTTTAACCAAGCAAGTATGCATCTCACTTCTTTTCAGTTAAAGTGAATTCCAACTTTTGGAGATGATGGGTATGTTTACAGAAGAGATTGTGGTGATAGTGTCATAAGTATATACTTAACTCCAAACACATCAAGTTGCATACAATACATGTGTATAGTTTTTTGTATGTCAATCATATATCAATAAAGTGGTTTAAAAAATAAAACAAATTAAAGTGTATAATATCCATTCTATCCCAGAGTTCCTTTCAAATAAGCCCCCTGGTGGGCACATTTTTAAAATTAAGTTATTTAATTGGAGGCTAACTACTTTACAATATTGTAGTGGTTTTTGCCATGCATTGACATGAATCAGCCATGGGTGTACATGTGTTCCCCATCCTGAACCCCCCTCCCACCTCCCTCCCCATCCCATCCCTCAGGGTCATCCCAGTGCACCAGCCCTGAGCACCCTGTCTCATGCATCGAACCTGGACTGGCGATCTATTTCACATATGATAATATACATGTTTCAATGCTATTCTCTCAAATCATCCCACCCTCGCCTTCTCCCACAGAGTCCAAAAGTCTGTTCTTTACATCTGTGTCTCTTTTGCTGTCTTGCATATAGGGTCATCATTACACCATCTTTCTAAATTCCATATATATGCGTTAATATACTGTATTGGTGTTTTTCTTTCTGACTTACTTCACTCTGTATAATAGGCTCCAGTTTCATCCACCTCATTAGAACTGATTCAAATGCATTCTTTTAATAAATGAGTAATATTCCATTGAGTATATGTATCACAGTTTTCTTATCCATTTGTCTGCCGATAGACATCTAGGTTGCTTCCATGTTCTGGCTATTGTAAATAGTGCTGCAATGAACATTGGGGTACATGTGTCTCTTTCAATTCTGGTTTCCTCAGTGTGTATGCCCAGCAGTGGGATTGCTGGGTCATATGGCAGTTCTATTTCCAATTTTTTAAGGAATCTCCACACTGTTCTCCATAGTGGGGTGTGCACATTTTATCTGATGATATGCTCAGATGTATTATATATGAATTCTCAGGAGAAAAAATGTTTCTGCTATTAATACATATCTATAATCACATACGGGCATCAAAATATTATTTCAAATACATAATAGGAGAAGGAAAAGCATCTGATTAGTGAAATTTTATGGGCTATATATCCTTTCAACATAAAACTTCAGTTTGAGGATAAGGGTCTTAATATATACAGTATACCTAAATGCTATTAAGCTCTGGGGCCAAGGGAATAATTGGTAGATTATGTAGAGGTGATAAAATGAAGGCAACAAAACAAATAAAAGTGCATTTATATAAATCCACTAAAACTCTCCTTTACTTGTTTTCAGCTTTTATCTATTTAATAATACTTATTCATTATAAAAGAATTAAGTAATGTACATTTAATGTGTTATATTGAATAACCCTTGTTATGGCTGTGCTTACATAAAATCTACATATACTACTACTAATAATAATAGCTAATATTTACCTAGCCAACACATATAACTTTCTAAGCATTATGTGTAGATTATTTTGCTCCATTCGTATAAACCTTTGAGACGGGTTCTATGATCACTCCCACATTACATATGAGGAAACTAAGGCTTAGAACAAACAAGCAAGCTTCACAAGGACACAAAGCTGGTGAACAAAGAAACCAGGAATCAAACCCAGTCAGACCACAAAGCCTATGTTTGTAACAGCCTCCTCTTAAAGCTGATGGATACTACTGACATCTGAGGTACAAGAGCAAAAGGTGATGCGCTCTTACCCTGATGGACTAGAATGGATGATTTCCAGGGTTCCACTGGCCTGCTATGATGGATTATCTTGTTATGGATTGATGCTCCCACTGAAGTCAACCAGAAAAGACCATTTCTTGGGGGCATTTGAGAGGTGCCAAAGACAACTGGAACTTGAGGGAGCAAGACCTCAGAAAATGGAAGCACAGAGAGGTGAACCAACAAGCAGCTTTTCCCTTCAGGATATTTGTCAATTCTGGGTGTAAGCAAGAGACTGACAGGGCAGAGGGCTGTGATTAATAGTCAGAGAAGTCAACAGACCTTTTGGCAAATACAAAACTAGAAGAAGAAAAATGGATTTGGGGCTTTCAAGGGAACCAGGACTTTAAAGATCAACATTCCAGATAGAAGAGAGACAAAGAAAAGTGAGCCTGACATTCTGTTCTTTTCCATCTTAAGAATTTGCTGAATTCATCACCTGTGTAGGTCAGCAAGCTAGGTAAGAAGTTGAAAGCTGCCGAAAAGTAGAGCCAAGTTTTCACGTAATTTCTCAGTTTTGCATTCCCACACAGGAGAAGAGGCCTTAGTAATCAGAGCTGCTCTTGGTTGAGACCCATAGGGATCTGCATTCCTGGCCTCTAGGGGTGAAATAGAGATAGACTGAGACTCAAAAAAAAAAAAAAAAAATTACCCTGCAACCAAGCTCAGTCCCTGACTGGATGAAAGTGATCTGCCCTGAAATAGTCTGAGCACTAGAGATTAGGGTGAACCTGCTCTAGAGGAAGATGTCATCCAGAATCTCTACAATTTCTCACATACAATATCCAAGCTATTTTTCATTCATAATGTTCAGCAATTTCTCAAGCATAAAGACTAACATTCAATCTGGTAGCAGAGAAATCATCTCTTATCAAAAGACAAATTCAGGAAAGGATGAAGAACAATGGAAAGATTCATATCTTGGAATGAATGGTAAGATTCATGTCATTTCTTAAATATAAATTAATATTGACTATATAAAAAGTTAATAATAAAGTTTTGTGTGGTCAAAATATGTGTACAGTTAAGAAGCATCACAGCAATATGAAAGACTGAAAGTGAATGAGCTTAAGTTACTATCAGGGCATGCCATTATCAAGGAAGAGGTAAAAGTACTAATTTATATTAAACTGTATGAAGTCAACAATTCATGTGAAGAGACGGTTGTTGTTGTCTAGTTGCCAAATTGTCTCCAACACTTTTGCGACCCTTGCCAGGTTTCTCTGTCCATGGGATTCTCAGGCAAGAATACTGGAGTGGGTTGCCATTTCCTCCTCCAGGGGATCTTCCCAACTCAGGGACTGAACCCAAATCTCCTGCATTGGCAGGTGGGTTCTTTACCACTGAACCACCTGGGAAGCCCAGTGTCTAAGGTAGTGGTTCTCAAATTTTTGGTCTCAGGGTTGCCTTTACACTCCCAAAATCTATTAAAAACCCCAGTGAGCCGCCAGTCAGGATGGCTGCTATCCAAAAGTCTACAAGCAATAAATGCTGGAGAGGGTGTGGAGAAAAGGGAACTCTCTTACACTGTTGGTGAGAATGCAAATTAGTACAGCCACTATGGAAAACAGTGTGGAGATTTCTTAAAAAGCTGGAAATAGAACTGCCATATGACCCAGCAATCCCACTGCTGGGCATACACACCGAGGAAACCAGATCTGAAAGAGACACGTGCACCCCAATGTTCATCGCAGCACTGTTTATAATAGCCAGGACATGGAAGCAACCTCGATGCCCATCAGCAGACGAATGGATGAGGAAGCTGTGGTACATATACACCATGGAATATTACTCAGCCATTAAAAAGAATTCATTTGAATCAGTTCTAATGAGATGGATGAAACTGGAGCCCATTATACAGAGTGAAGTAAGCCAGAAAGATAAAGACCATTACAGTATACTAACACATATATATGGAATTTAGAAAGATGGTAACGATAACCCTATATGCAAAACAGAAAGAGAGACTCAGATGTATAGAACAGACTTGTGGATTCTGTGGGAGAAGGCAAGGGTGGGATGTTTCAAGACAACAGCATCGAAACATGTATATTATCTAGGGTGAAACAGATCACCAGCCCAGGTTGGATGCATGAGACAAGTGCTCGGGCCTGGTGCACTGGGAAGACCCAGAGGGATCGGGTGGAGAGGGAGGTGGGAGGGGGGACCAGGATGGGGAATACATGTAAATCCATGGCTAATTCATTTCAATGTTGTAAAGTAATTAGCCTCCAACTAATAAAAATAAATGGAAAAAAAATAAAAACCCCAGTGAGCTTTTGTTTTATGAGTTATATTTGTTGACACTTACCATATTAAAAATTAAAACTGATGTTCTGGTCTTCTATATTCTTGCACTTTTTGTCTACTTGTTTTATTGTTTATTGAGTAAGTTATCTCCTATTATGAAAGTAAATATCTGTATTTTTTTTAGTTCCCCCAGATTTTTGTTCTATATATTCTGAAGCAATGAGTATAAGTTGGGGCAACTCTTGGAAAACTGATTGGCAATATTTACTAAATGAGGATAATGTACATCTTATGATCCATCAATTTCACTCTCTGGTATTAACCCAACAGAAATGCATATATATGTGCAATCAAACATATATTTTTTTCATAATAGAAATAGATTTATAGTTACTCATTTAAATAGTCCATAGCCAGTAACAGCCCAAATATCTAGCAACAATAGAATGGATAAATGTGTGGTGTATTCATACAATGGAAAATTATTCAGCAATGAAGTCATAAACTCATATTACACAAAACAATGTGTATAAATCTCAAAAAACATTATGTTGTATTAAAGGAGATGGACACACACAAAAAGACATATTCTATGGTTCTATTTATATAAAGTTCAAAAGCTTGCAAATGTAATCTAAAATCATAGAAGTGCAAATAATGCTTAAATTTGAAGGTGGATAATAACTGGAAGAGGGTATGAGGGAGGCTCTGGTGCTCTGGTAATGTTTTATGTCTTAAATTTGGTGATGATTACCTAGGTGTGTTTACAGTGAAAGCTCATCAAGCTGTACACATATAATCTGTGTACTCTTTTGTATGTTTATTATACTTTGATATAAAAGTTTAGGAAAAAGAAAAAAAACCCTTTATCTCCATCTCAGACTGCTTTCCTCAGCTCTAGACATCTCCACTAGGATGTTTCTTGGGTGATTCTTAACACATTCAAACCTGTATCCAGGAGGTTCTCTGGTGGCTCAGCAGTAAAGAGTCTGCCTGCCAATGCAGGAGACATGGGTTTGATCCCTGATCCAGGAAGATCCCACATGCCACAAAGCAACTAAGCCCATGTGCCACAACTATTGAGCCTGTGCTCTGGAGCCCGGGAACCGCAACTACTGAGCCCATGTGCCACAACTACTGAAGCCTGCACACCCTAGAGCCCGTGCTCTGCAACTACAGAAAGCCCACACAGCAACGAAGACCCAGTACAGTAAAAAATAAATAATTTTTAAAAAATACCTGTACCCTTCATTTTCCCTTCTTTCTTTCATATCTATCCCTCCTAAGATATTGCTAACCCAAATGAATGGTATCCCTTCCAGCCTATTTACCTAAGACAGAAACATGGGAATCAGCTGACTCTCCTCTCTCATAACACCCTAGGCTGTGTCACTCAATTTCTCAACAAATACTTCTCACATCTTACCTCCTGAATCTATCTAAAGTCGACTCCTATTTTCCATTCCCAATTCTCAGCATTTCTCATTTAGACTTTCAAAAGCCTCCTAAAGTGATCTCTGGGCCTCCAACCATGTGGTCTTACTAATTCAATCTTTGCTTTTAGCACAAGTGACATTTCTAGGACACAAATTTGATCATGCCATTTTCTTACCTAAAATCCTTCAACAACTCTCCATTGCTTTCAGTATAATGATAAAAGAGTATACCATTGCTGAAAAGTACAACCTGTCCCCAGCCTAACTTTCCAGCCTCACCTTTGCTTGACTGTTCCTGATCCCTCCCGCCAACCCCAGAACTCTCAAGTCACTTTCTCGACCTTGCCCTTTAGTGGTAGTGAACTATGATATGTTTCCCCAATTCACTCTTCTAAGAAAGAAGAAGAGTGAATCTTTTCTCTTCTATACCCTTCAAATTTTTCTTAAGTTGAACTGAAACACCGCCTCTCAAAAAACTCAACACCATCCTCCCTTCTTAAAAACCACCACAATATTGTAAAGTAATAATCCTCCAATTAAAAAAATAATTTTTTTAAGTTATAAAGCATTCTTGATCAAAAAAAAACCTGCCACTTGAATCTGGTTAAGATTCTAGCTATACCTGTCAACTTACAGAAAACACAGATAGAAAACACATGAAGATGAAATCAGTAAAACAGAGAATGTGGGAAACTCCTAAGAATAAGCTAATCAGCTCCTTCAACAGATAAGTTTCAAGAACAAAAAAGGAATTGGAAGAAAAACTCACAAGTTAGACTTAGAAAAGATAAAAATAATCATATATAGATCTTAGTGTCAGAATTCAAAGAAACAATCATTATACAATTTTGACATTTGAATGCTTATTAAATATTTGATGACATTAAGGAAATACTGTTAATTTCTCATGTGTACTAACTGGTTCTATTTATTTTAAAAATTCCTACATTTTAGAAAATCATACTGAAATATTTGCAGATGAAATGACATGATGTCTGAGTTTTGATTCAAAATAATAAGGGGGTAAGTATTAATGATACAAGAGTAGCCATGAATTGATCATTGTTGAAGCTGAGTAATGGGTACCTAGGAGATCTTAATACTATTATCTCTGCTTTTGTATGTGTTTGATATCATTCATTATAAAGTTTTAAAAGCAACAATATCTAAAGAAAATTTGATAGAGAACCTAGCTCTTCACTAATACATTTGGTTATTTGTGTTATTATAGACTTTTAATGCTTTTTACATACTTTTCTTCCATCTAGATTGAAGCCAATAGACTTCAAGTGCTAGTGGGTTATTTTTAGCTCTGCAGGCCCAAGAACTTGTCAATGAATTTGTAAGCAGCCCCTGAAAGCTAACAGACAGTCCGACTTAACCAAGACATATTTTAACTCAACCTTTACACCTGGTGCCCCCATGAGGCACTAACCTCCAACCCAAGTGTACCTCTTAAATCTTTTCATCACACAATGCCTTACCTAATGTTGATTCTTTTCTTAGATTCCCCTTCAGTAACCCCACAAGCAAACTCCATGAACAAGATAGCATCTAAAGAGGGATCGCAAGGGGTCAGCAAGCCTGCACACAGTGAAATATGACAAAGACTCCGACCACCTCCCCAAATGATTAACTGAGACTAGCTTCCCCCTTTTCCCTTTAAAAACTTTCTTGGTTGAGCACAATCTTTGGAGTTGGTTATGGAACACAAGTCTGCCTTCTCCTCAGGTTGTCAGCCTCCTGAAAAAAACAACACTTCCTCTTCCAACCAACACTTGTCTTTCAAGTGGCGAGCAGGCAAAACCTGAGTTCAGTAACAGATTCAGAATTTCATCCCAATTCATCTCAAGTCTCTGGTCTTTAGCAGAGAGGTTTTGATCTTGCAAGTATTGCTGTAAATTATTTTAGTGAGTTGTGTAGTTCTTCAGTAGCAGGTGGACAAAATGTTTAGATAGGGATTTCTACTGATATACATTTATGGAATCAATGAAGAGTCAATTCTTGTTGTGGGAGAATGATAATTAAGACATTATCCTAACTTCTTTGGCAGCTTATACTATAGTAATGAAAACAAAAACTATACACAAATCATCAGAAAACAAAGCTGCTAGTATGGAGAATGTACCAGATCAGAGGAAGGAGAGACTCAAGGCAGGGAGATCACCTCAAGGAATGCTATTATACAATAATCCAGGTGAAATATAATGAAGAGCTGATGGCCAGGACAGTGGTAGTAATGGAGAGGAGGGATAAGCTCAGGGCAGGGATGTGCCCTCCCTAGATGTCATCTTCTTTGAGCCTTGGTGATAGTGGCTGTTCTCAACCCCCTGACTCACATCCTTTAGTCTCCTTAGTTCCTGTTTCAATGCAGGGTCCTGGAGCATGTATAGCCAACATCAGGATCAACCCCAGCAGTGCTCATGTTGCTTTGCTAAAACTTGTCAAGATGCAGAAACCCTCCAGACACTAAGGCATGACATCTCTTAGGGGACACTGAAGACGGCGTGCCCCACATTAGGTGTAAAAGGCATCCCCTCGAGGAGCTGTGGGTACCATTAGGGGAGGGGGTGAGGAGGGGGCCTATAACAATCATGTCCTCATGATCCTTAAGAGAATATCAACATTAGAAAGCCATTGAAGCGAAACACCATATTAACAAATTGAATAAAAATCATATGGTCGTCTCAATAGATGCAGAAAAAACTTTTGACAAAATTCAACATACATTTATGAAAGTCATTGAAATTACAGTTGCCACTGACCCCCTACCCCAATCCCATGCAATTCACTGCCTAATAAACTATGAAGTGATGCTGAGCAATGTGGTGTCACACTGACATTTTGTCCATTTCTAGAACCTTCCAAGTTCCTCACCACTTCAAGCTATTTCAACATATCACTAACTAAAAAGCTTTTCTGCAAGCTCTTTGTCTCTCTCACATTCTCATTTTTCAGGTCTCAGATTAGGAGTCACAGCCTCAACAGAGGCCTCATCTCATATAACTCTAAACCAGGTGCCCCTAATCTCTTTCTACCAAAACACCCTTTCACAGTATACTTTTTAGCAGCAATCACCTTCTGAAATTAGCCTATTCCTATTTTTTCTTGTCCTTTTTGTTTCTCTCCCCCATCAAAACACCAGCTTCCCAAAAGCAAATAAATCATGCCAACCTTGTTTTCTGTTTTATCTGCATTGCCTTTAGTGTTCAATAAATACTTGCTGAATGACTGAGTAAATATTTAGGTTTTCTGATTAACCTTTGCAACTTAATGGGAGCCACCACCAGTCCTTCCTTTGACTAGCTTCTTAACAATGGCTCAATCAATAAGGTATTAAATGTTTGCTTCTAATCATGATGAGATCTGTGGGGTTTTCGCATTAACAGTCTTGCTCTTCAAAATGTCTACTACATTCACAGTCCTATAGTCTTCTGAATTTTTTTTTCATTTATTTTTATTAGTTGGAGGCTAATTACTTTAAATATTGTAGTGGTTTTTGCCATACATTGACATGAATCAGCCATGGATTTACATGTGTCCCCCATCCTGAACCCCCTTCCCACCTCCCTCCCCATCCCATCCCTCTGGGTCATCCCAGTGCACCAGCCCCGAGCACTTGTCTCATGCATCCAACCTGAGGACTGGCGATCTGTTTCACACTTGATAATATACATGTTTCGATGTTATTCTCTCAGATCATCCCACCCTCACCTTCTTCCATAGAGTCCAAAAGTCTGTTCTATACATCTGTGTCTCTTTTTCTGTCTTGCATATAGGGTTATTGTTACTATCTTTCTAAATTCCATATATATGTGTTAGTATACTGTATTGGTGTTTATCTTTCTGGCTTACTTCACTCTGTATAATGGGCTCCAGTTTCATCCACCTCATTAGAACTGATTCAAATGTATTCTTTTTAATGGCTGAGTAATAGTCCATTGTGTATATGTACACAGCTTTTTTATCCATTCATCTGCTGATGGACATCTAGTTTGCTTCCATGTCCTGGCTATTGTAAACAGTGCTGCGATGAACATTGGGGTACATGCGTCTCTTTCACATCTGGTTTCCTCAGTGTGTATGCCCAGGAGTGGGATCACTGGGTCATATGTCAGTTCTATTTCCAGGTTTTTAAGGAATCTCCACATTGTTCTCCATAGTTTCTGTGCTAGTTTGCATTCCCACCAACAGTGTAAGAGAGTTCCCTTTTCTCCACACCCTCTCCAGCATTTATTGCTTGTAGACTTTTGGATAGCAGCCATTCTGACTGGCATGTAATGGTACCTCATTGTGGTTTTGATTTGCATTTCTCTGATAATGAGTGATGTTGAGCATCTTTTCATGTGTTTGTTAGTCATCTGTGTGTCTTCTTTGGAGAAATGTCTGTTTAGTTCTTTGGCCCATTTTTTGATTGGGTCATTTATTTTTCTGGAATTGAGCTGCAGGAGCTGCTTGTATATTTTTGAGATTAATCCTTTGTCTGTTGCTTCATTTGCTATTATTTTCTCCAATTCTGAAGGCTATCTTTTCACCTTGTTTATAGTTTCCTTTGTTGCACAAAAGCTTTTAAGTTTCATTAGGTCCCATTTGTTTATTTTTGCTTTTATTTCCAATAATCTGGTAGGTGGGTCATAGAGGATCTTGCTGTGATTTATGTCAGAGAGTTTTTTGCCTATGTTCTCCTCTAGGAGTTTTGTCTTCTGAATTCTTATGAAATAAACCTTTGGTTGAGCTATTTGCCATATATCACTGCTTCTTCTGAGCCAACGGTATCCAAAAGTGCTTTGACTACCATTACCAATTGGGAATATTAAAGAATACATAGAGTATATAGACATAGAGAGTTTATATTTTAAACTCTCCATAGGTCCAGCACATAGCTCAGTAACTAAATACATTTCAGAGGCATTCAAAGTCAATAATTCAATAAGCTCATGTTTTCTCTCTGCTCAGCCTACTCTGCAACTTTGCCATCTGACTTCTAAGACTCAATCATCAACAAAACACTTCCAAGGAGGTTTTAAACTTAATTACTATTTGCGATTTGATTAAGGAACTATAGTTAAGAAGTTAAAAAGCAGAGAGGAGTTGTAAATAATAACTGGTAACACCATCCCAAAGCAACTAGGAAAGCTCCTCTAGTGTGTTTCAGGCTTCAGTAGTTCCTCTTTCTCCATTGAGATAGAGCAGAAGGACAGAAACGTGAAACCCTGCTAGCATAACACTGAACCCCGCAACACATGATTTTCCTGATAGCCCCATTTACTTCTTAAGAGGCCACTCAGCATTTTGAACATTCTTTCCCCCTAGAGTACCCTTGGGAATTCCTGTTGCCAGGGACATAGAGTCAATCTATTGTTCAGCAGCTCAACAAT
The DNA here is from genome assembly GCF_023699985.2 of Odocoileus virginianus. NCBI lineage: Eukaryota > Metazoa > Chordata > Mammalia > Artiodactyla > Cervidae > Odocoileus > Odocoileus virginianus. Next base: position 9,183,078 of record NW_027224263.1, on the reverse strand, counting down.
CCAGCCTTAGTGTTTTGAGTTTGGATCTAAGATCAAATAAAGCAGCCCTCCATTGCACATCCTCAGGGGCCCAGAAAAGGCAGGCATCCTGGAATCAAACTGAGATAACATTGAAATTTGTTTCAAAAAGTATAAAGTAATAACAAAGTAATTTGTTTTTGTAATGTATACATAGATTCTTCTAGATAATACTCAAGATAGGCTGGCAGGTATTAGTATTAGATACATTATAAGTCAAACCAGGGAAGAACTTAGGTAAAATATGTGTACTTGGGTTTTGTGTTCTATTCCAGTTACAGAATCACAGAAAATCAAAGACCAGCTCATTACTACACAAAGGTGGTCTGTGGACCAGCAACATTGGCACCACTCTGTATCTTGTTTTAAATGTAGAATTACAGACCCCACTCCACACCTACTGCATAAAAGTTCCATGTGTCCTGCCTAACCTAGTGGATATAGAGACCATCTTTAGAAGCATCTAGTTCTTCTCAAAACTTTAATGGATATGAACTACATGAGAATTTGTAAAAATTCAATTACTGATTCTTCCATAGGACTGGTGTAGAAAGTGGCATCTCCTGTAGGAGCCATTATTAAATATTCAAGAATGTCTTTTATGTTAGCTAACACTATAGAATAAAAGCACCTTCATGTTGATGCCTCTCAGAGAAGTACCTTTTCTTCAGCCCTGGACTAAGCTTGCTGTTAGACTTCCTGATGGTTCAGATGGTAAAGAATCTGCCTGCAATGCAGGAGATCCCAGGTTCAATCCCTGGGTCAGGAAGATCCCCTGGAGAAGGGAATGGCAACCCACTCTAGTATTCTTGCCTGGAGAATTCCATGGACAGAGGACATGACTGAGCAACTAACACTTTCACTTTTGGGGCTTCCCTGTTGGGATGTGCTTGAGAGAAACATCCAAGAAACTTTCCAGTGACCATTCTTGATGAGCAAATTTGGACTGACAAGCAGACAGATATACTGACAAAAAAAAAAAAAAACAGTGAAAGTCACTCAATTATGTTCAACTCCACGACCCCATGGACTATACAGTTCATGGAATTCTCCAGGATAGAATGCTGAAAAAACAAATGCATGACCTAAAAGTTGAGAAATATTTTTTATTTGGTGGACAAAACTGAGGACTTAAGCCCGGAAGATGTTGCTTTTCAGTCGCTTAGTCATGTCCAACTCTTTGCGACCCCATGGACTGCAGCACGCCAGGCTTCCTTGTCCTTCACCATCTCCTGGAGCTTGCTCAAACTCACGTCCATTGAGTCGGTGATGCCATCCAATCATCTTGTCCTCTGTCATCCCCTTCTCCTCCTGCCTTCAATCTTTCCCAGCATCAGGGTCTTTTCCAATGAGTCGGCTCTTCATATCAGGTGGCCAAAGTATTGGAGCTTCAGCTTCAGCATCAGTCCTTCCAATGAATATTCAGGACTGATTTCCTTTAGGATTGACTGGTTGGATCTCCTTGCAGTCCAAGGGACTCTCAAGAGTCTTCTCCAACACCACAGTTCAAAAGCATTAATTCTTTGGTGCTCAGCTTTCTTTATAGTCCAACTCTCACATCCATTCATGACTACTGGAAAAATCACAGCTTTGACTAGACAGACCTTTGTTGGCAAAGTAATGTCTCTACTTTTTAATATGCTGTCTAGGTTTGTCATAGCTTTTCTTCCAAGGAGCAAGCATCTTTTAATTTCATGGCTGCAGTCACCATCTGCAGTGATTTTGGAGCCCAAGAAAATAAAGTCTGTCACTGTTTCCACTGTTTCCCCATCTATTTGCCATGAAGTGATGGGACCGGATGCCATGATCTTCGTTTTTTGAATGTTGAGTTTTAAGCCAGTTTTTTCACTCTCCTCTTTCACCTTCATCAAGAGACTCTTTAGTTCCTCTTTGCTTTCTGCCATAAGGGTGGTGTCATCTGCATATCTGAGGTTATTGATATTTCTCCTGGCAATCTTGATTCCAGCTTGTGCTTCATCCAGCCCAGCATTTTGCATGATGTACTCCACATATAAATTCAGGACTGTGAAAAGCTGGATACTGGCCCCAGATAGCTGAGGTGCATATCAAAGGAATGATTTCAGTGAGCCCAGACTCTTGCATCTTCCCATACATAGAAAAGTGCTAAATTCATTAACTTGAGATGTCTGTTTTTCTTTAATTAACAGTAATCTTTTGAAGTTCCAACCACCTGGTTTTTCTATATATCCTGACTCCTCCAGTATCTCTTTGAAGCAGTTCCTCAGAGCTATCTAGGGGCTCAGAGCTATCTGAGGAACTGTTCAGAAGAGATAACGGAGGAGCCAAGATATATAGAAAAACCTGGTGGTTGGAACTTCCAAAGATTGCTGTTAGTTCAAAAAAAACCCAGACATTTCAAGTTTATATATTTAGCACTTTTCTATGTATGGGAAGATGCAAGAGTCTGGGCTTACTGAAATCATTCCTTTTATATGCATCTCAGCTATCTGGGGCCAGTATCCAGCTTTTCTCAGTCCTGAACTCCTCAGGGTGACAGTTGGGGGTGGTTGCAGTGGCTGATGGCTTGGTGTCAGGTGGCCTGTTTGTTTCCATTCTGAGTTTCCTCAAGGCTCACCGTGGGGGGAAGCTATAGTGGCTGTAGATGGCTTGACGACTGCAACATCTTTTGTTTGCTGATATGGCAGGCAGCTTTCTTTTACACCTAGTCCAAATATAGGTGTAATTTTGAACATCTCTAAAATATCCCAAGTAGTATACAATTCTCTGTCCATTAAGTTTATTCATAGTTTTACCAACAGGAGTTCAAGTGTAATTAGCTGATGGACCACTGGCTGGAGCTCAAACCCTTAACATCGTCATGATTTTTACTATATTCTAACTGCTCTTTTCATTTCCTTTATCATAGAAATACTTGGAAGAGTTTCAAAAATATTTAAGAACACTGGATAGCAAGGAAAAACATATAATATGCTATATGGATAAAGTGCTGACAGCAGGAACAATTTGAGACCTAACCATTCAAAATTTAGAATTAAATGTTCTCCTCACCCATCTAGCTGCAGTGTCACACTGGGTAGATCAGAAGTCAGTAGCAAAACGAGCCCAGTAGGCAGCCAAGAGAGGCCTAATTGTTTGGTTCATGTATTGAGGTTAGAAAACGAAAGGCTGTGAATTTCCCTAAATGTCTCTATACAAACTAAACAACCTTCAGCAAATGACATCAATTTATGTGATAGTCAGATTTTTGCCATCTATCAGAGCACCACAACTATACATCTAAGCAGCCAGTATATGCAGATAGTTACAGGTTTTACTATGTACAAGATTAAGTTCATTCTTTAATGTGATTCTATTGTGGTCGTATCCTAAGCTTATATACCATAGCTATATTAGAGGAATGTTGTAAAAATTTTTGTGGTGCTGGTTGCACGACTCTTGAATATACTAAAATCCATTGAATGGTATACTTTAAACATGTGAATTATGTCTCAATAAAGCTGTTATTTATTTTAAAAATTATTATTCAAACATCTTCAATAACTCATCTATATACAAACTGCCACAATTTCAAAATTCGTAAAGAAGTCTTTTTTAAGCCACATTTTGAAGGCCATTGAGGATAAAAATATTATGTCTTATCCCTTATTTCAGAGATTATTAAAATATGTTAAAATTAACTTTGAGAAAACTCATTAAAATAAAAAATCTATAGAAGACCCTTTAAGATTTATATCCCCAGAAATAAGTGACAAGGTTTGACACAGCTTAGCTGAAACCAACCCACAGATCAGAGCTTTCTGTCAGACTTTTGAAAGTTATTTTTATAGATCACAGAATATTGGAGCTTGAAGGGACCTTAAAGAAAGTCCAATCCAATCCTCTCATTTTCCAATGGGAAAAAAAAAATAAATAAATAAAGGAGAAAAAAAGAGTAGTGACGGGCTTCCCCGGTAGCTCAGTGTAAAGAATCTGCCTGCCAATGTAGGAAATGCAGGTTCGATCCCTGGTCCAGGAAGATCCCACATGCAGCAGGGCAACTAAGCCCATGCACTGCAATTATTGAGCCTGTGCTCTAGAGTCCAGGAACTGCAACAGCCGAGCCCATGTGCTGCAACTACTAAAGCCTGCGTGCCCTAGAGCCCCTGCTCCACAACAGCCCCTGCTCCACAACAACAGAAGCCACCATAATGAGAAGCCAGCACACCACAACTAGAGAGTAGCCCCCACTTGCCACAACTAGAGAAAAGCCCGCACAGCAAAGAAGACCCAGCACAGCCAATAAACCAAATTATAAAAAAGAGCAGATACTCATTAAAATAGACACATAAATTCATGACAGAATAATAGTAAAACACAGGCTTTCTTACTTCCAATCTGAGGTTCCCTCTAGGGAGTTGGATCCCAGCCACAAAGGGAAGCTTCCAGCATGCTATGGTCATGAAATTGAACCAAAGATCTGGTCCCTGCCCACATCTCCAAACGTATCTCGTGTCATTCCTCTCTTGCTCACCATTCTCCAACCCTATGACCACCGTTCTGTTCCTCTCACACACTATAGAACTTTTTTTTTTCCACTTGCTGTTTCTTCTGCCTAGAAAGCTCTTCTCCCAAATGCATTTTTGTATGACTGGCTGGTATCTATCCCACAGATCTGTTTAAGTGACAATTCTTTAGAGAGGACTTTCCTTAATATCCTATTTCCAGTAGTCACTAGCCTGTCTTCCTTCATCATAGCACTGGCCTAGTTCCATTACTCGTTCTTCTGGACCTCATCACATTACATTTGTTTGTGCTTTTAAAAAAAATAATAATACAAATCTCCCCCACTAGACTGTAGCTTTATCAGAGCAGAGTTCCTGGTGCACAGTAGCTGCTTAATATATACATGTCAAAGGAAGAAATACATCTCTGAAATACTTCCTGAGTAGACTACCTATTGCCTGATGTCTAAATTCTTAAATGCCCTATTTTGATTTCCCAGGAACCAGGAAAATCCTAGACAGAATGGGACTCATGAACAGGAGAGCTAGACCAAGTTGCCCCACCTGAGATCTCCAGGAATAAAAAAGATTCAGAGACGTAAGTAAGCTAAGCTAAAGTCCTTAGAGACTCAAGCTTGATATGTAATGATCAGTTGAGGTTGAAAAGTCTAAAGGGCAGGAACAGCATCAAAGAATGTGAAACAAAGTCAAGAATCAGTAATAGTGGCACAGGAATGGAATGGCAGGCAAGTCCAGAGACATGCATGTTAGTTCCTACATGAATGTTGAAAAATAAGACAACTTTATTGGTTTGGGGGCATGTGATGTGTGTGTGTAGGACTGAATTAAAGCTATATAGTCAGGGCTAAAATGAACCATAATTTTAGAAGATTCATTTCCCCCCCAACTTCCATGGTGGATTGGCAGTGTGAAATTCTGTTAAAGTTAAGAGCATCAATTAGAGTCACTTCTTACCTTTGGTAGCAGTTTTACTATAAAAGTCCCTGGAGGAGAGATACCATGTTTTATTCACATATTATGCACATAGTAGATGTTGAATAGATAGTTGCTAATTGAATAAACAATTGAATGAATGGATTGTTCAAACAAATGAATGTTCAGCAGGGCCAGCCATGGCAACATTCTAAAATGTGCATGGGAAAGATGCAGAGTATAAGTTGACTTAATCTTCAGAAAGATTTTTCCTTCTTCCAAGGTTAAATTATACTCTGTATTATATTTGAACACTGTATACTAGCTGTGACTCACTTCTTGGCCTGCATCATCCTTGGGTGTCTGTCCTCCTTTTCCATCTGAACCTTCTTCAATCTTTCTCTCTGGCTTTCTATGAGGGTGTGGCACTTCTTCACTCTAAAGTATGTTGTTTCCTGGAGATGGCATAGAGGACTATCTATAAGTGATCCATAGACTTAATTAAGCTATGAAAATAAATATTAATTGTCCCAAATCACACTGAATATCAAATTTTAAATAACATGTAGCTCTTTAAAGGCCTATCTGTGTTATAATGATGAATATTCTCTCTCTTTCTCTTTTACTCTCCCTTTCCATCTCTTTCAATTCTGAAGCTCTGGAAGAGAAGTATCTAACAAAAAATGACTATCCCTTGGAAGTGTTGATAGAGTTAGCTTGTTTCTACTTACTCTTAGCACTGGAGTAAATATGAACCTACTCACTTCAACCTGTTTTTTTAGGATAGGTCAAGTGCGATTCTTTTTTTTTTTTTCCTGTCTCCAAAGTTTACTGATTACAGACACTGATAAAGCAGCCCCTGTCATCCTTGAGGGCCATTAAAAGGAGCAGTCCCCTGTGGTAATGGTGTGGAGAAGTGTGTTAGCATATGAGGGAGGAGAAAGAAAGAACACATATTTATTGAGCAGCTACTACGAGAAAGTCTCACATGTATTATCTCATTTAATCTCTACAAATACTCAATGCCATAGGAACCTCTATTATTTCTGTTTTCCAGATGAGAAAGCTCATTTAGAATTCTTCAGCCAAGATAGAATAATAAGGATGGGATTTACCTTCTCACTTAAAACAATCACAAAAACAAAACCAGACAAAATGCATGAAACAGTTTTGGAAACATTGGTTATCAATCAGTAAAGGGCAGTGATAACTAGGATGGGAAACATATAAGCTGAGCCCTATAATTGCCCCCAACTTACTATCTTTGGATATTTTCTGAACTATGGCACAGAGAATGGGAACTGAAGCAAAGGCAGTGGGCTTCTTTGGTTAAACATGTATAGCTGTAAGTCCTATGACAGTAATACAGCCCTAGAGTTCGTAGGACAGACCACTAGGGAGGAGAGAGCTGGAGAGACAGCACTGGAGATGTGCAGAGGGCCAGCATTAAGTATTCAGCACAGTAATTACCGGTACGTGCATGAGGAAACTAACCAAGTCTGGAAAAGAACCATCTGAAAAAAATTAGAAGAAACTGTCTTGTGCTTACACAGAGCTGGAAATAATCCCTATCTCCACCATCCAGAATGGAAAAACTCATAATTGATAAGCACTGGGCAGAGTATACAGAAGGGTCATTCCTCAGTAGTCCTAGACTACTAGTAGTAGTCCTAGACTGAACACTGCTCCAGATCTACCCAGCAAATCATCAAAGCAAGACCCAAATGGATAAAAATATTTCCAGGTAAATTAACTGCATCATAGGAAAAGTCTCAGGAATATTTATAGAGATACAAAACTATCCAGCAGTCATCAAGGTGAAATCACAATGTCTGGCATCAAATCAAAGATTAATAGCCATGAGGAGCCTGGTGGGCTGCAGTCCATGGGGTCGCTGAGAGTCGGACACGACTGAGTGACTTCACTTTCATTTTTCACTTTCATGCATTGGAGAAGGAAATGGCAACCCACTCCAGTGTTCCTGCCTGGAGAATCCCAGGGATGGGGGAGCCTGGTGGGCTGCTGTCTATGGGGTCACACAGAGTCGGACATGACTGAAGCAACTTAGCAGCAGCAGCAGCAGCAAGAGGCAGGAAACACGATCCATAATGAGGAGAAGAAGCAACTGAAACTGACTCAGAAATGACACATATGCTAGAATTAGCAAAAGAGGACATTGAAACGTGTGAACTGAAGTTGGTATGTTCAAAAAGTTACTTAGATACATTTGTTGTTGTTCAGAAGCTCTAATTTTCTTAAAGAGATCTCTAATCTTTCCCATTCTACTGTTTTCCTCTATTTCTTTGCATTGTTCACTTAAGAAGGCTTTCTTATCTCTCCTTGCTATTCTCTCTGGAACTCTGCATTCAGATGGATATATCTTTCCTTTTCTCCTTTGCCTTTCACTTCTCTTCTTTCCTCAGCTATTTGTAAGGCCTCCTCAGACAACCATTTTGCCTTTTTGCATTTCTTTTTCTTGAGGATGGTTTTGATCACTGCCTCCTATACAATATTATGAATCTCCATCCATAGTTCTTCAGGCACTCTGAGAGCTTCATCTATTTGTTCATGGTCACATACCTTACAGTATTCTATCCAGTATCCAAGCCCAGATCTTATTTCAGACTCTGCTCTTAGCATCACATTATACTAGGGTACCTTTTGTTAACTGTTTTGTCAGAGATTTGTAGTTGAACACTGTCAGGAAGAAAATCACACTCACACACACACATGCACACCTCCCCCCTATATATGTGTGTGTGTGTGTGTGTGTGTGTGTGTGTGAAGAGTCCAAAGAATACCACGTTAGGGGTAATAGGAGAGATTTCCTTTCTAACCTTGGCTTTGCTTCTGTTTAGGCATAAAAACATGAGTGTGTTACTGATCCACTCTAGGCCACAGTGATGCTTTCACCAAATTAGATCTTGGATGCAGAATCTAAAATGAAATGATACAAATGAACTTACTTACAAAACAGAAACAGATTCACAGACTTAGAGAATGAATTTATGGTTACCAGGGGGGAAGTATGGGGAGAAGGGATAGTTAGGGTGATTGGGATTAACACATACACACTGCTATATTTAAAATGAATAACCAAAAAAGACTTACTGTAGATAACTCTGCTCAATATTTTGTGGCAGCCTGGATGGAAAGGGAATTTGGAGAATGGATACATGTATGGTATGGCTGAATCCATTTGCTATCCACCTGAAACCTATCACAACATTGTTAATGGTTGTTTGTTGTTGTTTAGTCACTAAGTCGTGTCCCACTCTTTTGTAACTCCATGGACTGTAACCCACCAGGCTCCTCTGTCCATGGGATTTCTCAGCAAGAATACTGGAGTTGCCATTTCCTCTCCAGGGGATCTTCCCAACCAAGGGACTGCACCCACGTCTCCTGCATTGCAGACAGATTCTTTTTTTAAAAATTAATTTATTTTAATTGGAGGATAATTACAATATTGTGGTGGTTTTTGCCATACATCGACATGAATCAGCCATGGGTGCACATGTGTCCCCCCATCCTGAACCCCCCTCCCACCTCCCTCCCCATCCCATCCCTCTGGGTTGTCCCAGAGCACTGGCTTTGAGTGCCCTGCTTCATGCATCAAACTTGCACTGGTCATCTATTTTACATATGGTAATATACATGTTTCAATGCTATTCTCTCAAATCATCCCACCCTCACCTTCTCCCACATAGTCCAAAAGTCTGTTCTTTACATCTGTGTCTCTTTTGCTGCCTTGCATATAGGATCGTCATTACCATCTTTCTAAATTCCATATATATGTGTTAATATACTGTATTGGTGTTTCTCTTTCTGACTTACTTCACTCTGTATAATAGACTCCAGTTTCATCCACCTCATTAGAACTGACTCAAATGTGTTCTTTTTTATAGCTGAGTAATATTCCATTGTGTATATGTACCATAACTTCTTTATCCATTTGTCTGCCAATGGACATCTAGGTTGCTTCCATGTCCTAGCTATTGTAAACAGTGTGCAGGTGAATATTCTTTACTGCTGAACTACCAAGGAAGCCATGTTAATTGACTATACTTCAATATAAAATAGAAGTTTAATATTGACATAGGATCTTGGGAAATATCTTTCCAACAATATATGTGTAATCATTGCCACAGCCAGTATTTGACCCTGGTCTAAGACCTGCCTTCCCTGTAACCCGGGTCTTGGCACCAGATACCAACAAGACGATGCAGGAGACTATACTGACTATACAACATAAGAAGTTCTTAGGAACCTGGAATACTGGAAGATGGGGTATGAGCTGGTGAAGCACTGGAGGGATGCACAGGTCTGGAGATGGAGCTGGAAAAGGCAAAGTTTATGATCTTGGAAAGGGTCCTGCTCAGGTTTTACTGGGGTGACGCTAAATTCTGCCATGCAGCAGGCCTTCAGCAGCCGGGATGATAACGCATTTGAAATTCATTTCCTGACTCCCAGTCAGTCTCAGATGTGGATCAATGATCTTCCAACTCCCTTCCAGTCCCAACAGACCTTTGGGAATTAGGGTGCTGACGTTGCAATATCCTTGGAGAAAATTCAGCTACACATTGAATAAGTCTTGAAATATGTCACTACATTAGACTGGGTCCATTTGAGTATTTTTCTGGATATGTGAAAAACAGACATCAGCGTATTCATTCAACTAAATACATGTTTGCCTTAAGCAGAGACACAGAGAGAATGTTTTCAAGGTTTTCACACAGAAAGTGCTGTTCAAACATAATATTTTGAAAAATCATTAGTCTTGCCTAGTAGATTCAAGTTTCTGATCCAGGGACTATTTTTATTATCTGTTGAACAGTACACACTTTTGTTTCTTAGTTCTATGAACAAGCCACAATTTCTCTAAAGCAAGTCTTACCTCTGTCTATGGCTGCCTTTAACTTTCTGGCACGGCTTATCAAAGGTATCTATTGTTACCTGTTCCTGCTTTGGGGCCTTTCATCTTCCAACTCTCACGGGAAAAAAATAAAAATAAAAAGCAGCCTAATCTACTCTCTTTACTAGTTTTCCCCAGTTTAATTGGGTAGTAGGTAGGGAGGAGAAGAAATAAAGTATTCATGGAATCACAAGTGCAAATCATAGAAGCCTGGAGTAACAGCACTGTAAAAAGACTTTAGAGTTTATCTAGTCCAACCCACCTCATTTTCTAGATGAAGACTTAAAGCAGTCATGTTGAGAATCACACAGTGAATTTGTAGTTGATCTAGGACTGGAATTTAAGTTTCCGAACATGTCAAAAATATATACTGATTTTTGTCCACTTCATTTTCACAAATGATGCTACATTTTCATTACTTTTTAGTAATTATTTTAGTGCTGTTCATTCAGACAGGCTAAGAAAGTTTTGCACAATCAGACAGCCATGCTTACATGGTCATCACAACACAAAACCCATAATTACAAGCAACCTATAGTTTGTTCTCAAAGTTTATTAAGACTAGAGACTAGCAAGGAGACCCTGAGATGTGACTGTCAGTTGGTCAACATATCTTATTTTGGAAAAAATAAAGAAGATCTGCTACAGGAAGAGGTATATACCTCCAGTAAAGGTAATACCACATTTTTTTTTCAAAATGAAATTGTAGACCTAAATTCAACCTATAAATAATAACATTATAGGTAAATGGTCTAAATACATCAAATAAAATCTAAGAATTCTTTTGATTTTTAAAAATATCCTTCTATGTACTATCAGAAATAAACTGGAATCATAATGATATAAATAAAAGGATGCTAAAGAAAATACTATGCCAACAGCAATTAAAAAAATGCTTAGGTTTTTATTAACATAAAAAAAAGCAAACTTTGGAATAAAGAAAATGATCAAGAGTGGAAAAGTACATCAGAAAATGATAAATATATATATGCATACACACACACACACACACACATATATATATATATACACACACACATACATATATGTAGTGGAATACTATTCATCCATAAAAAAGAATGAAATGTTATTTGCAACAACTTGGGATTGAAGGGTATTAAGCTTAGTGAAGTAAATCAGACAAATAAAGACAAATACTGTATGTTATCATTGATGTGTGGAATTAAAAAATAAAACTAGTAAATATAACAAAAATGAACAACAAATTGTGAATCACTATGCTGTGTACCCAAAACATTTAAAATGGTAAATCAGCTATCAGTTCAGTTCAGTCACTCAGTTGTTTCCAACTCTTTGTGACCCCATGGACCGCAGCATGCCAGGCTTCCCTGTTTCATCACCAACTCCTGGAGTTTACTCAAACTCATGTCTGTTGAGTCAGTGATGCCATCCAACCATCTCATCCTCTGTCATCCCCCTTTTCCTCCTGCCTTCAATCTTTCCCAGCATCAGGGTCTTTTCAAATGAGTCAGTTCTTTGCATCAGGTGGCCAAAGTATTGGAGTTTCAGCTTCAGCATCAGTCCTTCCAATGAATATTCAGGACTGATTTCCCTTTAGGATGGACTGGTTGGATCTCCTTGCAGTCCAAGGGACTCTCAAGAGTCTTCTCCAACATGACAGCTCAAAAGCATCAATTCTTTGGCACTCAGCTTTCTTTATAGTCCAACTCTCACATCCATACATGACTGCTAGAAAAACCATAGCTTTGACTAGACAAACCTTTGTTGGCAAAGTAATGTCTCTGCTTTTTAATAAGCTGTCGAGGTTGGTTATAACTTTTCTTCCAAGGAGAAAGTGTCTTTTAACTTAATCAGCCATACCTCAATAAAAGAACTATACACTGGGGTTGAAAAATTAGAAACCAAAAATTAGAAAAAAATACATAGTACAAAATCCTCCCCATCTGAGTGAAATATTTAGGTATTAATCTAACAAAAATGTGCAAGATTTGCATGCTGAAAACACAAAATATTCAAGACAGAAATAAAAGAAAATCTAAATAAATGGAGAAGAGTGATACTCTGTTAAGAGAAAGATGTAATATCAGTTCCAAATGATCTATAGATTTAATTCAATTCCAATCAAAATCCTAGCAGGATTCCTTGTACAGGTAAATAAGCTGATTCCACGATTTATATGAAAAGCTCATAAAAAATATCAGAATCAAGTTGCAGAACCCATACTCCCTGACATTAACACATTATAAACTATAGCACTGTCTAGACAGTGTGGTATTGGTCAAAAGATGGACACACATACCAATCAACCAAAATACAGAATTCTGAAATAGAACTTCAAATATGATCAATTTATTTTTGACAAACAGGCAAAGAAAATCAAGGTAGAATGGGCAGTATTATCAACAGATGATGAATGGACAATTGGACATTTATATAAAAATGGAGCTATATTAATATCTCATATCATAAACAAAAATTAATGCAAAATATCTGTAGACATAAATGTAAATTGTAAAACACTAAGAGAAATATAAAATAAAATAAAATAAAATCAGTGTTTTGGAATGGTCATACTTTACTTTCCACAATTCACAGTTGACATTCCCATTCTCCAAAAGACTAGGCAAAAGTTATTAGGAAAGGTAATACAGAAGAAAAGTCTTACTTTGTGATTTTATGCTTTGGATAACTTATGTGTGGCATATACATACATATATATGTACACACACATATATTTCTGTGTATGTTGAGCAGGAATTAAGAAAACAATGTGGTCTACAAAACACTGTCATTTATATAAATTTTAAAATACATGTGCATTTTACAAATAAATAAAACTCTACATATCAAATGCATTAGAATGACTGCCAATGGTAAAAGGAGGATAATAGAAGTGGAGAATGGAGGTAACAATGGAATAGACAGATGACAGATAGATGATGATAGATTGATAGGTACCAAAAAAGAGCAGGGCCTTGCAGGGACCAGTGGGGATGGTGTTCTGTAACCGAGGCATGGATGAAGTCAGCTCTCAGCCTTTGAAGTCTAACAAATCAAAACAAAACAACACAACCTCTTTCTGAATCTCACTCTGGGAAAGAGAACCAGTGAGGAACATTCTATTGTTCCTTCTGTATAAAACAGATGATAAGTTTCAGAGACAAAATCGAAATGACTTACACGGTAGGTGTATTTGTATAATTCTGAAACTAGTTATTGCCTATATTGTATATAAGCAGGTTTCATTCCACTTGAGCATAACTCCAGCGTCTCTCACCAATATACAAATGGCAATGTTGCTTTTGTTAAAATTTAGAAAATTAAATCTTTAACCAGCTACATATGTGTATTTAATTTGGGAAAAGTTAGAAGTTTTCTTTGGTTTTGCCAATTTATGCTTTAACTAACTTTAGTCTAATTTGGTCATTTGGGTCATTGTTTTCATTTTTTTTTCTTCTAGTTAAGTGTTTGGCCACACTGCTGGTCCATATTGCATCAACAATGTGTTTCATTTTGAAGTTGTTAAACAGAGAACACATTTCCATTACAAGCATGTAGTGATATAAATTTCCATTTTGGGTCCTGAAACACATCAGAAAAGGTCTCCTCATACTTTGTTAATTAAAAACGTAAACAGGTCCTTAGTAGAGACAGTCCTCTTCCTTTCCCAGCTTCCCAGCAATGCAGTCTTCTTGGTTAGCATTTCAACTCTTTAGTTAAGAGAAGAGAGAGAAGAAACAGGTTGAGAAGGGTGGCCCATTCTGGCTACATTTGTGTTTTTAATTAGATTTCTTATGGACCGTAGGCAAAGAAAGTATTAATATATACAATGAGAAAAGGAAGTATACCATGTGGTATAGCAGTTGTTAAGCACTGGGGCTTTGACCTTAAAAACTCTGGAACTGAATCCAGCTCTATCACTGAGTCACTCTGGGAAAGTTATCTAACCTCTCAGAGCCACTGTACCAGTGAGATGGGAAAAGTGCCTATAATATTCTGGTAATATTACCTATCTTGTTAAGGCTGTTATAAGGATTCAGATGTTCATCTAAAGCACAGACTGTGAAACACATGAAAGCACTCAATATATGGTAGCTCTCACTAAGTAAATAGTAGCAGTAGTAGTAGTTAGATTGAGACAGTGATAATAGGATAGTAAAAGTCTCTGCTGTAAACTGCCAAGTAGAGTTCAAAACTCAATCTTATAAATTGTAAGGTTGCATTGTCAAAAAGTTAAATGTAGTGACGTGGTGATCCGGAAGAGCTAGCTGGCATCCATTTTCAAAGTCCAGTTGCACTAATAAAATCCATCTGGCTCCTGGATGCAGCTTGGCATCTATTAATGGAGGTCATCCATTCAATTTCAATACCTTTATTTGTCCCTCAGTGCCTCTATGCCCACCTCAGAAAGATAACCCACTCCTACTTGAAAAGAGACCAGAGTGGAATATGGGAGACAATCATGAATTAAGTTATATTCATGGTTATCATGAGATTTGCTGTAGTAATAGAAAAAGTAGGATATTTTATAGAGTCACAGATGTAGAGAACAAATTTATGACTACCAAAGGCAGGAGTGTGGGTTGAGTTGGGGGATTGGGATTGACAAATATACACTACGATACATAAAGTGGATGGCTAATATGAGAGCCTGCTGTATAGCACAGGGAACTCTGCTCAAAGTTATGTGGTGACCTGGGTGGGAGGGAAATCTGGAAAGAAGTAGATGTATATACATGTGGCTGGTTCACTTTGCTGTGCAGTGGGAGCTAGCATGGCGCTGTCAAGCAATTATACTCCAATAAAAATTAACTTAAAAAGTAAAATATTTTAACTGCTTTATTTTCATATTATGTACTATTTATTCAATGTGGGTGAATATTAATTTTTCTGTTATATATTAAAATATACATGGCTACTATATCCATTTATGCCAGTGTTGTATTTGGTTTATTGGTTTTGACAGGGCAAGGACTCCTCCATTATTTTTGGTTTATATAGCTGATTAGAGACTGCCCTTAAGTAATGGTGGCAATGCTTTCCAGTGCTGTCAAGATGGCTCTTAAGAAATAAGACTGTTCCTTTCTCACAGTGGGTGTCAGAGGCTACAGTTTAAAAGATATCTGTAGTTTTATAATGTTTATAGGATATTTGGAGTAAGACTATCTTATCCCCCAGTCACCAAAACAAGATTTGCCAAGTTTATTAAGATGCTTTTCATCACCTAGCTGGTCACATGGGTCAGAACAGAACAGAAGCAAATCAACCCCATGCTGTAACAGGGAAACCCCTGTAGATGTCCAGAGACAAGAAGATGCCTAATATGCTGGTCTACATTTTTGAGGTAAGATAACTAGATCTCCAGTTTTATTTTATAAGCCCCAATACATTCTCAGGAATACTGGAGTGGGTTGTCACTTTCCTCCTCCAGGGGATCTTCCCGACCCAGGGACTGAACCTGCATCTCCTGCATTGGCAAGTGGATTCTTCACCACTGCACCACCTGGTGCTGGTGCCGGTCAGCTCTTGCAGTGAAGTTGGGCACTCATTTCACTCTCCTTCTCCCAGAAGGATGGTGCCTCTCTCTGCCCTGGGCCACTCGGGATTGGGCCAGGAGAGATAGGCGTAGTGAGAATCTATGCTTCCTTCCTCAGTGCATCTTTTCCTATTTCTGTGCTTCAGAAATTACTACCCAGAAGTGGTATCCCTCACCCAGAATCCTTTACTCTTGAGAAAGTAGTCTTGTTCACAGCTGTTCAAATGGATGTTTCTGGGCTGAAGGGGAATGAGCCCTAGAAATTCCTATACTAATGTCACTTGACAAATGAATTTTCTTTTCCATTTTCATGACAATGAATCAGTAAATTCTAAGGAGTGGAGACCCACATTTCATTCTTCTTTTCATGTTCCATAGCATTATTTCATGCCTATTTGTTGCTGTTGTTTAAAGTCCTTATTGAATTTGTTACAATATTGCTCCTGTTTTATGTTTTGGTTTTTTGGCTGTGAGGCATGCGGGATCTTACTCCCCAACCAGGGATTGAACCCACACCCCTGCATTGGAAAGCAAAGTCTTTAACCACTGGACCACCAGGGAAGTCCCTTTATTTGTTGTTGATAAAGTTGTATATGACATCCCCAGCATGCAGTATTTACCTTCCATACCAACTTTGCATCATTGATTATTTCTATGATAAAGCAGGCACATAAGTAGCAATAGATATGATTTATATTAAATCACTTTGAAAACATCAAATACAAGCTCATATTATCACTAGAATGGAACTCCAAGTTTTGAGCAAAGGAAATTATTGCAAGAACTCTGGATACAGTCATCATAATAAAACTTTAAAGTTATCTTATGAGACCTGAGGGAAGCAGTTTGAAAATGGGCAAGTTGAAAATACCCAGAGCTAAGAGCAAATAGGTGGAGTACTCTTTAGTGAGGCCTACCTGAGGAGGTAAGGGCAGGTCAAAGGCTATAAGTCTACTCAGGCTTTAATAGCTTTTGTTTTCCACTGACATAGCTCTACTTTTAGGGCCTCATTTTCCTTCAAGCATTTAGCACTCTTATGTTGCTCCAGATCTCTCCTAATAGAGAGAAAATCTATGTTATTAACTCAAGCACACTGATAAATAGGCAGACACTGACCCATTCATTCTTTATGTATTCATTCATTCAAAAATATGTATTAAGTACCTACTATGTAAGACACTGTGCTAGGCTCAGGGTAGTTCCCCTCTCACAAAGGAATCTACCAATACCTGCCTATTAAAATTTTATCCATAGTTCAAGGTTATGTGAAATGCTTTCCTAATTCTCCCAACAATGAATTTCTTCTGAGTACCCAAATACCTCTCTTTTCTTTGATTTATAACTTGGTAAACTCTCTTTGGCTCCCCTACAAGATTCCAACACAGAAAACATCATGAACAAAGTCACAGCGGCAGACTTATGCATTGGATGGCTGTGGGAAGATGAATAGACCATTTGGGCTGCAGCAGAGGCAGGGAGTAAAAGAGGATATTTGCAAAGGATTCAGGTCAGCATCCTCACAAGAGCTTTGAACAAAGCTTTGAAGATTAGTAGTTTTGCAATAATCAAATTTAATAGATGGTAGGTGCTCCAAAGAGAGGCAATGACAAGGGCTTGCAGTTAGGAAAATAAATAGGACATAATTAAGGAAGATCAAATAATCCTGTTTGGCTGGAAAGAAAGGTATACACGTAAGGGAGTAACAGAAAATGAGCTCAGAGAATAGGAGGAGGTTCCAATGTGGACAATTTTGAAATTTTGGCTGGAGATTTGGAGGCTAATTCGGGTAGCATCACTTAGGGGCACAGAAAAGAATCTCCCCTCATGATCTCTTGTGACCTAAGGCATCAGTGGTATCTCTGGGAACATAAATGGATTTGAGTGGTGGCAGTATGAAGTCAATGTAAATAGAGATGAAAACTGTGAGCCTGATGCCATTAGATATCTATTAGCACTAGATCTAGGGAGTACTCCTTGTAACATAAGGCAGTTTTATGAACAATAGGCGGAAGTACATTGTTACACAGCAGGAAGTATGCATATGGGACCTCTTATTGCAAGATGATACACAAAGAAACAGAAAATAAACAGAGACTCATGAGTGACAGATCTGTAACAGGTAGCTGGATTCTGAAAGTGGCATTGCAGGGGAACAGAATATGTCACTTTGGCAGCAGTACAAGAAGGATACTCTGATCCTCCTTGGTCTCCCTGAAAGCATATGAAGGTACCTTCCCTATAACAGGAGGGTAGAAGGTTTATTGTCAGAGATAGGAAACTGCCTGAGAAGGCTCTGTAAACAAACTTTGTTACTTTCTCACTAATTTATTATTCCAATCCCAAACTTCACCTTGTCAATTCTTCACAAATTTATTGTTTTCTTTGTCTAAAAAGTATAAAAGTTGTCTGCTTTTGTCACTTTCTTTAAGCCTCATATCTTTGCGGATCCCATACATGTAAAACTAAATTAAATTTGTTTTTCTCTTGTTAATCTGTCTTGAAAAGTGAAAGTTTAGTCACTCAGTTGTGTCTGACTCTATAGTCTGCAAGGCTTCTCTGTCCATGGGATTCTTCAGGCAGGAATACTGGAGTGGGTTGCCATTTCCTTCTCCAGTGGATCTTTCTGACCCAGGGATCAAACCCAGGTCTCCTGCATTGTAGGCAGATCCTTTATTACCTGAGCCACCAGGGAAGCCTGTTAATCTGTCTTATGTCAATGTAATTATTAGACCAGCCATAGTACCTAGAAGGGAAGAAGAGGAAAGTTTTCCTTCCCAACAGCATAAGACAGACGGCCACCATATTTTCCCACAAAAACTCACAGCATCATTCTGCTATGGAAAACAGTATGGAAGTTCCTCAAAAAATTAAAAATAGAACTACCATATGATCCAGTAATTTTATTTCTGGGTATATGTAAAAAAAGAATTGAAAATAAGATCTTGATGAACTATTTGCACTCTCACATTCATTGCAGTATTAGTTATAATAGTCAAAAAGTGGAAGCAACCCAAATGTCCACTGAAAAATTAGTGGATAGAGAAAATGTTGTATATAAAACATTATTCAGCCTTAAAAAAGAAAGAAATCTTATCATATGCCACAATATAGATGAAGCTTGAAGACATCATGTTAAGTGAAACAAGCCCATAAAAAAAAGACAAATACTGCATGATTCAAAAAATACTGCATTAGAAACAAAAAATAGAATGGTGGTTGTCAGGGAGTAAAGAAATAAGGGAATGGGGAGTTGCTATTTAACAGATATAGTTTCAGTTTTGCACAATAAAAATGTTCTAAGGATGTGTTGCCCAACAAATCATATAGTTAACACAAGTGTACACTTAAAAATGGTCAAGATGGTAAATTTTGTTGTGTTTTTAATTACAAAATAATAACAACAAAATACATGAGGAAAGGGATATTATTGAAAGACCAGTGTTGAAAATGCCATAAATTAGTTCCTAAGAAAATTAGTTCCCTGTATGGTTTCACATACATGTGAATTCTAAAGTATCAACCAAACAAACAAACAAAACCAAGCTCATCGATACAGAGAATGGATTGGTGACTGCCAGAGGGCAGGGAGTAGAAAGTGGGTAAAAAGGGTGAAGGGGATCAAAAGGTACAAACTTTTCAGTTACAAAATAAATGTCATGGCTATATAATGTACAGCATGGTGACTATAGTTAGTAATACTGTACTACGTATTTGAAAGTGGCTTAGAGAGTAGATTTAATGGGCCAAATGGGACCCCTTACATGTCCCCAACATTAAAAGTCAAACAAGTTTGCTCTATTTACCTCAGTTTTCAGTTATATACTTATTGAGTGCAGCACTCAATATGCCAGCAAATTTGGAAAACTCAGCAGTGACCACAGGACTGGAAAAGGTTTCATTCCAATCCCAAAGAAATGCAATGCCAAAGATTGCTCAAACTACCACACAATTGTACTCATCTCACACGCTAGCAAAGTAATGCTCAAAATTCTCCAAGTGAGGCTTCAACAGTACGTGAATTGTGAACTTCCAGATGTTCAAGCTGGGTTTAGAAAAGGCAGAGGAACTAGAGATCAAATTGCCAACATCCATTGGATCATTGAAAAAGCAAGAGAGTTCCAGAAAAACATCTACTTCTGCTTTATTGACTATACCAAAGCCTTTGTGTGGATCACAACAAACTGTGGAAAATTCTTCAAAGAGATGGGAATACCAGACCACCTGACCTGCCTCCTGAGAAATCTGTATGCAGGTCAGAAAGCAACAGTTAGAACTGGACATGGAACAACAGACTGGTTCCAAACAGGGAAAGGAGTACGTCAAGACTGTATATTGTCACCCTGCTTATTTAATTTATATGCAGAGTACATCATGAGAAATGCTGGGCTGGATGAAGCACAAGCTGGAATCAAGATTGCCAGGAAGAAATATTAATAACCTCAGATATGCAGATGACACCACCTTTATGGCAGAAAGCAAAGAACTAAAGAGCCTCTTGATGAAAGTGAAAGAGGAGAGTGAAAAAGCTGGCTTAAAACTCAACATTCAGAAAACTAAGATCATGGCATCTGGTTCCATCACTTCATGGCAAATAGATGGGGAAATAGTGGAAACAGTGACAAACTTAATTTTTTCAGTCTCCAAAATCACTGCAGATGGTCACTGCAGCCATGAAATTAAAAGACACTTGCTCCTGGGAAGAAAAACTATGACCAACCTAGACAGCATATTGAAAAGCAGAGACATTCCTTTGCCCAAAAAGGTCCGTCCAGTCAAAGGTATGGTTTTTCCAGTAGTCATGTATGCATGTGAGAGTTGGACTATAAAGAAAGCTGAGCACTGAAGAATTGATGCTTTTGAACTGTGGTGTTGGAGAAGACTCCTGGGAGTCCCTTGGACTGCAAGGAGATCCAACCAGTCCATCCTAAAGGAAATCCTGAATATTCATTGGAAGGACTGAAACTCCAATACTTTGGCCACCTCATGTGAAGAATTGACTCATTTGCAAAGACCCTGATGCTGGGAAAGAGTAAAGGTGGGAGGAGAAGGGGACGATAGAGGATGAGACAGTTGGATGGCATCACTGACTCAATGGACATGAGTTTGAGTAAACTCTGGGAGTTGGTGATAGACAGGGAGGCCTGGCGTGCTGCAGTCTGTGGGGTCAAACAAAGTCAGACACGAATGAGCAACTGAACTGAACTCAATTCTATACTTAAGGGGCTAGAAAAATTTACACTGAGATATCTGAACAACAATTATTTGTGACAGTTAGGCCAAGGGGCCTGACCTCCTTGGCTTAAACCCTACTCTGGGGATCCCAGAACTTTTTGTAAAAAGTAGATAAAATAGAGAACAACAACAACAACAAAGAAAAAGCCTTTTAAAACCCCTCTTCTAAGACCAAAACCTGTTGATGAGATCCTAGTGAAAACTAAAGATATAAAAGTTGACGGAATTGTGATAAAGGTATATAAAATTGGTATATTTAAATAGGCTTTATGGGCTTCCCAGGTGGTGCTAGTGGTAAAGAACCTGCCTGCCAATACAGGAGACATAAGAGATGTGGGTTTGATCCCTGGGTCAGGAAGATGCCCTGGAGGAGGGCATGGCAACCCACTCCAGTATTCTTGCCTAGACAGAGGAGCCTGGAGGGTTACAGTCCATAGGGTTGCAGAGAGTCAGACACGACTGAAGTGACTTAGAACTCTTGCAAGAGAGAAGATACTAACAGTGCTCGCACAAGAAAAAAAAAGGGAGAAAATTTAATTATGTATTGTGATCGATGTTAACTAGCCTTTCTGTGGTGATCATTTCACAATATGTACACAAACAATGAATCATTATGTTGCACACCTGAAACTCATATAAGGTTATATGCCAATTACACCTTAAAAAAAAAACAAATAAATAAGTCCACAAACCACACCTCACTCCACACCTTGACAGCCTCTGGCCTCTTTTTATTCTTTTTGATCAAGAATCTCTAACTTACCCCAAACAGTAACATAAACCTCGGTTGAATCAGAAACCAGATCTACAGGGAGCTCCAGGGAGATAGAGTCTGAAGCCCACTCTTTCTGTGAGAGACAGAGAAAAGATGAAACAACAAAAGATGAAAATAGTGGGGGTTCTCAAGCCCAAACCATAGAAATCCATAATCCAGGATTTCCTGTACCCTGTGCACTCTGTGAAATGGAGGTAATTTTTTTTAACCTATTAATAGTGATCTTTGCTGAAAATAAACTCCAAAAAAAAAAGAAAAGAAAAATTATTCCCAAACTTTAGAGATTTAACTATATTTAGTAATAAGTGATTGGTTTTCAAGGTGGCAGGAATGGTAAATAACTTGCCTGCCAATAAAGGAGATGTAAGAGACATAAGAGATGCGAGTTTGATCCTTGAGTCAGGAAGATCCCCTGAAGAAGGGCATGGCAACCCACTTCAGTATTCTTGCCTGGAGAATTCCATGGACAGAGGAGTCTGGTGGACTACAGTCCATGGGGTGGCAAAGAGTTGGACACTACTGAAGTGACTTAGTACAAACTCACACAGTAATAAGTGATTAGAGTAAGTCATAGTCTCACAATTGTTTCCAGGACCAGTATGCTACCTTGCAATTTAAAATATCCATTCAAGTTGGCTAGATGAATGTTACATAGAATACTTCTGAAAACAGAGAGAAAAAATTACCTGAGAGTAAGACACTGAGCATGTTTGTCTTTTTTTTTTTAATTAAACCTATTTCAGTATATATTGGTTTGGAATCATAGGCAGTATTTGGCACTACCTAATTTTATTTGGTCTTCAAGTTCCTTTCCAGAGATAAAATCCCTAGGGAAACTCAATTTTTACATTGTAATAAAACCTGTCTTTGCTAGGAACATTAGATGATTTTTTTTGCCCTCTTAAGACTCATAACATTTTATATTGAGTTTTTCCTTTTTTCAAATTGGAAAAAAATTTATTTTTACAACTGAGGAGAAAGGCAGCACATTTTTTACTCCCTCATATTGGAAATACACAAATATTTGGGGTTTTTATCCATGTATACTACAGTTACAGTGTTATATTTCAACTTCTATCAATATATACACTACAGTGTGACACCACCAAAACAGAAAGGCAAAACAGGTAAAGGGGGTCAGCTGGATGGTTACACTGAGTTTTATATGTATTTTGAAAAATCTGTTTAAGATATATCTTGAATTTGGGGATTAAACTTAGAAACATCTCTTTCACTTTCACAGATTAAAAATAAAAACTTGTTCTAGGCAAGATTTCAATGTCTTTGCTCTGTCCATCAGTAATTTTCTATAATAAAGTTTGAATGTATAATGGTAGCAAATAACTCTATTTTCTCAATCTGATTTGGCATACAAAGCAATATAGCTCATAGCAGATATGCTTCTGCAAAATATGAACACAAGACTGACCAAGAATTCTGGAGATGTGTTATACTCAAGACACACCAGCCTAACACTTTTCTAGCTCCCTTGTCCCTGTTGAAGTACTGCATGTACATAGCAGTCATTGAGATTTGTTGTGTCCTAGGGTTTACAGACTGAGTTATAGTTTTGATATATGCCTAAAGTGACTCTTAAACCAAGACTGCATTTGGACACAGATGCAAATAAATGATGGTACATTCAGGCAGTAGCTAGGCATTTTCACACTTGCTAAGCAGGTTTCAAAGAGCCACTCATTCCTGCCTGCTGTATTACAATTTGGCCTCTCTGAAGCTAATTGGAGAAATAGTATAGAAAATCTAAGGCCAGGCCCTTTGTGTTGAGAAAGCCTATTTTAATTTCCACAGCAGTGGTAACTCTAAAATGAGGCAAAAGCATTATTTGAATTGGATCTTGTCAAAAACTCATCACAATCTGAAATACATGTGCACTTACTTGAGATAGAAGCAGGGACTGCTTTGTACATACAAGGCTTGGTATGAGAGATCCTTAAGCATTCAGAGGCAGTGTGGAGCAGTCATTATGAACACAGTGATGTGTACTCATGGAGACTTGTACCACTTCCTGTATATGTGACCTTGGGAAATGTGCATGACCTCTCTGAAACACACTGTTTCTTTTGTATTAACTATGCATGTGAGGCAATAATAATATCTATCTGATAAAGCTGTTGTAGAGATGTCAAATGAAATATGCAAAGTGCCCAAAATAGTAGCTAAAATGTGGTAGATATTTAATAAATGGTAGCTTAAACCATTTTGAAATGGCAGTGTGACCAACATACTGGAAAAGAAACTTATGTGAGAAGAAATAGCTGTACCTTACTCCTTTATATTTGATGAAATATTTTATCATAGGTTCAAATTAAACAGACTTACTGAGATAACTCTGGCTATTAAAATGCAATTTCTTTCAGTAATCAGGAAAAAAAGTATATTTCACTCCTTAGGCAAGTGCAAGAGTCTTAAAAACTTATTTTCAGTTCAGCAGAAGACTCAGCAGCACTGATTTATTTGAAGTTCAGTCCAAACAAATTGACATCTGAACTGTCTATATAAAGCATCATTAGAACATATACTCAGTGAAACAATGAGGTAGGGCAAAGTTCCATCTTGTAACATGTTAAAGATTTATATTTGCACATATTTCAGCTGCTCACATTACTTCAGTTTTAATCCTCCATTCAAAGAAGATGGTGTGGACCATCTGCAAAAGAACCCACTAGAGCATTTCTTTAGAGGAAAGGTACTAGGTCTGAAGTTACAGAAGTTGGTGTCAGATGAGGGTATCTTACTTGAGATATTCAGGAGTAGAAACAACCAGAAAGTGAATATGAATCAGAGTTCTTTAAAAGTTCTGAGACTGAATTAGAAGCATGCAAGACTGGTGAGTCCAAAAGACTAAGAACTTGGGAAAATACAAAAGATCAGTAGCCAGAAAAAGAATGGAACAAAATAGGAGAGGGTCACAAGTGAATTGAGAAAAAAAGGGGGGGGCCATTATTGTGAAAAAAAAAAAAAAAAAAAAAACAAAAAACCTTTCAAAATGGCATACTTGATGAGATATGTTGTTCAGTTCAGTTCAGTCACTCAGTAGTGTCTGACTCTTTGCGACCCCATGAACCACAGCATGCCAGGCCTCCCTGTCCATCACCAACTCTCAGAGTCCACCCAAACCCATGTCCATTGTGTCAGTGATGCCATCCAGCCATCTCATCCTCTGTCGTCCCCTTCTCCTCCTGCCCTCAATCTTTCCCAGCATCAGGGTCTTTTCAAATAAGTCAGCTCTCCGCATCAGGTGGCCAAAGTATTGGAGTTTCAGCTTCAACATCAGTCCTTCCAATGAACACCCAGGATTGATCTCCTTTAGGATGGACTGGTTGGATCTCCTTGCAGTCCAAGAGACTCTCAAGAGTCTTCTCCAACACCACAGTTCAAAAGCATCAATTCTTTGGCGCTCAGCCTTCTTTATAGTCCAACTCTCACACCTATACATGACTACTGGAAAAACCATAGCCTTGACTAGATGGACCTTTGTTGGCAAAGTAATGTCTCTGCTTTTTAATATGCTGTCTAGGTTGGTCATAACTTTCCTTCCAAGGAGTAAGCGTCTTTTAATTTCATGGCTGCAATCACCATCTGCAGTGATTTTGGAGCCCAGAAAAATAAAGTCTGACACTGTTTCCACTGTTTCCCCATCTATTTGCCATGAAGTGATGGGACCAGATGCCATGATCTTAGTTTTCTGAATGTTGAGCTTTAAGTCAACTTTTTCACTCTCCTCTTCCACTTTCATCAAGAGGCTTTTATTCCTCTTCACTTTCTGCCATAAGGGTGGTATCATCTGCATATCTGAGGTTATTAATATTTCTCCCAGAAATCTTGATTCCAGCTTGTGCTTCATCCAGCCCAGCATTTCTCATGATGTATTCTGCATATAAGTTAAATAAGCAGGGTGACAATATACAGCCTTGATGTACTCCTTTCCCTATTTGGAACAAGTCTGTTGTTCCATGTCCAGTTCTAACTGTTGCTTCCTGACCTGCATACAGGTTTCTCAAGAGGCAGGTCAGGTGATCTGGTATTCCCATCTCTTTCAGAATTTTCCACAGTTTATTGTGATCCACACAGTCAAAGGCTTTGACATAGTCAATAAAGCAGAAATAGATGTTTTTCTGGAACTCTCTTGCTTTTTTGGTGATCCAGCAGATGTTGGCAATTTGATCTCTGGTTCCTCTGCCTTTTCTAAAACCAGCTTGAACATCTGGAAGTTCACAGTTCACGTATTGCTGAAGCCTGGCTTAGAGAATTTTGAGCATTACTTTACTAGCATGTGAAATGAGTGCAATTGTGTGGTAGTTTGAGCATTCTTTGGCATTGCCTTTCTTTGGGATTGAAATGAAAACTGATCTTTTCCAGTCCTGTGGCCACTGCTGAGTTTTCCAAATTTGCTGGCATATTGAGTGCAGCACTTTCACAGCATCATCTTTTAGAATTTGAAATAGCTCAACTGGAATTCCATCACCTCCACTAGCTTTGTTCATAGTGATGCTTCCTAAGGCCCACCTGACTTCACATTCCAGGATGTCTGGCTCTAGGTGAGTGTGAGTGATCACACCTTCATGATTATCTGGGTTGTGAAGATCTTTTTTGTACAGTTCTTCTGTGTATTCTTGCCACCTCTTCTTAATATTTTCTGCTTTTGTTAGATCCATACCATTTCTGTCCTTTATTGAGCCCACCTTTGCATGAAATGTTCCCTTGGTATCTCTAATTTTCTTGAAAAATCTCTAGTCTTTCCCATTCTATTGTTTTCCTCTATTTCTTTGCATTGATCACTGAGGAAGGCTTTCTTATCTCTCCTTGCTATTCTTTGGAACTCTGCATTCAAATGGGTATATCTTTCCTTTTCTCCTTTGCTTTTTGCTTCTCTTCTTTTCACAGTTATTTGTAAGGTCTCCTCAGGCAGCCATTTTGCTTTTTTGCACTTCTTTTTCTTGGGATGGTCTTGCTCCCTGTCTCTTGTACAATGTCACGAACCTCCATCCATAGTTTATCAGGCACTCTGTCTATCAGAGATATGGTGACTTAATGATATAACATTGTGGTAGATGGTGCTTCAAGTGGCACTAGTGGTAAAGAACCTTCCTGTTAATTCAGGAGACACAAGAGATGCGGGTTTGATCCCTGGTTCAGGAAGATTCCCTGGAGGAGGGCATGGCAACCCACTTCAGTATTCTTGCCTGGAGGACCCCCGTGGACAGAGGAGTCTGGATAGCTACAGTCCATAGGATTGCAAAGGGTCGAACACAACTGAGCTACTTAGAATGCATGCACGGATGTCTTCAGAGAAGTTTACACTCTTAACATCATTGAAGGACTTTGGGCAGAATGCCACACCTAGGCATGTGGTTAGCTCAACTAGTTAGAGTGAGTTAACATAAGATTTCACTTTTACCTAGCCAATAAATGGTGTTTTTAAGTTGCTGCTATTAATTGAGCACATTTTATATGACAGGAAAATGATGTACATTACCCCATGTGGTCCTTGCAACAGCCTATGGGATAGGTACTAGCATTGCTAACATTTTAAAGATAAAGAAACTAACGATCAGAGAAGTTAAATAACTTGCCCAAAATCAGCAGGCAGGAAATGATCTCAGGATTTGAGCCCTGGTTTGTCTGACTTGAAAGCCCAAGCTTTTAGCTATTAGGTATGGTTAGTTTTTAATTCACAGACTCCAATCATAGCCCAGGGTGAGCTGTCTTACAAATATGTATCACTAGCCATAGCAGGATCTGAATGTGGGTGGCCCAGAGCAAATCCATCACCACCCAAGGGAAAAAAAAAACACAATTAAGGCCAAGTCCTAATGATGACCTTCTTCTTGGGTACATGTCCTTTTGGCTGCCAAATTTCACAACAGAGTGCCAACACTAAATTGTCATTTAAAGATCTATTTAATTGGTAATTTGAAATAGCTACCACCCAACATATATTAAAGCTAAGTGGAAAAAAACATATTTATGAAGGTTTATATGTGTTTTTGTAAAGGCATTTGTGTTTTTGTTTTCTTTTGTTTTTATTTCATTATTCGATATCCTTTTAACATGAAATTAGAGAGATACTTCTCCCTGGTCTTAACTATCAGGAATAGTAGTGTTTCTTCAGGGACACTCATTAGTTTTTGTTAGTATATTTTTGTTTTATTGCAAGTAGGTGATGGTGGGGCTTTGTGGACCAAATATTCCAATGGCTTTAAATCCTGACTACATATTAGAACTACCTGGGGAGATTTTCAAAAATATAAATTCTTGGACCCAATCCCCAAAGATTCTGATACAGTCTGTCTAATTTGTTCCTAAGAATCAACATTTTAGGTCTCTCCAGGTGATTCTAATACATAACCAAAGTTGAGAGCCACGATGCTGCTTATCAAGTTTAGATGCTCCTTCTTTGAGAAAATGCTTGGAAAACATAGAGTCAGATCCATGGTCCCCTCATAGCTAGCATGTTAGGACATTGAGATATGCATTATTTTTTTTTAATCTCATTCCTAGCTCCATTTTATGTCTCATCCTTGTTTTTTTCTCTTTTAGTTTCTCACCTACTAACCAGAGGGAATTTTGTAATAAAAATATCTCAATATTCTAGGCTTCCATGTAAATTACATTTTTAGAACATGTTAATGTGTACAATCAAAATAATGTATTGAAAATTATGATGTTTGCAGGTTATAAAATATAGTTTAAGGAAGTTATCGTGTTCACTCTCAGTTTTTGTAGAATTTTAAGGATGCAAAGTTCTACTCCGCCCTCGCCTTTTCATTATTGATGTTCCAAGTAATGAAAATAAAAATAAATCTAAATAATACTGGCTCAATTCACTCCTGATTCATTTTCCCATGTTTCAATAGCACATAAAGAGCCAGTATATTGTTCAAATAAAGCATACCATATTAGACTAAACACTGGTAACTATGGAGCTCTGTGATCTTTGACAAGTCAATTAACACCGGTTTTTTTAACCCTAAAAAAACAAACAAACATGAAAAGTGGTGAGAACTGGATTAAATTCCTTTTCTCTATACCAGTTACAAAATCTGTGAGTATTAGACCCAATTTTGCATTTTGGGTTTTTTATCTTTTTTTCTACTAAATTAAAGTTAGTGGAATCAGAGCATCTATAATGACAACTTTATTGCTACTAGTCTTATCACATAATAATATGCATGGCTACATTTTTAAGGACTTCCTGGATGGCACCAGTGATAAAAAAAAAAACACCTGCCAGTGCATGAGACATAAAAGACATGGGTTCAATCCCTGTGTTGGGAAGACCCCCTGGAGGAGGGCCTGGCAACCCACTCCAATATTCTTACCTGGAGAATCCCATGGACAGAGGAGTCTGGAAGGCTACAGTCCATAGGGTCCCAAAGAGTTGGACATGACTGAAGTGACTAAGCATGCAGCACACACATTTTTAAATAATTTGTGAAAATTCAAAGCAAATGTTTATTATATTGAGTAAATGAATTAGTCAGAAGACAGTTTAATATTAAAAGTATATCAGGGGCTTCCCTGGTGGTCCAGTTGTTAAGAATCTGCCTTGCAATGCAGGAGACATGAGTTTGATCCCTGGTCCAGGAAGATCCCACATGCCGTGCAGCAACTAAGCATGTGTACCACAACTACTGAGCCCGCACTCTAGAGCCTGTGTCTGGCAACAAGAGAAGCCCACACATCACAATGAAGAGTAGTCCCTGCTCGCTGCAACTAGAGAAAGCCATGTGCAGCAATGATGACCCATCACAACCAAAAACAAATAAATAAATGAATCTTTTTTTTTAAAAAAGTATATCAGAGTACTGAAAAAGCAGAAAGTATCACTGAGGTATCACAGACATAGTAATTTCAAAGGAGCAAAGATATCTCCTAGGGTTGGGCAACTATTAAGCCAGGTGGGCTTAACTGGGGATTCCTTGATCAGAAAACTCTTTAGCAGTATTTTGAAAGGACAAATCCTGATCAGACAGCAGGATAGGGTGATTTTTATCATGTGAAGCAAATATTATTTGAAGCAAAGCCATCTCCTGTTTTCCACCTCCATTGCTATCACCTTAGCTGAAATCACTGTCATTTCATGCCTGAATTGACTGAGTAGGCTCCTATCTGGTATCTCTCTTGGCACATTTACCCACAAACAAATCATCCTCTGTTTGTGATCCAAAAAGATAATTTTAAAAATCAGATTATGTAGCTTTGCTGTTTGCAATTCTTAGAAATGATTTACCTCTTCACTTGAAAAACTAACTTCAAACTCTCTTCCATGGCTTACAAGCGCTTATTTGACCCCACTCATGTCTAGCTCCCTCACCTAATTTCATGTTGTGTTCTCTGCATTCCAGCCACGTTGACCCTTTAGCTCCTCAGATCTCTTATAATTCATTCTGCTACACAGTCTTTGTACACGTTTTGCCTGCTTTATGGGATGATTACTTTTCTTTCATCTAGTTAACACTTACCTGTCCTTCAGATCTTAGTCAAAAGTCTCCTCCTCAGGGAAGCCTTCCCAAATTAGGTTGGGTTCCCCTTCTATGGGCTGTCAGGACACCAAAGCACTCTTTCCTCACTGTTTATAATTACACACTTATTTGACTAAATCTGTCTTTCCCATTAGACTATAACCTCTTTGGGGAATGAACCAGGTCCATGTTGTTCACTATGATATATCCTGCATGTAGCACATGGGAGGTGATCAACACAGCTACGATATTTTTTAATGAATAAATAATGGATTACTTTAAGGACACGGGCTGGGTCTTATTCCCCACTGCCTAGTGCAGTGCTTACATTTTGTATATACTCAATAAAGGTTTGTTAGAACATCAATAGGCCTGAAACCAGAGAAAGTTAGATTTTCCCCCCCTAGTTATCCAATTGTCTGTCAGGGGTCATCATAAACATGTTTTTAGAAGCTTCTTCATTTGATTTTGTTGGGGTGAGTGAATGATTCCTTAGCAGAGCAAGCCTTATATTTTGAAGGCTATGAGATGAGCAAGAAATTCTAGTCTCTAAAAGCCTGCTCAAACATTCTCCTCTCTAACTCATAACCAGGTTTTATTTCTGTGACCAGTAGCACAAATGAAAATGCTCAGAGTACAAGGCAAAAAGAAAAAGATTGTGATGATACGTTTTTCCAATAAGAAGCAGAGAGATGACATGCTACTTACTTACAAATTCATTTATAGTTGCTTTTTTCACATAAAAGCCAAAAGGCCAATTTATGATTTTACATCTATTTGTCAGCAAGACCACATTGTTGAATACAATTTCATTGTACCTTCAAGGAGATGCAAAGTTCTTTGTCATTTGACAAAGAAGATGCAGACAGTATTAGAATACCAGAATTACCTGACTGCTCAGATATTTTTATGTGTAAACTCAATTAAGTTTGGATCATTAAAAATGATCACAATAAAATTAATCCACACTAGTGATAATACTCACCTTTAATTGAATGCTTACTCTATGCTAGGAACTGAATAAGTGTTTTGGATTTATTAGTCCTATGGAATAAGTATATTTGTTTAGCTTCATTTTTACATAAAGGAAACAGGAAGCTTAGAGATGTTAAAATGCTTCCTGGAGTCCCAATTATAATTGGTTCTCTAGTTACAAACACAAAAATACTGCGTTACTGCTAGTTAGTTTACTAGTCATGTGCTCCTGTCTTTTTCAGTAATTTGATTCCTGCATCACCCGCCTTCCCTCAATTATCCTAACCCATGAAACAATGCTTATTTTGCCTCTCTTTGTCACTGCTTTGGGAATCTACTTCCCATACGAATGACTATAGTGAATAATTATTGTGAACCACTCAGAGACGTGATCTCATCATGGGTAGAGTTTAATTTCATGTTTTTGTCCTGATAAGGCAGCAGATTACATGTAGTATTTGTGTCTCTTTCATAGTAAACACTTAGGAAAGGAAAGCAAATAATGTGGTTCAATGGAAAGAGCTCATGTCTGGGATTCTAGTTCCCAGGCCCCATAAACTAGGTATATTATCTTAGGCAAACCACATAAACTCTCAGCATCTTCAAATTTGAATGAGTTAAATTTCTTCTCACTCTAAACCACTCTGGGTATGTGATTTTTCCTGTAACTGAAGTTCATCTTTGAAATTCAAGGAAGAGATATGAAATGAAGTCACTCTCATCCTACTCTGGGCATTGAAAAAGAGAATTACCAATCCTTTTTTCCATGGCCATCTACACAGTTCAATGAAGAACTAAAATTCAGAAACAATAAAATCCCAATATAATAATAAAAATCCCTTCTCCCTTTGTAAAACATGGCATGATTTGCCCTAATGACTTGGTAAGCATAAGAGGATGGGACTCATATACCAGCATAGCATTGAGTACGTAGAAGTTTATTAATAAAATTTTGTTGAACTATAGGACTTCCCTGGTGGTCCAGTGGTTAAGACTCTGCACTTCCACTGCAGGGAGTGAAGGAAAGTTACACGGCTCAAAACAGCCTGGAGTTAAAACTCCCCTCCGGGCCTCCCCACCATTCTATGCAAAACAAAGAACTCTCTCACCCGAAGAAAAAAAATGGACTTGAAGAAAAAAATGAACTTTAAGGTTGATTATGCCCAGCTCCCAGCCGGTCCCAGCCTCTGGCCAATCTCCAGAATTCCTTGCCCCAGCCGTTTAAGAGATAACTAATCTGAACAACCTTGGAGAAGAACAGGCCCCCTTAAGACAGTAGATTTCCACATATATGCCTATATATACTTACTCTTTTTTGGGTTAATGTAGCACTCACTAATCTAACTACTGCCCCTTCTTGCCTCATTAAAGGTGATCTGTTCCTGTAAAGTGCCGGTCTTGTTCTTTTTCTGAACCTCGTCTTCTCTAACTCCCTTACCCTACATTTTTTGGTGCCGAAACCCGGGAGGTTGAGGTTCCTTCTCCTTCTCCACGGCCAGCTCTTCGGAGCGTGGAAGCCTGCCGAGCTCACTTTCCTGCCTGGGCTTTCAAGACCTCCTCGAGAGGATGCCCTGTGCCTTCGTGAGCGGTACAAGTCCTGTGTAAGGGCTTTATTGGTTTTCCATGTAACCTGAGGAATATTGGCCTCTCTCTCTCTCTCCTCTTTTCTCTACACTTTCTTTTCTGCAAGACCGACCAACTCCAGGACAGAGGCCTTTTGCCATTCAACCTCCCTCCATCCACCACGAATTGTCACCTGCCCAGTAGCCCAGGTAAGCTCGAATGGTACTCTAGGGCGCCATAGACTATCATCCTTTCCGGGTTCCCAGGGGAACCCTCCAGCCAAAAGGCCCTCTGGGAAGCTACTTCAGGGGTGCCTGTCCCTCCTTCAGAGTCTCTCTCTCTCTCTTTGCCTGGTCAAAAGATTAGGTGACAACCTTTTCTCTCGACCGGACAGTCGCTAGCCATTTGCTATGGGGTCAAGTCAATCCATCCCACGGGACTCTCCCTTGGTCTGTATAAAATGAAACCTCAAACCTCTACTCTTGACGGATCTCAAGGTTCATAAACTCGTGTCATTTTGCACTCAAATTTGGCCTCAGTAAAAACTGGATAACCAAAACCACTGCTCTGAATTTGGGACTTTTGATTTCAATATTTTATCAAATCTCACAAACTTCCTTAGACAGAGCTGCAAATGGTCAGAGGTTCCCTATATTCAAGCTTTCTGGACCTTAGAAGCCCTCCTTCTCTCTGCAAGGACTGTTCTACCTATCAAATCCTCCTCTGCTCTCTCTCCCCCTCCATTACAAAAGAATCCAAATCTAAAGCCCCTAAAAGGTCCCCTAAACCCTCAGCCCCTGATTTTGACCTGGCAGAGGAGCCTCCTCCCTACTGCTCTGGAGAGAAAGCTTTCAGAAAGGAGACCCCATCCTCTAGCCCTTTCACCACCAAAACAGGAAGCGATGACTCTAAAACCCCAAGAGATTTCCACCCCCTGCCCCCCTCCATTGGCCAGGACCCAGAGCAAAGACATGTTTCCTCTCAGAGAGGTAGCAGGACCTGAAGGCCCTACACAGCTTCATTTCTTGGTCCCTCCACAGGTGCCTTTCTCAATTTCTGATAGGAGACAAATTGAAGAAAAACTGGGATTTTTTCAGAAAATCCTACTAGATACAGAAAAAAATTCCTCTGCCTTACACAAGCCTGTCATTTAACCTGGAATGATCTTTATTACATGTTAAATGCCACTTTAACCCCTGATGAAAAGGAACGGATATGGCAGGCAGCCCAGACTCATGCTGATCAGCTCCATAACCAAGACAGGACTAATCCAGTGACTGATGATGCAGTCCCTTTAACTGAGCCACAGTGGACATATCAAGCAGGCAATGCCAGCATCTGGTACCTGCATCATATGATCACCTGTTTACTAGAAGGAATGCTAAAAAGCTCTCACATTCATGTTAACTACGATAAGATTAGGGAAGTGACTCAAGAAAAAGATGAAAATCCTGCCCTTTTTCTTTCACGGCTTACTGAGGCAGTCCAAAAATACACTAATCTAGATATTTCCACCCCCGCCAGACTTCTGTACCTACATGTCCAGTTCATAAGCCAGTCAGCCCCCGATATTTGCCGAAAACTATGCCAGTTAGAAAAGGGCCCTGAAACCCCTCAGCGAGATCTCCTAGAAATAGCCTTTAAAGTGTTCAATAATATGGAGGAAGAAGCAAAAAAAGAAAAGGAAAGAATGCCAAATATGCTTTATTTCCTGCATCTATCCAAGAAAAAAATTCAACCGCTTTGGCCCATCGACCTCGGCCCACCCATCTGGGACCTAACCTGCCAGGCCCCTGCTTCAGATATAACCAAACGGGATGCTGGACTAAGTCCTACCCAAACCCCCAGCCACCCACCAAACCCTGTCCCACCTGCAAACAATGAGGCCACTGGAAAATGGATTGTCCTCAGACACTAACCACCAAATCTTGGAGTCCACCCTAGGCCCAACAACAATGGGCTAGGAACCAGATTCAGGGGGCCCTGGCCCTCCAGACCATGGTTCCTCAAATGAGTTGAGAGATGACCCAATTGTGCCTGAGTTATTCCAGTGACAGAGCCTAAGCTCAAGTCCCCAACTCTGCCCCATACAGACAGACTTACAGGTTTGGATAACTGGCATGGTGGCCGGACACAAAGTCTTGTTCCTATCAGACACTGGAGCGGCCTTTTCACTTTTAACCTCCTTTAAGGGCCCTCTCCAACCTTCAGAAGTGGCCATCGAAGGGGTCTCAGGCATCCCTTTTTATCCCCAAATAACCCCTCCTCTCCTTTGTTCCTTTGGTAAGGCAACACTAACACATTCTTTTATAGTAGTTCCTCAATGCCCAATGGCATTGATGGGACGTGATCTTCTGGCTAAGCTACAAACTTCTATAAACCTCCCATTCTTAGATCCCATATCAATTCTTTGCATCCAAATGGCACCCGAACCCTTGGCCAGCCCTCACTCCCAAAACCTGCCCCCTGACCTTCCCCCAATAGATCCTCAGGTCTGGGACACTGAAGCCCCATCGGTAGCCCGACACCATTCCCCTGTACAGGTCTTTCTTAAAAATCCCTCTCAGGTAATAACCCAAACTCAGTATACCCTGACCACAGAATCCTGACAAGGACTTAAACCAATAGTCTCCTGACTGCTCAAAGCCAGCCTTTTGCAGCCTATCTGTTCTCATAATCCTCCTCTACTGGCAGTCAAAGAGGGACCACACGCCTGGCGTCTAGTCCAAGCTCTCCGCAAGATCAGTGAGGCCATGGTACCCGTACACCCTGTGGTCACTAATCCCTGCACCCTTCTCTCACATATTCCCCCTGACACACTCTACTTCACGGTACTGGGCCTCAAAGATGCTTTCTTTACTCTACCTCTACACCACTCTTCACAGCCCTATTTGCCTTCACCTGGATGGACCCAGACACATATCAATCTCAACAATTAACTTGAACCATTTCACCACAAGGCTTTAGAGATAGCCCTCATTTTTTCGGTCAAGCCCTCCAAAGAGACCTACAAACTTTAGACTTAGGCTCTACTACCTTACACCAATATGTAGATGATTTATTGTTGTGTAGTTCCTCTTGCCACAACTGCCTACTCCAC
This sequence comes from Odocoileus virginianus, assembly GCF_023699985.2. Taxonomy (NCBI): domain Eukaryota; kingdom Metazoa; phylum Chordata; class Mammalia; order Artiodactyla; family Cervidae; genus Odocoileus; species Odocoileus virginianus. Next base: position 9,147,103 of record NW_027224263.1, on the reverse strand, counting down.
ACTTCGAGGATATGGACATGTATTAAATGCCCTAGGCAACTGGGGCTACAGAGTCTCACTCTCCAAAGCACAAATTGCTTCCACCACTGTCAATTACATGGGATTGCTTCTCACTCCCACATCCAAAATAATTCCAGCTCAGAGACTTCGAGCCTTGACACAGACCCCCAGGCCCCAAACCAAGAGGGAACTTCTTTCTCTATTAGGTCTATTAAACTTCTTCCGAATATGGGTCCCAAATTTTGCCCTCCATGCAAAACCTCTCTACCAAGCTACTCGAGGAAACTTAGATGAACCCTTATTGGCCCCCACCTCTCTCCACACCCCAATACAGACTCTTATCAAACATTTACTACAGGCCCCTTCTCTTTACTTACCTGATTACGCCAAGCCTTTTTTCCTTTTTGTACATTCTCGACAAGGACATGCCTTAGGGATTCTGTGCCCAAAAAAGGGGGGACATATGGGGGCCTCTAGCTTACTTATCTAAACAACTCGATCTCATCATGCTCGGATGGCCACCTTGTCTCCAGGCCTTAGCTGCAACTACCCTCTTAATACCTGAAGCCCAAAAACTGACCTGAAATGGTCCTCTAAATGTATGCTCACTTCATTCCTTCAAAGATATACTCTCTCACTGGGCTTTCCTTTCTCTGCCCCCTGCTCGACTACAGATCCTCCACGCACAACTCATTGACCCATCCTTTTTTTTTATGCCTTGTAAACCTCTTAATTCTGCTAGCTTACTCCCTACACCAGATCCAGAAGCAGAACACCTATCTCATGACTGTGTTCAGACCTTAGATATGACACTTAATCCCTTTGAACATATAACCGATCAGTCCCTTACTGACCCCAAAGTCCCATCCTGGTTCATAGATGGCAGTGCCCAGAAACAAGCCCCATTTGGGGCTGGATACACTATAGTCCAGGGACAGCCCAACAAAGTTTTCCCCCTCACCTCATCAAGTCAGCCACACTCCCAGCTCACACATCCTCACAACAGGCTGAACTGATAGCTCTTACACAAGCTTTGACCCTAGCCAAAGACCAAAAGATAAACATTTACACTGACTCCAAGTATGTCTATAACATATTACATTCTAACATTATAATCTGGAGGGAGAGGGGATTCCTGACTCAGAAGGGCACACCTATTCTCAATGCTTCTTTTATTTCTGAACTCCTCCATGCGGCTCAGCTCCCAAAACAAGCTGCTGTAATACATTGCTGGAGACATCAGCGACATAGTCCTATCTCCTTTTATAACAATATAGCAGATCACGAAGCAAAGTGGCAGGCCACCTCTGTTAGTCCTGTCTTTACTATAGCCCAAATTGATGAGCCTAACATCCGCACATTACTTTCATATTTACATTCCCTTTTCCACCCCTCTGCAAAAGTACTTAAGGCTTTCCTTCAGAACTTTATTGAACTGACTAAGGACGATGTGACTTATTTAAATAATCTGACCCAAACTTGTACCATTTGTCAGCAGACAAATCCTAATTCTAACATTCGCCCCCTCCCTTCCCCACCCACCAAATTCACAGACATCTTCCCAGACAAGACTGGCAGGTAGATTTCACCCACATGCCACCTGTAAAAAGGGTTAAATTTCTCCTAGTCTTTGTAGATACATTTTCTGGATGATTGAAGCTTTCCCCGACTACTAACAAATGAGCCCCTACTGTGGCTCGCCTTATTCTTACTGAAATCCTCCCCAAGGTTTGGAATGCCTTCCTCCCTCCAGTCTGACAATAGGCCCAAGTTCACATCCCAAATCACCCAAAATATTGCATGAGCCCTTCAAGTTCCTTGGAGGTTTCACATTCCTTACCATCCCCGGTCTTCCAGTAAGGTTGAGAGAGCCAACCTAGCCAGAGTCCTAAAAGAAACTCTGACCAAATTAACGATCAAACTTCATCAAGACTGGACTAAACTCCTCCCTTTAGCCCTCTTAAAGGTCCGGGCCTTACCAAAAAACCCTTAAATATCAGTCCATTCAAGGCCATGTATGGGAGGCCAATAATACCTTTGGGTCTCCCCCTGCCCCCAGGACGGTCCCAAACTGCCATCTCACCTTCCTTTTCCTTTACTTGCCCAGATACGAGATGCCCTTTGGCAACATATGGATGACTTACTCCCTCACCACACCCAATCTTCCATACCCATCCCTTCAAATAGGAGACAAAGTTTATATGACAACTCAGTCCCACTCAGATCTAACCCCAAAATGGCAAGGTCCCTACATGGTAATTCTGCTGACCCCTACCACTGCAAAATTAAAAGAAATCACCCCTTGGGTACACATCACTCAGTTAAAAAAGGTTATGCAGCCCAATGATGAAAATGCTTGCCAGACTAATACTTATCAAGTTTCTCACACAGGCCCTACAACTCTAAAGTTCTCACAGCTTCCACCGGCCCCAACTGGCGACGGATGAGCCTGTCGGTTTCACGGCTGCAATTATTCCTGGAACAACTTCTGGCAGATATCTGGGTCTCGAGTCCTCAAGGATCCACATTCAAACACGTTGAAGATTACATCTCCACCCTGTGGCTACAGGGAACCTTTTATAACTTTTACCCCTTCAAAATCCAATTCTTTTCCATAGTAGTCTATCTTATACTCACTTCCCCAAATGTTGTTTAACATCTTCTTATCCTCCCTTCTTCCTCTGACCCACGAACTCCTTCAAAATCCTAACCTCAACTATCTATTCCGGACCCTTAATTTAACCCATACCCTTCTCAATGCTTCTAACCCACAATTGGCTAAAGACTGCTGGATATGTCTATCTGTAACTCCTCTGGGATTCAGCCCTCCCCACATCCATCCTCGACTGGACCACAGGGATTCCTCCAAGACCAAATCCAAGCCATTTCCCGAGACCAAGTCAAGACTGTTCTTTTGCTTGAGACCCTGATGGCTAGAATAGAAAATCAACACTACGGGCCTTAGACTTCCTTCCTCCCAGACCACAAACCCCTGACCCTCATTTATCAGCACGAAGAAGCCCTGAACATTAATGACGCCCACCTCTCTTTCTCTTTTTATATATATTCCTTAGGGTCTGGAATGAAGGAAAGTTACATGGCTCAAAATAGCCTGGAGTTAAAACTCCCCTCCAGGTCCTCCCCACCATTCTATGCAAAACAAAGAACTCTCTCACCTGAAGAAAAAAATGGACATTAAGGTTGATTACACCCAGCTCCCAGCTGGTCCCAGCCTCTGGCTGATCTCCAGAATTCCTTGCCCCAGCTGTTTAAGAGATAACTAACTCAACAACCTTGGAGAAGAACGGGCCCCCTCAAGACAGTAGATTTCCATATATATGCCTATATATACTTACTCTTTTCTTGGGTTAGTGCAGCAGCTCACTAATCTGACTGCTGCCCCTTCTCGCCTCATTAAAGGTGATCTGTTCCTGTAAAATGCCAGTCTCATTCTTTTTCCGAACCTCACCTTCTCTCCCTTACCCTACAGGGAGCACAGGTATGATCCCCGGTCAGGGAACTAAGATCCTGCATTCCATGCAGAGTAGCCAAAAAAAAAAAAAAAAAATTATTGAACTAATAAACAGATTGCTGGGAGAAATGTCAATAACCTCAGATGTGCAAATGACACCACCCTTACAGCAGAAAGCGAAGAACTAAAGAGCCTCTTGATGAAAGTGAAAGAAGAGAGTGAAAAAGATGGATTAAAACTCAACATTCAGAAAACGAAGATCATGGCATCTGGTCCCATCACTCACTTCATGGCAAATAGATGAGGAAATAGTGGAAACAGTGACAGATTTTATTTTTTCGGGCTCCAAAATCACTGCAGATGGTGATTGCAGCAATGAAATTAAAAGATGCTTGCTCCTTGGAAGAAAAGTTATGGCCAACCTGACAGCATATTAAAAAGCTGAAATATTACTTTGCTGACAAAGGTCCGTCTAGTCAAAGCTATGGTCTTTCCAGTAGTCGTGTATGAATGTGAGAGTTGGACTATAAAGAAAGCTGAGCAGCAAAGAATTGATGCTTTTGAACTGTGGTGTTGGAGAAGACTCTTGAGAGTCCCTTGGACTACAAGGAGATCCAACCAGTCCATCCTAAAGGAAATCAGTCCTGAATATTCATTGGAAGGACTGATGCTGAAGCTCCAATACTTTGGCCACTTGATGTGAAGAACTGACTCATTAGAAAAGACCCTGATGCTGGGAAAGATTGAAGGCAGGAGGAGAAGGGGACAACAGAGGATGAGATGGTTGGATGGCATCACTGACTCGATGGACACTGAGTTTGAGCAAGCTCTGGGAGTTGGTGATGGACAGGGAGGCCTGGCATGCTGCAGTCCATGGGGTTGCAAAGAGTCAGACATGACTGAGCAACTGAACTGAACTGAATAAACAGATATTGCTTTATTCCCCTAGCACATGTCTCTCTCATCTCTTTTGGACCGAAATGTCGTATTTTCTCCAAATTCAAATTTGGTAGCCCTTAGACTCTATTTGTTGTTGTTGTTGTTTTTCCATTTATTTTAATTAGTTGGAGGCTAATTACTTTACAACATTGTAGTGGTTTTTGCAATACATTGACATGAATCAGCCCTTTAGACTCTCTTTGAAGGACCACAATCAATCAGAAAATCTGCATACTTCTGACAATTGCCGATGTCTCTATTCCAGACAAAGGTTCATTAAGCCATGGTATATTCTAGTTAGGCTTGTGAAGTGAAGTGAAGTGAAAGTCGCTCAGTTGTGTTTGACTCTTTGCGATCCCATGGACTATACAGTCTATGGAATTCTCCAGGCCTGAATATTGGAGTGGGTAGCCTTTCCCTTTTCCAGGGAATCTTCCAAACCCAGGGATTGAACCCAGGTTTCGTGAACTGTGGGCAGATTCTTTACCAGCTGAGCCACAAGGGAAGCCCCTAATTAGGCATAATATAGCCTTAACAAACAGCATAAATGAGCCTGAGTAAACACGATATGGTCTCCATGAAAATAATACCATTGGCTGCTTTGTTCAGCATTATATCCCCATTACTTAGCACAGTATCTGGAACACAGTAGATTATCAGTGAGTATTTATTGGGTGATTTTGTGGAATACAGATACATCATTTGTCTTCTCATTGATCATCAAGATTGATTGGATCTGTATAGGTAAGGAGACTACTGGAATCAATCAAATAAGAGAAGTACATTTCACTTTTAAAAATTTGTACACAGACATTCTATACTATAGAGCAGAATCAGTGAACTTTTTCTACAAAGAGCCAGAAAGTAAATATTTTAAGCTTTGTGGGTCCTACAGTATCTGTCTCAACAACTTAACTCTGCCACTGTAGCACTGAAACAGCCATAGACAATTCATAACAAATGGGTGTAGATGCATTCTAATAAAGCTTTATGTATAAGAACAGAAGAACATCTGCAGGTTGACCTGTGGGCAGTAGCCTGCTGATCCCTAGTAGAGAGGAATTCATATTGTAACTATAACTTTGTAATCTAATTTCCAGACCAGCGGTTCTCAATATTTTGGTCTCAGAACCTCCTTATACCCTTAAAAATTTAGTACTCCAAAAAGCTTTTTAGTTTATGTGGGTTATACCTATCAATATTTACATATTAGAGAGTAAAACTGTAAAATTAAAATAATATATTTATTTTTGTTCACTTAAACAACAATAATAAACATAGTATGCATAATTAGTATGTATTTTCTTGAAATGGGATTATATTTTCAGAACTTAAAAAAATAGCAGAATGGCACTATTTCACAATTTTTACTTTATAAAAGACAGCAGGATTCTCATATCTGCTTTTGAATTCAATCAGTTGTTTGGCTGAAGTATATGAAGAAAATACAACCTTACACAGATATTTAGGTAGAATGGGAAAGACAGTGCAGATCCCTAGAAGAGAACTCAGGGACCTCCCCTCCTAGGCCCCTTAGACCATAGTCTGAGAACTGCTATTTCATAGGCAAATAAGTGGCTTTGAGTGTAATTGTATTTTGACTACAGTAATGCTTCTTATGAGAAATCTATTTTTCCTACTTGCATATGACCTCTCAACCACCTTTCATCACTACAACACTAATATTGGCAAATCTCACTTATTAAAAATACTTCAAGAGTTTTTACCCAAAGTAAAATTGGCCTTCTGAGATGACCTGGTAGAAAGCAAGAAAGCATAAATCCACAAACAATTCTCCAAACCAATAGCAGTCAAAGTTTTTGATTAACATACAGGGATAGAAAAAAGAGCTAAACAGTTAGCTAGAGACCAGAAAAGCCTGGCAAGGGGTGGTGGGAAGGAATGGGGAGAAAATCAGCATTTATTTCTAGCACTATGATTTGTTTTATAATGTAAGATCATAACAACCACAGGAGAGAGGTATTATTATCCTAATTTTTCAGAGAAGGGAATGATATTCAGAAAGGTTACCTGCCTTGACCAAAGTTATACAGTTCTTAAGGGCAGAACCTATTTTCATTCTTCTATATCACACTGGCACAGATATTCAATGTTTGGAAAACAGATAAACCATGTCTTAGAAGTTAGAAAGTTGATTTGGGAGTGGTGTCAGAGAGGGGTCTTCTAATTGCTGAGTCATTGTCTACAAGACAAACGGGCTAATTATATCAAGATATAATCACTCACAACATGGACCCTCACTTGTACAGTGAGGACATTGGTTCAATTGATTATTCATATTTTCTTCCCATTTTAGTATTATATAAGTTGGTAAGTCATAAATCTGATGTATACATAAACTATCTGACCAAGAATTCCTTATATAGGCTCCACTAAAGTAGGAGACAATATCTGGGCCTGACTCTACAGCTATAAACTATGATATGGATATAGTGGTTTAGAAAATGAGAGATAAGTACTATCATTTACTGAGTACCTAGGATATGCCAGGCACTATACTAGGTACTGCTTTCGGCTGTTGACTTACTAGGGAAGGAGAAATGTAGCTATCCACCCACCACTAATCCCAGTTGCTTGTCAGCAAGAGTTTACGTAACACCTTCTAGGTTCACAGAATTTTGAATAGGTGCTAAGGAGGTTGAAGAGTAGAAATATCAAAAATAAAAGTGTGACTGATGACTTCCTACCTGTTTTTATGCTACTTATGTGTACCATTTGTTCTTTATGAATAAACTTTTTCAATGTCCATTTGAGATGGACTAGAAAGGCACTATTTTATTGGCAGAAATAATACAATAGGTGAAAAATTAATTAATTCAGACATGAGCTAGAAGGAAGCAAATGAAAAAGTATCAATAAATAGGGACAAGAAAGGGTTAAATTCACCAATGCTCTGAGGAAGAAGTAGAGACACCTCTCTGAGAACCAGATAGAGAACACGCCCACTCAGAGTACTGAAAACCACCCTGCATTTGTCATTCAGAGTAAATATAGGACTTGTACCTATAGAACCAATATGAGTTAGCATATTTCCCCAGTGTTCAGAAAGAGAAAGAGTACAACAGAATTAAGATGAAACTTCTCCATAGGTCAAACAAGGGGGGAAAGTGACAGAAAATAGAAAAGCTATATTCTAGCTTTGGCTCTGCCCCTAGAAGTTCTATAAACTTAGAAAAATCACATCCCCCTTTCTCGGGCTCACTTTCCTCATCAATAAAATAATTTCACACATAATTTTCTCTGTATAATTGTGTGATAGCTTCTAAAAGGAGGTTAGATTCCACAAAACATGCCACATACATATAATGTGTACCTATCCTATTTTACTGAATCTAAGAAAACATTGATTTTAAGACATGCTATCATTCTACATATCACTAAGAAAGAAAGGAAACTGTCAATAGTAATTATAAGATACCATCAATTGTAAGGTCCATCTTGATGTTAGAGCTTCTCAGATGTGAAAAATATACATTTCAAAATCAATGAACTATGGCAATTCATGCCAAAAAAATCCTTGATTTGGTAGGGAACTAACTTCCTATCTGTAACCATCAGATGATATGCTATCACTGAAAACTCTATTGAAGTTAAAAAAAATTAAAGAGAACTTAGCAGCAACAGTTTTTGTTCACCACACGTACCTTAAACAGAGGCTCCTAAAACTGTGAGTTGTCATAGAGGGTACACTGGTAAGGAAAGGGAAGAAAGAAGAAATAAACATGGCACTGTGCTGGGCCATTTGTAAACCTGATATTCTCTATTCCTAAATATAACACTGACAAGTCATTATTATTATAGCACTATTGGATATTTTGGGAAAAGTGTGGGATTTCTATTCAGAAAGAGCCAGATTCAAATATAGGCTCTACCATTTGCATTGTGATCTTGGATAAACCACTTAACTTTTTGAATCTCAGTTTCTTCATTTGTTAATAAGAGGGAATATAATACTTACCATGAAAATTTATTGTAAGAATTAAAGACAATATGCATAAAGCATCTGGCCCTTTAGTATTCAACAAATATTGGCTAGTTCTATTTCAGATGAGATACAGGCAATATGGGATCAAATGACTATGTATCTAAGATCACATTCTAATGAATGGGCAGATCATGACCCAGACTGTGTGTCAGGCTTTCCCTAGGCCATGCTGTAAAAGCTAGGAGATTCCAGCATGCCTGGGCCTTGATGTGGCATAACATAACATAGCAGGCGTAACATAATGCCTGCTCTGGAGTGGTTCACAAAGGAAATATGGACGTAAAAGGAATGTGTGAACAATAATGCAGTGATCTGAGTAGCCCAAGGCTCACAGCATTTGAGTTTTCTTAGCAGAAGAGAATTTTAAGCCCAGCACATAAAGAAATAATGATCTGGATTTGGAGAGAAGATAAGGGATTGTTTCAAGCAAAAGCATAGAGTCAAGAATTAGGCAAACTCTTGTGATCCTCAGCTAGGATGGAGGGTTTCCAACCATTTTCAATCATGTCAAGTATCTCTTGAGGGTCTTGCTTGACTGATGAAAGATCACAGTCCTCCAAAAGTAACATGCTATTGTGTAAAAAAGCAGTGAATGATTGTAGTATCAATTCTTCCCTTCATTAGTTACAAAAACCTGTTGAAATTCTGAGTCTGTTTCTTTACCAGTAAATATGAATAATCACAGTTCCTCCTACTATTTCATGATATTAACATAAGCATCAAATGAGACAAATTATGAAGTGTTATATAAACATCAGAAATTATTATTAGGATGGCTTTAAAAAATAGGATTATCTGTTCACATCAAATCTTCCAAAAAAAGGAAACCTACAAAACTTTAGGAAAGGTATTCCAAAACCCAGGAATTTGAAGGAAAAAAATTGCCTTTTCAAAATATGTTGCCTCTTTCAGGAGGGACTTGAAATCCTACTTTTGTGAAATGGACTGACCAACTGAGAAGAGTCTATTCCAGGCAGTACCAAAGAATTCATGGTCCCACTTAAAGTACTATATTCTGTCCTTAACAACAAAAAATCCCAATAGTTGTCTTACAGGGAACATCTCAGCTTTACTACCTTGAGAGAATCTTACTTGGTACAAGTTTTAAAACACTGATGAATTGTGTCTGAAGCCTCTCTGATTCACATTCATCTAGTCAACATGTTGCTTCTCTAGTTCTACTCCCAAACTTAAGCTTAAGATCTGAGTAGTGCTTAAAGGTAAACACACTGTGGATATTTGAAATAACTGAAGATGAATGTCAACACATGCTGTATATGATAAAATATGGAAAACAATAGAGAAAAGGAGCTTCAGGAGGGAAGGAATGGTAGGAAGGAAGACAAAGCATTAAAACAATGAAAGATTTAAATTTACCTATTATAAAATAAAGATCTTCACATTGGATTAAAAATCAAAATACAATGGTGTGAAAACTATGAGTAAATAATTATTAGATGAAAGTACTTACTGTGTTCTAAGCAGTAGGCAAAACACTGTATGTACACTAAACCATATAACCTGCATTAACAGTCTGAGTTGGGCTCAATTGAATGATGAAGCATGAAAGGATTATGTAATTTGCTCAAGGCCACAATTAGTAAATGGTAGAGTTGGATTTTTAAATCACATCTTTCAAATGCAGAAGAAAGAAACAAGAATAAATAATATAAATAGGAACAATAATAAGGTGATTTGTTAGATACTGAACATTGTGCCTTTTACAATAGGAGAGCAACTTCCTTCTGATGGATTAGGCTATGATAATTTCCCCAAAGCACAAAATATACAGATCACATTCACTAACCTAAATGCAATAAAAGTAGAAATAAACAAAAATTAAAGAAAATTGAATTATGAAAATAAGAAATGCACTTCTAAATAACTTATTGTTCAAAGAAGAATAATAAAAGATACTATAATTATGTCAATGATTTAGAAAACTAATTATCAGTGATTTAAAAATCCAGTGACTTAGAACATAATAATATATCAAAAGTATGGAATATTCCAATAGCTGTACTCAAATAATTTGTTGCTATAAATACTCTTCTTAATAAATATAAAGGATGAAAACATACATTACTTCAAATCTAACTTAAAAACTTGCAAGGGAAAAAACAGGTCCAAGAAAAATAGAAATAAAGAATTAGTAAAGATTAAATCTGTAATTTATGATTTAGAGAACAGAAGTAATAAGCAGTACAAAGGTAGTTCTATTCAAAGAAAATATATAAACTTTTGGGTTTATTTTAGTCAAGTGTAATATAGAGAAGTAACAAATATATGAAGAAATGAAAAAGGTAATATAAACATAGCTATGGAGGCAATTCAAAATTAAAAGATAAAGTATCTAAAAAATGATAATAAATGTACAAGGAGAAATACTTAACATTTTACTGAAAGCATAAAAACAGTTTAATAAATAAATGCATAAATAAACTTAAACACATATCTTATATCTTGTTCAGGGATAGGAAAAGTAAATCCTTAAAATAATCTATACTTTTAACATAATCCCAATAAAAATTCTGAAGTATATATTTGGAACCAGCTAAGCTGATTCTCAGCATCAAACAAAAAAATAAGCACATGAAGATATCCAGGAGAATATCCAAGCTAATACCCACAAAGGTGATGGCTAGCCTTACCAGATACTTTCAAAAGTATTATAAAGCTCAAGTAGTTAAAATGTTTTTACACCATGATGAAGATACAGATACAGTAATGAAACCCAAAAGAGAGTTCAAAAAATAAATGATAATGACTTGAGAATTTAACATAGGATATGATATTTAAACTCAGTGGGTAAATGGTGGAATGTAAAATTATTTTGGAAAAACTGACTAGTGCTTTGGGGGAAAATACGGCTCTATTTTTAACAAAAGAATCTGATCCTTTTTGTCTGCTAGTCTCCAGCACCAGAGCTGGTGTATATGAATTCTTCCACTCCATAGCAATGGGTTATCACAAGCCACAAAAAGTGCACTGTAAATTATAAATTTTGTGGCATGGTCAAAGAAGGGCCATGAAGAATCATGCCTAAGGAGCTGTCCTGATTTAACTTGGATAGTAGGGGTTGTGACTAAGTGGTTATATCAGTAAGGATTCTTCTGAGAGAACCTACATATATTATCTGCCCTCTGCAAGCTGAAGACCCAGGAAGCCAGAAGTGTAGTTCAACTGGAGTCCAAATGCCAGAGAACTGGAGCTCTAATGTCACAGGGCAGGATTATAGATGTCCTAGCTCAGGCAAAGAGCAAATTCCCTCTTTCTCCATAACTATTCTGGCCCTCAACTGATTGAAATGATGCCTACCCACTTTGGAGAGGGCAATCTTCTTTACTTCAGTCTACCAATCTAAATACTAATCTCTTCTGGAAACACCCTCACAGACACATCCAGAAATAATGATTTTCCAGCTATCTGGGCATCCCTTAGCCTAGTCAAGTTGACACCTAAAATTAACTATCTCAGTGGTGGACTAGGGCTTTCTTATATAATCCCTTTAGGTCCCTTGTAGCACTTAAGCCAGTACTGGGCACATAATAGAACATTCATAGTTGAACTGCATCTGAATTGAAGTTTGAATGTGACTGAATGTGAAAATGAAGAAAATTGCATTTATACCCAAAACTAGTTAGGAAAACTTGATAAAAACAGCAACTGGCTATTTGAATTCTCTATTTGTTGAATCACCAAAAAAAAAAAAAAACCAAAAACAAAACCCTATTTGTAAGTACAAACTTCTTTTCAGGAGAGAAATATGGAAATAGAATTTACATATTTAACTGATATCAGGAAGAATTGGATTAGAGAATCATCTAGCTTCCTTCAAACTTTGTTTTTATTTCATTTTCACCAAACAGCTTTGAACTACATATAAGCACTCATAGGGAGAAAACATGCTGGAGAAAAATGACGGCTTCCAGCATTTCAGAAATTGTGATAGCTATTTATCACTGTGAATTAATAATATTACAAATGATTATTAATTTAGCCAGTAGTCAGTCAGATGACAGATGCTTACTTAACTCACAGTATAGTTAATCATGTTTCAGGTTGTAGGAAGTAGGGGATCATGTGACATTTGACTGGAAAATGGTGATAAGCTGAAAGACCAAATGATCTCTTCCTATCCTATTAAGGCATTTCCTAATGTTTCTTCTTTTAGACGCCCTGCCTTATTGTGTCACCCCCCACGTTCTCTCTCCAGCACTGAACCAAAACCAGCTAAGAGCCTAAGAGCAGTTGGTCTTAGGCAGTTAATCAGGAACAATGTATATTAATGAACGGATTCACATGAAGTGTGAATCATTCTCCCAGAAGTATCTTCCTTTTCAAAACATATGTCCTACATCCCTAATTTAGACAGTATGACAAATTAAAGTGAAAGTAGTAATGCACTAGGAAGAAAGAGACAGAATCTAGGGCAGGAGACCAACCACAGGTAGGCTGGGCTTCCCTGACCATTCGCCCTCCTGCCTGTTCTCCTAAACTGTCCTGCTCTTCACAGCTCAACCTGAACAACTCCTAAAAGTTCTAAGATTCTTTGCAATGTATCTTGATGAATAAATGACATCAGGACTCCAACCTTGGTGTAGAAAGTCAAGACACAGAATCCTGTTCTTTACATGTGTGTTTTATAAGCTGGTTATTTCAAAGTTTGGGTTCCCATGCATTTGTGCTAAGAGCTGCTGCCCTAGTGTTAGGAATGGTCCTTCTTACTTACAAATTTTGTGAGCATCTTCTTTGGCCCAATGAGTATTTTGATTTCCTACTGCCGAGGCTTCTTTTGTACATTGTATAAAAGGAATACGCTACTAAAACTAAAGCAAACAAATAATCAGTAAGAATAGTATATCTGTATTGAAAACAAACTTATGGTTACCAACAGGGAAACACAGTGTGGGGGAGGGGTGGGGGTGGGGATAAATCAGGAACTTGGAATGAAGATACACATACGACTATATATAAGATAGATAACCAACAAGGAAGTCTATTCAATATTCTGTGATAACCTATATGAGAAAAGAATCTAAAAAAGAATGAATATGTGCACATGTATATAACTGAATCACTATGCTGTACACCTGAAACTAACACAACAGTGTAAATCAACTACACTCCAATAAAATTTTTTAAAAACTAAAGAAAAAAACAGTGCATCTGCAATGCAGGAAAGCTAGCTGAACCAATTCCCTTCTTATTGCCTGCGTGAAAATGGGGGTGAAAAAAGGAGAGCTATGATATTTTGGTATCAATAGCAGTTTATTTCTTTGGAAACTGGGAAGCAGGGGTCAAGGAAGGATAAAGCCACACTTCTGTTCTCTCAGGTAACTTGTGTTTTATTGATGCCACTGTCCCCAGCCTCTTCACTATTGCTATTTCTCAAAACACACTTCTAATCCTCAGTGACTGCTAAGCAAAAGAGGGGGAGATCTGGACCATACAGACAGCACATCATCAATTAAAAGTCATCTGGAACTGGAAACGAGTTGGTTGCCAGATCTCTGAGAAGCACATTCTATTAGGACTTTAATAATTCATTTATTGAATAAATCTTATTTGAACTTCCCTAAAAGGTAACTTTATCTTGTCTTCAAAAGCCAGTATACTTCTGAACATGTAGCTTCATTTGTATTTCTATTTAACTGAGTCCAATTAAGCTTTTTTTCCCCCTCCAGTCAATTCCTACAGCAATCAAATATAGCTTGAAAAAAATCCACTTTGAAGAACTACCTTTTAAATGAAAACTTGGTCAAGAAGAGGCACTTATACTATATTGATTAAAAAATAATGACAAAATAAAACAAAATTTTGCCACCAAAGATTAACAAGCTCAGTTTAACAGAAATGTTCAAATAACCTCTGACCAATCAGCATATCAGGACTGTAAAGCATGGCAATTAATTTTTAAATATAACATAATGTTTCCTCCAGCCAAAACTTATCCCACTGATGAATTCCTATAGTATAATCTAGATTACCGCCAAGCAAGTTTCTCTTTCTCTGTCCCTCTACACACACACATACACACAATGCACACACACCTGTGTGATACTGAAAATTCATGTTCAAAGTCACATGTAATTTCCTGCTGACTTTGAGAGAATTTAATGTCATGTTGCTTATAACAAAAGTAGTTTCAGGTCACAGTGGGCATTCAGGGCCTTCTTTGCCATTTCTGAAGGTGAATATTTCTCTCTAACTTTTCAAAGTGTATTCTTAAAGTATTATGTCTTCCTGTCCATCAGCTTTTTCAAGTACAGGTAGCACAATTCAGTGAAGAGTTACTTTTTTATTCCTGAAACTGCCTTTTGTCTGATTCTAATTTAATGTGAACTGATTTATATGAAAGTCAGGCAAGCAGACATTGTGTGGTGAGAACTATTTCAAAAAGAGGGCAGTGAGGAAATAGATTTAACAAGTCAATAATCATAGAGATGTAAAAGTTGACATGGAATCAGGCTGAGAAAAGTTCTAGTTGACTTTGAATTATTTCCAAGGCCTCCTTGTATCATACAACAATACTATTCCATGACAGGATTTTCTTGAAAGCAACACTGCATTTATTGCAACCAATGCCACATTCCAAAAACAAAACACATTAACTGCATAAGCCCATCAGAATGAGAGGAAATATGATCAATCATATAGCAAACATCCCAAAGAAAATCCCCAAGAAAGGCAATGCCAAAGAATGTTCAAACTACCACACAACTGCACTCATCTCACACACTAGCAAAGTAATGATCAAAATTCTCCAAGCTAGGCTTCAACAATATGTGAACTGTGAACTTCCAGATGTTCAAGCTGGATTTAGAAAAGGCAGAGAAACCAGAGATCAAATTGCCAACATCTGTTGATCATTGAAAAAGCAAGAGAATTCCAGAAAAACATCTACTTCTTCTTTATTTATTTATTTGACTACTCCAAAGCCTTTGACTTTGTGGATCACAACAAACTGTGGAAAATTCTTCAAGAGATGGAAATACCAGACCACCTGACCTGCCTCCTGAGAAATCTGTATGCAGGTCAGGAAGCAACAGTTAGAACTGGACATGGAGCAACAGACTGGTTTCAAATTGGGAAAGGAGTATGTCAAGGCTATATATTGTCACCTGCTTATTTAACTTATTTGCATTGTACATTATGTGAGATAACGGGCTGGATGAAGCATAAGCTAGAATCAAGATTGCTGAGAGAAATATCAATAACCTCAGACACACAGACGATACCATCCTTACAGCAGAAAGTGAAGAAGAGCTAAAGAGCCTCTTGATGAAAGTGAAAGAAGAGAGTGAAAAAGTTGGCTTAAAATTCACAGAAAACTAAGATCACAGCATCCAGTACCATTACTTCATGACAAATAGATGGGGGAACAATGGAAACAGTGACAGACTTTATTTTTTGGGCTCCAAAATCCATGCAGATGGTGACTGCAGCCATGAAATTAAAAGACATTTACTCCTTGGAAGAAAAGCTATGACCAACCTAGACAGCATATTAAAAAGCAGAGACATTACTTTGCCAACAAAGGTCCACCTAGTCAAAGCTATGGTTTTTCTAGTAGTCATGTATGGATGTGAGAGTTGGACTATAAAGAAAGCTGAGCACCGAAGAATTGATGCTTTTGAACTGTGGTGTTGGAGAAGACTCTTGAGAGTCCCTTGGACTGCAAGGAGATCAAACCAGTCAATCCTAAAGAAAATCAGTCCTGAATATTCATTGGAAGGACTGATGCTGAAGCTGAAACTCCAATACTTTGGCCACCTGATGCGAAGAACTGACTCATTTGAAAAGACCCTGATGCTGGGAAAGATTGAAGGCAGGAGGAGAAGGGGACAACAGAGGATGAGATGGTTGGATGGCATCACCAACTCGATGGACATGAGTTTGAGCAAGCTCTGGGAGTTGGTGATGGACAGGGGAACCTGGCATGCTGCAGTCCATGGGGTCGCAAAGAGTTGGACACGACAGAGTGACTGAACTGAACTGAATTGATAGCAAACATTTTCTCTTCAGACTAAGCTAGATTTTCATTAAGAAATAAGTCCTGTTTGATTTAGTTGTGGATCAAAATTAATAGTCTGTAGCAATCTAAAGAAAGGCAATAGATCTTGCTAATAGTTGAAAAAAGATGGGTTGTTTGTTATGTTGGACCCTTAAGACAAAATCTGAGATAATAGAGCTCCAGGTTCCCATGATCATCACATTTATTCTGTCTTTGCCTCTGGAGCAGCATTTCTCAAACTGATATTTAGTGGCACTATGCTTAAAAGTGTGTTAGTCGCTCAGTCGTGTCCAACTCTTCATGACCCCATGGACTATAGCCCGCCAGGCTCCTCTGTCCATGGGATTCTCCAGGCAAGAATACTGGAGTGGGTTGCATTTCCTCCAGGGGATCTTCCCAGGGATTGAACCCATGTCTCCTGCATTGGCAGGTGGATTTTTTTACTGTGTGAGCCACCAGATAAGCCCTTAAAAAATGTGTTCTCTGGTCACCTATGGTTGCTGTCTTCTACACATTCTACTCCCCATTGGAGATAAACCATGAATGCCAGCATATTTAAATTTCTAAGAATTCTTCCAGTAAAGGAATGTGCTTAGCCTAACATTTGCCAAGCTTATTTGACAACAGAAGTAATTTTTGTTTTCTTGGAATACCAATTAACATCTCATAGAATTATTATTTCAAGAAAGACCTTCATAGAGGATGTTGTGATGCCTTCAAGTCATCCACTCAAGGACTTCCACTTAACGACTGAAGGACTTATTCCCCAGCTTCTGGGAATGCCTCTGGCTGAATGCCCTCAGCTGCCAGTCCTCTCCAAAAATTACCTTTAGCTGAAGAGACTGCCTCTTCTAAGTTCATAATCCCTTCCCAGGAACCAAATGGAGTAAAAAAATGGGTCAAGACAGAGGCATAAATCTCATCATGTGTGCCAAGTCTCTTCAGCTGGGTCTGACTTTTTGTGACTCTATGGACCATAGCCCGCCAGGCCTCTGTCCATGGCATTTTCCAGGCAAGAATACTGGAGTGGGTTGCCATGCCCTCCTCCAGGGGATCTTCCTGACCCAGGGATTGAACTCACGTCTCTTATTCTCCTGCACTGGCAGACGAATTCTTCACCATAAGCACCACCTGGGAAACCCAAAGGCTCACCATAATTTGGGACAACTCCAAAGGACTGTCCCAGTTTCAGAGCCCACCTTGGAGTTAGCTGAGGCCTTTGCTGTGCCTGTTTCACAGCTCAAGTTTTCTCTATCTGCCCACTCTGGTTTTCTTCCCTTATCCTCCCCTCCCTTGCATAGTTGTCGGTCTTGATAACATGGCTTAATAAACTTCCTGAAACTCTGAGTTTGCTTGTGGAAGAACCCAACCTACAAAATATTTTAGGACACTTAGTCTAATGAAGATTGCAAGGAAAAAGGGAATGTATGCCAAACCATTTGTGGAAAAGAACATTCCAGGCTTGGAAAGATTTATAGAAAACATAAAGTGAACAATGAACCTCCAATTATTTTAAGAAGCACAGGCTTGGAGTGCCAGCTGAGGAGGGATAGGCTTATGAGAAATCTCTGAAGACAGCTGGTTTTGAGGAAACAAAGATTCTGGCTACCTCAAAAGAGATAAAAGCTTGAAATGCTAATGAAAAGTCATAAGTCTTCATTATTATCATCATCTGAATTACTGGTTTCTTAACAAGTTCTCCTCCCTCTAATCCTGCCCTCTTTCTACCCATTCACCCCTAGGAGCCAGAGTGATGCTTTTAAAATGTAAATATGATCATGTCACATCCCTAATTAAAACCCTTCAATTGTGTGCATTCTCTCAAAGTTCTTAGGCTGACACAGAAGGCCCTTTGTGATTGAACCTCTTGAGTCACCCTGACTCAGTAATCCGTATACCTGCTCTATTGAACTATAGTTCCTAGAAATGGAATGCTCTAGAATGATTCTGTGTCTCTGCCTATGCTATTACGTTTGCTCAGACCCCTTCCGGCCACTCCCATTTATTCATTATTTAGATCCCAGCTTAAGAGTCATCTCCTTTAGGAAGTTTTCCATGACTGCCCGAAGCAAGCCAGAGTTCAGTACCCATCATGCTTCTATATCACTCTGTACTTCCCCTAATTTAGCATGCAGCATAATGTAATTGACTGTTTAATAATATGCTCCTCCTTCCAGTAGATTTTAAGGTCATCAGTGATAGGGACTATATCTTACTCATGGAACCTGTTCAATGGTGATTAGCACATCGTAGCTACTCAATAATTATGGGAAAAAACATACTAATAAATATCTAGCTCCCTAGCATTTCTTGACTCTAAAATAGTAATGCAGAGCCTCCCTAATGGCTCAGTGGGTAAAAAATCTGCCTGCAATGCAGCAGACACAAGAGACACGGGTTCAATTCTTAGGTAGGGAAAATCCCCTGGAAGGGAAATGGCAACCCACTTCGGTATTCTTGTCTTGGAAATCCTATGGACAGAGGAGCCTTGTGGGCTACAGTCCAAAGGGTCGCAAAGAGATGGACATGATTGATGACTAAGAACAGACATTGTGACAAAGGCCAAATCAATGTCAAACTCCTATCTTTCCTTAATAAAAGTAATGTTTAGAGATTATAAAAAACTAATGCCTGTCTCTGTAGTCACTCCTGGCTTAATAATCTATGTTCCAGCTCAACTAAATTATTGAGTATATATATTTGGGAATACTATCTACTTATGTAGCCAGCTAGCTACCTACCTAAAATACTACATATTAAGCATTAGATATATATTAGACACAGTTCCTAGGAGACCTGCAGTTTTGTTGAGAAAAAAACTAGAGAATATATCACTAAGCTTTTTGGTTTAAATGAACAGTTTCTGAATTGGGTGTCATGATCAGTAGTAAAGTGTATCACACATAACTTATTACTAATAAAAACTATCAAAATACAAAAATATTTTTTAACAAATAAGAGCAATTTCAAGATATTGCTTTAATATCTCTCATGCTTTGCAATCCAATAGGCTTTCTTGAGTGGAAGAGGAGGAAGTTAATGCTGGTTCATTAAAAACTATTCCTAGTAGCAGCAGCAGCAGTCCTGACTGAATCCATAGAACTTTGTCTTACAAGTGAATCCATCCATGTGTGATACATGGTGAGAACCTCTGGTTTAGACTATAAATGCGATACATAGACTTTCATAGGCTTTCAGAGAATTTCATAGACTTCAGAAATCAGTTTGGACTAGAGGTATGTAGGAAGGCTACAGGTAAGACGTCTGCTCTAAACAGCATTGAAACATCTATATTATCTAGGGTGAAACAGATAACCAGCCCAGGTTGGGTACATGAGACAAGTGCTCGGGCCTGGTGCACTGGGAAGACCCAGAGGGATCGGGTGGAGAGGGAGGTGGGAGGGGGGACTGGGATGGGGAGTACATGTAAATCCATGGCTAATTCATTTCAATGTATAACAAAAACTACTGTAATGATGTAAAGTAATTAGCCTCCAACTAATAAAAAAAAAAAAAAGATGTTTGCTCTATTGAGCATCTAGCCAGTCCAAAGATTGACCACGGCAGTAAGTTGATATGTGTAACTTGTGTAAGTCAGGATCTGTATATTTGAAATAGGGAATGGTTTGGTTAATTGCACTAAATCTTAACATAGATCTCTTTTATATACAATGAGATATCTAGTGGGACTTTTCATATCACCCCGGCATAGGCAATGAAGCTTCAAAGATGGAAAAACAGACTCTAAACATTTGCACACTCTTAGGAGACCCAACAACAGCTGGAGCCAGAAACTCTCATACAGACTTACAAAAAGAGGAAAAACTAACCATAAAACCATTAACCGCTGTCCCAAGCCTCTACTCCTTGGTCAATCCATAAAAGACCAGGAGAGTGGGAGACAAGAGTGACAACTCTAATGAGTTGTCAAGACTGCCAGTTTACAATGAAAAGTCTTTTCCCTTTCTTCACTATGTGGGAAAGGGCAAGACTTACTCCATCCCAAAGTCAAGTGGAGAGAAGAGCCAAGAAAATAAGGGCTCCCTGCAAGAAAGTGAAGTTGTTATCTCATTTCCTGGCTGGATACTTGCTAAGCTACAAACTACAGGCCCATCTCTGTGCTTCTATAAGAATAGAGTAGACCTTAATGAAGGAATTCTTGGCAGAGCTTGATGTATTTCCCTATTAATTGAAGTATATATGAACATATAGAGGTTGGCTGCTTATCTGAAGGTGACAGGCTTTCATAAGTAGCTTGTGCAGAGGGATAAGAAAACACCATGATACAGTCTTCCAAGGAAGAGATTAGACATTAATGCTTGAGGACATGGAAGAGGAGTGCCCATGGCTCATCATGAGGAAAACAGAGAATACAGAGGGAGACAGAAAGCCAGAGAAGACATTAAGGATGTGGACCACAAGCAAGACATTTTTAAGAGGCCGTTCCTCAGTAAAGGAAGCTAAAGTGATGCTGAACACTGCCCCTTCCCAAGAAAATGATACCAACTATCTATGTAGATCAGTGGCCACCAGTAGGATATGGAACCAGATAAAACCAGAGTGAAGCCAGAGAAGCCTCTTTGTCAACAACAGATGACTAGTTGTATAAGGAGAAACTGGCCATCTCTCCTATTTCTCTTCTCAAATCCAATGCTACAAGAGTTTAGACCTTAGAAAGAAAAGGGAAACCAAGTCATCTCTAGCCCTGCCTTCCCCTCCAACCACATCATGCCTCTTTGCACTCCTTAAGTCTTCCAAACACAACGCTAGCCAACAATTCAAATCAGTTCAGTTCAGTCGCTCAGTTGTGTCTGACTCTCTGCGACCCCATGAACCACAGCATGCCAGGCCTCCCTGTCCATCACCAACTCCCAGAGTCCACCCAAACCCATGTCCATTGAGTCAGTGATGCCATCCAGCCATCTCATCCTCTGTCATCCCCTTCTCCTCCTGCTGCCAATCCCTCCCAGCATCAGGGTCTTTTCAAATGAGTCAGCTCTCCTCATCAGGTGGCCAAAGTACTGGAGTTTCAGCTTCAACATCAGTCCCTCCAATGAACACCCAGGACTGATCTCCTTTAGGATGGACTGGTTGGATCTCCTTGCAGTCCAAGGGACTCTCAAGAGTCTTCTCCAACACCACAGTTCAAAAGCATCAATTCTTCTGCACTCAGCTTTCTTTATAGTCCAACTCTCACATCCATACATGACCACTGGAAAAACCATAGCCTTGACTAGACAGACCTTTGTTGGCAAATTAATGTGTCTGCTTTTTAATATGCTGTCTAGGTTGATCATAACTTTCCTTCCAAGGAGTATACCTCTTTTGATTTCATGGCTGCAATCACCATCTGCAGTGATTTTGGACCCAGAAAAATAAAGTCAGCCACTGTTTCCACTGTTTCCCCATCTATTTCCCATAAAGTGATGGGACCAGATGCCATGATCTTAGTTTTCTGAATGTTGAGCTTTAAGCCAACTTTTTCACTCTCTTTCACTTTCATCAAGAGGCTTTTATTCCTCTTCACTTTCTGCCATAAGGGTGGTGTCATCTGCATATCTGAGGTTATTGATATTTCTCCCAGTAAACTTGATTCCAGCTTGTGCTTCCTCCAGCCCAGCGTTTCTCATGATGTACTCTGCATATAAGTTAAATAAGCAGGGTGACAATATACAACCTTGACATACTCCTTTTCCTATTTGGAACCAGTCTGTTGGCCCATGTCCAGTTCTAACTATTGCTTCCTGACCTGCATACAGGTTTCTCAAGAGGCAGGTCAGGTGGTCTGATATTCCCATCTCTTTCAGAATTTTCCAGTTTATTGTGATCCACACAGTCAAAGGCTTTGGCATAGTCAATAAAGCAGAAATAGATTTTTTTTTTGGAACTCTCTTGCTTTTTTGATGATCCAGCAGATGTTGACAATTTGATCTCTGGTTCCTCTGCCTTTTCTAAAACCAGCTTGAACATCTGGAAGTTCATGGTTCACATATTGCTGAAGTCTGGCTTGGAGAATTTTGAGCATTACTTTACTAGCGTGTGAGATGAGTGCAATTGTGTTGTAGTTTGAGCATTCTTTGGGATTGGAATGAAAACTGACCCTTTCCAGTCTTGTGGCCACTGCTGAGTTTTCCAAATTTGCTGGCATATTGAGTGCAGCACTTTAACAGCATCATCTTTCATGATTTGAAATAGCTCAACTGGAATTCCATCACCTCCACTAGCTTTGTTCATAGTGATGCCAACAATAGATGAGGGCAAAATTTTATGGCAGATATGACATTGAAGTGTTAAACTGAACTGGGTTGCACTGTTCACTTTTAAAAGTTCCTAGAAAGGCAGCTGAGGGCTTCCTGGGTAGTGCTAGTGGTAAAGAACACACCTGCCAATGCAGGAGACATAAGAGATTCAGGTTCAATCCCTGGGTCAGGAAGATTCCCTGGAGTAGGAAATGGCAACCCACTCCAGTATTCTTGCCTGGAGAATCCCGTGGACAGAGGAGCCTGGCAGGCTACAGTCCATAGGATCACAAACAGTCGGACACAACTAAAGTGATCTAGCATGCACACACAGAAAAGAAGCTATATAAATTTCCCAAGAAATTTGAATTAAATTGCCCTCAGTTAATTATTCCAATAAACTAACAATACATCCAACTCAGAAAAAATGGATGTTGTCTGCTTATCACCCATTTTCTTTTCTATGTAGAGAATCTTTTCTTTAAGAATAAATGTCAGAGTTTAAGCAAATAAACTATAATCTCACAGCAAATCCTTACTGAGATCCTAAAACATATAAACAGACCTTGAGCCTCTGGCTGTGTCTATGCACATCAAATCTCAATATTTGAAAATATCCAAATATTCAGCTAGTTCCTATCTTCACTCAAATACTTAGCATAGTTAAAAAACTCATGCCTTTATTGAATACCAGAGCCCCATGCTGAGTTGAGTAGAGAAACAAAAGAAATAGAAAATGTGGTATTTAAGGAATTCAGAAGATCCCTCCATGAACATAGGCCTATGTTGTGCTTTTTATCCACACAGCAATCTGCCTCACTATAAGTAGCATCTCACGCCTGCTCTTCTTAGACATGAGATAATGCATGCAATCTCTTAGTACAATGCCTAACACATACCAAGTGACATTTATCCAGCTCATCTCTCTGACCCTAAATATCTCTTGGCTCCAAAGCCTATAAGGAATTCTAAATCTTTTGCTTATTATCTTACAGATATTTGCTATCTAGCCTATGAAAGTGAAAGTGAAGTCGTATCCGACTCTTTGTGACCGCATGGACTGTAGCCTACCAGGCTCCTCCCTCCATGGGATTCTCCAGGCAAGAATACTGGAGTGGGTTGCCATTTTGTGTCAATAGGATGGGCATCACTGCAGTGCTTTTAAAAAATACAGAATCTCAGGCACCACCCAAAACCTTCTGAATCAGAATACACATTTTAACAAGATCCCCAGGTGATCTGCATGCTCAAAAACATAGGCTGTCAAACTTCACCCAGTCAGAATCACCCCCAGATACTCAGTCTCAGTTTGGTGTGGGCCCAGGCATTTTTTCAAAATACTTCCAGAAGCCTCTCAGATGATTCTAGGGTGCATCCAGGGTTGAGAATCACTGCATATTCTTGCTTACGCTACTGTGTCCTTCACGTTGGATGGCAACTTCAGGTGAAAACAATCTTTGCTCAAAAGCAAGCAAGTGTGTTTTTGCTCTCTCATTCATTCATTAATTCAAAAACCATCGAGTGATTACTCAGTTCAAGGCACCATGACAGCTACAGAGAATACCACTATAAACAAGAGTGACACTGCCCCTGCTTTTATGGAGTTTGCATTCTAGTGGGAGAGAATGGAGAGATTCATTGACAATTAAATACATGGTGAGGATGAATCTTTTGGTAGGAGAACTACAGGTGATTGGAAAGCTGACATAGAGGTCACTGAACAATTATAGGGTCAATCTTTCTTTCCAGATAAATATTTGAAAGTAAAACATCCAACTTAGTATGTCTTATATTGTACCTGCCTCTCAGAGATGAAATTAAGATTGTAGTCCTCAAAAAGGTGTTCTGGATCAGAACCTACCACACAACTACCTGAACTAGAATTGACTACCTCCACCCTCAAATAGTGGCCTAAGTAGTTCATATAAGAGAGAAACAGCAATTTTGCCTCATAAAGGTTAATCAGGGCAGTGTATAGCCCACTCAAAAGCCATTAAAGAATTACATTAAGGCTTCTGTGAGGTCTTCAGGCTGCTTTTTCCTATGAATTTCCAGATTGGCCACTGTAACTGAATTGACTGGTCATTTGGTAAACACATCCAAGTATCTGGTCTGTCAATTTGCCAAATAAAGTTATCAAATTGAATTAACAGTGTATTTGTTTGATCCCATGTTGCACACAAGAATACAGATTTTAGAATAGCAAAACTGAAGTTACAATTCAATTGTAACTACCGCCACTCCTGATAGTCACAATTAAGCAGTTTAGTGAAGGAATGGTTAATTCAAGGGCTCTAGAGGGAGGAAAAGGTAATCCAATCCCTGCAATTGAGCAGCTCCCTGGCCTTGGGCTCCTTGATCTCTAAAGTAGGAATGATAACAGTACCTCACAGAAGTACTATGTAAGCTAGTTGCCCTATCTAGAACAAAGTAACACCTAGTATTAAATGTTGTCATTGTTATAAATTCTCTGAATACATGAGTTCCAGGCAATATTTAGAGTTAACTAGTTGAAGATGTTTTTATCATATTTTTTTCTATGAGAGCTTCATTGTTTGATTTAAAATATTTCTGATTACAGTGCAACACATGAAATGTTTCACCAGCATCATTTGACAAGGTACCAGAAAGAAAGTACCATTGGAACAAAGATTTGTAGAAGACTGATACACTGCTAACATTACTCAACCTCTTTTTAAAGGATTTTTTTGTATGGTCCAATGATCAATGATTCACAAATGAGTCCCTGCTGAGGAATAATACATCCTGAGTCTGGGGAAGCCATTAGTACCACATTTGGAGTTTTTATTTAAGTCATTATACATTTCCCATGATGTATAGATTTCAGTTTGAGTACACTTGGCTAACAAAGCCTTTGCTTAAATTAGCAAAGGATTGATTTAAAATACTAATAAATGTAAATGATATCTTAATGAGCATCACAATAATTATATAACAGCCTAAGTCTTATATCCATAGAAACTTTGAACAAGAAGCTGATTATGATCACAAATAAACAGATATTAGCCATAGGTCAGACTTCCTTTCCTTTTTTCTTGTCTTGTGACCAGAATAGTTTCATATAAACAAAATAATTTTTCTTCCTTATCTTTCTGTTCCTTCTGCCCTATTAATTCAGATTTGACATGTCCCCATATACTGTTTATGGCAAAAATGAGATGAGTGGACTGATTCAAATCAAATAGCTGATTTTTTGCCCAAATTCCATGCCAAAGACAAACTGACCATTTAAGAGCTTGGAGATATGAATTTATCTTTGCAGTGTTCTTTTTCTTTTCACATGAAGCCATCATGGTATAATTTTAATTTTATACATTTTGTGGTGGTTGGAAATGAAAGGGATTTGGAGAGCTTATTTAAGTTAGTTCAGTAGAAACTCTATGCAAGTCATCTTGTTTTTAAAAACTACAGAAGGGGATATCAGTGTAAATGTGCATAAATGCACACATATTTTACAGTCCTAATGATGTTTTTAAAAGTCTTTACAATGTTGACCTCAGTCTAACACAAAATATTCAATTATAGAGAAAGAAAAAGATCAAACTAGGCCCAAGATTGGGACTATGAGCCCCTAAACTTTAACCTCAGCTATAAACAAGATTCACTCTCCAATGTTTTCCCACAACCAACCAAAAACATTAAAAAAAATGAGAATAGGGAACAGGCTGGAATTACAGTATTTATAGTTTTCCTTTAAATCTTGTTTATATACATTTGAGTGGCCAGACACAATTATCTTGAAGCTTAATGTAAATAATCCAAGATCAGTGCCTTCAAATGGTTTACAACCTAAGATTAGACATCCCAGATAGGTCAAAGAGTTATGGTAATTTGTGAAACAGTGCTAAACCAACTTGCTGCCTTGCTCTGTCTTATTTTGAAGGAGAATGAAAGTGTGATGCAAAGTTAAATTGGCCATAGAGAAATACTGTAACTTGTGGAAATTTTCTCCCATCTGCATCCTGGATAAATCATCATCATCAGTAACATTATCCTCTTTGCCATATTCACAGTAGAACTCCAAGGGTTATTATTCACATTTCAAAAGATGCACATTTGTACATTACTAATGAATTCTCTATCAGATCCTCCATAGAGATTTTCATAGCCCAGTGCTCCTCAAATGTTAATGTGATAAAAAAAAATCACCTGGGGATCTCATTAAAAACATATATCTCTGGACCCTATCTCCAAGGATTTTGATTCAGTAGGTATAGGGTGGAGCCTAAGATTCTGCATTTCTAACAAGTTCCCAAGTGATGTTGATGATGCTGGTTCAGGGACCCATAATTTGAGTAGTACTGATCTAGAGTTTCTTTCATTCTCTAATATTGAATCTGAGTCCCACCTTCAGATAATGACTTCTTTTCTTAACTGAGATAATTGAAATCATGTAAAATGAGATGGTATTTCAATGTCAGAAACATTCTAGATTCCTAAACATTCTCTATTCTTTCTGTCCTGTCTCAGGTAAGGGACTTACCCTCCCTCCTTGTCAAGTAAAACCTATCACTTTAATTTCAATCCCACCCTTCTATCAACTATTTGTTATACTAGTTAGGATTAGGTTCAGTTGCAAATGATTAAAGAAATAACAATGGTTTAAACAAGATAGAACATTTATATCATTTTTTTTAGATTCCACATAAAAGTTGATACCATATGATATATATTTTTTTCCATTTATTTTTATTCATTGGAGGCTAATTACTTTACAGTATTGTAGTGGTTTTTGCCATACATTGACATGAATCAGCCATGGATTTACATGTGTTCCCCATCCCGATCCCCCCTCCCACCTCCCTCTCCATTGCATCCCTCTGGGTCTTCCCAGTGCACCAGTCCTGAGCACCCGTCTCATGCATCCAACCTGGGCTGGTGATCTGTTTCAACCTTGATAGTATACTTGTTTCAATGCTGTTCTCTCTGAATATCCCACCCTTGCCTTCTCCCACAGAGTCTAAAAGCCTGTTCTGTACATCTGTGTCTCTTTTTCTATTTTGCATATAAGGTTGGGATATTAGTCAGCCATTAAAAAGAATTCATTTGAATCAGTTCTAATGAGATGGATACCATATGATATTTGTCTGTCTGGTTTACTTCCCATACACACACACACACACACACATACACACATGCCACATCTTCTTAAGCCACTCCTCTGTTGATGCAAGTTTATGTTGCTTCCATGTCTTGGCTATTATAAACAGTGTTGCAATGAACACTGGGGTGCATGTATCTTTTCAAATTATGGTTTTCTCTGGATATATATGCACACTTGTGGTGTGCACAGTCACTACAGTCTGTCCAACTCTTTGCAACCCTGTGGACTGTAGCCTGCCAGGCTCTTCTGTCCATGGGGATTCTCCAGGCAAGAATACTGGAGTGGGTTGTCATGCCCTCCTCCAGGGGATCTTCCCAACCCAGGGATCAAACCCACATCTCTTACATTTCCTGCATTGGCAGGTGGGTTCTTTACCACTAGTGCCACCTGGGAAGCCCATATATACACACTACTATATATAAAATAGATAACCAACAAGGACCTACTGTATAGCACAGGGAACTATACTCAATATTTTGTAATAACCTATAAAGGGAAAAGAATTTGTAAAAATAGACATATTTATTATGTATTACTGAATCATTTTTTTGTACACCTGAAACTAACAAAATAATGTAAATCCATTATACTTAAATTAAAATCAAAAATTACAAACATAAGCATCTCAGGCCTGGTATATTAGCTCCATAACCATCAAGTCACATATTCCTTCTATCTTGTTTCTCTCCCATCCCCAGCATACTGCTTCCACCTTAAAGTCTATCTTTTAAGGCCAAGAACTATAGCTATTAGGCTAGAACCTAGCCATTAGGTTCATATTTCAACTAATAGGAAACTAATAGGATAGAAAGGCATACTCTTTCCTTTTAAGAACACTTCCTGAAAGGGCATATATCACTTCTGCTTACATCCATGGACCAGAACTTATACAGTGATAGCTGGCTGCAAAGAGGATTGGGGAACATACAGTACCTTTCCACACACCCAAATAAAATATGAGATTTCTGTTACTGAGGAAGGAGAGGATAGATATTGAGGTACAATTAGCAGTCTCTATGGCACCTCCTTTCTTGATATTTATATTTATAATTACTTCTAATTTTTCTTTCTAATCTCATAAATATTCCAAAATAAAAATTTATTTCAATACTACTCCTTTCTCTGACTATCACCCAACTTTAAATCTTTCATGACTTTTAAACTTGTCAAAAACCAAGAATTTGTTTCTATTGTTTGCATTTTGTTACCATCACTTACTTCTCAGCACCTTATAGTCTGGCCAAGACCCCATGGCTACTGAAACTATTAATACTTTCTGCTATATCACCAGTGACTCCCTTTCCCCAAATCCACTGATTTCTAAGTTCTTGTAATAGTTCCCTACATACAAATTATTGCCATGGGAAACATGATAAAGCTAAGAAAATATGGCAAATTGGTTGGATATCAAATGAGAGAGTCTTGTATCAAGGATGTTGCATTTTGAATGCAACTCTAAAAACTTTGCCTTTAAGAGATACATTTTAACTCAATATGTGTCATAATTTTTCTTTTGAAATGAATGTAGAGATGGACACTTAGAAATAAGTCTGCTTAGCCATAACTAAATAGTATCTCACAGAAATACATATGAATACATAATACATAATACAAATACATAATAAAATCTTCCAAAGGAAATATTATATATAACAAAATGTTTGGCACACATAAAAAAGTATTTTAACTTGTTTTTCAGATCTCTAGTATTAACTGAACATGTCAATCTACTTATATTTTTAATGTACTAGATTAAAGTCATTAGATTTTTATATCCAAGGATTCTTTCACTTAACTTTGGCCGGACATGATTACTGAACCAAAAATAATAATAGTAAATAGGGGCAAAGGCGAGATTTTGTTGGAACTGTTTTCCAAAATCACTTCTCAAAACTTTCCAGTGTGGGTGAGAGAAATACCATGATGAAGAAGGACTGTATACACAGATAAAACTTCTGGTTTTATAATAAATCCAATTTGTTTTGGGGATCCTCAACAGCAGAGGTAAGACTCTGGGAATTTGTCAAGCTAAATGGACCAAATCACAGCTTGAAAAGAATTTATAATCTCTGAAAACTAATTGTTAAAATTAGAAACTTTGCTCTCTGAGCATCTCTGATCTCTGCATGTCTAACTCCTGACCCTTATCCAGCTATTATTACTGAACTTTGCATTAACCAGCCTTTTATTTTGAGTGCTGATTTGGGCTCCTCCTTCTTTCATGGATTTAGACCAACCTTGATTTCATTCCTGAATTCAAGTTCTTTGACTCATCATCTCCTCTCTTGTTTCCATTTCAGTATGAACACTATCTGATAACCCCGTGTTCAAGTTCAATGGTACTCAACTGTGGCTGTATATTAGATTTAAATATCTATCAATGCCTGGGCCCTAGTCCAGGTACTCCAATTTAAGTGGGTCTGAGATGGGGCCAGGCATTGATAGTTTTAATGGCTCCCCAACTGGCTCTAATCTGCAGCCAGGTTTGAAAATTACCATTCTAGCATCTGTTTCTGTCCAAAATAACTAGATTCTACTTAGGGAACCACTCTATTCCTGTCTCCTGGCAGCAGGCCACACTGCCTGCAATGGTCCCATGAAACTCAGTAAATGTAAGTGTTAACAAGGATCAATTAGATCTAAGATAGTGACCCATTGATTCAACAAACATGTAATGCATATCTACTCTTTTCTAAATAGAGAAAACTGGAATATAGTTCCTTTCCTCCAGAGCCACACATGCTAGTGGAGGAGGCCATGATGAAATAAATATATACGTGATTTAATAGATGTATGAATCAAATGCTATGGGAATACAGAGAAGGAAGCAATTATTTCTTTGTAAAGATTTGGAAGACTTCCTGATGCATATTTGAGTCTCGAGGAGTAAGCAGAAGTTTACTAAAAAGGCAAGGGAAGATAATGAGAATCCAAGCAGAGAGGACAAACTAAGCAAAAACCCAAAGAAAAGATATTTTGTATAAATATACATGGATAGTTTAAATTTTTCATTGAAAAGTAGCATGAATTTTAAGAAAACCCATAGACTTTGGGAGTATTTTATATGCATATTTAAAGAAAATCAAAACAATACCCAGTGTCTGCAGAGTACTTTATCATTTTTGTGAAGAAAGAAAAGGGAGTGTTAGTCACTCTGTTGTGTCCAACTCTTTGCTACCTCATGGACTGTAGCCTGCCAGGCCCCTCTGTCCATGGGATTCTCCAGGCAAGAATACTGGAGTGGGTTGCCATTCCCTTCTCCAGGGAATCTTCCTGACCCAGGGATTGAACCTGGGTCTCCTGCATTGCAAGCAGATTCTTTACAGTCTGAGCATCACTTTTGTAAAAAGACTAAACCACCTTGATAATCCAACAAAAGAGAAAGACTAATAAAACTATAATAGCAAAAACAAGAATGAACCTATGATATTTATTTTTAATATCACTTCAGTTTGTTTTCAAATTCTGACTTTGGGGCAATGCAAAGATTGGTTGATATTTCTGTATGAGTGACTGATAACCAAACTGGTGCATTTCTTCTTGGCTCTATCTCAAATCTGAGTGATTTATACTTGGAATTGATTGACCCCAGCACCCACCTAAAGATACAATCTTCTGTCTTTTAAGGTTCAAGACTCAGGACTTTAACATTGTTGAATATTCAAAATGCTTGTTTTGTAGAAAACTATTCAAACTTTTTCATAATATATTGGCTGGTTTGACTATAGAAATGTATTACTAGCACTTATGTTGTTATGTGACTTGGTCTTAATCTCTGGGAGCCCCATGCAACACATTTTTACAAAATTTGAAAGGCATCCCAGACAACAGCAAGATACATACCTTATATGTTTTCATTTTTCTTCTCAAAATCAAAATCCCTACCAAACTTTTCCTGTTCTTTATCTTCTAGCTAGGCTTAGTACTTCATGACATTCAAATATCCCAATCTGAAGATTGGAAAGAGAGGTTTTTACAAGTTAGAAATGACCTCAACAGGGGTCTTGTGTTATGCTAATGAAAGATAGCTATTCTAGGGAGAAAAGGAACTTCTTCCATGATCCCTGAGTTAGGGTATGCTTGAGCAGAAATAATACCTAGGCTGATATCCAAACAAAGTCAAGATTATCCAGAAAGATGCTTTAGAGTCACAAAGAGTCAATGACACATATATGAAAAGTAAGAATAGTGTTACAGGAATAAATAAGGGTGTGGCCAATAGAAACAGGAGATTATCACAATGAAAGATGAACTCGACCAGCTCTTAAGTCAAATTATCACTTATGTTTAAAAGATATTGATGTAACTAACAAAGAGAAAACAGAAAGAGAAATTAAGGAAACAATTCCATTTACCATTGCAATGAAAAGAATAAAACACTTAGGAATATATATACCTAAAGAAACAAAAGACCTATACATAGAAAACTATAAAACGCTGATGAAGGAAATCAAAGAGGACACAAATAGATGGAGAAATATACCATGTTCATGGATTGGAAGAATCAATATAGTGAAAATGAGTATACTATCCAAAGCAATCTATAGATTCAATGCAATCCCTATCAAGCTACCAATGGTATTTTTCACAGAACTAGAACAAATAATTTCACAGTGTATATGGAAATACAAAAAACATTGAATAGCCAAAACAATCTTGAGAAAGAGAATGGAACTGGAGGAATCAACCTGCCTGACTTCAGGCTCTACTACAAAGCTTCAGTCATCAAGACAGTACGGTGCTGGCACAAAGACAGAAATATAGATCAGTGGAACAAAATAGAAAGCCCAGAGATAAATCCACGAACCTATGGACACCTCCTGTTTGACAAAGGAGGCAAGAATATACAATGGAGAAAAGACAATCTCTTTAAGAAGTGGTGCTGGGAGAACTGGTCAACCACTTGTAAAAGAATGAAACTAGAATACTTTCTAACATCATACACACAAATAAACTCAAAATGGATTAAAGATCTAAATGTAAGACCAGAAACTATAAAACTCATAGAGGAAAACATAGGCAAAACACTCTCCGACATAAATCACAGCAGGATCCTCTATGACCCACCTCCCAGAGTAATGGAAATAAAAGCAAAAATAAGCAAATGGGACCTAATTAAACTTAAAAGCTTTTGCACAATGAAGGAAACTATAAACAAGGTGAAAACACAGCCTTCAGAATGGGAAAAAATAATAGCAAATGAAGCAACTGACAAAGAATTTTTCTCCAAAATATATAAGCAACTCCTGCAGCTCAATTCCAGAAAAATAAATGACCCAATCAAAAAATGGGTCAAAGAACTAAACAGACATTTCTCCAAAGAAGACATACAGATGGCTAACAAACACATGAAAAGATGCTCAACATCACTCATTATCAGAGAAATGCAAATCAAAACCACAATGAGGTACCATTACACGCCAGTCAGGATGGCTGCTATCCAAAAGTCTACAAACAATAAATGCTGGAGAGGGTGTAGAGAAAAGGGAACCCTCTTACACTGTTGGTGGGAATGCAAACTAGTACAGCCACTATGGAAAACAGCATCGAGATTCCTTAAAAAACTGGAAATAGAACTGCCATACAACCCAGCAATCCCACTACTGGGCATACACACTGAGGAAACCAGAATTGAAAGAGACACGTGTACCCCAATGTTCATTGCAGCACTGTTTATAATAGCCAGGACATGGAAGCAACCTAGATGCCCATCAGCAGATGAATGGATAAGAAAGCTGTGGTACATATACACAGTGGAATATTACTCAGCCATTAAAAAGAATGCATTTGAATCAGTTCTAATGAGATGGATGAAACTGGAGCCTATTACACAGAGTGAAGTAAGTCAGAAAGAAAAACACCAATACAGTATATTAATGCATATATATGGAATTTAGAAAGATGGTAACGATAACCCTATATGTGAGACAGCAAAAAGAGACACAGATGTAAAGAACAGTCTTTTGGACTCTGTGGGAGGAAGGTGAGGGTGGGATGATCTGAGAGAATAGCACTGAAACATGTATATTATCATATGTGAAACAGATCGCCAGTCCAGGTTTGATGCATGAGACAGGGTGCTCAGGGCTGGTGCACTAGGATGACCCAGAGGGATGGGATGGGGAGGGAGGTGGGAGGAAGCCTCAGGATGGGGAACACATGTACACCCGTGGCTGATTCATGTCAATGTATGGCAAAACCACTACAGTATTGTAAAGTAATTAGCCTCCAATTAAAATAAATAAAATATTAAAATAAATTTAAAAATTAAAAAAAAGATTATTGAAACAAACCAAAAAAAGATATTCATGTAGAGGGGTCAATGAAACTGATTACCTTCAGTCTCTTCCTCCTAAATGTATACCTGACCTTCACTTTGCTTTTATTATATTTCAGTTTTCCAATAAATTTCAATAGTTAACCACCACTGAACCTATTTAAACAGAATTATTAATAGCATCATTGTTAGTATGCCATGTAATAAGGTATGTTCCACCTTTTCCCCCACAAGTGTAACAAAGGTTATGTTTCCTTTCCTCCTTACATAAATTTGAACAATAAATTAAAAAAGTGATGTCTCAAATGTCAAATTAAACTTTAAATGCTCTCAAATAACTCCTGTATAGAATTTCCAACACAATAGGGTGATATTCCATGATTCTTCATATATGCATTAACCTGTTTTTCCTTATCTGTAACAATACTGGTAGAGCTAACAATTATATTTTTTCTCTTTTCTATAGGATTTTTTCTCTTTCTCTTTTCTATAGGATAAAGAAACATGAAATTGTAACCTCCTCAAGCCCAGCTTTAATTACCCTGGTTTATTTAAACTGCCAAAGCTGTTGGAAGGTGTGGACAAGTATTTTTCCAGTTACCAATAAAACCAATACTAAGAACTTGCTTTAAATATAGTTTTATAACCTTTATAAAATTTTAGTAAATAATTTACCACAATAATTTAGTAAATAATTTAGGACTACTCAACTAGCCCCTTAAGTTGAACAAAGCCAGTGTTTTTGTTCATTTTATAAAGGTAACTAAGCCCAGAAACATTAAATACCTTCCTGAACCTGAAATTTTATTTTTAGCCACAAGTCCAAATGTTCATAATGAACAGAAAATCTTGAATAATATTGTTAGATAATCCACATAAGAACTTTAGCACAATTCTTGATCTGTAGTACATACAGTAAAAGCTGCCACTGATTACATCTACTACTTACATAGTTTATTACTAAATTAATGATTTTGTCACTAGGAGCCAAAAGCTGGTGTTTCAGGACAAGTTTGAGAAAAATTAAAAAGCTTACTAAGGATCTGACTGGGCAATGCCCAACATGTGAATGGAGAAGTGTGCCCAAACTGTATCTATCATAAGATCAGGGTAAAAATCCATGCACCAAATAATCCCATTGTGGAGTCAAAAATCTTTCCTCAATGATCATGGTATTTCTAGGAATCAATCCTAGGAAGGAAAAACATCCAAAATAAAGGGAAAATTTTATGCACAATAATGCTCATTATATTTTTATACAAGCAAAATGTTTGGGAAAAGCTAAATACATAAGACAAAGGCCAATTGTGCAGGCATTAAAAATCTCATTAAAAAGAATATACAACATGGGGAAGTTACTACTTACTATGCTAGAATTTTTTTAAACTCTATATTAAATTATATTCCCAGTATAATCTCATTTAAATATAAGATATATAGAAAAGGAAATATGCCAAATTATTAATTATGGTTATTTATGAAGTTTTAGAACATGCATAGCTTTCATTTTTTATACTTTCAAAATTTTGCAAATTTCCCCAAGGCACAGAGGAAAATAAATGCTAGTTCTTAAATAAATGAATAAGGCTAGTGACCATCCTGTTTGCTGTCATGAACATGGCTTTGCATGTTCTGTCTCCATAATGTTGTTGTTGTTTAGTCACTAAGTCATGTCCAACTCTTTGTGACCTCATAGACTGTAGCCCACCAGGCTCCTCTGTCCATGGGATTTCCCAGGAAGAATACTGGAGTGGGTTGCCATTTCCTTCTCCAGGGGATCTTCCTGACCCAGGGATTGAACCCACATCTCTGCATCTCCTGCATTGGCAGGTGGATTCTTTACCACTGAGCCACCAGGGAAGTCCTGTCTTCATGATACAAACGCCTATTTGAGTGATTCTCCCAGTTCCTTGATGCTGGAATCACATTTGCTATCACTATCGACCAAGACAAACTCTTTGGGTTTTATTGAGGTGTCATGGAGTTCAAAGTAAAATATGGCTCCATTCTGAATATTACAAAAAATATATAGAATATTCAAAAACTTGGTTAACTTTCTTTAAATTTTTAATGCAACTCTCTAGTGATGTTCAGATCTGCATCCACCATGTGAATTTTAGGGCTGTTGTGCTAAGCACACAGATGGTCTCTCAGTTGTCTGCTTCCTGATTGCTTCCAATCAAAATCTGCTTCCACTAACAGCAAAAGCAAAGCTGATAACCTGCTGTTTAGCCTATTGAGATAAGAAGAGGAAGAAGCTGTGATCATGTCCTGTGCACACTAGTGCTCTTCAGTTAGTGCTATCAAACCCCAGAGTAGGTAAATTGAAAGGAACCAATCACAGACATTGAAGGAAATTGCCTTCAGTTGTTATTTTATAGTGCTCTCTCTTGTCTTCAAGGTCTGTGAATAAGGTTAATTCAAATCTTAAAGCAAAGTTCAGGAAGATGCCAGCTTATCAAAAAGCTCCCAGAGAAACCTGGGTAATCAACAACTAGCACAGTTCAGTCTGTATTACTATCTAGCTGTGCTCCACACCTTCTCAGTATTAGTCTCCCTAAAGCAAGAGAAAGAAACTGCTTCATATCTATGTGCTTGCTAGATCTTCTGGAGAAAAAAATATCAGCCTTTGGGGAATCAATTAAAGGAGTATTGCTGCATTTGTTCATGTGTGAAAGTTGGGAGTCAGGAAGAAAATTGGGTGCTTAGGTTTAGCTGGTACAGCTCAACAAAGGATGAAAATGGATCACTGGAACCCAAGGAAAGGGAGGGGTGGATGATGAGTAAAGAAAAATGGAACAGAGGATGGGACAAGTGTAGCATATAGAGTAGCTGGGTGTAGTTAGCAGAGCAGCTGGAAAAGAATCCTGTGGATCTAAAGAATGTTGCTGCTCTGGAGCCTGAGGGTTCTCAGCCATTCTAATTTACTCTGTCTAGTGTAGCTGAAAGGAGACTAGAATGCCAGTCAAACTCACAGATGAAGGTAAATAAAAAGGCAAAACAAGTATGAGAAATGGAACTTCTCACTCAGTGAAGCCAAGAAGGATGTTGGCTGCAATTAGATGAGAATTGGGTCATTCGCTTTACCTAAAGTATCTTTCTTCAAGGATGGCTAACAAGTGATTACACTCACTGGCATGTTTCATTTGCCTTCTAAAGCTGACATCACAAGGGCCCTTTCTTTACCTGTAGCAAAACTGTTTTGTTGTATTGCTCTGACTGGCCAACAAATGATATCACTCATGACTGCTGAGGAGAGAAACCACACCTTGAAAGTGTCTTCTGATGGCTGCAGTAGGTGTGTTCACGGCACAGGCTAGCAGCTGGAACAATTTGCCACTTTGTGGATCAGAGGCTAGGAGGTGTGGAACCATAGATCTCATTCTGTGCAGAATATTTATAGTATCTTTTTCATCTGAAATAGTTGCTCTCTTTCTTTCAGTAACCACACCCAATTTTAGAAGCCATCAATCATCTGCTATTTCTCCCCACAAAATTGTAATGAAATAATGTGGAACTCTTACAGTAGATGCAGTCTCACCATACTAAAAAAAAAAAAAAAAAAAAAAAGGTAGGCAGAAAAAGAAGTAAAAGGAATCCAGATAGGAAAAGAAGAAGTGAAACTCTCTCTGTTTGCAGATGACATAATCCTCTACATAGAAAACCCTAAAGACTCTCCCAGAAAATTACTAGAGCTAATCAACGAATACAGTAAAGTTGCAGGATATAAAATTAACACACAGAAATCTCTTGCATTCCTATACACTAACAATGAGAAATCAGAAAGAGCAATTAAGGAAACAATACCATTCACCATTGCAACAAAAAGAATAAAATACTTAGGAGTATATCTACCTAAAGAAACAAAAGACCTATACATAGAAAACTATAAAACACTGATGAAAGAAATCAAAGAGGACACAAACAGATGGAGAAATATACCGTGTTCATGGATTGGAAGAATCAGTATTGTCAAAATGGCTATACTACCCAAAGCAATCTATAGATTCAATGCAATCCCTATCAAACTACCAACGGTATTTTTCACAGAACTAGAACAAATAATTTCACAATTTGTATGGAAATACAAAAAAACTCGAATAGCCAAAGTAACCTTGAGAAAGAAGAATGGAACTAGAGGAATCAACCTGCCTGACTTCAGACTACACTAAAAGGCCACAGTCATCAAGACAGTATGGTACTGGCACAAAGACAGAAATACAGATCAATGGAACAGAATAGAAAGCCCAGAGATAAATCCACAAACCTATGGTCACCTTATCTTTGACAAAGGAGGCAAGGATATACAATGGAAAAAAGACAACCTCTTTAACAAATGGTGCTGGGAAAACTGGTCAACCACTTGTAAAAGAATGAAACTAGAACACTTTCTAACACCATACACAAAAACAAACTCAAAATGGATTAAAGATCTAAATGTAAGAACAGAAACTATAAAACTCCTAGAGGAGAACATAGGCAAAACACTCTCCGACATAAATCACAGCAGGATCCTCTATGACCCACATCCCAGAATTTTAGAAACAAAAGCAAAAATAAACAAATGGGACCTAGTGAAACTTAAAAGCTTTTGCACAACAAAGGAAACTATAAGTAAGGTGAAAAGACAGCCCTCAGATTGGGAGAAAATAATAGCAAACGAAGCAACAGACAAAGGATTAATCTCAAAAATATACAAGCAACTCCTCCAGCTCA
The DNA here is from genome assembly GCF_023699985.2 of Odocoileus virginianus. NCBI lineage: Eukaryota > Metazoa > Chordata > Mammalia > Artiodactyla > Cervidae > Odocoileus > Odocoileus virginianus. The sequence continues at coordinate 9,108,312 of NW_027224263.1, read as the reverse complement.
ACTCCAGAAAAATAAATGACCCAATCAAAAAATGGGCCAAAGAACTAAACAGACATTTCTCCAAGGAAGACATACAGATGGCAAAAAAACACATGAAAAGATGCTCAACATCACTCATTATCAGAGAAATGCAAATCAAAACCACAATGAGGTACCATTACACGCCAGTCAGGATGGCTGCTATCCAAAAGTCTACAAGCAATAAGTGCTGGAGAGGGTGTGGAGAAAAGGGAACCCTCTTACACTGTTGGTGGGAATGCAAATTAGTACAGCCACTATGGAAAACAGTGTGGAGATTTCTTAAAAAGCTGGAAATAGAACTGCCATATGACCCAGCAATCCCACTTCTGGGCATACATACCAAGGAAACCAGATCTGAAAGAGACACATGCACCCCAATGTTCATTGCAGCACTGTTTATAATAGCCAGGACATGGAAGCAACCCAGATGCCCATCAGCAGATGAATGGATGAGGAAGCTGTGGTACATATACACCATGGAATACTACTCAGCCATTAAAAAGAATTCATTTGAATCAGTTCTAATGAGATGGATGAAACTGGAGCCCATTATACAGAGTGAAGTAAGCCAGAAAGATAAAGACCAATACAGTATACTAACACATATATATGGAATTTAGAAAGATGGTAACAATAACCCTATATGCAAAACAGAAAAAGAGACCCAGATGTATAGAACAGACTTGTGGACTCTGGGAGAAGACGAGGGTGGGAATGTTTCAAGAGAACAGCATTGAAACATGTATATTATCTAGGGTGAAACAGATCACCAGCCCAGGTTGGATGCATGAGACAAGTGCTCGGGCCTGGTGCACTGGGAAGACCCAGAGGGATCGGGTGGAGAGGGAGGTAGGAGGGGGGACCGGGATGGGGAATACATGTAAATCCATGGCTAATTCATTTCAATGTATGACAAAAACCACTGCAATGATGTAAAGTAATTAGCCTCCAACTAATAAAAATAGAATGGGAAAAGAAAAAAAAAGAATGGCTCACATTAAAAAATAAGAATAAAATAAAGTGATGGAAGAATTTTCCCTCTGTTTTTAAACTTAAGTCACTTTCATTTCTTTTATTAAAGTCCATTTAGACATATTACACCCCCCAAAAAATTTAGTTTATTAAAAAATGTTTTTGTTGTTAAAAAAAAAATAAAGTCTGAGTAAATATTCATAAAAGTTAGTTAAATTAAATATAAACCTGGATTTGATATTTCTACCAGAATCAGACACCTCTGATTCAAGGGCTTCCCTGGTGGCTCAGTCAGTAAAGAGTCTGCCTGCAATGCAGGAGACCCAGGTTCAATCCCTGGGTTGGGAAGATCCCCTGGAGAAGGAAATGGCAACCCACTCCAGTATCTTGCCTGGAGAATTCCAAGGACAGAGGAGCCTGGTGGGCTACAGTCCATGAAGTTGCAAACAGTCGGACATGACTGAATGACTGACACTTTCACTTTCACTTCTAGACACCTCTATTTGGAGAAACAGCAATATCCACTCTGTTCCTAATAAGCAGTGTGATTTGACCACATCATTTGGCTTTTTTATCAATAGATTAATAATATTTATATATGAATAACATGATAATTAGTATTAGTGATATTAATAGATCTCAGTTTCCCCATCTTTAAAATGAGGGGATATGAATAGATGAGGTATGATTCTATGAGTAACAGATAAGGTATAAATACATGAATGAGTGAACGGTGTGAAATAGCAAAATTATATTCTGACTTTTTTTATGAAGACTTGTGACAAAACTTAAGTAAAACTGAGGGCTTTCAGTCAATCTGGCTCTTGCTTTAGAGCACATAACCTGTGGGAGGATATTGTTATCCATGATGTGACCCTTGCTTCATCTCATGCTGCTTCCAAACATGGACTATATGTTCAGTCATACAGATCTAACTACAGGACACAGATACAATGTGCTCATCAGGGGGGCTTACCCTAAAATTTATGGCTTAGAGGAGCAGAAGAAACTATGGGATCCCTGTGGGCAAGCTCACTCCCAAGAAAAAGAGGAAAGGGACTAGACTGTATATGCCCAGTTTCTATTGGATGGTTTGGCTGGAATGGAGGTAGGGTCAATTGAGTCTTACTTCTGGATCCTCTGTTCAAAATCAATTGATGTGAGTTTTCAACAACATGACTTCTGTTTGCCCACTTATTTCAACTTTTACTAAATATTTATTTTCAGGTTTAAGTGTCTATATTCCTTAAAGCTACATATCCTTGTGAGCAAAGGGAACTGTTTGCAAAGCCAGAAAGTAAGGAGAAAGGAGGAAAGCATAAAAATCATTACAGCTTTTCTGTTCCAGGACCCACACTGAGTAGGGAGGCTATATTCCAGTAGTCTGGCCCTGGAGATAATTTGCATTAGCAACTGGGAGATGGTGTAGGGAGATTTGTGGTCACAAAGCAGTTTAGTTGAGGCCATTCTGAGTCTAGTTTTTAGTATTTTTTCTAGTGAGTCAAGTCCCTTTCTGTCCCTTTCTGTTGGGAATGCATCTAGAATACTGCTGGCTTCGATTATACTCAGTTCTGGAAGAGACTTTAGAGATTGTATAGTTTGACACTCTGAGTTGTCATACTTACATGCCTACTTATTAATCACCATTTCTCCAGCACCATGTACAGTGCCTGGCACACAGTATGTGCTCAGTACCTGTTGAATTTGCAAGTCAGGAAACTGACTTCTATGATGATTAGCTACAAGACTAGCTACTAGCAGATTTGGGGACCAGAACCCAGGCAACCAGCCACCTAATCTTTCCAATCTGTTTTCTAGTGAAGGAATTAAACTAAATACAAAGAACCACCTTCACTTAAAATAAAGAATTTCACAATTTCTTAAGAACTTTTAAAGTTATTTGTGTCTTTTTAAATCAGGAGAAGGGGACGACAGAGGATGAGATGGTTGGATGACATCACCGACTCGATGGACATGAGTTTGGGTAAACTCCGGGAGTTGGTGATGGACAGGGAGGCCTGGTGTGCTGCGATTCATGGGGTCACAGAGTCAGACACGATTGAGCGACTGAACTGAACTGAACTGAAACTCTTGTAAGCACGGTGGCTTAGAATGCAAGCTATAGTTCGGATATGGACAGAGATCCAATGATAACGCTTGTTACTCCTTCCAATTCTGGAAGCAGGCTGTCTAGGTACAAATCTGGGCTTAGCCACTGAACCAGTCCTGTGACCTTGTTCAAGTTACGTATAAACTCTGAATTTCTTCATCTATAAAATGGAAGAATAGCACCTACCTCATAGGGCTGAGGCAAGGATTAAAATAATAAGCAAGAGTAAAGTGCCTAGAACTATGTATGATACACAATAAATGTAAGCTATTATTATTGTTCTTGCTATTTTTGTTGATAACTCAATCTATAGGGCCTTGACAACTTCACATTTATTTATTAATCTTGCCTATTTTATGTTTGAGGAGGACAATGATATAAGTGAGCTTCTTTAGACTCATTTTTGACTGAAAGGTTCAGAGACTACACTTCAGTACTGAAGTTACTGGATTTGGTTCACCAGCCAAGGCATATTAAGCAACCTCTCATTAGATTATGTATATGAATCAGATCTTGGAAAAGTGAGATATAATAGCTAGAGCTTGTCCAATTGATAAAAATCCCATGTTTTATGTCCCCTTCATTACTGACAGAAACTCAAAAAAGGGAAGGAGATTCACAACCCCACCTTTTGGTTTGATGTTTGAGGCAGGGGATTTGTGTGACACTCAACCACACCCAACAGTGACAAGTGCTGAAGTAATTCTGGCAGATTCTCAATGTCAAACCTTAAATGAAAAATTAGCTTTCCTTTGCCTGACTAGTAGATAGAAAAAAGTGAGAAAATTCTAGGAATGGAGAAGTTACAGCAGGGTTTAAGACACATGCTTTTAAAAAAATAACTAAAATTAAGATGAAGAGGAACTGTTTTGCATTTACCTGTCTGACTCCAATACCTGAATTACTGAGGCTAAATGGAAGGAATCTCCAGTCAACTTTATCTTTTTCATGACAGGTCCCACGATTCTCAGAAAGGCTTTGAAATAATCACAACTGGAATGTAAGAAACAGGGTGGCTTTGTCCCACTTAAGAATCCCTTGAGTGCATGTAAATTTCAACACCTGATCCTGCTGCTATGTTGTTGAGCACTGTATTGAGAAGTAATTACTTCCTGGAAGAAGGTATGGCTCATTTCTCACATTCTTATGTCTATGACAAACTTTCCTGCCCAGGCATAGCTATTCTTCTCTGAACTGAAAACAGAAACTTCTCAGAGAATGACCAGACAAGGGGCTAAGTCACTTCACTGATATCATTATTGCCCTTTAAAATAAATAAAGCAACTATAACTGTGAAATGTTATACCTTTTCCAAGTCAACTGTTTTAGGCTCTATTCTCCAAGAGTCTTTCCCTAAGCAGTGTAGGGGCTATTGAGTCTGGGGGCAAGAACATCAGACAAGAAGAAGAGCAAAATTCAAGTCTTGGTTCTTCTATTTACTAGATATTTGACCTTAAGCAGATAATTTGCTTTATTTTCTGCCCCACCTGCCTCAAAATGAAAGAGTTGTTTTGGAATAATTGTTAAGGTCCTTTCAAGTCCATTATAAAATAACTGGTTGCACTAAACCATTGTAACTACACCCCTGGGTGTCTAAAACTTTAAAAAGGACATTAAGAGAGTGATGTCTTCAGATCTCTGTGTTAGACTGTGGAGGGGGAAGAGACTTGCTTGTAATGGTACATCTTTAGCACCTATCAAATCTCTAAATCTAGAAAACTATTTAATTGGAGAGGCAACGCAGTATAGTGGAAAGCACAGGGGATTTAGAATTAGATGGCTTAGCTTTGGACTTTGGCTCATTCATTTAGCATCTCATAACTTCTACGAAGTATCAACAATGATAATAATAATACTTGGAAATAAAATTTGCATAAGAAAGCAGAGAGATATCTGCTTCTATTTATGAAGGAGTGACTAGTACCAAAACTGCCCTCTTCCTATTTAAAAAACTATAAGACTGAACATAATATAAAGCAAGAGTTTTAAGGCACTGAACAATAAGCAGTGCAGGATTTTGATCACTAAGAAAAGAAAAACATATAAAGTGAGCCCCAAATTCATGTCATTTCTCTGCTTTGGGACAATTTTGAGAACAAGATACAGGGAAATAAACATCAAGCAGATCATAACAGTCCTGCTGGGCTGAGTGAGCAGATATCGGAGTTCAGGGAAGGATACCAGAGAGGAGGGAACTATGCAGTAGGGTTCACAAGTGACTCTATTGGGGTTCTCATAAGTTATTGGCTAAGAGCTGGGCTATACAGATGTAGGGCACAACTGTGCAAGATCTAGCAGCAAAAAGCTGTTATGGGGTTAACAGTGGAATAGAGATTCTAGAGGTTGCACAGTACTCAAAAACATTGGAATTCCACTACAAGCAGAGTGGAAAGACCTCAACAAAATTTCCAGCATTCAACTAAGACAACAGAAAGGCCATGCATTAGGAAAAGTATCATGTTATAGGGTAAAGGCTACTCTGCTGTTGCTGCTGCTGCTGCTAAGTCACTTCAGTCATGTCCGACTCTATGTGACCCCATAGACGGCAGCCCACCAGGCTCCGCCGTCCCTGGGATTCTCCAGGCAAGAACAATGGAGTGGGTTGCCATTTCCTTCTCCAATGCATGAAAGTGAAAAGTGAAAGTGAAGTCACTCAGTCGTGTCTGACTCTTCGCGACCCCATGGACTACAGCCCACCAGGCTCCTCCGTTCATGGGATTTTCCAGGCAAGAGTACTGGAGTGGGGTGCCATTGCCTTCTCCAAAAGGCTACTCTACACTCACCCTAACAAAGTCTATAACCAAGCCCCCACAAAAGTAATGAGAACTTCCAATAAAGGAGGACAGCATATATAATCAATTCCTAACAGTATATAATCTGAAATGTCTAGCAACACATTCAAAATGTTTTTCAACAGGCAAAGAAGAAAATTAGCTCCTAAATCAAGGAAAGAAATCAATATAAAACAACCCTAAGATGGTCCAGATTTTGGACTTAACATATAAAAGTTTGAAAGCTGCTATTAAAATATATTCAAAGATATAAATGAAAATATGGTTTGAATAAAAGAACAGTTTAAATAAGAAAACAGAATCAGTCTCATCAGAGAAATGAAAACAATATAGAAGAACCACGTTAAAATTCTAGAATCTAAAGTATATAAAATGAAACAAGTCATTAGAAGAGCTTGAAAGCAAACTGGAGTTAGCAGAAGAAGGGATCTGTAAGTTTGAAGACAAATTTATAGTAATTACCCAATCTGCAAAACAGAAAAATATTGAAAAGCAATCAAGTGCCTCAGTAACCTGTGAGATAATACAAAGTTCTCAATACACGTAATTGGATCCCCAGAGGCAAGAAAAGAATGGGGCTGAAAGACTTTTGAAGAAACAATGTTCAAACTTTATTAAATTTGGTGGAAAAAAACAACCTGCACATCCAGGAGCTCAGCAACTATAATGAAAACCACATTCAGGCACATCCTAGTCAAATAGCTAAAAATCAAAGATGCTGCTGCTGCTAAGTCACATCAGTTGGAGAATAATGATATATTGCAACAGGGGAATAGCAACGTGATATGAGGTCAATTGATAGTAAAACTAATTGTGTTTCTACATACTAATAATAAGCAATTAAAAATAAATTTCATAAACAATTCCATTTAATATGTATAAGAACACTTAAGGACAAAATTTCCAAAATATATACTAGACTTGTATGCTGAAAACTATAAATCATTTCTGAAAGAAAGTTGAGAAAATACTAAATGGAGAGAGATGCCATGCTCATGATAGAAGACTTAGTTTTGTAAAGATGTCAATTCTCCCCCAAACTGATTTATAGATTCAGTGCAATTTCAGTCAAAAGTTTAACAAAACTCTATATAAATGGACAAATTATGTTAACATTTATATGAAAATACAAAGAACCTAAAATAGCCAAACAAGCCTAAAAAGGAAAAACAAAGTCAGAAGGTTTATTCCTACTCCATATCAAGACTTAACTATAAAGCTACAGTTAATCAAGGCAGTGTGGTATTGGTGAAAAGATATTATTCACATAAGATCAGTGGAATAGAATAGAGTCCAAAAATAGACCCATTCATGAATGCTCAATTGAGTCTTAACAAAGGTTTCAAAGTTATTCGAAGTGTAAATAATAGTTTTTTCAGCAAATAGAACTGGATCAATCAGATATCCAAATGGGGGGAGAAAATGAAACTACTTCACACCATACACACAAATTAAATTGAAATGTATCATGTACTTGAATATAAAATATGATACATGTATATGGATGGCCAAAAAGTTAGTTTGGGTTTTTCCATACTCAAAAGAGCTTTTTGGCCAACTCAATATATATCTAAGTACTGGCATCCAGAATATATAAAGGACTCTTCAAACTCAATATTAAGAAGACAAGTAACCTAATAAAAGAAAGGGATGCTAAAGATTTTGAACACCAAAAGATATATGGAAGACCAAGGAGCTCATGAAAAGATGCTCAACATCTTTAGTCTTCAAAGAAATGTAAATTAAAGTCAAAATGAGATAAAATTAATGCTCATTAGAATAGCTAAAATGTAAAAGAGTGTTAATGTTAGGTGTTGGTGAGAATGTGAAGAAATTGGAACTCTCATATATTGTAGATAGGAATGTAAAGCAATACAACCTCTTGGAAAGAAATTTTGCCATTTTTTATCAGTTTAAATATACAGCTGCCCAATGACCCTGGTAACTTTATATTTAGATATTTTGTGTAGCATCGCAAAAGATATTCATTTGTCCATAGCAGTTTTATTTGTAATAGCTAAAAACTTGGAAACAACCCAACTGTTGATCACAGATAAACTGTAGCATATTCTACAAAGAAACATAAATTAGAAAGCAGTGAAAACAATGAATGCCACATTAAAATGAATAGAAATAAAAAATGGACAAATTACTGATGTGTGCATGGACGAATTTCCAAAAACCAGATTAAAGAAAGTAACACTGTATGATTTCATGCATATAAAGCTCTAAAGAGGGCTTCCCAGGTGCAGTGGTAAAGAATCTGCCTGCCAATGCAGGAGACACAGGAGATGGGGTTCAGTCTCTGGGTCAGGAAGATCCCCTGAAGTAGGAAATTGCAATCCAACCCAATATTCTTGCATAGAGTTGGACATGACTGAACGACTAAGTATGCATGCACACGAAGTTCTAAAAAGGGGCAAACTATATTCTAATACTGCCGGAAGGTAGGAGGTACAATGGGAATTTTGACTTCAAAAGGGTAGGAGGGAACTTTCCAGGATGATGTTTCTTTTTCTTTTTCCTTCAGTCATGCTGCCTGGCTTTTGGGATCTTAGTTCTCCAACCAGGAATAGAACCCAGGACTCCCAACTGTGAAAACATTGAGAATTTCTGAGGTTCCATTTGGTATCTCAAGAGGAGTGATGTTACTAAGGTGTATATATTTGTCAAAAGTAATTAAACTGCACGTTTTATTTTATTTTTTAAAATTTATTTATTTATTTTAATTGGAGGCTAATTACTTTACAACTATTTACAATGTAGTGATTTTTTGCTATACATTGACATGAATCAGCTGTGGGTGTACATGTGTGCCCCATCCTGAACCCCTCTCCCACCTCCCTCCCATCCCATCCCTCAGGGTCATCCCAGTGCACCAGCCCTGAGCACCCTGTCTCATGCATCGAACCTGGACTGGTGATCTGTTTCACATATGATAATATACATGTTTCAATGCTATTCTCTCAAATCATCCCACCCTTGCCTTCTCCCACAGAGTCCAAAAGTCTGTTCTTTACATCTGTGTCTCTTTTGCTGTCTCACATATAGGGTCATCATTACCATCTTTCTAAATTCCATATATATGCATTAGTATACTGTATTGGTGTTTTTCTTTCTGACTTACTTCACTCTGTATAATAGGCTCCAGTTTCATCCACCTCATTAGAACTGATTCAAATGTATTCTTTTTAATGGCTGAGTAATATTCCATGGTGTATATGTACCACAGCTTTCTTATCCATTCGTCTGCTGATGGACATCTAGGTTGCTTCCATGTCCTGGCTATTATAAACAGTGCTGTGATGAACATTGGGGTACACGTGTCTCTTTCAGTTCTGGTTTCCTCGGTGTGTATGCCCAGCAGTGGGATTGCTGGGTCATATGGCAGTTCTATTTCCAATTTTTTAAGGAATCTCCACACTGCTCTCGATAGTGGCTGTACTAGTTTGCATTCCCACCAATAGTGTAAGAAGGTTCCCTTTTCGCCACACCCTCTCGAGCATTTACTGTTTGTAGACTTTTTAATAGCAGCCATTCTGACTGGCATGTAAACTACACATTTTAAATGGGTGTATTTTATTTTATGTAAATTCTACCTCAATAAAGTTAATTTTAAAAGAAAGAGGATTCTAGGTTTGAGAAATGTGTACTCTGTCTTCCCTGGAGCAGCATGAACACATTTTCAGGCTGCAAGGTGATAGCTTTACTTGTAAACAAATGTCAGTTTTTACCTTGATGCCAAAAATGGAGCAGTATGCCCTTGAGGCAAGTGATGGATGGGGTGTATGTGTGTCAAGTCAGAAAAGGAGCAAAGGATTCTAAGGAAACGGGGAGGGGGGGGAGAAAAGAGCAGGACGGGGTAGTAAAAACTTGAAGAGGGAATTTATGCATTCCAGACAAGATCACGGACCTGGAAAATGTTATGCCAGCACATGATTCATTAAGAAGATTCTCTGAGGGTGTGTCTATGTAAAAGAAGATCAGGAAGAAGTGGCTTGCACTGATGCACAGACCTTGCTACAGAATGCCTTGAATATGGAGTCTGGAGCCATTTGACCAAATGTTGCTCAGTAACTGCCCCTGAAGCCAGTTGAATTTGTATAAACTCTTTAAATAGGCACCTGAAGTGCAAGAACCCAAGTATCTCTCCTTGAGATAAATCATGATGACTTTACTAACTCAGGGCTTGAGGAGAATCCCACTGATATCTCTGACCTAGTGAGGAGAGAGGGCTGTTGTTTGAACATAAATATTTTTTTGTTCAGAAACAAAAAACAGCAGAAGTCTTTCCCCTCTTAACCACTGGCTGCTCCTTTGACCCAATGTAAATTACAAACCTACTCCAGCCTAAACAAATAAAAAGCCAGTCACCCTCTGATTATTCCAACTGATTTATTCTATCTTGCAAAGGATACTTTCTCTTGCCTCCCAGATCTCTGCTGAGTTCTCTGGTAAATTCCTTATCAACACCAGCATGAGATGAAAAGCAAGACATCACAATCCTATTGGCCACTTATTAGCTAGTTCTTTACAGTGTCTCCAGGGATTTTGAAATATGATGAAGAAAGGGACTGAAATGTCTGATTCAAGTGAGATTTGGGGATCTTTTGACTTTCTATTGCACTCAAACTCCCTGGCCCCTGTTTCTACACACAATTGGAAGTTTCACTGAATGAGTTTTTTATGACTATGGTTGATATTTGACAACATAGCAATAGGGGCAGTGTAAGCCATGGGAAAGACATTAGCTGGAGACAAACTGATTTGTGTTAAAAAATCTGACTCTGCCATTCTGCCATTCACACCAGATGTGTGATCTAAAATAAGTCAATTGATGTCCCTGAATCTCAGTTATATCACCTCTAATATGGGGATAATAATAGTTAGCTTAGAGAGTTCTTACAATGATTAAATGAAGTAACATGAAATGCATGAAACACTGTCACAGGGTAAGCATTTGGCCTTGTGAGCTATGGTTATTTATGAGTTCTTACCCTTGTTGACTTCTTTTTGAAGCCTTTTATCCTAGCCACTCTTCCTGAAATTCCAGACTCTCTTATCTAAATCATTTATTACAGTGCCTTATAAATAAGCCTTCAATAAATGGTACTTATTACTAAATATTATTATTAAATTGGATTTCTGAACATGTACAAAGCTGATATTAAGATATCAAGTGGCTTAGAGACACCTCATCTGACTATGTTTTTTTTCAAATGAGAATGTGGAAATCTCAAATATTTCTTTGAAAACTAGGGTCTTGGCCCAAAAGGGGATTTTCTCTGTACTTGGACTGCATAATTCTGTTTGAGCTTTGGTGATGGTCAGGAAAAGGGTTCTATCCCTGCTTTTTATCTCAAAGCAAGTTTCCAGTTAATCCCTGTTGATCTTTCCTGTGACTCATATTATCTCTTCATTGACGTCTTACTTTTTGCTTACTTAATCATGTTTTGACCAGCTCCTTCCCTCTCCAGCATAGCCTTCAACAGCTTATTCTTAACATCTATCTTCCTCCCCAGCAACAGATACAATTCTCTCTACATCAGATGGTATTTTTCATCCCTTCTAAATTGCCCTTATCTAACATCATTCCTGTTCAAATCCTACTACACAAAGTTCAAGTCTCTTGTAAATTGTGGATCATGCTAGGTTCCACAGAGATTGTGGCAGATGAAATGTTTCAAAAGTTCTTGTCCACAAAAAGCCTATGGTTTCTTTAGGGAAATGGGACAAACATGAAAAATGGAAGTCATAGACAAGAACTAATTTAACATCTGTGTACAGGATACTTTACTGGGCCCCCGAGGTGAGTACTCTAGGAGCCCTGGTTACCTACTCTCCTGTTGAGGAGACAGAATGGACACAGCAAAAAAAGGCCAAGCAATGTCACTTACATTGAAGAAGGAATTCATAGGGCCTGGACTCCATCTTAGGCCTGTTCATGCTGATCATGCTCGGCCACCTCTCCAATGGACTCTGAACTCTGTGCTTAGTGCCTATGGAAACTACAACAGAAGGATAAGACCCCCTCTGGACAGGGGAATCTTGAAGATCATATCCAGGTTACTCATCGCCTAAGAGAAAACATACTCTAATCACCCCTGCCTCCGGACAGGTCATAAATTTTTTCTGTATCTATTGGAATGTAACCACAGGCTTATTGGTTATTAACTGGTTGGAATGTAACCGCAGGCTTATTGATTATTAACTGTTTGAACACATAACACATGAATGATGGGGTTATTGTGATTGTATTTACCCTTCCTTTGTTTATGTAAGTCTCAAGGAATTTGGGGTGGTGGGTTTGGACACGTACATATGGGGTATAAAAGGTTTTCACAAATGCTGGTCAGGGTCCTTGGCTAAGAGGAGACTCTGCCTTGGGCCCGCCGGTGTAATAAACTGCACTCCACTATCTGCATTGTCCTTCTGAGTGAGTTTGTTTCCCGGAACGCGTGGCTACAACATTTGGTGCATTGGCCGGGAAACTCCTCACTTTGAGGAGACAGGTCTCATTTGAGGCCACCCCGAGGCTTTGTAGCTTGAATCTCCTAGAGGGGGGAAGGCGCCTCGCCCCTCTGGAAGAATTCAGCCTTTCAACGCCCGGTTTCTTTGCTTTGGCAGGTAGTGGATGGCAGCAGGGGAACTGAGCGCTCAGGTGAGGAGGAACCCACCCAGCAGGGTGGAAGAGGGGGCCTGATCACCCCCCTGGGAGGGACTAGAAGGGGCACAGACCCACAGGAGCCTGGAATAGGCAGGCAGCAGCGATTGCTTGGTACACAGGTCGATGAGCGTGCTAGGGTTTAGGAAGGAAATTTGTGAAGGTCATTTAGGAGGTGTGTCCATGCCGTCTCAGGGAAAATTATTACCAGCGATCGCCAGGGGATTTTTAGGATAGGAAACTGGTCCTTGTATGCTCATATTCTGCCCTCCCCCAGGAGGTGTCCTGTCTGCTGTGAAATTCTTGACCCCCTCGGAATTGTCAGGCTAGAAGGAGGGGGATACATAAGTGAGTATGAATTGGCTTTTCCGGAGATGGCCTGGGACATGGGATATTTAACCCATCTGTGTTTTCATCCGCACCTGATCAAGCCCACCAAGGCAGAATGGACTTTAAAAGTTAAGGGAGAAACAGTCTTGGACCACGTGGTGTTCTGGTTCAGCCATGCTGACCGGCAGGTGAAGACATGCCGATCCCCCTTCTCCCTCTGGGATCTGGCAGGTAAGGCTCTTCTCACCCCAATTAGGAAGGAGGCAGAATGGCAATTTAAGTGTCATTGAGTGGAAATATCAGAAGTACATAGGGTACTGAGAACTTCGTAGACAGAACGAAAAGGAAAAGTAGAAGAAGGTCCGAGAAGGTAAGCAAGATGGGGGGAAGTGAATCTAAGGCAACTGTATTGGAGTGCATGATTAAAAATTTAAAGAAGGGATTAGGAGGAGACTATGGGGTGAAGATGAAGCCTAACCACCTCCACATACTCTGTGAGGTCGAATGGCCCCCTATGGGAGTAGGATGGCCACCAGAGAACACCATGAACTTAAAAATAGTGGAAGCAGTCTATACAGTAGTCACAGGAGAGCCAGGACACCTGGATCAATATCCATATATTGACTCATGGCTAGGGTTAGCTCAAGACCCTCCTACTTGGACAAGGTTCTGTATCCAGAAGGGAAAGGGAAAAATATTAATGGCACAAAAATTGACTGATGATAAAAAAGGAAATTCTACAGGATTTGGACGGGGATGACCTGACCCCTCCCCCATACTGGATAATGACACGCCTGCCTCCCAGTGCTCCACCAGGACCGGAGGCCGCCTTAATGCCCGATCCAGGGCCAGGTGAAGTTCCTGCAGCAGCCGCTGCTCTTCCGCCAGCTCTCCCTGAGTTTGTAGAGCTGCCGTTTTGGCAGGCTCCAATCCTGGTAACAGAAGCCTCTGGCCAACACTTCTAGGATCCGGCTCCACCCGAACCGTCCAAGCTATACCCGCCTCTCCTGGTGAGTACTGCCAAGAAGGGGAGGGAGACGTTGGAATTAAGCAGAGACTGCGCTCTGCCAGGAGCAACCCCACATCCAAGGAGCGGTGGCTGTGTGGGCGCAGGAGGGCCGAGAGGAGCTATTCCACGTTCAAGGTCAGGAGGGGCAGCCATGAGGAGATATTCCTCGTCCAAGGTAAGGAGCAGCGGCTACGCTTTGCTGGAGCAGCCATAAAGAGATACCCATGTCCAAGGTAAGAGAAACCCAAGTAAGATGGTAGGTGTTGCGAGAGGACATCAGAGGGCAGACACACTGAAACCATAATCACAGAAAACTAGTCAATCTGATCACACGGACCACAGCTTGTCTAACTCAATGAAACTAAGCCATGGTGTGTGGGGCCACCCAAGACGGTCGGGTCATGGTGGAGAGGTCTGACAGAATGTGGTCCACTGGAGGAGGGAATGGCAAACCACTTCAGTATTCTTGCCTTGAGAACCCCATGAACAGTATGAAAAGGCAAAATGATAGGATACTGAAAGAGGAGCTCCCCAGGTCGGTAGGTGCCCAATATGCTACTGGAGATCAGTGGAGAAATAATTCCAGAAAGAATGAAGGGATGGAGCCAAAGCAAAAATAATACCCAGTTGTGGATGGGACTGGTGATAGAAGCAAGGTCTGATGCTGTAAAGAGCAATATTGCATAGGAACCTGGAATGTTAGGTCCATGAATCAAGGCAAATTGGAAGTGGTCAAACAGGAGATGGCAAGAGTGAATGTTGACATTCTAGGAATCAGTGAACTAAAATGGACTGGAATGGGTGAATTTAACTCAGATGACCATTATATCTACTACTGTGGGCAGGAATCCCTTAGAAGAAATGGAGTAGCCATCATGGTCAACAAAAGAGTCCGAAGTGCAGTACTTGGATGCAGTCTCAAAAATGACAGAATGATCTCTGTTCGTTTCCAAGGCAAACCATTCAATATCATGGTAATCCAAGCCTATGCCCCAACCGGTAATGCTGAAGAAGCTGAAGTTGAACGGTTCTATGAAGACCTACAATACCTTTTAGAACTAACACCCAAAAAAGATGTCTTTTTCATTATAGGGGACTGGAATGCAAAAGTAAGAAGTCAAGAAACACCTGGAGTACAGGTACATTTGGCCTTGGAGCACGGAATGAAGCAGGGCAAAGCTAATAGAGTTTTGCCAAGAGAATGCACTGGTCATAGCAAACACCCTCTTCCAACAACACAAGAGAAGACTCTACACATGGACATCACCAGATGGTCAACACTGAAATCAGATTGATTATATTTTTTGCAGCCAAAGATGGAGAAGCTCTATACAGTCAGCAAAAACAAGACTGGGAGCTGACTGTGGCTCAGATCATGAACTCCTTATTGCCAAATTCAGACTTAAATTGAAGAAAGTAGGGAAAACCATTAGACCATTCAGGTATGACCTAAATCAAATCCCTTATGATTATACAGTAGGAGTGAGAAATAGATTTAAGGGACTAGATCTGATAGACAGAGTGCCTGATGAACTATGGATGGAGGTTTGGGACATTGTACAGGAGACAGGTTTTCCCTGGTGGCTCAGACGGTTAAAGTGTCTGCCTGCAATGCAGGAGACCCGGGTTCAATCCCTGGGTTGGGAAGATCCCCTGGAGAAGGAAATGGCAACCCACTCCAGTACTCTTGCCTGGAAAATTCCATGGACTGGGGAGCCTGGTAGGCTACAGTCCATGGGGTCACAATAGAGTCAGACACGACTGAGAGAGTTCACTTTCACAGGAGACCGGGATCAAGACCATCCCCAAGAAAAAGAAATGCAAAAAGGCAAAATGGTTGCCTGAGGAAGCCTTACAAATAGCTGTGAAAAGAAGAGAAGTGAAAAGCAAAGGAGAAAAGGAAAGATATTCCCATTTGAATGCAGAGTTCCAAAGAATAGCAAGGAGAGATAAGAAAGCCTTCTTCAGCGATCAATGCAAAGAAATAGAGGAAAACAACAGAATGGGAAAGACTAGAGATTTCTTCAAGAAAATTAGAGATACCAAGGGAACATTTCATGCAAAATGGGTTTGATAAAAGACAGAAATGGTATGGACCTAACAGAAACAGAAGATATTAAGAAGAGGTGGCAAGAATACACAGAAGAACTGTACAAAAAAGATCTTCAAGACCCAGATAATCACGATGGTGTGGTCACTCACCTAGAGCCAGATATCCTGGAAGGTGAAGTCAAGTGGGCCTTAGAAAGCATCACTACGAACAAAGCTAGTGGATGTGATGGAATTCCAGTTGAGCTATTTCAAATCCTGAAAGATGATGCTGTGAAAGTGCTGCACTCAATATGCCAGCAAATTTGGAAAACTCAGCAGTGGCCACAAGACTGGAAAAGGTCAGTTTTCATTCCAATCCCAAAGAATGCTCAAACTACTGCACAATTGCACTCATCTCACACGCTAGTAAAGTAATGCTCAAAATTCTCCAAGCCAGGCTTCAGCAATACATGAACCATGAACTTCCAGATGTTCAAGCTGGTTTTAGAAAAGGCAGAGGAACCAGAGATCAAATTGTCAACATCTGTTGGATCATCAAAAAAAAAGCAAGAGAGTTCCAGAAAAACATCTATTTCTGCTTTATTGATTATGCCAAAGCCTTTGACTGTGTGGATCACAATAAACTGGAAAATTCTGAAAGAGATGGGCATACCAGACCACCTGACCTGCCTCTTGAGAAACCTATATGCAGGTCAGGAAGCAACAGTTAGAACTGGACATGGAACAACAGACTGGTTCCAAATAGGAAAAAGGAGTATGTCAAGGCTGCATATTGTCACCCTGCTTATTTAACTTTTATGCAGAGTACCTCATGAGAACCACTGGGCTGGATGAAGCACAAGCTGGAATCAAGATTGCCAAGAGAAATATCAATAACCTCAGATATGCAGATGACACCACCCTTATGACAGAAAGTGAAGAAGAACTAAAGAGCCTCTTGATGAAAGTGAAGGAGGAGAGTGAAAAAGTTGGCTTAAAGCTCAACATTCAGAAAACTAAGATCATGGCATCTGGTCCCATCACTTCATGGGAAATAGATGGGGAAACCAGTGGAAACAGTGTCAGACTTTATTTTGGGGGGCTCCAAAATCACTGTAGATGGTGATTGAAGCCATGAAATTAAAAGACGCTTACTCCTTGTAAGGAAAATTATGACCAACCTAGATAGCATATTAAAAAGCAGAGACATTACTTTGCCAACAAAGATCCATCTAGTCAAGGCTATGATTTTTCCAGTGGTCATGTATGGATGTGAGAGTTGGACTGTGAAGAAAGCTGAGCGCCAAAAAATTGATGCTTTTGAACTGTGGTGTTGGAGAAGACTCTTGAGAATCCCTTGGACTGCAAGGAGATCCAACCAGTCCATCCTAAAGGAGATCAGTCCTGGGTGTTCTTTGGAAATACTGATGCTGAAGCTGAAACTCCAACACTTTGGCCACTTCATACGAAGAGTTGGCTCATTGGAAAAGACCCTGATGCTGGGAGGGATTGGCGGCAGGAGGAGAAGGGGACGACAGAGGATGAGATGGCTGGATGGCATCACCGACTTGATGGACATGAGTTTGAGCAAATTCTGGGAGTTGGTGATGGACAGGGAGGCCTGGCGTGCTGCAGTTCATGGGGTCGCAAAGAGTTGGACTTGACTGAGCGACTGAACTGAAGTGAACTGTGCTCTGCCAGAGAGCCGGAGGGAACGAAAGAGAACAGACAAGAGACTTACAGTGCTAGCTGCTGCTCTGGGAAAGTCTATCTCGGGCCCTCCGGAAAACCTCATCTGCCCCAGGGACAGGACAGTCCTTCAACCGGTCCCAAGGGAGGCCCCGGGCCCCGTTACAGCCAAACCAGTGTGCCCGTGCCGAGCTTTTGGCCACTGGAAGAATGAATGCCCTAAGGCAAGGAAGGAAGAGGAAGCTCCCGCAGTTGTGGGGCTTGCTGACTTGGAAATTAAATAGGGCTGCCAGGGCTCAGAGATATCAGGTCCCCGAGAGCCCATGGTAACCTTAAAAGTGGGGGACCAAAACATTGACTTCATGGTGGATACAGGAGCAGAACTGTTGGTAGTAACAAAACCTGTGGCACCACTGTCCAAAAAGACTACTGCTGTAACTGGGGTATCGGGAGAAGAGATGATTAAATCATTTTGCCAGCCCAGAAAATGTCAGATGGGGGGGCACCAAGTGATTCATGAATTCCTCTACATTCCTGAGTGCCCAGTACCCCTGTTGGGAAGAGACTTGCTCTCCAAACTAGGAGCACAAGTGACTTTCTCCCCTGAGGAGAGGCCCACCTTCCAGATGGACACTATGACTTATTTGCTCTCTCTCTCAATACCACCCCAAGATGAGTGGAGGTTGCATGAGCCTCTGAAGGAAGAACCGGGTGGGCCGGAAGAGCATGAGAGAGAGCTAACTCAATTATTCCCTGAGGTCTGGGCAGAAGACAACCCCCCTCCCCCCAGGCTGGCTAAACATCAAGCCCCAGTGATAATAGAACTCAAACCAGGCACCATCCCGGTTAGAAAGCGCCAGTACCCGCTACTGATAGAGGCCCGGGCCAGCATACTGCCCCACATCAATAGATTGAAACAAGCAGGCATTCTAGTAGAGTGCCAGTCGGCTTGGAATACGCCAATCCTGCCAGTCAAAAAGGAAGGAGGACAGGACTATAGGCCTGTACAAGATCTCAGGCTAGTCAACCAGGCTACTGTGACTTTACACCCCACTGTTCCAAACCCCTATACCTTACTTAGCCTCCTCCCACCGAGGACTAAAGTTTATACTTGCCTAGATCTCAAGGATGCCTTCTTCTGCATATGCCTCGCCCCAGCGTCACAGCCCATCTTTGCCTTTGAATGGGAAGATCCAGTCGGGGGCACCAAACAACAGCTCATCTGGACTCCCCCACAGGGTTTAAGAACTCCCCAGCCATCTTTGGGGAAGCCTTGGCTTCTGACCTGGACTCATTCCATCCGGAAGAGTATGGATGTTGGCTCCTACAATACGGGGATGACCTGCTGCTGGCTGCCGAGACCAAGGAAAAATGCTGGAAAGGGACAAAAGCACTGCTCCAGCAGGGTGTCAAAGAAGAAGGCACAGATCTGCAAGGAGGAGGTAAGGTATCTGGGGTTTGTTTTAAAGAAGGACACAAGGTTCCAGACCCTAATTGGGTCCTATATACTGATGGCACTAGCCTGATAAAACAAGGACAATGGCTGTCAGGTTAGCCAAAGCGGAAGGGGCCATCAAGACTGAAAAGGGATGGTGGGAATTGCCAAGTGGCAAATTATTGGTACCGGAGGAGCTGGCACACACTCTGGTAAGCCAAACACACCAAGCGACCCACCTAGGCCATGCTGCCTGCTCACAGGTTAATGCTGCCTCTCGGGTATTCAGACAAAAACCTCCGGGTATTCAGCTGAAAGGCACGCTGCCCCTTGAACACCTGGGAGTGGACTTCACTGAAATGAAACCTCACCGACACTACCATTACCTGCTGGTCATGGTATGTATGTTCTCAGGATGGGTAGAAGCTTTTCCTACCTGGACTGAAAGAGCATCAGAAGTAGCCTGGTGCCTGCTTAGGGAAATAGTTCCCAGATTTGGATTTCCTACCAGCATTGGATCAGACAATGGCCCGGCTTTTGTAGCTGATTTAGTACAACAAGTAAGCAAAACTTAATTTTTAATTTTTTTTATTTTTTTGTCTTTTATTTATTTTTACTTATTTATTTAAGTACAGAGTATTTACAATGTTGTGTTAGTTTCTGGTGTACAGCAAAGTGATTCAGTTGTATATATACATATTATTTGTCACTATATTATATTGAATACAGTTCCCTGTGCTATGTAGTAGGACCTTATTGTTTATCTATTATTTTTTTAATTAATTTATTTAGTTTATTGGGGGATAATTACTTTACAATACTGTAATGGTTTTTGCCATAAATCAACATAAACATTTGTGATATCACTCTATGTTTTTTTTTCCATTATGAGATTATCTTTATTCCAGAGATGTTAAAATCAAGGAAATAGGGTGGGACAGTGGGGGTGATAGGTAGGGGTCCTTGCACCCACTTTGTAAGCAAAACTCTAAACATCAAATGGAAACTGCACACTGCATATAGGCCCAGAGTTCTGAGATGGTGGAATGAACCAACCGGACACTTAAAGAGACTCTCCAAGTGGATCAGAGAGACTGACTGCTCCTGGGTGGACTTGCTTCCGATGGCTCTGCTCAGACTCAGGATGACCCCACAGTCCCAAGGCTATTCTCCATATGAAATTGTGTATGGGAGGCCCCCTCCCATAATAAAACAGGTGTCAACAAATTTGCCTCAGGTAAGGGGGGATAGGATTTCACAGCAGATGGAACTGGGTAAGGTAATAAATCGGGTAACTAAGTTTGTACAAGAAAGGGTGCCATTCCCCCTTGGGGAACAGATTCATGAGTTTACACTTGGTGACCAAGTATGGGTCAAAGATTGGAAACATGATTTACTAGCCCCTCGGTGGAAGGGCCCTTATACTGTTATTCTAACTACCCCTACTGCAGTTAAAGTTGCAGGTATTGCCCCTTGGATCCATCATACGAGGGTGAAGAGAACATACCATGCAGACCCAGAAAACGCTGAGTGTACTGCACAGAGGGACCCCGCTGACCCTCGAGAGACTAAGACCATCCTTAAGAAGAAGGAAAAGAAGATCCCGGACGAGCCCCTTCAGGATGAAACCGCACAATCAACTCCTGCTGCTTGGCCTCATCAACGTGATTTTGAATTTAACTTCCATTTCAACTCAGGACAATGTTTTCATCTCATGGGCACATTCCTACGCAGACTTCCACAACACCTCCAACTGCTGGGTATGTGGGGCTATGCCTCTGTCAGTGATGGATGGACTTCCTTGGTGGGTGTCACCGCTCTGCCAAGGAGATTTTAAACCACTCTGCTCTTTTCTGGGATGACAAAAAGAGACTTTCCTCTCTCTTGTCAATCATAACCTCTCCTTGCTCTCTTGGTGTAAGACCTACAGTCAATAGACTCGGGTCATGGGGTTACATTTGATATAAATGCCAGTGTAACAAAAGCCTAACCTACAACAAGCCCCAGTAAATCTACCTTATTTACATGCTAGGTGGACAAGATCTGTGTTTCAATGGTATGAGTATATTGCTGCCTTATTCGTACCCTCTATAGGGACAACAGATATTATGATTAAAGTAGAGGCCTTGACTAATTTCACAAAACAGGCCCTCCTAGATAGAACAAAAGCCATCCAAGCCTTAAATGAAGAGCAAATCCAAATGAGAAAAGCAGTAATTCATAATAGAATGGCTTTGGACATACTCACAGCTGCTCAAGGAGGGACCTGTGCTATAATTAAGGTTGAATGTTGTGTATACATTCCTGACTTATCTGGCAATGTATCAACTGCTTTAGATGACATGAAAAACCAGGTAAAAGCAATGTCAAATGAAAACATTCCTTTCTGGACTTCGGTCCTATCTTGGGTGAAGGGCGATTGGTGGAAAACTATATTTACCACTGTTATAGTTGCCTTGATAGTTCTGCTTTGTGGGCCCTGCTTCTTACAATGCCTTGTGAATTTTGTAACCCAGAGGTTGATAGCATTCTCTCATGTGGGTGGCCGGAGGACTAAGGTACAATATATATCTCAATGAATGATGCTCGTTACAGAAACTAAGAGCATCAAGAGGGGGGAATGAAGAAGGAATTCATAGGGCCTGGACTCCATCTTAGGCCTGTTCATGCTGATCATGCTCGGCCACCTCTCCAGTGGACTCTGAACTCTGTGCTTAGTGCCTATGGAAACTACAACAGAAGGATAAGACCCCCTCTGGACAGGGGAATCTTGAAGATCATATCCAGGTTACTCATCGCCTAAGAGAAAACATACTCTAATCACCCCTGCCTCCGGACAGGTCATAAATTTTTTCTGTATCTATCGGAATGTAACCACAGGCTTATCGGTTATTAACTGGTTGGAATGTAACCGCGGGCTTATTGATTATTAACTGTTTGAACACATAACACATGAATGATGGGGTTATTGTGATTGTATTTACCCTTCCTTTGTTTATGTAAGTCTCAAGGAATTTGGGGTGGTGGGTTTGGACACGTACACATGGGGTATAAAAGATTTGGGTGGTGGGTTTGGACACGTACACATGGGGTATAAAAGATTTTCACAAATGCTGGTCGGGGTCCTTGGCTAAGAGGAGACTCTGCCTTGGGCCCGCCGGTGTAATAAACTGCACTCCACTATCTGCATTGTCCTTCTGAGTGAGTTTGTTTCCTGGAACGTGTGGCTACAACAACATAGTGTCAAATGCAGAGAAGTCTTAAAATGAATCAGAGGGTAGGAACAATCACCAAGGGTGACTGATCAGAGAATACTTCTTGGAGGAAGTGGAACCTGATTTGAACTCAAAGAAGGATATAGTTTAGGGAAATGGCAGAGCGGAGGGCGTGTAGGGCATTCCAGACTAGGGAGCAGTGTGAACAAAGGTGTGGTGTCAGGAATGTTGTGGGTAGTTTGGAGACAATGAGTGCTCAGTTGAGCAGCAGCTGAGAGGTAAGATTTTACACGGCATTGAATGCAAATCTAAGGAGCTTATATTTGATCCTGTGTTTAACAGAGCCCCAGGGCTTTTCAGAAGAGATAGCACAATCAAAACAGAGACTTCAATTCAATGCAGGTGGGGAAGAATAAAGGTGATGAGTGAGGAAGCTAAGCAAGCAGAGATCTAGGGCCTTCATTTCTATGTAAACATGATCCCATTTTTTTCTGTTTGATATAGTGAGGGATCATGTAAAATTTTGTTTTGAAGGAAGTCTTCTGCTGCTTAAAAAAGTGAAAATCCCTGAGGTAAATAATAAAAGTCATTAAAGAGTTTTCAGCATAGATTATTATAATTAGTACCCTGGGGAGTTTCTCTCATCCAGTATGTAACCAAAGCTGGAATCCTATTTAAACATCCTTAACAGTCTTTCTTTAAAAATTGTTCTTGTGACATTAAAGACACATTACATGACTTTACATTCTACTATTGGATACCTCTAAATCAGAAGATCTTATCATGGAATCCACAAATCCCTTAGAGGTACCATAAACTTCAATGGGAGAAAATATATATTTTTCCTAATCTCTAACCGAATTTTACCATTTTTTTCTATTGTGAATATAGGCAACAAACCCTACCAGTGTTATCAGTAACCAAAAAACAGATATTTCCAACACACTTTTTATGCACTTAAAAACATTCCTTTGAGAAGAGTTCACAGGCTTTTCCAGATTTGTAAAAGGGTCCAAGGCACAAAATAATGTAATGAAACTCTGTGGCACATTTATGAAGTTATCTGTTGATTTAAAATTTTTCTTCCCCTAACATCTTTCAATTGTTCCCACATTTCCCCTATAAAGCTATATAGAATAAGCCTAATGCTGATTCCATGTGGCAGTCTATAAACTATTTAAAGACAGTAAGTTACCATGTGTCAATAGACTTTTCTTCTCAAACTAATCATCTCACAATTCTTCATCTGTCTCTCAAAATGTAAGCCACTGGGTCCCTTCATCATTGTGACCAGCTTCCATAGCATCCTTCATAGGACCCATATTCTTCAAGTTTTCCTCTTGAAGCATGGTGGTTGTACATGAACAAACATCTATTGGGTTGTACAAAAAGTTTGTTCAGGTTTTTCTTTCCATGACATCTTATGGAAAAACCCAACCAACCTTTTGGTCATACCAATAGAAAGGGAATATTTAAAGATAGGAATTGGAGTCTGTCTCAATATAGTCTCAGTACTTCTTATTCTCCAAATTATAATAACCTGAGTTTAGGGACTGAGATATAACCAAATGTGGTCATTTACTTTCCTGCTTATGAACACCCTGGAACCCAGAAGAGGTAGATCGACTCGAGACAGTATACTAAACTGGTTAAACAGGGCTACACAGGTCTATGTTTCTATCCTTTTTTTTTAATGCATATTAGATGGGTGACTTTGGGAAATTTATTAGATCTTTGAAACAATTTTCTCATCTGTAAAATGAGTGAAATAATAGTACTTATCCCATATTTTTGAGTTGATTAAATGAGGTAACACATATAAAGTGTTTGGCACTTTGTCCAGCACATGCTTACTATTGCTGATCCAAATAAGATAAGCATTACCACTCTCCTTATCTCATCTGGGCCTTAGACACTTCCTTCTAATCTGAATTTCATTATGGTTTCACTTCCTCTTTCTGCATCCACAATTTGAATGTGTTCCCCACCAAGAATCACTGTTCTCATTGCAAGGCTTGGAAAAGACCCACCTCCCCCTCTGAGACCCACTCTCCCTTGAATGCCTATAGGATTAAAAAAAAAGCACTAAGACTGAAAATGATTTCTAAGGTTTATGTGGAAATGTGCTCCCAATGGTTATCAGCCCTAAGAGATTAGGGCTATATCCCAAATAATTAACTTCCTCTTATTTTATTAGCCTAAAAATCACACTTTGAAATCCACTTCTTAAAACATTTCTCAGCCTACCTCTCACGTCCTCCAATAGTGTCTTAGGAAAGATATCAGAAGCACAATAGAGGAAGAGATAGAAGATCTCTTAGAACTAGGAAATGGGGCAGCTAAAATAAGTTATACAAACATATTTTCCACCTACATCACTTCAGTGATGACAAATGTCCTAAATTCAAATTCCACCCAAAGTAGTACACTCTTTCATTTGCTTGAAAGCTTCTTTCATATTTAATCGGATGTTTTCTTGCTACAGGGTCCCAGGGTTTGAAAGGAAATCTTGTATTCCCTTCATACTGTTCATGGGGTTCTTAAGGCAAGAATACTGGTTTGTCATTCCCTTCTCCAGTGGACCACATTGCCAGGAGAAATATCAACAACCTCAGATATGCAGATGATTAGGAAGCATCACTACAAACAAAGCTAGTGGGGGTGATGGAATTCCAGCTGAGCTATTTCAAATCCTAAAAGATGATGCTGTTAAAGTGCTGCACTCAATATGTCAGCAAATTTGGAAAACTCAGCAGTGACCACAGGACTGGAAAAGGTCAGTTTTCATTCCAATCCCAAAGAAAGGCAATGCCAAAGAATATTCAAACTACCACACAATTGCACTCATTTCACATGCTAGCAAGGTTATGCTCAAAATCCTTCAAGCTAGGCTTCAACAGTACATGAACCAAGAACTTCCAGATGTACAAGCTGGGTTTAGAAAAGGCAGAGGAACCAGAGATCAAATTGCCAACATCCGTTGGATCATAGAAAAAGCAAGAGAATTCCAGAAAAACATCTACTTCTGCTTCATTGACTACTCTAAAGCCTTTGACTGTGTGGATCACAACAAACTGTGGAAAATTCTTAAAGAGATGGGAATACCAGACCACTTTACCTGCCTCCTGAGAAACCTGTATACAGGTCAAGAAGCAACAGTTAAAACCAGACATGGAACAACAGACTGGTTCCAAATTGGGAAAGGAGTATGTCAAGGCTGTATATTGTCACCCTGCTTATTTAACTTATATGCAGAGTACATCATGCAAAATGCCAGGCTGGATGAAGCACAAGCTGGAATCAAGATTGCAGGGAGAAATATCAATAACCTCAGATATGCAGATGACATCCACCCTTATGGCAGAAAGCTAAGAGGAACCAAAGAGCCTCTTGATGAAGGTGAAAGAAAAGAGTGAAAAAGCTGACTTAGAACTTAACACTCAAAAAACTAAGATCATGGCATCCAGTCCCATCACTTTATGGCAAATAGATGGGGAAACAATGGAAACAGTGACAGACTTTATTTTCTTGGGCTCCAAAATCACTGCAGACAGTGACTGCAGCCATGAAATTAAAAGATGCTTGCTCCTTGGAAGAAAAGCTATGACAAACCTAGATAGCGTATTAAAAAGCAGAGATGTCACTTTGCCAACAAAGGTCCATCTAGTCAAAGTTATTGTTTTTCCAGGAGTCATGTACAGATGTTAGAGTTGGACCATAAAGAAGGCTGAGGACCAAAGAATTGATGCTTTTGAACTGTGGTGCTGGAGAAGACTCTTGAGAGTCCCTTGGACAGCAAGGAGATCAAACCAGTCAATTCTAAAGGAAATCAACCCTGAATATTCATTGGAAGGACTGATGCTAAAGCTGAAGCTCCAATATTTTGGTCACCTGATGTGAAGAGCCGACTCACTGGAAAAGACCCTGATGCTGGGAAAGACTGAGGGCAGGAGGAGAAGGGGGGCAACAGAGGATGAGATGGTTGGATGGCATCACTGACTCAATGGACATGAGTTTGAGCAAACTCCAGGAGATAGTGAAGGACAGGGAAGCCTGGTGTGCTGCAGTCCATGGGGTTGCAAAGAGTGGCACACAACCTAGCAACTGAAAAACAACAAACACATTTTTCAGATTCTTTTCCATTATAGGTTATTACAAAATACTGAATATAGTTTCTTGTGCTATACATAAGTCTTTGTTGTTTGTATATAGTAACAGGTATCTGTTATTCCTAAATTCCTAATTTATCCCTTCCCACTTCCTTTCCCTTTTGATAACCATAAATTTGTTTACTATGTCTGTGAGACTTAGCGACTGAACAACCTGTATTCCACGGGTTTGTCCTTTGGTTACTTACACATCCAGGGTTTGCTCTTCAAAATGGAACAGCCAGAATCATTTTATTCTCTCCTCAGGTTGTAGGTTTTCTTCAATACATAACCCAGTGCTGAGGGCATCCTCCACATTGGATAAAACTTCTAATAGCTCCAAAAATTAATCAACCAAAAATTGAATGTCCCTCTGAGCTCAGTGAGGTAACCAAGCCTTAGCTCAGAGGGGAGGTGAGGGTGGGATGGGAGTGGCATGAGTGGCGAATGATAAGTGTAAGAAAGTCCCTAATCTCCAAAATGCTGCAGGTTCATTAGGTAAAAAAAAAAAAATAAGGCAAATACAAAAAGATAAACAATATGCATATCATAGGTAGTTTCCTTTCCAACTTGAGTTCTCTTTCTGTGGATTTTCTCTTCAAGCTTAAACATGGGTCAAATTCTAATGCAAGTGAGTATACTTTCATCTTTTTCCATCCAGGTTCTTTGTCTCTTCTACCTTTCTCCTCTCTCTCTCCTTCTCTCTCACTGTTGTTCTTGCTCTCACTCACACTCACACACTCTCTCTCTCCTCCTTCTTCTAACCTCAGCTCACCCAAATAACAGGTTGCTCTGCTATATCTTAAAATAAAAATCTATGGTGCACATTCCTCCAAATTTTTATCATTCCCTTACTGGGTAAAACTTATCCCACTTACTATGGTTTAAAATCTTACTACTGTATTTTAGAAGCTATATGTCTTTTTAAATGGCCTTATTAATTGAAACAAATGAATTTGATACTTTTGGAGAAGACTTATTGGAGCCTTACAAATTCCATTATCAAGGGACTTCCTCCTCTGATAGAATGATTCCAATATCCTTGTTGAGGTTGTGTCTTACTTGAGGATTATTACCCCGGGCTATGTCTAGTCTTCCATACGGGGCTGCATCGTTAAGTACAACATAACATTGGGCTAACCTAAGCATTTATCCATAAAACTTTGGACCCATTAGATGCTAAATAAATGGTTGTTGGATGTAGAATAAATGACATGAGCTATTGCATATAAGCAAAATAGGCCTTTAGGAAATACAACTAACAGTGTACATTAAGCAGAGTGTTGAAGGAAGGGGAATCTTGAAAGTTGCATGTTGTCCACTAAGGTTCAGGAGGCATTTGGAATGTCTTTTCAGTCACCTAGGAATGGCTTCTTGAATAAGGTAGACCTGTCAGGAGCTACAGACTTAAAGATTGAAAAGCCCTGGTAACATTCCAGGCATATGGTACAGCTTGGGAAGAAGGCTCAAGGGTGAAAGTAACATATTTAGGTTTGAAAAAATAAAAGAAGTATTTTGCCAAACATGTTTTTCCCCTCAGTGTTCAAAGTAAAAAAAGGAAATGCAACCCATATGGTTTGGACTCATTTATGCTCAATTATGAAGAGTTTCAAGACATTTCTAACCCCTTAAGTTTTTAGGCCCCTTTTCTCCCTGAAGAACAGGAAGTCTTAATTTTCCTAGCTTAAGGGAACTTGAAAACTAAACAATTTATGTTGAACTTAAATATGAGAGTTCATGAGTTTAAGTTCTGATAGATTTGGTATAATCTGATGTCCAAACTGTTGCCAGTGATGTTTTTTCTATTCAGAACCCTCAGTCTGATATCTTTCAGAGAAATTCTGATTTGATTTCTGCTTTTAACTGGAGGAGAACATACTTTGAAATAAGAAAATGCAGGGGGTTCAGAATTTATAACTGGGTTAGTGATGGCTTCAGCCCAGTTGTACATCTGAACAAATTGCCTCCATATGCTAACATAGCCTTGTTTTTTTTTTTTCATTTCTTACATTGGCAAGGAAAAAACATATCAGAATATACTAGTAAAAGAGAATACCATTTGATCTTTAAATCTCATATAATCAGTTTAGTCCAAGAGAATTCTTCCACACAGAACTAGCATTTTTACTGACTTTTACATGCACCAATTTTAAAACATTCATTTTGTTCATCACTAAGAATTGCCTTATACATTGATATACATAGTTCATTATTTCTGCTATAGATTATATGAAGGGTACTCATTTAAGAAGGTAATAAGAGGGAAAGGTAAATTAAAGTGAAGATTCAGACCAATAATTGGACCACAAAGACAATATTTAGGTCTCTGACTTTAAATCCAGTGTTCTTTGCTTTATTCTACAAGACACTTGCAATGACAATTTGTTCCAGGTGTTTTGAGGGGTGACACAGTGAAAAAAGTTGCTTTGTTTTTGCTGCAGTACTCAATTTTGATGATGAACTTCAGCTGTACCATTCTACCCTGCCCTTCAAGCTCATCCCTAAAGGGACATTCAGCATTCTAGTTTGCTCCTACATCTCTTCAGTTTCTATCTTGTTATGACATTTTTCAGGGTGGAATCTGCAATCAGTAACAGTTAACCAACCTAGAGAAGTTGTGACCAAAGGAAATATAGTAGCCTGATCACCCCACTCTAGTACTCTTGCCTGGAAAATCCCATGGACGGAGGAGCCTGGTAGGCTGCAGTCCATGGGGTCGTGAAGAGTCGGACACGACTGAGCGACTTCACTTTCATGCATTGCAGAAGGAAATGGCAACCCACTCCAGTGTTCTTGCCTGGAGAATCCTGGGCACGGGGGAGCCTGGTGGGATGCCGTCTATGGGTTCGCAGAGTCGGACACGACTGAAGTGACTTAGTAGCAGCAATCCTTCTGTATGAAACAACTATTGTAAAAACTATACTTTCATACTTTTCCTTGGCTCCTCAGTTATTCCCACATTCAAATAAAGAACTTTAAACTTAAGTTTCAAGTCCCTTGAATTGGTATGGTCCAATTGTTCCAAATGAGACCACTTTTTTTTTTCCTTTCCCACTAGAGCAGCCGGGTCCAACTCTTCTGTCTGATATCATTCCACTTGTCTAGAAATAGATAGGATGCTTATATGTAGGTCTCCTAGCACCCAAATACTCTCTATCAATTGCCATAGTTCACCATGACTGTTATCTGCTTACATCGACTGAAGGGGCTGTTTTCTTAGAATCACAGTGCTGCATTTTTAATGAGCCTGGAGTTTAGGGAGGGGAAGTCAGATACAGTGGGTTCTGGTTGTGATCAAAGAGAGAATGACCAGAACTAAAATAAGGGTAACTAGACTGATGACATTTTACTTTACCAAAGTGAATTGTAATATATGATGTGACTAGAAACACATTAAGCACTGTTAAAAAATCATTTAATTAATTTAATCTTAGGAACAACCCTTTGAGGTGGACCCTGTTCTTAATCTCTAATTTAACAATGAGGAAATGGAAACTCAGAGAGGTTCAGTCACCTGTGCAAGGTTGCATGGTTAGTAAGGTATTAATATGGGAATCAAGCCGAGGTCATCCAGTGTTCTTTTTTTTCTTATTCTACAAGACACCTGCAATGACAATTTGTCCCAGGTGTTTTGAGGGGTGACAGTGAAAAAAGTAGCTTTATTCTTATTTCAATTCCCTTCCTTCAGGACATGGTTCTCTTTTGCTCAGTGTAAGGTTTTCCTTTCTTTAGTGAAATATTCCACTTTTTAAAGATGTTTACATTTTTGAAACGCATTCCAAGAGTCATATATTTAACTATCTCATCACTTAGTTGTGGACAGATTTAGCTTTAAAGGATCAAGTTGCTTAAGAGAAAGTTAAATGAGTAGCAACAACCACAAGTCCTAAAGCTCTTTATGGAACATGTCATTCTAAGAGTCCTTATAGTGTATCTCAATGGGAAAAAGAAATGCACGAGAGGACCTGTGAAACCTGACATCTCTTTCTTTCAGATCCCAGATCTGCAGACCACCACTCTCCTGCTTGATTGCAGTGAAGCCCTTGAAGGGAAGGAAGGAGGCAATAAACTTCAGACAGGATTCTCAAGGGTGATCTAGTTCAACTCATTCTTTTAAAATAGATGAGGGAGTGTGGTTTAATGATTTAAATATAGGCTCTCCAATCAGATTCACATTTAAGTCCAGTCTCCAGCACTTCCAAGTTATACAGCCTTGAACAAGTTACTTAAACTCTCTGAGCTGTAGTTTCTTCATATATAGAATAAGGATAATAACAGTAACTGCCTTATAGGATATTTGTGAGTATTAAATAAGAAAATATGTGCATATATGTGTGTGTGATTATATATATGAAGAAGTAAAGTGGTCATGGTTGAGCTTAAATAGATGCAGAGCCAACAATCACCCAGGCATCTCCTGTTATAAGTGATTAGTATAGGAGGAGGCCTACAGGAAATAATATATTGAGGGGAAAAAATTGAAGGTATAAAGCAAAGAAAAGGAACTTTCTTTGATTCCACATTGCTGAGGGTGTTATTTCAATTGCTGTTTATGTACAGAAACTTAAGAAGAAACTTGACAGCGTATTTATATTCATCTCTTCTCAAGAAAGGGCCACACCTAATGTTCAGCCCAGAAGCCTGAGGATAGCTGAACAACTGGTTATTTTGCTGCAACTCTGAGGTCAGTGTAGTTCAGAAAGAGTCGTATAAGTTAGGAAATATAATTATTATTCATTTAAATAACATTTCTGAATATCTACTATGTGTGTAGGGCTGAGGGCACTAGGTATGTCAGGAGAGGAGGGGGATCAACCATAGTTCTGACATTCAAGAAACTCACAGGTTGTAGAGACAGATTATAGACAGATATTTATACATGTAATAAGAAAAGTACTATAATACAGGTATGTGCAAAAGAGAGAACAAATAATAACGGATGGTAAGTTAGGGAAGGAGTCACTGAGAAGGTGAGATTTGAGTCATCTGACAAGATGGAGAAAAGTTCACCAGTTAGAGCTCAGAAGAAGATAGAAAGACAATCCAGGCAGAGCATGTGCAAAAGCACTGTGACTGTATATATATATCGTGGATCTGCACTTGTGGATCTGTAAGGATTTGAGAAAGGTTGGAGGTTAGAGTGTAAGAGGGTAGAAGATGGGAGTAGGTAACAGTAGGAGCTAAAACTGGAAAAGCTAAGAAGGAGACAGATCATGAAGAGTTCTTTTTCTAAAGCATGCCAAAAGGGCTCGGCATTATACTAGAGACACACAAGAGTTTTAATACAGGTGGGACATTATCAAATCTGTGTTTTTAGATAGATCATTCTGCCTGTAGTATACAGAATAGACTGAAAACAGCAGAGGACTGAGCCAGGGAAACCAATTAGGAGAATGTTGCAATAATGTAGATGTGAGATGATGATGATCTGGACTAAAGTACTAGCAGTGTACGTGTGGAAAAGCATAAAACATTGCCTAGGTGCAAAGTTTCTTATCTTATCAGAAATGCCAAAAGGTGAAAGGTAGTAGGGAAGTAGTCTCAAGGAGGCACACCAGGAAAGTCTCAAAGCCATACTTGTGAATGCAAATCACATCTGTGTTGTCTAACCTTCCCTGACTAAACAGAACAAGTTGATTACTGGGGCCTCAACCTCTTTGGTTTATCAAACATGATTAATAGTGTAATTCTTCCCTAAAGTACACATACTTCAGGTTACAAAACTCAAAAGAAAAACAAGACAGGATTAACAAAGCATTGGTTCTCACTTATGTTTGACACAATGTAAACCATTGTGTTCAGCACCTCACCAATATGGCTTACACAGCAGAGCTAAAGGTACAGACTTTCACATTCTTCTCTTGGGAAACTCCTTCCATTCCTATTGACATCAAGAGTGGAGGATGCAAAGTGAATCAACCCACCAGTATTTCCTGAATGCCTCTTAGGTATACCCAGCCCTACATCAGTACTGACAGAAATTAAGGGGTGTATGAGGGTGTGGGTGGAGGGTATAGAACCATTAGATAGACTCCTTGCCCTCAAGAAGCTCACATTCTAATTGGGAAGACATACCTAATATACGACAAGTACTCCCACAACAAGGGAGTGAAAAGCTCTATGACATAAACTGGAAATGTCTTGGTAGCCTAGGGAAGGTTAAGCTCAGTGTGGGCTGACCAATCCAAAGAAGGCTTCTTGGAGAAGACAAGATGTGCATGAGTTTCAATGGTGAGGGAGATCTGAATTGGCAAAAAAGGGAAGTTCTACCCTGCAGGGGTGGTAATGGAAGAGGACACACATGGGGAGCAGTGGGTAATATATCAGAATAACAATAGAGTTTATTTCCTTCAATAACACCTTCACTTAGAGCAGGATAAGTTATTTCTGGATTCTCTATTGTAGCTTTAAGAGGGACAGGACAAACGTGGGAAAGAAGAGATGGAAAAAAACACCCTGTGAAATTTTCCCAGAATGAATTCTGTGATGACTCTCTTCCCTCATTGTTGCTAGTACAAAACAAAGACAGACTTGTAGGGAAGTCAGGAAGCAGAGAGAAAGAATGAATTAGCATCTACTGAGTGCCTCTATTTCCATATCTTTTCTTAGTTTGTCCTCTCTCAGAGCTACACAGTTCTCTCGCTGTGTACACACTGGACTTGCCCTCAAAAGAGGACTTAAGTCTGCCACTTAGAACTTATGGAAACATTAATCACAACTTTTCTGAACCTCAATTTATATATATATATATATATATATATATATATATGACAACAAAACTATCTACCTGACTCAATCTACAAGATTGTTATGAAAATTGTGTGAGAAAACTGATATGAGAATAATTTGCAGTGTAAAAATTATACAAATATGTATCTCATTGTGTACTTCATAGAAACTGAGCACACACTTGATTCTGCCACTTACTTCCTGTGCAAACTTCAGATAGAGCTTTCCTCTGACATTTTCCACATGGCTGTAAAGATGAGAGCATAATGTAATGTGTGTGCTTGTGCTCAGTCGTGTCTGACTCTGTGACCCCATGGATTGTAGCTGCCAGGCTTCTCTGTCCTTGGAATTTTCCAGGCAAGAATACTGGAATGGGTTGCCATTTCCTACTCCAGGAGATCTTCCCAACCCAGGGATTGAACCCACGTCTCTTGTGTCTCCTGCATTGGCAGACAGATTCTTTACCACTGTGCCACCTGTAAAAATGAGACCCTCTCAAAATGTATCCATCCACTCATCCATAAGTGCTCATTGGTTATCTACTCTCTGCCAGGCACTGTGCTGAAAGTTGATATAAAAAGATTATCTGCCTTTTCAAGGAACTGCCAATCTAGTTGGAAATACAGGCTAAGAAATCAATAAACATAGTAGAATAAGACTTGCTTTTGGGGGGGTATATATGCAGAGAATGTAGTGAAGTTTAGAAAAGTTAGCTCTAACAATGAGTGAAGGAGTCAGAGAAAGAGTCACAAAGTCTAAGTTTTAACCAAGGCTTGACAGAGGAGAAAAGATTTGCCTAGGGGCCAAAAAGTAGAGTGGGAGAGCTTAGCTAGCTATAGTGTATAGGAAAAGAAGAGCCTGGGCCAAAGATGAAATTCCAATATTTAAAAGATAGGCTGAAATAAAAGAGGCTGTAAAGTAGACTAAGAAAAAAGTAGGACACAAAGAAAGAGCTGTATCATGACACCCAAAAAGGGGGGGGTGGCCAAGAGTGTTCAAGGCTATCAAGAGCCAAAATAGGACTAGAAAAATATCTACTGAATTTTGTGACAAGGGGATCTTTGGTGAACTTGGCAAGATTCATATTTATTAAGGTTAGGAAGTGAACAGGAATTGAGGAAGTAGAGATTACAGGTGGAGAATACTGTTATTCTAGAAATTTTGCTTATAAAAATAGCTAAAGAAAACAAACAAACAAAAAAGAGACCTAATTAAACTTTAAAGTTTTTGCACAGCAAAGAAAACTATAAACAAGATGAAAAGACAACCCTCAGAATGGGAGAAAATAATTGCAAATGAAGCAACTGACAAAAGATTAATCTCCAAAATATATAAGCAGCTCATACAGCTCAATATCAGAAAAACAAACAATCCAATCAAAATACGGGTAGAAGACCTAAA
This sequence comes from Odocoileus virginianus, assembly GCF_023699985.2. Taxonomy (NCBI): domain Eukaryota; kingdom Metazoa; phylum Chordata; class Mammalia; order Artiodactyla; family Cervidae; genus Odocoileus; species Odocoileus virginianus. Next base: position 9,073,766 of record NW_027224263.1, on the reverse strand, counting down.
CAGACATCTCTCCAAAGAAGACATACAGATGGCCAACAAACACATGATGCTCAACATTGCTCATTATTAGAGAAATGCAAATCAAAACTACAATGAGGTATCACCTCACACCAATCAGAATGGCCATCATCAAAAAAATCTACAAACAATAAATGCTGGAGAGGATGTGGAGAAAAGGGAATCCTCCTGCACTGTTGGTGGGAATGTAAATTGATAGAGTCTCTATCTAGAACAGTACGGAAATTCCTTTATTAGGCAAAAAACTACCATATGACCCAGCAATCCCACTATTGGGCATATACCCTGAGAAAACCACAATTCAAAAAGACACATGTACCAAATGTTCATTGCAGCACTATTTACAATAGCCAGGACATGGAAACAACCTAGATGTCCATTGACAGATGAATGGATAAAGAAGATGTGGTACATATACACAATGGAATATTACTCAACCATAAAAAGGAATGAATTTGAGTCAGTTGTAGTGAGGTGGATGAACCTAGAGGCTGTTATACAGAGTGAAGTAAGTCAGAAAGAGAAAAATATTGTATATTAATACATATATATGGAATCTAGAAAACGGTACTGATGAACCTATTTGCAGGGAAGGAATGGAGACACAGGCATAGAGAACAGACTTGTGGACACAGAGAGGGAAGGAGACGATGGGACAAATTGAGAAAGTAGTGTTAACATATATACACTATAATGTGCAAAACAAATAGCTAGTGGGAAGCTACTGTATAGCACAGGGAGCTCAGCCTGGTGCCCTGTGATGACCTAGAGGGGTGGGAAGAGGGGGTTCAGGAGGGAGGGAATATATATAATCATGGCTGATTCACTATTGTACAGCAAAACTCAACACAACATTGTAAAGCAATTTTCTTCCAATTAAAAAATAAATTTAAAAATAGCTAAAGATAGGAAGTAATGTAGGGGAGAAATATCAATAACCTCAGATATGCAGATGACACCACCCTTATGGCAGAAAGTGAAGAGGAACTAAAGAGCCTCTTGATGAAAGTGAAAGAGGAGAGTGAAAAAGTTGGCTTAAAGCTCAATGTTCAGAAAACTAAGATCATGGCATCTGGTCCCATCACTTCATGGCAAATAGATGGGGAGACAGTGGAAACAGTGTCAGACTTTATTTTGGGGGGCTCCAAAATCACTGCAGATGGTGACTGCAGCCATGAAATTAAAAGACACTTACTCCTTGGAAGGAAAGTTATGACCAACCTAGACAGCATATTAAAAAGCAGAGACATTACTTTGCCAACAAAGGTCCGTCTAGTCAAGGCTATGGTTTTTCCAGTAGTCATGTATGGATGTGAAAGTTGGACTATAAAGAAGGCCGAGCGCTGAAGAATTGATGCTTTTGAACTATGGTGTTGGAGAAGACTCTTGAGAGTCCCTTGGACTGCAAGGAGATCCAACCAGTCCATCCTAAAGGAAATCAGTCCTGAGTGTTCATTGGAAGGACTGATGTTGAAGCTGAAACTCCAATACTTTGGCCACCTGATGCAAAGAGCTGACTCATTTGAAAAGACCCTGATGCTGGGAAAGATTGAGGGCAGAAGGAGAAGGGGATGACAGAGAATGAGATGGTTGGATGGCATCACTGACTCAATGGACATGAGTTTGGGTAAACTCTGGGAGTTGGTGATGGACAGGGAGGCCTGGAGTGCTGTGGCCCATGGGGTTGCAAAGAGTTGGACACGACTGAGAGACTGAACTGAACTGAATGGAGGGATATTTTGGATCCAGGGACATGTTTGTTTTTTATTATTTTATCTTTTCAGGTCACAGAGATTTGAGCATTATATCTTGAAGGGAAATATTAAATGGTGAGAGTAGTTGAGGCTATAGGAAAAACAAAAGACAACTGATAGATTAAAATTCAAAGGAGGCAAAGGGTGTAAGTAAGAATGCAATGAGTAACATTTTTGACAAGAGAAGAGAAACCACATCACTTGGTCAGAAGAAAGTGAAGCTGAGTACAAAATAACTGTTTGTATAGCACCTACCATATATAAGGGTCTTTGCATATACTATTCCCTCTGCTTGAGATGCTCTTTCCCCACTATCACTAGGCCAGATCCCTACTCATTCTGACTTCATCTCAACTCTCTGTCATTTCTGCAAAGAGGTCTTCTACTTCCCAGAGACAAGGCTAGGTCCACCTATCGCATGCTCTCAAGGCACTGTTGTCTTCTCCCTCATAGCACTTTCGACAGTTTGTAATTGTGTGTTCATTAGTGTGATCATTTGAATGTCTGTTTTATCCATTAGACTGTAAGCTCCATGGAGGAATGAAGTCAAGCCTTCTTTGGGTCATTTCATTATCTCTAGTAAGTAGTACACAGTGCCCAGCATAGAGCAGGTATTTAATAAACACATGAATCATCTTAAATGCATACAATTAATTGCACTAGGTGCTGGCAAAATAGAAAATCTCTATTTTGTTTCCTACAAGGGGCAGTTCCTATAAGGGAACTTTGATCTAGGAGAGAAGATAAGCCACATATTTAAATGTTTGTAAGGCAGAGAGACCATTTGGTTCAAATACCACTCCTTCCATAAAGCGGGACACTCATCCTACCCAGAATCAATCACTCTTTCCTCTTGACTTTCATCTCACTTTTCTCATACTGATAGTCTAGTACTACCTTTGGTTTACAGTTCACTAGCTTAGTTCTTCAGTCTTCCCATCCATTCTGTACATTCTTCTTCTGTTTAAATCAAGAGTCAGGCTCAACTGCTTTCAACTGAGAATCCTAATACATGTGATAATTTTCCTTAATCATTAAGCCATTAGACTCAGAATCATTTCAGAACAAGATTTTCTCTCTAGTTGTGTTTTTTAATCAAAGGCAGTTTTGAAACACATTTGATAGAAATTTTAAATTTTGATCAAATGGATTTTTTGCCTTTGCTTTTGCTTATTCAGTGGCAGATTAGATTTCTGCTGGATATTCAGGTAATTGAATACAGTGTACTTAAAACAGCTGGCTGTCTGGCATAGTTACAATGGTTTAAGATTATGCTGTGTCATGACAGATATGGCTATTTCTTTTCTTTTCTCTTTTCTCTAAAATAAAGATACAACTAGACCTCAAAACACAAGAGCATCTATACTTCTATGTATTTTTTCTCAGTTCAAATGAGTTATAATTACCCCTAAGGGCACAAATTCTAACATTCTTTGAGGCAATTAGTGAAAGTAACAGAGAAGAAGCTTCTAGGAATTTTCAAAATGTATGAAAAGTGTTAGTCACTCAGTCATGTCTGACTCTTTGCGACCCCATGGACTGTAGCCTGCCAGGCTCCTCTGTCCATGGGATTCTCCAGGCAAGAATACTGGAGTGGGTAGCCATTCCCTTCTCCAGGGGATCTTCCCCACCCAGGGATTGAACTCTCCTGTATTGCAGGCAGATTCTTTACCATCTAAGCCACCAGGGAAGCCCTAGGAATCTTGAAAGGTCTATCCAAAACCCTGGAATCCAGAGAAGACATTACCATGCTTCTGAGAAATATTTTAGGATATTTTGGGAAGCACTGGGCTAGAAGTTAGGAATTTATAACATTTGGCTGGAAGGCCTAAGTGTAACATGATATTTAGCACCTACTGTCTTTGGCAAAATCTTGACAGTACTTTGTCATTGCCAACAATTTCCTTAGTCTTTGAGTCAAATTTGGCGGACGTCACAGAGTCATTTGGTCTGACATGATCTGGTCTACTGCTTGGAAGACTAGGTCAATGGTGTCTAGGGGGCAGTATTTTCACCAAAATTGCCAGAAAATAGTATATAGCATTATACCTGATTATAGCCAATAAACTATAGCTGATAAAGCCAGGAATTTCTAATTTCATCTAAGCTATGGAAAAAAAAATTCCCCATCTTACATTCCATGTTTTTAACCTGACCAAAAACAAACGACAAAAAAAGAGCATAGGCTCTGAATTCAGACATGCTTGGGTTTAAATTCTGCTTAACTTAGTAGTTACCTTCAAGTAAGTCACATTCTCTCTCTAATCCAAATGGGAATCATGCCACCTTCCTCATGAGATTTTTGTAAATAATCCATGAAAAGTCTCTGGAACACAATATCTAGCTCATAGAATATACTCTTCAAATATTACTGTTCTTTCCTTCTTTTGAAAAATGAGGGTGTAATTTAAGGTTTTATTTTGCTTTCATGTAGAAATTAATTATATTTTGGGAGCAACTTACTGTATCCCCAAATTATCTTTGGGAAAGTGTACTCATATTTCCTATGGTGGCATCTAACGCATATGACTTTACATTCCAGAAAATCATAACATGAGGACTTCTGATTTTTACAATTAAAAACAGCATAGACAAGACAGAAATTCAAAAAGTATAGTATATTACTTGTGTTACTTTGTCAGCATACAACCAGATCACAGGTTATACATGTGGTTACACTTGCAGGGGGGAGGCCAACCCCTATCTAGTTCTGTCTAAGACTAGGTGGGTATATTTGCCTAATTCTGGGGATCAGTGAGCAGGCCCACTAGGATACTAAGCCTAAAGGCTGATCCTCAAGTTGGAACTTCCCTGTAAAGGTGATATCATGTATCCATATTTGTCTTTGTTTTGTTTCTCAAAATATTCATAACCTGGGGTAGAAGAAAGTTGGTATTTATTGCATGCCTTTTCTCCCTTTCCCTGGAGAGTACACCATCTAAGAAGATTGTTTTTTCAAAATATTAATTAAAAAAATACTAACTAAATGCATATAGATGTGAAGTAGCATGTTAACATTTGCTCTTTCAACATGTGTTGTAACATTATATCTACTAATTTTCTCCACATTAATTAGTAGGAAATTGAGATTTGAGGCTTGAATGTTCTTCACAAACAATGACTAATGCTAACTCTTTATTTAGTGAATTATGGGAAAAAAGCCAAATCAGTGAAACAGCAGAGGAAAGACTAGTATACAAGAAAAATTAATGTTCACAATTTGGGAAGAGTCTAGAATAGCATATGATATCTGGCATCTAAAAACAATCCTCCATTTCATGATTAAAGGAACATATTTTGAACCATAACCAAACACAAATGCAGCATTAAATACAATTCAGATGGTCACCTCTCAACCTTAAAGGGAGGGAAAGGCAGTGGTTTACTTTTTAAATTACTGGTAAAATAAAGACAATCAATGGGATGGGAGTGTTTAAAAATGTTTCCTGAGTTCTGTAGTGCTGGGCATTGAACTAGTTAATAATGACTACTTGGTATTTTACAAAGCCCAAGGCCCAAGATTAAGTTCTTAAATCATCATGTTCTGATATTTTCACCAGAAATATACTTGTTTTTATTTATTGGATTGCAGACTATGGATAGGACCCAATAGGAGTGACTATAAAGTATTACTCTTGTCTCTAATAAACATGGCAGAACCAATATGATCATATTGCCTCTTTAAAGGAGCACTTTGTGGATTTATTTCAGCGATGCTGCTGTTCAACAAAGTGTACTCAGATTCCTCTTTTAAACTGATGAATAACCACAGCAGAGTGTACAAATCTTAAGTACAGATTAATTTGATGTACATATGTGTACATCCATGGAAGCACCATTGAAATCAAGATGTAGAACATTTCAAGAAACTCTTAAGTCTCCTTTATGCTAACTACCAGTCAGAACACATCCCCCACACGAAAAATCATTTTTCTAAGCAGTATCAACATAGACTAGTTTTGACAGTTTTTGAACTTTTATAAGTAAAATCACACATTATATACTCTTGGGTATCTTGTTTTTTTCTCAGCATCATGTTTTTAAAGTAACCCATGCTTGAGACTTCCCTGGCAGTCCAGTAGTTAAGACTCTGTGCTCCCACTGAAGGGGGTGTAGGTTCAAAACCTTGTCAGGGAACTAAGATCCTTCATGCCTTGCAGCATGGCCAAAAATTTTTTAAATTAATCCTTGTTCTTGCTCTGTTTATTGTTATGTAGTATTATAATACAGTATGGCTATACCTCAGTTTATGTATGTATATATGTATTCTATTGCTGAAGGATATTTGGATTATTTCTTTTGTAGAGTGATTATGAATAATACCACTATGCAAGTTATTCCACATTTTCTTAAGGACATAAGCATGCCTCATACAAAAGTGGAACTGTTAGGTTATAGAAAGCTTTTTAAGAAAAACACTACCAACCCAAAAGAACTAAAAGCAGAATCTTGAAGAGATATTTGTACACCCATGTTCATAGCAAGATTAATCACAAGTGTCAAAGAGTGGAAGTAACTCAACTGTCCATGGACAGAGAAAAGAATAAACAAAATCTGGTACATACATACAGTGGAATCTTAGCCTTAAAAAAATTCTGACATGCCACAACACTGATGGAACTTAAGGATATTATGCTAAATGAAATGAGGTAGTCACAAAAAGACAAATAGTGTATAATTCTGCTTATGTGATATAGCTAGAGTAATCAACTTCATAGAGATAGAAAGCAGAATGCTAGTTGCTAGAGGCTGGGGGAGAGGGAGGAATAGGGAGTTGCTATTTAATGGATGCAGAGTTTCAGTTTTGCAAGATTAAAAGTGTTCTGGAGATGGATGGTGGAAATAGTTGTACAGCAATGTGAATGTACTTAATACCATTGAACTGTACATTTAAAAACAATTAAGGTGGTAAATTTTATGTTATGTATATTTTACCATAATTTTTAAACATAAATACTACAAAATATTTTTCAAAAGTGATTATAGTAGTTTATACTTCCGCTAACAATGTGTGAGAGTTCCAATTGTTCCACATTCTCACCGAGGTAGTACTATTCATCCAATTTGATTTTTAACCATAATACTGTATACCAATATTTTGTTGTGGTCCTATTTTGCAGTTCAATCCCTGGATTGGGAAGATCCCCTGGAGGAAGGCACGGCAACCCACTCCAGGTATTCTTGCCTGGAGAATCCCTTGGACAGAGGAGCTTGGTGGGCTACAGTCCATAGGGTTACAAAGAGTTGGACACGACTGAAGTGACTTAGCATGCATCCAGTGACCAATGATGCTGTTGTTGTTCAGTCACTCAGTCATGTCCAACTCTTTGCGACCTCCTGGACTGCAGCACATCAGTTTTCCCTGTTCACCATCTCCCGGAGCTTGTTCAAACTCATGTCCATTGAGTTGGTGATGCCATCCAACCATCTCATCCTCTGTCGTCCCCTTCTCCTGCCTTCAATCTTTCCCAGCATCAGGGTCTTTTCTAATGAGTCAGCTCTTTGCATCAGGTGGCCAAAGTATTGGAGCTTCAGCTTCAGCATCAGTCCTTCCAATGAATATTCAGGATTGATTTCCTTTAGGATTGACTGGTTTGAGCATCTTCTAATGTGTTTATTGTTTATATGGATACTTTCTTTTATCAAGTGTCTGTTCAGCTCTTTTGTCCACATACTTCTTTTGGTTTGTCCTTTTTCTTTTTTGATTTGTAGAAGTTATTTATACATTCCAAATAAAAATTTTTCACCAGGTTGATAGATTTCAAATATTTTCTCTCACACTGTAGCTTGCCTCACTTAATGGTATCAGTTGGTGAACAGTTCCTACAGCATATTCTTTTGGATTTCCTCATGGGAAAATATTCATATACTTGGGTGTGGGGGGATTTGATCCCTAGAAAAAAATGTTTTAATCTTCAAAGCTGAGATGATGATGACGACATTACAACCTCCGCCCCAAGCCTAATCAAGATGATATAAGGATTGTGAGCTCAGCACACAGATAAGGGTGGAATTAAGTTCTCATTATAAGTAGCAGACATAGAAACTGCCTTGGCAGGAACTAATCTTTCATATGTAACTTGTTTATATATCTTGGCTTCCTCCTTGGAGCTGAGAGGGACCCTTAAAGATGCATGGCTATGTCAAATAGTAATAAATTTGATGGAGAGTATTAATAAAGTAATATAGCCATGTATTACCATTTGGAGTTTAATATTATTCAAGAACATGAAATAACATCTGGGTGTGGGTATATGTGCATGCATCTGCAAGAGAAAAAGGGAGAAGGAGCAAATGTCCCTGAAGACAACACAAAAGGACAAGTTCTAAAAATAATTTGGATGATGCCACAACTACTGAACTAGGTACAAATTTTCCAATGAGATAGCATCATTTGGATGTATGTCTCATTACTTTTTAGTCATAAATACAGTTGGACAAATATCCACTAGACCTCACTAGACATGGATGAATGGACAATGGTGACCTTTGTGAGGGGAATTCCCTCACTTCTTGACTACCCCACCATTTCAATCCTCAACCAGGAACTGAGTGAAACAACTGCCTGATCCTAAAAGGACACTAGGCATAGCTCTAGCATCTGAAATGACACTTATTGACTGCTAAAAATTCTAAGAGATATCTCGGAAGTTCATGGGTTGACTCAAATTCAGACTTGAGTTAATACCAAAAAAATTATCTTCCTGTTTTATTTTTTTGCTTATTCATTTAATGAGTGAAATCATAAAGTGAGGATAAAATAGATTGTTTTGCATTATATAGAGAAATGGGACTGTTTATGGCAAACACAAAAACAAGCATCAGTGAAAAGCCCAGGAATCAACCATTGTGATTGAGACAAAACCACACATGCATTGTTAATACGAGCAAACGTAAACCTCTTTTGGAACACTTATTGTTCACCATACACTGGAGTAAGTTTTTTATATTAATTATCTCACATTAGCCTTCAATAACACTATGAGTTCAACACTATGGTCACCTCCAATTTATAGCTGAAAGAACTGAAATATATGGAGGTTAGGTAACTTACCTGAATAACTTACATGAATAGAGTATTACACAGCCAGAACTTAAACCTGATCTATCTCATCTCAGAACTACAATGCTCTATTGCCTCCATCATTGAAACTTACCTAACCTGAGTACAAGCACACCTTGGAGATATTGAGGGTTTGGTTCCAGACCACAGATCACCACAATAAAGCAGAAATTCAATAAAGCAAGGCACAAACTCTACTGTAATCTATTAAGTGTGCAGTATCATTATTTCTAAAAATACAATGTAAATACCTTACTTTTAAAACATTTTATTGCTAAAAACTGCTAACCATCATCTGAGCCTTCAGCAAGTCACAATCTTTTTGCTGGTGGAGGGTCTTGCCTCAATGTTGATGGCTGCTGACTGATCAGGGTGGTGGTTGCTGAAGGTTGGGGTGGCTGTGACAATTTATTAAAGTAAGACAAAAATGAAGTTTTCTTCATCACTTGACGCTTCCTCTCATGAACAGTTTCTCTGTAGTATGTAATACTGTTTATAGCATTTTACCCACAGTAGAACTTCTTTCAAAATTGGAGTCAATCCTCTCAAACCCTGCTGCTGCTTTATCAACTAAGTTTATGTAATATTCTAAATCTTTTGTTGTCATTTCAACAGTCTTCACAGCATCTTCACCAGGAGTAGATTCCATCTCAAGAAACCACTTTCTTTGCTCATCTGTAAGAAGCAACTCCTCATCCATTAAAGTTTTATCATAAGATTTCAGAAATTCAAGTTACATCTTCAGGCTCCACTTCTAATTTTACTTCTCTTGCTAATTCCACAGTATCTTCATTCCCTAGTCCAACATGAAAACTCACACTTCAAAATCAAATTTAGGAGTCAACTTTCTTTATACCTTCTTTATCTTACCAGGTTTCCAAAGTTCTCTGGTCAGATGTCTAGTATAACATTAATAACATCCTATTTTTGCTATTGTTCATGAATGCTGTCTCTCTCAACTAAGTTCCAAGTTATTAGTGGGCAAAAGTCATCATTTTACTCCTGTCTGTATCTATAGCAACTCACCTTCTGCCAGATACATAATAGATAGTAACTGTCTACTGACTTGATCTAAAGAGAAATCTATATAGGGGATATGATCTGATCTATATTTTGATTTTGATTTATCATTCTGTCAAGGATTATATTATTAGTTCATTTTCACCATTGGTGTTATTAGATTCAACTAGTTTATTATTTTTAAATGTGGTAAAATATATAATTTAAAATTTACCATCTTAACCATTTTAACTGCACATTTCAATAGTGTTAAGTATATTCATGTTGTCATGCAACCAATGTCTAGAAGTTTTCATCATGCAAAATCAAAATTCTATGCATGTTAAAAGCAGTTCCCCATTCCCCTCTTCCTCAGCCCTTGGCAACTATCATTCTACTTTCTGTTTCTATGAATTTAACTACTGTAGCTACCTCATATAAGTGAAAAATACAGTATTTGTCTTTTTGTGACTCCATCAATTTATCTTTAAACTCCAAAAACATTACATAACCAATGAGCATCAGAAGAGTAAAACTTTAAAGTGGAATGTTTCACATTTTAATTATTTGATTCACTCACAGAGGAGTCTGTCCTTCTAGGATATCTCCAAGCTTATCAGAATTCTCTATTTCCTGTATTTGAAAAAAGCTAAAGTGCATTTTTTTTATGGTACAAGTTTTCAGATCCCTTGGAGAAAAGACAAGATAGCTGTTGTTATTGCCTAGGAGAAAAAATTCCAGTTAAGGTCAGTAAGCTCTTTAGTACATGCTATACAGTGGGAAAAAATAAACAAGTGTCAGACAAGACAGCAAGTAAATTAAAGAAATTTCAGAAACATGACAACAACCATTCTAGGAAAAAATGGTATCTGTTTCATTCACCTTCAACAATTTTTTGAATAGATGTTAAACTTATGATTTGTCTAGAGTTGTCCTGGGGGGAAAGAATAACAATGGGAAATGTGTGATGTTGAAATTTTCATAATTTAATGCCATAAATGACTATCTATACACAATATCAAATCATCTAAATTAAAATGACAGATTCAAGCCATCTTCCAAATATTGTCTAATACATTATTGTATTGCTCAAGTCTCATCTTGTTCACAGTAAAATCCAGTCCTTATGATAGCCTGCAAGGCTCTACGTGACCAGGCTCCTGTTAACCCACTGACCTTATTTCCTGTCATTCATTTTGTCATTCATTCACTGTTCAGCCTTCACTAGCCACGGTGACAGAAACACTCAAAATAAACCTAAGGGCCTGTCCATTTCTCTACATAGAAAGCTTTACCCCAAGGCATTTTCATGGTTTACTCTTTTACTTTATTCGACTATAAAGTCTTTGAAAATGTCCCTTCTTCAAACAGTTTCCCTAGACCACCTTTTACAAATTAGTAACCCACCCCTGTCATTTTCTATCCTTTTACTTGATTTTACTTTTATTCATAGAATCTATCATTATCCGGTACATTTCAATATTTTTTTGTTGTCTGTCACTCCTTACTAGAATGAAAACTCTATGAGGTCCATTAGACTTGTCTCATTTGTTTATGTTATGTCTCTAACACCTAACATAATGCCTGACAAAGAGCAGATATTAAACTATCCATCGAACTGACAGCTTAAACTTCCATTTGCCAAGTCATTATGCAGTAGGTAGAAACTCAGTCTCCATGCTGTAGGTGAATAAACATTCGATTCTGTCCTCTAATTAGCTAAAAATGCAAAATCTCTGTGACCTTTCGTTATTTGAATTCAGGTGTTCTCCATGTATTGTTCCTGAACCCACAAAATCTGCAGCATCGGGAAACTTGTTAGTAGCAGTTCCCAAATGAATTAGAAATTTGGGGACTGGTGCTCAGCAATCTGTATTTTAGAAAGCCCTCTAGGTAATGCTTAGAGAACTATCAGTCTGATTTAAGTCCTTTTGCACAAGTGGAATTTCTAAGGGTAGCTAGAAGGAAGTTTTCTTAAGGGTAAAAAACAAAAGAGAATAAATGCATAAAATCTAAGTCCACAAAAGGCAAGAATAGAATGATAGCTGCTGCCTTTTCTAGAGTTTATTTAATATTAGCAGAGCTTTTTTTTTTGTATGCCTTGTTAGATCTGGGTTAATATGGCTTTTTGTGGATGCCACTTAAAAGGACCCTTATACCTGCCTCCTCACAATGAACCTAAGTATTTACCATTAAGTCTAAATTTGGGCTTTCTTTTTGTAGATGTCTAAAACCTTTTGATTCTAAATGATTTTTATTTTCTTCAGAAACATGAAAAATACTTCAAGGATACAACCGGTGTTTTGGATAATGACATGTGAGTTCAGAGGTCACCATTTTCAAAATGACATATTGCAACTTGCTAAGTCTGAATGTAAAGCCTAAGATCGCACTAGACAAAACTGGAAATAGAAATGGTAGGCATCCTGAAAGCAAGTACATATCTACATCATGGACCATTCCAGTAGGAAAAAGTGCTGATAGCCTTGAAAACTCTCCCGTTGGTTTTGACTTTTTTTTTCAAGATTGTTAAGACATTTGAATAAAATAAAGTTTGAAAGAACTTGAAAAACTATATAGTACTATACAAGTAAAAATAATCCAAATAATAGCTAACCATTAATTGGATACCTTTCTGTGCTAGGTTCTATGCAGAGCATTTTACATACACTATCACAGTTTCTCAGTAATCCTCCAAGGTAAGTATTATTACCTTCATTTTACAAATGACATTAGGTAACTGCCCAAGGCCATATAATTAATAAATAGTATAGGTGAAATATGAACCAAGATCTGTCATATTTAAAATCCTATGCTGCTAACCTCACTGGCTCAGTACCACTTTCACTGCACCTATAACTTATCCACATGCATATATTTAGATAAATTTCAAATATAGCACACTCTCATCGTAGAAATTAAAATATAAAAGAAGCATTTAAAACAAACAGTTAAACTCCCCTTTGCCATTAATTCAATTGCAATTCCACCTTTTTTTTCCATTTATTTTTATTAGTTGGAGGCTAATTACTTTACAATATTGTAGTGGTTTTTGTCATACATTGACATGAATCAGCCATGGATCTACATGTGTTCCCCATCCCAATCCCCCCTCCCACCTCCCTCTCCACCCTATTCCTCTGGGTCTTCCCAGTGCACCAGGCCTAAGCACTTGTCTCATGCATCCAGCCTGGGCTGGTGATCTGTTTCACCCTAGATAATATACATGTTTCGATGCTGTTCTCTCAAAACATCCCACCCTTGCCTTCTCCCACAGAGTCCACAAGTCTGTTCTGTACATCTGAGTCTCTTTTTCTGTTTTGCATATAGGGTTATCATTACCATCTTTCTAAATTCCATATATATGCGTTAGTATACTCTATTGGTCTTTATCTTTCTGGCTTACTTCACTCTGTATAATGGGCTCCAGTTTCATCCATCTCATTAGAACTGATTCAAATGAATTCTTTTTAATGGCTGAGTAATATTTCATGGTGTATATGTACCACAGCTTCCTCATCCATTCGTCTGCTGATGGGCATCTAGGTTGCTTCCATGTCCTGGCTATTATAAACAGTGCTGCGATGAACATTGGGGTGCACGTGTCTCTTTCAGATCTGGTTTCCTCGGTGTGTATGCCCAGGAGTGGGATTGCTGGGTCATATGGCAGTTCTATTTCCAGTTTTTTAAGAAATCTCCACACTGTTCTCCATAGTGACTGTACTGGTTTGCATTCCCACCAACAGTGTTAAGAGGTTTCCCTTTTCTCCACACCCTCTCCAGCATTTATTGCTTGTAGACTTTTGGATAGCAGCCATCCTGACTGGCATGTAATGGTACCTCATTGTGGTTTTGATTTGCATTTCTCTGATAATGAGTGATGTTGAGCATATTTTCATGTGTTTGTTAGCCATCTGTATGTCTTCTTTGGAGAAATGTCTGTTTAGATCTTTGGCCCATTTTTTGATTGGGTCATTTATTTTTCTGGAATTGAGCCACTACAAAACCACAGTCATCAAGACAGTATGGTACTGGCACAAAGACAGAAATATAGATCAATGGAACAGAATAGAAAGCCCAGAGATAAATCCATGAACCTATGGACACCTTATCTTCGACAAAGGAGGCAAGAATATACAGTGGAAAAAAGACAACCTCTTTAACAAGTGGTGCTGGGAAAACTGGTCAACCATTTGTAAAAGAATGAAACTAGAACACTTTCTAACACCATACACAAAAATAAACTCAAAATGGATTAAAGATCTAAATGTAAGACCAGAAACTATAAAACTCCTAGAGGAGAACATAGGCAAAACACTCTCTGACATAAATCACAGCAGGATCCTCTATGACCCACCTCCCAGAATATTGGAAATAAAAGCAAAAAATAAACAAATGGGACCTAATGAAACTTAAAAGCTTTTGCATAACAAAAGAAATTATAAGCAAGGTGAAAAGACAGCCCTCAGATTGGGAGAAAATAATAGCAAATGAAGCAACAGACAAAGGATTAATCTCAAAAATATACAAGCAATTCCACTTTTATTCATATTTGAAATGGGCAAAATTCTGCATCTGCCTCAACAGGAATATTTTCCTACTGAAAGTTAAGCAGATATGTTCTGAAAACATCTATTTTAATAGCTCCCCTGGGGAAAAAAAGCAGTCTGTTTTAATTACAATAAATGAAATAGTTGTTACATTTTTTAAACATGATTCAGTGAAGTGCACTGCAATTTTTAAAGCAAACATTGGGACTATTAAGATAGTACCAACTAAACTTGTTACTTGCAAAACAAATAATTTAGTTAGTTGAGCTGTCAATGTGGACACATCCCAACATCTGCCTTCTCATTAAGCGAGGATTTCTCCTCTGTCAGGTCTATCATGTGACAAATTAGTCAGAAGCCTGGCAGTCCATCCAGATTGCTTCATTCTTCAGCAAGGCAGGTGTATTTATTTAACAACTCTTTGGCAGTAGCAGTTTTCTTTTTCAGTCTGCTGAAAAAAAAACTCTCCAATTGTCTTTAATGAAAGCTGACTGATCCTAATTTGGAGGATTCTTATCATGAGGTATCTACAAGTACCACATGTCAACCTGAACAATCTATTTCCATACCCACTACACTGATACTGCCCTTTAGGACTTACAGTAACATAACAGAGAATGAATTGGGTGAAATCTTGTCTTCTTTCTTCATTCATTTGGGCAATTCCTGTTCAGTTAAGTTCCAAGTTGGGCTTCCCTGGAGGCTCAACGGTAAAGAATCTACCTACCAAGCAGGAGATGTGGGTTTGATCCCATGGGAAGATGTTGGGAAGATCCCATGGAAGAGGAAATGGCAACCCACTCCAGTATTCTTGCCTGGTAAATCCCATGGACAGAGGAGCCTGGCGGGCTACAGTCCATGGAAAGAGTCAGACATGACTTAGCAACTAAACAACAACAAGTTCCAAGCTGGCTTAGTGATGTTTAATTATTCTTTGGTGCTTTTGTCTGCCAATTAGAAGAAAAAGGTAGCATGCTGCCACCATCAACTTTTCCCTGCAATCAGCAAAATGCAAGGCAGTAAATGACTGACTCAGCTCACACAAGCTGGGCCCTGAACTTTCATTCAGTTTTAGTGCCCAACTTTCAAAAAGTTGGCTCCAAAACCTAATACGTTCTTATTGAGCCATCCTGTTGCCAGGCTATTTAGATTTTCTGGATGATCCCATCTTGATCCTTCTTTGTTCATAGGCAACAGGATTCTAGTTCCTAGCAGAATCGATATTCTGGCTAGAGATCATCTGAACACATACTCACCTGTTCATGCCATTTGCTAAAGCTGCATGTGGATTGCTTTATTCCAATGTAAAGAGAAGCAGTTCCAGAATCCTAGGATTAAAACCTAATCACCTGAGTCTTAGTCAGGGAGTTAAGAGACAACCTTGTCTTACAGCCCCACCCACCAAGATTTCTACAGATATTTAAGACAGAAAGGACTTAGTACAAATAGAGAAAGAGAAATACTTAGACCATGCTTACTATGTAGTCCATTAACAATTAGGAGCAAATGGGTAGAGATCAGTTTCCTAAGGACAGAATTTTTAGACTCAATAGCATAGATGGAAGTCCAACAGAGGCACTCCATCCAGTAGGCTTTCTACTGATTCATCATCCCCTTAGTTTCTCCTCACTCTTACCCTGTTTCCAGTGGTAGACACTCTCCCATGTGGACTTCAAAATTGCTATAACCATCTCGAGGAATCCAGATCCAAACATTAATTGAAATTCTACTAGGTATATCCGTGAAGTTCCAGATGTTCAAGCTGGTTTTAGAAAAGGCAGAGGAACCAGAGATCAAATTGCCAACATCCACTGGATCATTGAAAAAGCAAGAGAGTTCCAGAAAAACATCTATTTCTGCTTTATTGACTATGCCAAAGCCTTTGACTGTGTGGATCACAATAAACTGTGGAAAATTCTGAAAGAGATGGGAATACCAGACCACCTGACCTGCCTCTTGAGAAACCTGTATACAGGTCAGGAAGCAACAGTTAGAACTGGACATGGAACAACAGACTGGTTCCTTTTCCAAATAGGAAAAGGAGTATGTCTAGGCTGCATAATGTCACCCTGCTTATTCAATTTTTATGCAGAGTACCTCATGAGAAACGCTGGGCTGGAGGAAGCACAAGCTGGAATCAAGATTGCCAGGAGAAATATCAATAACCTCAGATATGCAGATGACACCACCCTTATGGCAGAAAGTGAAGAGGAACTAAAAGGCCTCTTGATGAAAGTGAAAGAGGAGAGTGAAAAAGTTGGCTTAAAGCTTAACATTCAGAAACTAAGATCATGGCATCTGGTCCCATCACCTCATGGGAAATAGATGGGGAGACAGTGGAGACAGTGTCAAACTTTATTTTTCTGGGCTCCAAAATCCCTGCAGATGGTGATTGCAGCCATGAAATTAAGACACTTGCTCCTTGGAAGGAAAGTGATGACCAACCTAGACAGCATATTAAAAAGCAGAGACATTACTTTGCCAACAAAGGTCCATCTAGTCAAGGCTATGGTTTTTCCAGTGGTCATGTATGGATGTGAGAGTTGGACTATAAAGAGCTGCAGAAGAAATTGATGCTTTTGAACTGTGGTGTTGGAGAAGACTCTTGAGAGTCCCTTGGACTTCAAGGAGATCCAACCAGTCCATCCTAAAGGAGATCAGTCCTGGGTGTTCACTGGAGGAACTGATGTTCAACATCAGCTGAAACTCCAATATTTGGGCCACCTGATGAGGAGAGCTGACTCATTTGAAAAGACCCTGATGCTGGGAGGGATTGGCGGCAGGAGGAGAAGGGGACGACAGAGGATGAGATGGTTGGATGGCATCACTGACACAATGGACATGGGTTTGGGTGGATTCTGGGAGTTGGTGATGGACAGGGAGGCCTGGCGTGCTGCAGTTCATGGGGTCGCAAAGAGTCGGACACGACTGAGCGACTGAATTGAACTGATACATATGTAATGTGCTACAATAGAATGGAAGGAATAATAAGATAGATGTCAGAGATGGTATTTGGATAAAGACTTGAATCTGTGTAAAATATGAAATAATCATATTTCCACAAGAAATACACTGAAGGGGACACAGGTGGCTTCAGCATATCAGACATACACTGATGCTCAAAACGTGAGAAGAAAAAACAATTAATTCCCCCCGACAAACAAAGCAAGGCTTTCTTGACCATGTCTGTGAGCTGATCAGGGAAAAGTAATGAAAATTGCCTAAAGGTTAATGGAGCACCAGTCAGGGAGTCCTAGTGAGCCTACTACTCAAGGATTAGGGAAAGGTGCTATGTGTATTCAAGTGTGGGTCAGCTGTGAGCACCTGCCACAATTCTGCTTTTATAAGACAAGATTGAGATGAGGAAAATCCCAATATCAGTGGTCACGAAGTTAGCAGTGAATGGTGGCCTTGAGAAAGTGAATGGTCTCTATGGCTATTCCTTGATATAATAGGATATGGAAAGATAAAGGTGGAAAAATGTCTTTGTTTTGAAAAGATACTCTACTACATCTAGGACAGGTGCCTCACTGATACCATAAGCAAAAAGACTTGTGAGTACAAAGGAACTTTGTTGTTAGACATTACCCCAGGCCTGGTTGTCTTCCAGTATCAACAAAGTGAGGTATAGGTGTGGTCTGTAAAGTTGGGAAAAGACAGAGAGGAAGGACTAAGAGGAAGAGAAAAAACAAGAGTTACAGAAGAATGACCATTTGTTCCACTACTGACTTGGACAGGAAAGAAAGATAATATGCAGCCATATTCTACAAGATGTATGGCTTTGGCCAAGACTTTAACTCCTCCAAGCCTCAGTTTCTCAAAAAAAGAGAGATTATCTCATCTTACCCAAATAGTACTTTTAGAAGGATTATTTATAGTCCTCTGTGAAAACACTGTCCCTGCAAATGTATAGTACACTTGTTTCTTCTGGAATCAATGAGGTCATACTTTCAACTATTTCTCTAACTAGAAAGGAAGGAAGTGGATCATTCTGATGTGGATTGTCCCTCCTTCCAACACCCTCTACACATACACAGAAACACACAGAACTATGCTTGGGGTGGAAGTAGTTACTGGATATGCAAACCACAAAGTTTGCAGAGGCGTACAGTGATCAGCTTGGTTCTGACACCTTCTATTTATGTGCTATTTTTTATTTTTGCACTGTTTGTATCATGACTGAGAGCAGTCTAAAGGTGACTGGAAAGTAATTGGACTTGTTTAGGTCATTTGCCTGGAAAGCATGGATACAAAAGAGACCCAAGACAGGACAATTAAAAGATGGAAACATAATTCCTGGAGAAAGAAATATTTTCAGAATGATATAAGATTCCATTTGGACCCCTACTTCCATGCTCTGTACCCCATTTCTTTTTTCTTAATATCTTGTATACCCCTGATGTCTGTGCAAGAACTGGACAGAGGGTCAAGAAAGCCTACTTGCACACTTGCTGAGGAGTCACTAGGCCAAAGACTCACACAGCTGCCACATTCCTCTTTTTCTTGCAAAACAAAATGTGAATAATTTCAAGTGGCAGAGGTAATAGTGTTAAAATAATTATGTTTTTAGTAAGTTGTTTAGAACCTCCAGCAACTAAAAATTATTGGTAGGAACTGACGTGTAATGCATTTCACAAATGCACTGTATTAGAATATGCTCTTTGAACTTAGGTGTACAGTCTGTGGGCATCCTGTCTGGATCACATATTTTATTTTTATTTTGTTTTGTTTTGTTTTATTGTGAACTTTAAACATGTAATTGAAGTAAGGTAAAACTTTCCAGATTGCAGGTATTACAGGCATAAAGAATCAGACACATATTCCAGATAATGAAGAGTTAGAGGTACAGCCATTCTGCTTACTTAGTGGAGAGATTTGGGGGAAGCTTCAGCCCACAGTCTTGAATGCCTTGTCTCTTGCTCATCTGTTCAGCATTTTCTTTAACCTTCAATATACAGCTCAGGTGTCTCCTCCTCTGAGAGAAGTTCATTAACTCACTGTGGCAGGGATGTTAACTCTGTCCTTTGTCCTATCTCTTGGGCATATTTGCACTTGTTATCCTGCTGATTGAGACTTCCCTGGTGGCTCAGTGGTTTAAAAAAAAAGAAAATCTGCCTGCCAATGCAGGAGACGCAGGTTAAATCCCTGCGTCAGGAAGATCTCCCCAGGAGAAGGAAATGGCAACCCACTCCCATATATTTTTCCTGGGAAATCCCATGGATGGAAGACCCTGGAGGGCTGCAGTCCATGAGGACACAAAGAGTCTGGCATGACTGAGTGACTAAGCATCCACACCAGCATCCTGCTGAGTTAGAACTGCTTGTATGTTTTTCTGCCCCACCAGCTGATGGTCAGCTCCCTTCAATTTTGATGGTCAGCTCCCCTCAATTTTGAATCCACCGCCCTGGAAGGAAATGTTTCTGGGGGTTAATGAGTAAAGTTTAGGAGAATAAGGTAGAGAAGAAGAGGAGGGGAAGTGAATGGCAGGAACATTGCGGGAGGTGGGGGAGGTGGTTACCAGGGTCCTAATACGGAGGAGGTGGAGGATGGAGTCGGAAGGGAGGAAGCCTGGGAGAAATCTGTCTTCTTGGAAAAGTAAAGACAAACAGATGCAAAGGAAAATATTCCTTCTTTAATGAGGATATTTTCCCTGATGAACATCACATATTTTAATTTGATAACATGTTTCATGTTCCCAATGGTATATGGGCTGCTTGAGGTCAATATTCAAATTATCCATCTTTGTATTTTCCTCAGTGTCTAGCATAGTGATGCATACAAAGTAGGTAGCCAATCAGTATTTACTTCATCCCTCTTCTACAGCTGAATAGGTTGAGTAATATTTAGATTGATACAAAAGTAATTGCAGTTTTGTATTGTTGACCTTTGCCTTTTGATACTGAAATATGCTTTTAAATAAATGTGGTTATGCTATACATCATTTTAATGTGCATTTCTCATTTTATGTTTTTTGCTAATGACATTACTTGCTGTTTATTTTATATTTATTTTAGACTAGGGAAATGATGTTAGACAAAAAGCAATTTGAGCTATTTTCTTATTCGAGTTCAAAATGGGTTGGAAAGCGGTAAAGACAATGCACAACGCCAACAACGCATTTGGCCCAAGAACAGCTAACAAGTGTACAGTGCACTGGTGGTTCAAGAAGTTTTGCAAAAGAGGCAAGAGCCTTGAAAATGAGGAGCACAGTGGCTGGCCATTGGAAATTGGCAGTAACTAACTGAGAGGATCATCAAAGCTGATCCTCTTTCAACTACATGAGAAATTACCAAAGGACTCAACATCAACCATTCTATGGTCATTTGGCACTTGAAGCAAATTGGAAAGGTGAAAAAACTCAACAAGTAGGTGCCTCATGAGTTTAGAGAAAATAAAAAAAATCATCACTTTGAAGTGTCATCTTCTCTTATTCTACACAACAACAATGAACCATTTCTCAATCAGATTGTGACATGCGATGAAAAGTGGATTTTATATGACAACCAGCAATGACCAGCTCAGTGGCTGGACCAAGAAGAAGCTCCAAAGCACTTCCCAAAGCCAAACTTGCATCCAAAAAAAGGTCATGGTCACTGTTTGGTGGTCTGCTGCCCGTCTGATCCACTACAGCTTTCTGAATCTTGGTGAAACCATTACATCTGAGAAGTATGCTCAGCAAATCGATGAGATGCACCAAAAACTGCAATGCCTACAGCCAGCATTGGTCAACAGAAAGGCCCAATTCTTCTCTGTGACAATGCCTAACACACACAACCAACACTTCAAAAGTTGAACGAATTGGGCTACAAAGTTTTGCCTCATCTGCCATATTCACCTGACCTCTTGACAACCGACTTGTTCAGTCGCTAAGTCATGTCCCAATTCTCTGCGATCTCATGGACTGCAGCACACCAGGCTTCCCTGTCCTTCACTATCTCCTGGAGTTTGCTCAAACTCATGTCTGTTGAGTCAGTGATGCCATCCAACCATCTCATCCTCTGTTGCCCTCTTCTCTCTCTTGCCCTCAATCTTTCCCAGCATCTTTTCCAGCAAGTGAGCTGATCGCATCAGGTGGCCGAAGCTTTGGAGCTTCAGCTTCAGCATCAGTCCTTCCAATGAATATTTACAGTTGATTTCCTTTAGGATGGACTGGTTGGATCTCCTTGCTGTCCAAGGGACTCTCAAGAGTCTTCTCCAACACCACAGTTCAAAAGCATCAATTCTTTGGTGTTCAGCCTTCTTTATTGTCCAACTCTCACATCTGTGCATGACTACTGGAAAAACCATAGCTTTGACTATATGGACCTTTGTCAGTGAAAGTGATATCTCTGCTTTTTAATACACTAGGTTTGTCATAGCTTTTCTTCCAAGGAGCAAGCATCTTTTCATTTTAATGGTTGTAGTCACTGTCTGCAGCTCTTTTGGAGCCCAAGAAAGAAAATCTCAGTTTCCACTTTTCCCCCATCTATTTGCCATGAAGTGATGGGACTGGATGCCATGATCTTTGTTTTTTGAATGTTGAGTTTTAAGCCAGCTTTTTCACTCTCTTCTTTCACCTTCATCAAGAGGCTCTTTAGTTCCTCTTTACTTTCTGTCATTAAAGTGGTATCATCTGCATATCTGAGGTTGTTGATATTTCTCCCAGCAACCTTTTTTTAAATTAATCAATCTATTTTAATTGGAGGCTAATTGTTTTACAATATTGTGGTTTTTGCCATAGAAAGACATGAGTCAGCCATAGGTGTACATGTGTCCCACCATGCCACCTCCCTCCCCACCCTATCCCTCTGGGTTGTCCCAGAGCACCAGCTTTGGTGCCCTGCTTCATGCATCAAACTTGCACTGGTCATCTGTTTTACATATGGTAATATACATGTTTCAATGCTATTCTCTCATATCGTCCCACCCTCACCTTCTCCCACATAGTCCAAAAGTCTGTTCTTTACATCTGTGTCTCTTTTGCTGTCTTGCATATAGGGTCATCATTACCATCTTTCTAAATTCCATATATATGCATTAATATACTGTATTGGTATTTCTCTTTCTGGCTTACTTCACTCTGTATAATAGGCTCCTGTTTCACCCAGCTCATTAGAACTGACTGAAATGTGTTCCTTTTTTTATAGCTAGGTAATATTCCATTGTGTATATGTACCACAACTTCCTTATCCATTCATCTGCTGATGGACATCTAGGTTGCTCCCATGTCCTAGCTATTGTAAACAGTGCTGCAATGAACATTGGGGTACATGTGTCTCTTTCAGTTCTGATTTCCTTGGTGTGTATGCCCAGCAGTGGGATGGCAGTTCTATTTCCAGTTTTTTAAGGAATCTCCACACTGTTCTCCATAGTGGCTGTACTAGTTTGCATTCCCACCAACAGTTTAAGAGGGTTCCCTTTTCTCCACACCCTCTTCAGCATTTATTGTTTGTAGACTTTTTGATGGCAGCCATTCTGACTGGCGTGAGATGGTACCTCATTGTGGCTTTGATTTGCATTTCTCTGATAATAAGTGATATTGAGCATCTTTTCATGTGTTTGCTAGCCATCTGTATGTCTTCTTTGGAGAAATGTCTGTTTAGTTCTTTGTCCCATTTTTTGATTGGGTTGTTTGTTTTTCTGGTATTGAGCTTCATGAGTTGCTTGTATATTTTGGAGATTAATTCTTTGTCAGTTGCTTCATTTGCTATTATTTTCTTTCATTTGAAGGCTGCCTTTTCATGTTGCTTATAGTTTCCTTTGTTGTGCAAAAGTTTTTAAGTTTAATTAGGTCCCATTTGTTTATTTTTGTTTTTATTTCCATTACTCTGGGAGGTGGATCATAGAGGATCTTGCTGTGATTTATGTCAGAGAGTGTTCTGCCTATGCTTTAATATAAAAGTTTTATAGTTTCTGGTCTTATTATCCTGGCAATCTTGATTTCAGCTTGTGAGACATCCAACCAACTACCACCTCTTTAAGTATCTTGACAACTTTTTGCAGGGAAAATGTTTTCTTTCACAACCAGCAGGAGGCAGAAAATGCTTTCCAAGAGTTTGTTGAATCCTGAAGCATGGATTTTTACACTACAGGAATAAACAAACTTATTTCTTGTTGGCAAAAATGTGTTGATTGTAATGGTTCCTATTTTGATTAATAAAGATATGTTTGAGCCTAGTTATAATGATTTAAAATTCACAGTCCAAAACCGCAATTATGTTTGCACCAACTTAAAAGAAACTGTCTTAAGACTTGCACTATGAAAGTTTTCTTGCTTACATCCTGGTGAATATCCCCTAAGGTGGAACAGAGTACTGACAAGTGGAAAGCAATTATAAATGATTCAGAAATAAAATCTTTTTCTTTGAAATAAATGCTTTTTCTGGAAATTTTCTGCCTTTTGGTAGGCCGGGGAACATTCTTCCATATCAGATGGAACTACAGCACATTATGACTGTAGACTCCAAGTTGTATAGGTGAATTTTATTACTATATCCTGAAGAGCAGTTATTACAATAGTAGGTTTAAAATGGAGTTTTCAGTTTTCTTTTTTTCCTGAACAAAATTAGCTTATTTTGTTTTCTAAAAAACTCATGCAGCTCCACAGATGAGCTTATTTCTGGGTCCTCAGTAGGACATCTATTTAAGATAATGTCTGTTTAAGACATTTTCCATCAATGAAAGTATATGTTGATTTCATAATTATTAGTTTAAGTTTCTCTTGGGAGTAGTTATAACTCTGAAGGTTGAAAAGGTCCTTAATAAAAACTCTTTTTAAAAAAAAAAAAAAACCCTTCTATTTCTAAAAATGGTTTCCTTTTCCATTTTGGAAATAATTCTAACACTAGCCATCAGGTTTCAGAAAGAAATGATTTTTCAGAAGCATTTAGATATATGTAGCAATGTAAATATTTTTCATTAACACAAATTGTGTTACCACAAATTGTTACCACAGCTGGAGATTCATGGACAAAAAACAATTAAAAAAAACTCTTGGAAAATTTCCTTCACATTTCAATTAGTCTGTATCCATCTTAAGAAACAGCGCAGGCATAGGAAGAGGAGATGGTTAAGAATGTAGATTGCTGATATTAACAGGAGACTTTCAATCAAAACAGACACAAATATGAGTTGATAACTGAGGTTAAACTGTTACATAAATGCTACCTCATTTGAACATCTGAGGGAAGGGCTTAGATAAATGTACTTCTATGAGACAGTTCTTCAGAGGTGAAAATGGTAGCAAAGCAGCTCAACATGATTCATGCCCCTTAAACTATGGGAAAATAATTTATCTGGTAGTGACCAATTAATTTACTAGATACTGATTGCTTCATTATTTCAAGTATAACTCATAAGGGTTAATGGAGATTATCTCATTTTTAGCCACCAGTTCTTTAGATAACAGACACCAATATCTCATAGCATGCAACAAATTAAACTAATTTGATAACAGAGTGCCTGATGAACTATGGACAGAGGTTTGTGACACTGTACAGGAGACAGGGATCAAGACCATCCCCATGGAAAAGAAATGCAAAAAGGCAAAACAGCTGTCTGAGGAGGCCTTACAAATAGCTGTGAAAATGAAGAGAAGTGAAAAGCAAAGGAGAAAAGGAAAGATATTCCCATTTGAATGCAGAGTTCCAAAGAATAGCAAGGAGAGATAAGAAAGCCTTCCTCAGCGATCAATGCAAAGAAATAGAGGAAAACAATAGAATGGGAAAGACTAGAGATCTCTTCAAGAAAATTAGAGATACTAAGGGAATATTTCATGCAAAGATAGGCATAATAAAGGACAGATAATGTATGGAGCTAACAGAAGCAGAAGATATTAAGAAGAGGTGGCAAGAATACACAGAAGAACTATACAAAAAGGATCTTCATGACTCAGATAACCACGATGGTGTGGTCACTCACCTAGAGCCAGACATCCTGGAAGGTGAAGTCAAGTGGGCCATAGGAGGCATCACTACGAACAAAGCTAGTGGAGGTGATGGAATTCCAGTTGAGCTATTTCAAATCCTGAAAGATGATGCTGTGGAAGTGCTGCACTCAATATGCCAGCAAATTTGGAAAACTCAGCAGTGGCCACAAGACTGGAAAATGTCAGATTTCACTCCAACCCCTAAGAAAGGCAATGTCAAAGAATGCTGAAACTACCACACAATTGCACTCATCTCTCACGCTAGTAAAGTAATGTTCAAAATTCTCCAAGCCAGGCTTAAGCAATATGTGGACCGTGAACTTGCGGATATTCAAGCTGGTTTTAGAAAAAGCAGAGGAACCAGAGATCAAATTGTCAACATCCGCTGGATCATCAAAAAAGCAAGAGAGTTCCAGAAAAACATCTATTTCTGTTTTATTGACTATGCCAAAGCCTTTGACTGTGTGGATCACAATAAACTGTGGAAAATTCTGAAAGAGATAGGCATACCAGACCACCTGACCTGCCTCTTGAGAAACCTGTATGCAGGTCAGGAAGCAACAGTTAGAACTGGACATGGAACAACAGACTGGTTCCAAATAGGAAAAGGAGTATGTCAAGGTTGTATATTGTCACCCTGCTTATTTAACTTATATGCAGAGTATATCATGAGAAACGCTGGGCTGGAAGAAGCACAAGCTGGAATCAAGATTGCCAGGAGAAATATCAATAACCTCAGATATGCAGATGACAACACCCTTATGGCAGAAAGTGAAGAGGAACTAAAAAGCCTCTTGATGAAAGTGAAAGAGAAGAGTGAAAAAGTTGGCTTAAAGCTCAACATTCAGAAAACTAAGATCATGGCATCTGGTCCCATCACTTCATGGGAAATAGATGGGGAAACAGTGGAAACAGTGTCAGACTTTATTTTTGGGGGCTCCAAAATGCGTGAAGATGGTGATTACAGCCATGAAATTAAGACACTTACTCCTTGGAAGGAAAGTTATGACCAAACAAGACAGCATAAAAAAGCAGAGACATTACTTTGCCAACAAATGTCTGTATAGTCAAGGCTACGGTTTTTCCAGTCATCATGTATGGATGTGACAGTTGGACCATAAAGAAAGCTGAGTGCTGAAGAATTGATGCTTTTGAACTGTGGTGCTGGAGAAGACTCTTGAGAGTCCCTTGGACTGCAAGGAGATCAAACCACTCAATCCTAAAGGAAATCAATCCTGAATATTCACTGGAAGGATTGATGCTGAAGCTGAAGCTCCAATACTTTGAACACCTGATATGAAGAACTGACTCACTGGAAAAAAGACCCTGATGCTGGGAAAGATTGAAGGCAGGAGGAGAAGGGAACAACAGAGGATGAGATGGTTGGATGGCATCACCGACTCAATGGACATGAGTTTGAGCAAGCTCCGGGAGTTGGTGATGGACAGGGAAGCCTGGCATGCTGCAGTCCATGGGGTCACAAAAAGTTGGACATGACTGAGCGACTGAACTGAACTGAAAGAAGACTTAATACTTATCCTTCTCAAACTATCCAAAAAAAATTTAAGAGAAAGGAAGCCTTCCAAACTCATTTTGTGAGGTCAGCATTACTATGATACTAAAACCAGACAAAGATACACAAAAAAGAAAAAAATTACAGGCCAAGATTCCTGAACATAGATGCTAAAAATCCTCAACAAAATATTGGCAAACCAAATTCAAGAATACATTAAAAGGATCAAACATCTTGATCAAGTAGAATTTTTCCCAAGGATGTGGGAATGGTTCAATATCCACAAATCAGTCAATGTGATTCACCACATTAACAAAATAAAGGATAAAAATTATGTGATTCCCCTTCAAACCACTCTGTGAGCTGCCGCCGGGAGCCAAGTGCTTGTGTGGAAAGAACCTTGCCAAGTACTACACCTTGTTTGGTCGTAGTTACTGAGGCATAAAACAAAACCCCAGCTCCTACCCTCCTCACTTTTTAAAAAAAGAATTGATACTAATCTTCCCAGATAGAGACAGTTTTATGAGTTTTTTAAAAATAGAAGTTCTAAAAGGAAGCCACACGAGACAAATACCTATTCTTATGCCTAAATCAACAGTGGAAAAAAGATTTTTCTGTAACCAGCCCCAGTAATAAATATCACGAACTAAAAAAAAAAAAATTATGTGATCATCTCAATAGATGCAGAAAACACTTAATAAAATCCAACATCTATTAGCAATAAAAACTGTTAACAAAGTGGGTATATATCTCAACATAATAAAAGCCATATATGACACACCCTAGAGAAGGGAATGGCTACCCACTCCAGTATTCTTGCCTGGAGAATTCCATGGACAGAAGAGCCTGGCAAGCTACAGTCCATGGGGTCACAAAGAGTCAGACAAGATTGAATAACTAGCACTTTCACAACACACCTACAGCTAACATCACTCTCAATGGTGAAAAGCTGAAAGCATTTCCTTTAAGATCAGGAACAAGACAAGGATGCCCACTCTCACCACTTTTATTCAAAATAATATTGTAAGTCCTAGACTCAGCAGTAAGAGAAGAAAAAGAAATAAAAGGAATTCAAATTGGAAACAAAGAAGTAAAATTGACACTATTTACAAATGACATGATACTATATAGAAACCCTATGAACTCCACCTAAAAACTATTAGAACTAATAAACAAATTCAGTAAAGTTTCAGGATACAAACAATGTACAGAAATATATAGTGTTTCTATACACTAATAACAATCAAAAGAGAAATTAAGAAAACAATCCCATTTACAATTGCATCAAAAAGAATAAAACTTAAGAATAAATTTAACCAAGGAGGTGAAAGATCTGTACTCTGAAAACTGCTGCTGCTGCTGCTAAGTCGCTTCAGTCATATCCGACTCTGTGCGACCCCATAGACGGCAGCCCACCAGGCTCCTCTGTCCCTGGCAAGAATACAGGAGTGGGCTTCCATTACTCTGAAAACTATAAGACATCAATGAAAGAATTGAAGCCAACATAAATAAATGGAAAGATATACCATGTTCATGAATTGGAATAATTAATGTTAAAACGCCCATCTTACCCCAAGCAATCTATAATTCAAAGCAATTCCTATCAAAATGCCAATGGAATTTTTCACATAACTAGAAAAAAAAATCCTAAAATTTGTATGGAACCACAAAAGATCCTTGAATAGCCAAAGCAATCTTGAGAAAGAAGAACAAAGCTGGAGGTAAAATTATACAACAAAACCATAATAATCAAAAAACATATGGTACTAGCATAGAAACAAATGCATAGATCAATGGAACAAAATAGAAACTCCGAATAAACCCAAGCTTATGTAGTCAATTAATCTTTAAATAAGCCCATGTTTACAGA
This sequence comes from Odocoileus virginianus, assembly GCF_023699985.2. Lineage (NCBI taxonomy): Eukaryota > Metazoa > Chordata > Mammalia > Artiodactyla > Cervidae > Odocoileus > Odocoileus virginianus. The sequence goes on along the minus strand of NW_027224263.1, from coordinate 9,045,093 downwards.
GTCAATTAATTTTTGACAAATGAGGCAAGAATATAGAATGGGGAAAAGATAGCCTCTTTAATAAATGGTGGTAGAAAAACTGGACAGCTACATGCAAAGAATTGGACTGGACTATTTTCTTACACCATATACAAAAATAAACTCAAAATAGATTATAGAATTAAATGTAAGATCTGAAACCATAAAACTCTTAGGAGAAAAAAATAGGCAGTATGATCTTTGACATTAGTCTTATAAAAAAAAATTTTGTCACCCTAGGCAAGGGCAAAAAAAGCTAAGTTAAATGAATCTACAACAAATTAAAAAGCTTTTGCACAGTGAAGGAAACTATCAACAAAACAAAAAGTAACCTACTGAATGGGAGAAAATATTTGCTAATGATATATCTGATAAAGGGCTAATATCCAAACTATACAAAGAAATTACACAACTCAATACCCAAAAAACAATCCAAGTAAAAAAAGAGCAGAGGACCTGAGTAGGCATTTCTCCAAAGAAGACATACTGACAGCCAACAGACATATGAAAAGATGCTCATCATCACTAATCATCAGGGAACTGCAAATCAAAACCACAGTGAGATATTGCCTCACACTGGTCAAAATAGCTATTATCAAAAAGAAAACAAAAAACAAGTGTTGGCAAAGATGTGGAGAAAAGCAAACCCCTGTGCACTCCTGGTGGGAATAAAAATTGGTACAGCCACTATGGGAAACAGTATGGAAGTTCCTCAAAAAATTAAAAATAAAGCTACCATATGATCCAGGAATTCCACTTCTGGATATTTTTCAAAAGAATACAAAAGCACTAATTTGAAAAGATACATGCATTTCTATGTTCATTGCAGCATTATTTACAATAGCCAAGAAATGGAAGCAACCTAAGTGTCCATCACTAGATGAATGGATAGAGCATCTGTGTTCCTGTTGATGGATTTAGGACACTGGGGTGATTCAGTGTCTCAAGCTAACTCAGGCCAAAGCAGGAACTCCTAAGAAGATAATACTTCCTCAGATCTCAGTGATGCTTTATTGTGACTGTGCTGCTAAGTACGGTTATCATCTTGATTTTACACACTTTCATCAGCCTTTTTGGAGAAGGAAATGGCAACCCACTCCAGTATTCTTGCCTGGAGAATCCCACGGACAAAGGAGCCTGGTGGGCTACAGTCCACAGGGTCACAAAGAATCAGCTGAGCGACTAACACACAACACACACAGATGAATGGTAAAGAAGATGTGGTATATTCTCTCTCTCTTTATATATTATACATACACACACACACACACACACACACACACATACACACACACAGACACCTATCATGGGGCATGGGTATGAATTCATTGCATAACAAACTGATAAGATTAGCCTCAGTCATTGCCTAAACTGGTATATTGCTTTTAAGTAATGGAAGAGCTGGCATCACTTATTAGAATAGGATAAGACCTCACCTTTCCCATGGTAATATATAAGGAATTTAAGAATTACCTGTTCTTTAACTAGAAGTGTTGATTAAAGTCCTGGTTTCCCTATCATACAATAGCTATGATTGTATGGTATTGCATGGTAAGACATTAGTCATATGATCTTGAGAAAGTTACACACCTCTTTGAATCTCAGATTCCTTGGCTATAAAATGTGACTAGTAATCATGACAATTACATATGATACTGTATGTGAAAGTTCCTACCACAAGGCTTAAAAGAGTCAACAAATACTGAATACCTTCCATTACCACTGATCCCACGCCCCCCAACTGTGACTAGAAAAAGACACAGTCCAAGAGACAATACTGGACCAGCACTTCAGCAAAGCTGACCACATTACGAAACAACGTACTTCACCATTGGAGAGCAGGACTCTCCATATTAACAGAACTCTGTAAATTCCAGTATTGAGAAAACTTCCTTCCTGGAAGTATTACAGGAGAAACTACTTCTTATAGAACAGGTTATGGGACTTCCAGGTACTTACAACTAAACTCTTTCTCTCTTTTAAGGAGACGTCACTCGGCATCATTATGACCAGAGGGCTTATCAGTTGAGAGCAGTTGGTTTCCCAGTACCAATATTAATCACTCTACCAGTAGGCAACTAACTCAAGAAGCAACCTGGGCCTCTCATATCAGGCCTCTCTAAGACATAAATCATTGATAGCAAAGACTAATAAAGAACTTAGTTCACATCAGGCACCATTTAAAACGTTTTAGTTATATTAACTGGTAATCATTTTACATTTGAGAAAAATTAAGGCTCAGAGACATTAGATAACTTAAGCTTACACAGAGATGGGATATAATCCTGGCAGGACAGCTCCAGGGTCCACACTTCTAAATTTTCTACTGTACTGTCTATACTACTATGACCATTCTGTAACTGAGCACTCTGCCAGGTAAGCCACATGTTTAGCATAGAAAAGTAAAATAGACTTGTTACCCATAAGGACTTTATAATATAAAAGACATAGATATACCATAGCTCCAGACACTGCCTAAAGGGAATGGTTTGGGCAGCAGATGTGATAGGAATTCAGAGGAAATGAGAAAGGATTTCATAGAGAAAGCTGAGCTTAAAGAGCAATGTTTTGCGCCTGATAGACTTTTCTAAAATGGCTTTCCTCTCATGGTATGGCTCTCTTAATGATTACTGTGGTTTACTGAACAGTTGATTCAACAACCAAGAAGAGCATCATTGCTGGGATGATTAATTAGCTGTAATGAAGCTTGGTTCCCTCATCTACACTATACATTTCCATTCTTCTCCAAGATTGCAGCATAGCTTTTTATATAGCTTGTGCTTTCTATGTTTGATTTGACTTTAAAAAGCCTTATCCAGGACTTTTTGGCTAATAATCAATGCCATTCTACCAATAACTTTAAAAATCTATAACCCCCCAAATCTTGACTCTCTCTATATATTAATATTTGATGGCAGGTTCCTATGTACCATGGTTTTTACAAATGTGTATACTGACAGAGCAAAATTTGAAATTCGATTCAAAATTCGAGATAAAAAGGATTTCTGGACAACACTGCCTACCTACCTTGTCATATTCAAATGACAATGGCTTAACTGCCATCTTGTGGCAAACAATACACACTGTTTAAAAAAAAAAGTATTCAACATTTCACAGTAAGAGTCAAGATTTCCAATTTAATGTCTTCTTAATGGGTGGTTCTGTATCCCTTTCACCTGTCCTCAAGATAAACATTTTCTATGTTTTCTGGTCTGAGGTTTGTTGTATGCCAGAGTAACTTCAACATCTATACTTCAGTAGTTCTTTTATGACACCAATTTTGTTCTCTATGAAAAAAAGACCTTCCACTGGTTGGATAAATGCTTATAAATGCACAAGAATTTAATATTGCCCCCTTTTTTTTTTGAGACAAACTATGAAGAAGTAGAGAAGTAGTGGAATATGAGACTATTATCCACACCCCCTCTCACACACAGGGTTTTTTAAACAGCATTGTACTTCATGCTGAAAGACCACCAATTAGTAACAGTAAATGAAATCTACCTTCACATTTTACTTCCAGTGATTTTATTTTCACTGTTCCTGAAGTTGGTCAATTCAATTTTTGAGCTTTTTAAATATGTGTTGAGAACAGCCTGATTTCCACCTCTCACAAATTTGATTTGCCCTTGGGTCTACTTATCTATTCCAACCTTTAAGTTAGTACTTACATATTTAGATCTTAGCTACACCTCTGGCTAGAGAACATATGAAGAAGAATATGCTTGAGAATCAAGTTTGTTTTTTTGAGTTGCTATGCAACCAAGGAAGGCAATATGCATTCATAATTAAGTGTACTCTTTGTGGACTCAGATTATTAAAATCTATATCCTGAATCCCAGCTTTCTCTTTACTAGCTGTTTGACCTTGGGCAAGTCACTTAACATTTTCATGCTTTCTATTCCACAAATGTAAAATGGGTATCATAATGACATCTACCTCATAGGGCTATTGAGAGGATTAAATGAGTTAACAGATTAAAGTTCTTTGAGCAGTGCCAGAGAGTGAGTATTCAAAAAAAATGAATTATTATGACTTGTTATTGACTGCTTATTGTTAGACATTGGATATTTTAAATAACATTAATATTGTTTATGCCTTTTCGTCTCTCTTAAATCAGGTCATTTTGCTGATGTCTGACTCTCAATGTTCAATCATCTTGACCTTTTAATTGGTATAGCAATTGTTTATTGAGTCCCTAATATGTGGTCACACTTAATTCTAAGTACTGGAGCTACAAGAGTGAAAAGGACAGGCAATGTCCTGGCTCAGCTCACAACTGAGATGGTATTGGATGATAAATAGATAAATCCATGAACAGTTTAACTTCAGGAAGTAACTTGTACTAGAAAAAGTAGGGCAGGGCGATATAATAAGAGGTAAGGGAATCAGAAAATATAAAGACTCCAAAATAATTCAGATTATCTACAAAGTCAAAGGAATAAAGAAGTCATAGGAAACGAGATTAGAGAAGGAGTTAAGGACCAGATAACACTGGACTTCGTAAAGCATATTAAGGACTTTAGATTTTATTCTAAGTGCAATGCAAATCCATTAGAGGGCTTTAAAGCAGGGAGTTACATGATCCACTGTATGTTTGCTTTTGAAAATATCATATTTTCTGTTCCATCATTTTAAAAGCTGACAAGACTTATCTTTAGAGAATGAAGCATATATATATATAAATAAAAATAAATGTCAGAGATGACAAGAGTCCCTTCCTCAAGATGAGTTGCATTTACACCCATAAGTTCCTTGAGATACCTCTTTATAACAAATTCTCCCTTTTGTCCTTAAGATATTTTTCAATGTTTTCCGCTGATTTCCAACCAGCCAAAATATTTCTAATTACTTCACTCTACTACCTCTAAACTTGCAAAATTCATCCTCTCTGCCTTTCTCAAAATACTGATTTCACCTTTATTTCCCTTAAAAACATTTCACTGGGGACTTCCCTGGTAGTTCAGTGGTTATGACTTTGCCTTGCAACGCAGAGGATGCAAGTTCGATCCCTAGTCAGGGAGCTAAGAGCTCATATGCCTCCGGGCCAGAAAAAAAGCAAAACATAGAGCAGAAGCAACATTGCACCAAAAATTCAATAAAGACTAAAAAATGGTCCACATCAAAAAATATTTTTAAAAAATTTCACTGAAAAAAATATGGTCTTCTAATGTCCTACAAGTTCAAAGCATCTGAATCTACAGTCCTTTTTTTCCCCCTTCTTTTTGATTACATTGCATGGCTTGTGAGATACTGACCAGGGATTGCACCTGAGCCACATTAGTGAAAGCACTGAGTCCTAACCACTGGACCACCAGGGAATTCCCGGAATCTACAGTCTTTTGATGACACTCCTGTGTATTCTTCTGTCTTTTTCTGTGACAGAACTAAGAACCAAAGGATTAACAAATATAAGGCACATTGGGGTGCTGCAGACTGTGGGAAACTGATAAAATGTCAAGTGATGGGAATAGACCCCGCCATAGAGAAGAAACGTGCCCTCCAAGTAAATAAAATCACAGTCACATGGCATGGGTGAGCTGCTGACACAGTGATATTAATGGATAAAACAATTTCTCAGATATAACAGTACAACCACAAGGTGTTAAGGAGTGTGGTGTTCCAAGGTCTAAGCTGGCAGGTAGCACCAAAGAAAGTCTGGTAGCTGATAACAGGGCTTCAGTCACAGGGATATAGCTTGGGGTCAGCATGGACAAGAACAAGGCAGGGTCTCCATCCCTCAAGATTTGATAGCTTATCAGAAAAGTCTTAGGGACCAGGTAGAGACCTAGTTACTTGCACTAGGATAAAAGTTGGAAAAGAACTACAATCAAGTTTGCCTTAATATTAAATTCCTCATGTCTTATGTAACAGCTTGATGTACTTGTCCCAAAGCAGGAGATACGCATGTATCTACAATTGGTAGGGGGCTGAGACCAAAGACCCAAAATGTAGCACAACTTACTATATTGCCTTCATTTATGAATTGAATATTGATGGGGAGAGCAGCTTCAAGCAGTGAATAATCTATTTGTAGCTTGAACTACTGTTCTCCTTGGTAAGGGTCAATTTTTTTAGATGCAGACCTATTCCCTAACAATTCAAGTGAGACCAACAAATAGCTTCTCAGAGGCACTAAACACTTCCCATTTGATAATGTTTTTCACCTCAAGTCATGGAAACTAATGCCTTTATAGAAAAGCAAGAAAGGAGGTCTTTGTGCACAGGGAATCAGGCAGGTCACTGAACACATTGCTGGCCAAACAGCTAACTGCATAATAAAGTAGTTCAGAGTAACATCACTGAGAAATTGCATTTTTATACCCTATCTTCCTCAATCTAAAGGAACTCGAGGCAAAGTGAAACCAATACATGGCCTCAAACAAAAAGCAAAATCTAATGTTAGCTTTCAAGTCTCAAATTAATGTTTATACTTACCTCCTCTCAAAATGCTGCTGCTTCAGTCAAGCAAGTAAACTTTTATGATCTTAGTGGAGCTTTCTAGTTTAAGATTAAAAGAAAAATATATGTTTCAAATGAGTTATTGACTTTCTGGACCAGAGCAAATCTTTCTGATCTTACAGTGGTTGGGCTTCTTTCCTAGGTCTTTGCAAAAGGGACTGAAACTTGCTATGAAATGCTGTTTTTTATTTTCAACTATGCCTAATGCAAAAATCACTGAAGTGCCCGAACAAATATTACAAAAGTCAGAACAGATTCTATATCCTCCATTACCCTACAATTGGAGAGAGTCACACAGAGATGGTGAAGTAATCTAAACCACGTAGCCTTGAAAAGCTAAATGTAAAATGTTGACTAGGTGAATACTGCAGAAGTTTGAGGACTCTCACTTTTGGTGTCAGGGTCAACACTTTCAAGGAATATTTGCTTAGTGACTCTTCCATTAAAAAGCTTTATTAATCACATAAAGGCTGCTTCCTTGATCTCAGTATTGTATTTCCATCGTACTCATTCTGAAATCACTAGGAATGAATACATTGATGCTGAATGCTTCTAGAGATGACACATTACAGTTTAAATCAGAGCCAATCCAAATGCATGAACATTGCTTGGAGATCCTATTACATACTCCATCTCCCATTCCATTGAGGCATTATTCCAAAGCCTAACTGTCCTCCAGAGGGCCTGTAATCAGTGCTGGTTCCATAATTTGCAGGGCCCAGTGCAAGATGAAAATGCAGGACCATTTATTCAAAAAGGAAGATAAAAGCATTTTTCTTTGTTCTGCAGTTTCTATCTCAACTTCTCAAGATGTTCTTTTTATTTTTAATTTTTATTGGAATATAGTCACCTAACAATGTTGTGTTAGTTTCTGCTGTATAGCAAAGTGAATCAGTTGTACGTATATACATTATCTCCTCTTTTTTAGATTTCCTTCCTATACAGGTAACTACAGAGCATTTAGTAGAGTTTCCTGTGCTACACAGTAGGTTCTCATTAGAGATGTTCTTTAAATTACTATAAAATGCAGCCCTCCCTTAGGTACAGAGATACTCCCAGGACACTCATAGCAGTATGAGTGGAGACAATCATGGTTGCCCAGTCCCCTGCCCCACTGCTTAAGGAATGGGATGTGCACACCTGACCCCCACCCTTCAACATGCCATACCCATGCCTTTGTCAATGATGGATGGTGGCAGCAGAAACTGGGCAGAGGAGTGGACAGGAAAGGATCAGACCTAGGGAGGCAACTGGAGGCAAACCATGCCTGGGTTGAGTCACTTCTGATCCAGTGCTCCAAGATCAGAGCAATGCTCCACTTTCCAATTGGAGTTTGCTTACAAAACAAATTCAAAAGTAAAATGATCAAGAATTTCAAGGCAGCAATCACAGAATACAAAACTCTAAGTGCAGAACACCCTTCTAAGTAGGGGCCCCATGTGGCTACATAGGTCACTCTGCGATGAAACTGACTTTGGCCCTAACACACCCTTGCTCCACCACAAAGAAAATAGAGGTATTTAGGCATGGATTTCTTCACTTTCTCAATCTGCCATCAACAAAAATAGCAGTATCCTATACCCATCCTTTTCTTCTCACCATTTCATCAAGTGGCATATGTTTCCTCCTCGTCAAAGCCAATTCATTTAGATGTGCTGTGTCCCATCCAATTATCATTTCTTCCTGTATTTTCCTCTGTCAAAAGTATTTACTTTCCTAATTTTCAAATCTTCCTCCTTCTTGGCTCTTTTCCTCCAGGTTAGAAGTATATTTAATCATTACCACATCTTTAAAACCCTCTACTGACCCTGAATATCCTTCTAACTCTCCTATTTCTTTAACTTTCTGCAGTCAGGGCTCTAGAAATAATAATTTATCTTGAAAATGTACCCCAAATCTGACCTCCTTTAACCATCTCCATTATTCCCCTAGTCCAAGCCAGAATCATCTCTTTCTAAATTACTGCAATACCCTGCTAATTAGTCTGCTGCTGCTGCTAAGTCGCTTCAGTCGTGTCCGACTCTGTGTGACTCCACAGACAGTAGCCCACCATGCTCCCCCATCCCTGTGATTCTCCTGGCAAGAACACTGGAGTGGGTTGCCATTTCTTTCTCCAATGCATGAAAGTGAAAAGTGAAAGTGAAGTTGCTCAGTCGTGTCCGACCCTTAGCGACCCCGTGGACTGCAGCCTACTAGGCTCCTCCGTCCATGGGCGTTTCCAGGCAAGAGTACTGGAGTGGGTTGCCATTTCCTTCTCCAGGCTAAGTAGTCTATTTGCTTCCAATTCTTGCGTTTCTAGAATCCATTCTTCACAAAGCAATCACGGTGATTTTTTTTCCAAATATAAGTCCTATCAATCTTCCACTCTAACCCCATGGCAGAAACCATCTATGGGGTACTTTTTATACACACAAGGTTTTAAGTTTTATGTAGTATTATTAATCAATTTTTTCCTTTGTGATTTCTTCTATTAGTTTATGCTCAGAAAGTTCCTTCTCAGATGGAGTTAAATATTCATCTTTTCCCTTGGTTTAAATTTTTCTCTTCATATTCAAGTATTTAATTATATATTTAATTATAAACTGATTTTTCAAATATTTAAACAATTGTACTAGCAACACTTACTGAATAACCCTTCCATTGCCCCTACTAATTCATAAGGTCATATTGGTCATATTCTAAATTCTTCATAAAATCAAGGGTTTTGTTGGTGGTGGTAATGGTAGTGGTAATGGTGGGGGTTGTTTTTCTGCTAGACTATTTATTTCCATTGATGCAAATACTGATTCTTATACCTGTTCCACATCTTCTCAGCCGTTGGGGTTTGAAGTGAAGCAGGAGTGGGAATGGGCTGAAGTTAGAAAATGTGATGTGACAAGGTCTCTCTTCCTTTTAAGAATTTCCTCGGCTCATCTCACTGTTTATTCTGCCAGATGATCCTTAGAATCTTTTCATACCATTCAAATATAAATTCTTCAGGAGGTTGGAATAAAAATTGCATTGGGCTCATAAATTATTTTGAAAATAATTTAGCAATTTAAAACTATTCACTGTTGCTGTCCAGAATTATAGACTGCTTGTGAATTTGTCTTCTTTCATAGTTGTCTTTTTTTTTCCACATAAATCTCAAGCCTGGTGAGGTAAACTTAATTTTAGGTTTTTAGTTTTTTGTTTTTTGTTTATCTAATCCTGGAAAACAAACTTTCTTGGTAATATTTTCTAATGAGGTTTTGGAATTTAAGTGCAAGGTATTGATTTTTATATGTGTGTCCAACTCTTTGCAACCCCATGGACTACAGCCTGCCAGGCTCTGACATCCACGGAATTCTCCAGGTAAGAATACTGGAATGGGTTGCCATCTCCTCCTCCAGGGGATCTTCCTGACCCATGGATTGAACCCACATCTCCTGTATTGGCAGTCAGACGCTTTACCACTAGTGCCACCTGGGAAGCCCCTTCCATGTATATATGTCCACCTTATTCTTATTCACTCTTATTCTAATAATTTTTAAGTTAAACTTCATAAGATATTTTTCAGAGAACAATGATATAATCTATGAATAATGAAAATGCTTTCTGCTTATTTTCAATAGCTTTACTTGTCATTTCTGTTTCATGGTATATTGTTCTTACTAGAGCTTCCATAATGTGATGACAATAATAATAAAATAATAAAAATAAATGATAATAATAATAACAGCAGTAGCAGGGATAGAAGACATTCTTATATTGTTTCTGACATTAATGACTTTAGTATTTTACCTTCTGAATCATTGCAGCAAAATAATCTGAACTCCAGTCAATTCAGTTCGGTCGCTCAGTCGTGTCTGACTCTTTGTGACCCCGTGAACCACAGCACACCAGGCCTCCCTGTCCATTACCAACTCCCGGAGTCCACCCAAACCCATGTCTGCTGAGTCGGTGATGCCATCCAACCATCTCATCCTCTGTCGTCCCCTTCTCCTCCTGCCCCAATCCCTCCCAGCATCAGGGTCTTTTCAAATGAGTCAGCTCTTCGCATCAGGTGGCCAAAGTATTGGAGTTTCAGCTTCAACATCAGTCCTTTCAATGAACACCCAGGACTGATCTCCTTTAGGATGGACTGGTTGGATCTCCTTGCAGTCCAAGGGACTCTCAAGAGTCTTCTCCAACACCGCAGTTCAAAAGCATCAATTCTTCGGCGCTCAACTTTCTTCATAGTCCAAATCTCACATCCGAAAAACCATAGCCTTGACTAGACGGACCTTTGTTGACAAAGTAATATCTCTACTTTTTAATATGCTGTCTAGGTTAGTCATTAACTTTCCTTCCAAGGAGTAAGTGTCTTTTAATTTCATGGCTGCAGTCACCATCTGCAGTGATTTTGGAGCCCAGAAAAATAAAGTCAGCCATTGTTTCCACTGTTTCCCCATCTATTTCCCATGAAGTGATGGGACCAGATGTCATGATCTTAGTTTTCTGAATGTTGAGCTTTAAACCAACTTTTTCACTCTCTTCTTTCACTTTCATCAAAAGGCTCTTTAGTTCTTCTTCACTTTCTGCCATAAGGGTGGTGTCATCTGCATATCTGAGGTTATTGATATTTCTCCTAGCAATCTTGATTCCAGCTTATGCTTCCTCCAGCCCAGTGTTTCTCATGATGTACTCTGCATATAAGTTAAATAAGCAGGGTGACAATATACAGCCTTGACGTACTCCTTTTCCTATTTGGAACCAGTCTGTTGTTCCATGTCCAGTTCTTTTTCTATTAACATATATTCATCATAAACACACCAATCTATTAACTGATGATGGGAATATAGTACATATTTTTCTCAGACAATAACTTTTTATTGATGTATGCTATACAAACCATAAAATTTACTTTAATTGGAAAATTTGGATGTTTTTGGTATATTTACATAGCCATGCAACAGTAACACTAATTCCAGAACGTTTTCATTATCCTCATAAGAATTTCCATACACACCAGCAGTCTTTACCAATTAGCCCCTAGTCCCAACCCTGGCGATCATTAATCTACTTGCTATCTCTATGGATTTTCCTATTCTGGACATTTCATATAAGTGGAATTATACAATACAAGGCCTTTTGTTTCCAACTTCTTTCACTTAGCATACTTACGAGGTACATCAATGCTGTAGAATGTATTAATATTAGTGCTGCATACATTTTTATAGCTGAGTAATACTCTACCATATGGTTTTACCAAATTTTCTTTACCTGTTCATTCTTTGATGGATACTTGAGTTGTTTCCACATTTTGATGGTTATGAATAATGCATCTATCAACATTCGCATACAAGGTTTTGTGTAACTATATTTTCAATTCTCTTGAGTATATTACTTAGGAAGGGTTTTTGTTTGTTTGTTTGTTTGTTTCATTAGGGACTTAGTGTATTCCTCAAGATTTTATAAGATTATATTTCTGTAAGTAGAAATAGTTTTACTCATTTCTTTATGATCTGGGCACCTTTTATTTCTTTTTCTTGCCCAATTTTCCTTGCAAATTCACCACTAAAATAGAGGTGGTGGGAATGGACATCCTTGTCTTCTTCCTGATATTGTGGCATTGTTGGGGGGCACTCTCAGTCTTTGGTCAAGTATGATGTTATCTGTGGGAATTTTGCAAATGCCCTTTATCAAGTTCAGGGATTTCCCTTATATTCCTAGTTTTTATCATGAAAAGATAGAAGATTTTTGTCAGGTGGCTTTTTCTATCTATTGGGATGCTTGTGGGGTTTTTATTTTTTTATTCTATTGATATGATGTACTCTATTGATTTGGCATATTAAACTAACAATTCAACCAAACAACCATGGTTTAGATAAACTTTCACTGGTCAAGTATACAAGCTTCATACAATATATATAATCACATAATATATAACTATATAAATAAATGATTATATATAAATATATTATATATGATTATATAGTACACACAATACATATAATCCTTATATGTTTCTGGATTCTGTTTACTAGCATATTACTGAGGATTTTTGTGTCTATATTCATAAGGAATATTAGTTTACAATTTTCTTTTCATGTGATTTTCCTGTCTAGGTGATCTGGTCTTATAGAATGAACTGACACATATTTCCTATTCTTCTACTATTAGAAAAGTTTGTGAAGGATTGCTTCACAATTAATAATGTTAATTCTTCCTTAAATATTTGGTAGGAATCACCAGTAAATCCCTCTGGTCCTGAGTTTTTCTTTGTAGGATGCTTTGATTACCAGCTCAATTACTGTATTTGATATATACATATACATTTTCTATTTTTTCTTGAGTCAGTTTCAATATTTTGTATTTAAGAAAATGTCCATTTCATCAGTTATCTAATTTGTTGGCATACAACTGTTTAGTATTTCCTTATAATCTTTTTTATTTCTGAAAGGTTGATAGGAATTTCCTATTTCATTCCTGGTTTAAGTCATTTGAGTATTTTTATTTTTCTTGGTCAGTCTATCTAGAGTTCTGTTAATATTGTTGATTTTTCATTCAAATTTTGGTTTCTTTGATTTCTCTCTTTTTTAAATTTTCTATTTCCTTTATTTCCATTCATACTCTTCCTTTTGCTTATTTTGGATTTAGTTTGTTCTTTTTCTAGTTTTTAAAGGTGAAAGCTAAGGTTAATAATTTGAAGTAAATTTCCCTCTAGTTAAACCTTTAGTTAAACCTCTTAAGTTTCAGTATACATGTTTAATTTTTCACTCACCTCAAAGTAATTTCTAATTTCACTTTCGATTTCTACTATGACCCACTGGTTACTTTAAAGTGTGTTATTTTTCACATATTTGTGAATTTCCCAAAAATTTTTTGTTGATTTCTAATTTCATTCCATTATGATTGGAGAACATTATATCATACCAAAAATTGAATTTAACTGTGGTTTTTCTATGGACCTACAGGGCAAGATTTGTTGATGGTGGTATGTTACTTATTTACTGATATTTCTGAACTAGTTCTGAAAAGTCTATTATTTTTCATATGCAGCCACTGAACTCTCTGCTTGGTTAGCTTAGTGGTCAGCTAATGATTAGACAAAGATTTCATTAAGCATTTGAACCAATAGGTCTCCCAGTCTTTGCCAGGGGCTCTGTGTGCATGTTAGGGAAAAATATCAAGACTCAGGCTGCTTTAGTTTTCATTTCCTGCTTATGCAGAACCTCAAGATCAGCCAGAGTTGAAAGCTTAGTGCCTTCTCAGATCTTTCCTGAGCATGTGCACAGTTGCACAGGGCCTTGGGCATGCACACAGGCTTCTAAATTTCCAGGATTGTGTCAAAGCTTTTCAAAGCCCTTATGGACCTCATTCCCCAGCTTTTCTTTTTAAACTTCATGGTTAGTTTATTGTTTGCCTCAACTGTTATCCACAACCTCAGGCAGCTGCAAAGTTAATTACTTCCCTGTAATTGGTTTCAGCAATTACCCCTGAGGAAAAGGCTTTTCACACTGGGTTAGCACTGGGTCAGGTCAAATGAAGATAAATCTTAAAACTGGGGTTATCCACGGAACTGACAGACAGTCAAATAATAGCAATTTGCCGAAAGTGGGGGTTTGAAAGTTCCAACCCCATTCTGACTGCTCCAATGGCTGCTGAGCTGTTGGTTTTCATCATGATTGTGGGCCTTGGGGTTTAGAGGCTAACAATGGAGATTGGGAGAGGAATTTAAGAACAGGGTATGTTAGTATGCCACAAGGTTTACTGTTCTTACCAAGATTCAACTATTTTTCTTGAATAAACACAGTAGAGAATGATCCAAACATGTGATTTATATCCAGAGTCCTGAAAAAGTTGATTCTGACAATTTGTTGTCAGTGTTCTCATTTTGTCATAGTGGAGAGGATTTTCAGAGTTTCTTTGTCTGCCATTCCCACTGACATCACTCTACTTGTTTTACTTTTTGAGAGAACAATTTTAACCTAAATTTTATTTTTTTTAAATACATGTCATAAATATTCATGAAATATCATTAGAAAATAAAGCAGAAAAATTTTAAATCACCCAAAACATTACCTTCTATTTTTAATATTTGATGTATATAAGAGATGTCAAAAGTATTTCATCTCAAGTGCCAATTTTAGTTGATTTATAATAACTACATTGAAAATGGCATCAACAAAATTTTCGAGACTGTATCTAGGCTTGTGTGCATGCATGCTCAGTCATTCAGTCATGTCCGACTCTTTGCGACCCCATGGACTGTAGCCTGCCAGACTCCTCTGTCCGTGGGATTTTCCAGGCAAGAATACTGGAGTGGGTTGCCATTTCCTTCTCCAGAGGATCTTCCATGACCCAGGGATCAAACCTATGTCTCCTGCATCTCCTGCATTTGCAGGCTGATTTTTTACCACTGAGCCACTTGGGAAGCCACCTGGGCTTGTATGAACAGCTTGATTAGTTATGTTTGCCATGAATGTGAAACAAGAAGGGGCAGAAAGGTGCTACAAATTTGTTATCTTTGGCAAATATGTTCAACTATTTGCCTTATGTGAATGCATAATAATTTCCCCCCAATAATGAAATATTATGATGTGCATGTTACCTTCTTTTTACACATATCTTCTTTTTCACTTAGTAATATATAGTGATTATTTGTGTCAATTAATATCTATATCAGCATTTTTTAAACATAGTGATTAATTTTGCTTATCTTTTGTTATTCAATTTGCTTTCAATTTTTACCTGTAAAAATAACACTGTGATGAAAAGCTTGCATGCAAGCTTTGTACATTAGATAAATCATTTCCTTCAGACAAACTTGTAGAACTGAAATTGCTGGTTTAGAATGTATTATAATGTTAACATTTTTATTTATATTATTCAATGTCACTCCATAAAATTTGTAGCAATTTATAATTCTACCAGCAGCATATTAAATAACTGATACCCTAAAACTTTATCAACATTGTATGGCATCATTATTATAAATTTTGTCATATGATAACACAAAGTGATTCTTTTATTTTCTTAATTTTCATTTCTTTATTAATGATCTTGATCTTTTAAAAAACTTTTTGCTATATTCATCTTCCCTTTTCAAAGGGCCTATTTTGATGTACTGGAAGATTAATCTTTTTCTAATTGTCTTGAAACTATACTAGCTATATATTTTAAAATTTTATCTTGCATATGTAAAAACACATTTTTCAACTTGAAAAGTTTTTCTCTTAGAATTTAACAGTAAATTAAAATTGCTCTGGAATGAAAAATAATTTTTTATTAACTCTCAAAGTATAAATTTGCATAATCCTGGGACTCTTTATTTCCCATTTGTCTACATGTAGCTTGTTATAACTTAGACAGAATTTATTATTATTCAAAATTATTTTATTTTTGGCCAAAATAAAAGCCTCACAGAGACTTTTAAGCTATTACTACCACATTATTGGACTGATGATCATCACTGTCTTTTTTCCTCCCCAAAGGAGGAAATGTTTTATTTCATTAGTGTATCCCAAGTAACTAGAAAAGTGTCTGGTATTTAAAAAGCTATTCCATCAACATCTGTTGAACACTTTGACAAATAAATAAAATAATAAATATTTAGGCACAATTACAGGTTGCCTTCTTCCTTACTTTACATAGCTATGTGTAAGGATACAGTTTTCCTCTTGTTTTTGTCATCATACTAAACAAATTGCTTTACAATTTAATATTTTTTCCATAAATTATAACTTGAACATCTCTCCACTAAATTTTGATCTCCCTTATTTTTCTAAGAGCTGCATGTTACTCCATAGTGAACATGGATCATTATCCATTGAACCATTCTCTATTGACATAAATTTCCCACACAATATTTTGTTATCTAAAAATTATGCAAGGAATATTAATCTGTGTATGTATCACATGTCAGTATTTCTGTAGGATAGATTCATCCTTATGCGAAATTTTGTGTCAATGTAACCCAAATAGCTCTTTAAAAGTTTTACTAATTTACTCTGCCACAAACAGAGCGCTGATATTCCATTGTTGTATACTTGTGGAGTGCACTGGCTAGTGTCCATCATTGGTCTGAGCTAGTGTCACATAAGTTATTAATTTATTCAGCATCATCCCTGCTCCCCACAAAAATTATACAAAAGTTCCTTTCCCCCACACACTTATCCACACCCATTTGTATGTTCACAATCTTTTACGTTTTTAAATCCAGTGGGTGAAAAATAAGACCCATTATTGATTCAATTTGACTGATTCAATTATTGATACCCCCAATTTGATTAATTCAATTATTGATATCCCACATCCAAGGTGGGAAACCCTGGTAAGACAGTAGGTGCTGAGAGAGGGCATCAGAGGGCAGACAGACTGAAAACCACAATCACAGAAAACTAGCCAATCTGATCACATGGACCACAGCCTTGTCTAACTCAGTGAAACTAAGCCATGCTGTGTAGGGCCACCCAAGACAGATGGGTCATGGTGGAGAGTTCTGACAAAATGTGGTCCACTGGAGAAGGGAATGGCAAACCACTTCAGCATTCTTGCCTTGAGAACCCCATGAACAGTATGAAAAGGCAAAAAAATAGGATACTGAAAGAGGAATGCCCCAGGTCGATAGGTGCCCAATATGCTACTGGAGATCAGTGGAGAAATAACTTCAGAAAGAATGAAGGAACAGAGCCAAAGCAAAAACAACACCCAGTTGTGGATGTGACTGGTGATTGAAGCAAGATCTGATACCGTAAAGAGCAATATTGCATAGAAACCTGGTATGTTAGGTCCGTGAATCAAGGCAAATTGGAAGTGGTCAAGCAGGAGATGGCAAGAGTGAACGTTGACATTTTAGGCAATCAGTGAACTAAAATGGACTGGAATGGATGAATTTAATTCAGATGACCATTATATCTACTACTGTGGGCAAGAATCCCTTAGAAGAAATAGAGTAGCCATCATAGTTAACAAAAGAGTCCAAAATGCAGTACTTGGATACAATCTCAAAAATGACAGAATGATTTCTGTTTGTTTCCAAGGCAAACCATTCAATATCACAGTAATCCAAGTCTATGCTGAAGAAGCTGAAGTTGAACGGTTCTATGAAGACCCACAAGACCTTTTAGACGTAATACCTCAAAAAGATATCCTTTTCATTATAGGGGACTGGAATGCAAAAGTAGGAAGTCAAGAAACACCTGGAGTAACAGGCAAACTTGGCCTTGGAGTACAGAACGAAGCAGGGCAAAGGCTAATAGAGTTTTGCCAAGAGAACGCACTGGTCATAGCAAACACCCTCTTTCAACAACACAAGAGAAGACTCTACATATGGACATCACCAGATGGCCAATACCAAAACATCAGATTGATTATATTCTTTGCAGCCAAAGATGGAAAAGCTCTATACAGTCAGCAAAAACAAGACTGGGAGCTGACTGTGGCTCAGATCATGAACTCCTTATTGCCAAATTCAGACTTAAATTGAAGAAAGTAGGGAAAATCACTAGACCATTCAGGTATGACCTAAATCAAATCCCTTATGATTATACAGTGGAAGTGAGAAACAGATTTAAGGGACTCTGATAGACATAGCACCTGATGAAATAAGGATGGAGGTTCGTGACATTGTACAGAAGACAGGGAGCAAGACCATCCCCAAGAAAAAAAAATGCAAAAAACCAAAATGGCTGTCTGAGGAGGCCTTACAAATAGCTGTGAAAAGAAGAGAAGCAAAAAGCAAAGAGAGAAGGAAAGATATACCCATTTGAATGCAGAGTTCCAAAGAAAAGCAAGGAGAGATAAGAAAGCCTTCTTCAGTGATCAGTGCAAAGAAATAGAAGAAATAATCTTCAAGAAAATTAGAGATACCAAGGGAAAATTTCATGCAAAGATGGGCTCAATAAAGGACAGAAATGGTATGGACCTAACAGAAGCAGAAGATATTAAGAAGAGGTGGCAAGAATACACAGAAGAACTGTACAAAAAAAGATCTTCATGACCCAGATAATCACAATGGTGTGATCACTCACCTAGAGCCAGACATCCTGGAATGTGAAGTCAAGTGGGCCTTAGAAAGCATCACTATGAACAAAGCTAGTGGAGGTGATGGAATTCCCATTGAGCTATTTCAAATCCTGAAAGATGATGCTGTGAAAGTGCTGCACTCAATATGCCAGCAAATTTGGAAAATTCAGCAGTGGCCACAGGACTGGAAAAGGTCAGTTTTCATTCCAATCCCAAAGAAAGGCAATGCCAAAGAATGCTCAAACTACCACACAATGCTGAGTGCAGAAGAATTGATGCTTTTGAACTATGGTGTTGGAGAAGACTCTTGAGAGTCCCTTGGACTGCAAGGAGATCCAACCAGTCCATCCTAAAGGAGATCAGTCCTGGATGTTCATTGGAAGGACTGATGTTGAAGCTGAAGCTCCAATACTTTGGCCACCTGATGCAAAGAGCTGACTCATTTGAAAAGACCCTGATGCTGGGAAAGATTGAGGGCGGGAGAAGAAGGGGACGACAGAGGATGAGATGGTTGGATGGCATCACCAACTCAATGGACATGAGTTTGGGTAAACTCCGGGAGTTGGTGATGGACAGGGAGGCCTGGCGTGCTGCGGTTCATGGGGTCGCAAAGAGTTGGACACCACTGAGCGACTGAACTGAACTGAACTGAACACATGCTAGCAAAGTAATATTCAAGATTCTCCAAGCCAGGCTTCAGCAGTACATGAACTGTGAACTTCCAGATGTTCAAGCTGGATTTTAAAAAAGCAGAGGAACCAGAGATCAAATTGCCAACATCTGCTGGATCATGGAAAAAGCAAGAGAGTTCCAGAAAAACATCTATTTCTGCCATTATTGACTATGCCAAAGCATTTGACTGTGTGGATCACAATAAACTGTGGAAAATTCTGAAAGAGATGGGCGTACCAGACCACCTGAAGTGCCTCCTGAGAGAACTGGACATGGACCAACAGATTCCAAATAGGAAAAGGAGTATGTCAAGGCTGTATATTGTCACCCTGATTATTTAACTTATATGCAGAGTAAATCATGAGAAACGCTGGGCTGGATGAAGCACAAGCTGGAATCAAGATTGCCAGGAGAAATATCAATAACCTCAGATATGCAGATGCTGCTGCTGCTGCTGCTGCTAAGTCGCTTCAGTTGTGTCCAACTCTGTGTGACCCCATAGATGGCAGCCCACCAGGCTCTCCTGTCCCTGGGATTCTCCAGGCAAGAACACTGGAGTGGACTGTCATTTCCCATATGCAGATGGCATCACCCTCAAGGCAGAAAGTGAAGAAGAACTAAAGAGCCTCTTGATGAAAGTGAAAGAGGAGAGTGAAAAAGTTTGGCTTAAAGCTCAACATTCAGAAAACTAAGATCATGGTATCCGGTCCCATCACTTCATGGGAAATAGATGAGGAAACAGTGGCTGACTTTATTTTTTGAGGCTCCAAAATCACTGCAGATGGTGACTGTAGCCATGAAATTAAAAGACGCTTACTCCTTGGAAGGAAAGTTATGACCAATCTAGACAGCATATTAAAAAGCAGAGACATTACATATTGTGTGTTGGGTGGTATCACTGACTCAATGGACATGAGTTTGAGTAAACTCCGGGAGTTGGTGATGGACAGGAAGGCCTGGTGTGCTGCAGTCCATGGCGTCGCAAAGAGTTAGACGTGACTAAGCGACTTAACTGAACTGATTGATTCAATTTGCATTTACTTGATTACATATTAAGTTAAGCATTAACTTTTAATGTATTAATATTTGTCATTTGTACCAGTTTTTCTTTAAAATGCCTTTGATTGCTTTTCCATTAGATTATTTACTGTTTCTTGATTTGTAGAGGTTCTTGAGATATTATAGGTATTAATCACTTTCTATTATATGCATTATAAATATTTTGTCACATTTTTGTTAGTTTATTATTGGTGTGTCTTGCCATATAGGAAATTTTGTGATTTGGGGAACTTCTGTTCTGTTGGACTTTCCAGGTGGCACTAGTGGTAAAGAACCCACCTGCCAATGCAGGAGATGCAAGAGACATGGGTTCAATCCCTGGGTCAGGAAGATCCCCTGGAGAAGGGAATGGCAACCCACTCTGGTATTCTTGCCTGGAGAATCCCATGGACAGAGGAATTTGGCAGGCTATAGTCCACAGGGTCACAAGGAGTCAGACACAACTGTATTGTATTGCATTGCATTGTCCTGTTGGGAGGCACTTCACCATGCCAAAGTTATAACACATAACTCAATAACTGTGTGCAAAATTCATATTATCTGGCTACATATCAAATTATAGGTTTCAAGTTATTTCCTTTGAAATTTTGAAGATCTTGCTTCACCATTTTCTAGATTTAATGTTACAAGATCAGCTGAAATTTGTTCCTTTCTAGGTATTTTGTTTCTCTTTGGAAATATCTTTATAATATTGACATCCAGAAATTTCACTAAACTATGTTTTGATAAAATGTCTTTGTTATTCTTACTCTGTATTTTGTGAGCCCTTTCAAGGTAAATCTTTTAGGCTTAAATTATCTCATAAAATTTATCTTACCTGGTGGCTCAGATGGTAAAGCATCTAGCTGCAATGAAGGAGACCCGGGTTTGATCTCTGGGCCAGGAAAATCTTTCCCTGGAGAAAAAAATGACAACACACTCCAGTACTCTTGCCTGGAAAATCCCATGGATGAAGGAGCCTGGTAGGCTACAGTCCATGGGTTTGCAAAGAGTCAGACATGACTAAGTGACTTCACTTTCACTTTCCTTTCATTTCTTTAATCATTTTTTTCCCGTTCTGGCATTCCTTTTAAATAGATGTTGGAACTTACAATTCTAATCTCTATGTCTTTTAACTTTTTTTAAAACTTTTTCTTCTCCTTGACCCTTTTGCTTCTGAAAGAATCCAAATATTAATTCTCCTAATCCAGTAATTAATTTTCAGTTGTATCAGTTTTGTGATTCTGTTTATCGATTGTGGAGTCATGTTTAGCTTTTTGCTTAATACTTAATATTTTGAATATATAGTACACAAATAGGGTTAAAAACACAAAATTAAAAAAATTAAAGGGTACACTGAAAAAATAAGATGCTAAACCACTCATTTCTCTGAGATACCCAGTTACTCATCACAGGGTGAATACTGTGACCAGCTCCTTGCATCAATTTCCAGATATTCTCTCTATATAGAATGTTCATGTATATGTATGCATTCAAATACATTGACTCTATTACAAAGTTTACAAACAAATGGTAACAAACTGTACGTACTATTCATCAGCTTAAGTTCATGAGGATTTTGTTTATTTTTTGAACAATTTATCCCAAAGATTCTCCTATATTAGCTCTCAAAACTGCCTTATCATTTCTAACAGCTATGATGTCTTACATTGTGTGAATATAACATAATGTATTGCAAAATTCCATTTAAATAGGCATATGAGTTGTATTTGATATTTTCCCTTTATAAACAATACTTAAATAGATGTCTTTTCATAAATTACATTCCTCACATGTGCCAACATAAACTTGGATAAATTCCCAGAACTGAAGTTACTATGAGAAAAGTTATGTACATTATTGCCAAATTGTCCTCCATGAGAGTTACACCAATTGACCATCCAGGCTCCAATGTGTGACAATCTCTATTTCTATTTTCCAACAAAGTATTCACTTGTCAAATTGATAGGTTAAACTTTATATTGTATTTTAAATTTACATTCTCTTAGGAGTGAAAATATTGTCTTAAACAATATATATTCTCTCTGAATACCACCTTTTTCACTACATCAAAGCTTTTCCCATCATTTCTTAACAGAATACAGTGTAGTACATTTCCAGAAAGTACAGGTAAGTGTCAGTCAGCCAGCTCAGTCACGCAGTAGTGTCTGACTCTTTGCGACTCCATGGACTGCAGCATGCCAGGCTTCCCTGTCCATCACCAGCTCCCGGAGCTTACTCAAATTCATGTCCATCGAGTTGGTGATGCCATCCAACAATCTCATCCTCTGTCGTCCCCTTTTCCTACTGCCTTCAGCCTTTCCCAGCATCAGGGTCTTTTCCAATGAGTCAGTTCTTCACATCAGGTGGCCAAAGTATTGGAACTTCAGTTTCAGCATCAGTCCTTCCAGTGAATATTCACGACTGATTTCCTCTAGGATGGACTAGTTGGATCTCTTTGCTGTCCAAGGGACTCTCAAGAGTCTTCTCCAACACCACAGTTCAAAAGCATCAGTTCTTCAGCCCTCAGCTTTCTTTATAGTCCAACTCTCACATCCATACATGACTACTGGAAAAACCATAGCTTTGACTAGATGGACCTTTGTTGGCAAAGTAATGTCTCTGCTTTTTAATATGCTATCTAGGTTGGTCATAGCTTTTCTTCCAAGGAGCAAGTGTCTTTTAATTTCATGGCTGCAGTCACCATCTGATTTTGTGATTTTTGGAGTCCCCAGAAATAAAGTCTGCCACTGTTTCCCCATTTATTTGCCATGAAGTGATGGGACCGGATGCCATGATCTTAGTTTTCTGAATGTTGAGCTTTAAGCCAACTTTTTCACTCTCTTCTTTCACTTTCATCAAGAGGCTCTTTAGTTCTTCACTTTCTGCCATAAGGGTGGTGTCATCTGCATATCTGAGGTTATTGATATTTCTCCCGGCAATCTTGATTCCAGCTTGTGCTTCATCCAGCCCAGCATTTTGCATGATGTACTCTGCATATAAGTTAAATAAGCAGGGTGACAGTATACAGCCTTGACATACTCCTTTCCCATTTGGAACCAGTCTGTTGTTCCATGTCTGGTTCTAACTGTTGCTTCTTGACCTGCATACAGATTTCTCAGGATGGCAGGTCAGGTGGTCTGGTATTCCCATCTCTTGTACACCACAATAATTTTAAACAAACTAAACATATCTTTGTAACTAGCCTCCTGCTCAGGAATCATGCTATCCTCACATGTGACCCAGAAGCACCACTCATGCTCCCTCTGAGCCCTCCTGTGTGTGTGCTAAGTTGCTTCAGTCATGTCTAACTCTTTGTGACCCCATGGACTGTAGCCTGCCAGGCTCCTCTGTCCATGGGATTCTCCAGGCAAGAATACTGGAATGGGTTGCCATGCCCTCCTCCAGGGGATCTTCCCCCCAGGGATCAAACCCACGTCTCTTACGTCTCCTGCATTGGCACATGGGTTCTTTACCACTAGCGCCACATGGGAAACCCTCTGGGTCCCCCTACCAACATTAAACTATCATGCTTACTTCTTTTTTTTTAATAATGTTATTTGTTTATCATTTATCCACTTACTTTTGGCTGTGCTGAGTGTTCACCACTACGTGGGCTTTTTCTCTAGGAAATGGCTACCCACTCCAGTATTCTTGCCTAGAGAACTCCATGGACAGAGGACCCCAGTGGGCTACAGTCCATGGGGTCACAGTCATTCACGACTGAGCGACTAACACTTTCACTTTTTCACTTTTGTGGTGCAGGGGACCTCTCACTGCAGTGGCGTCTTCTGTTGCAGAGCACAGGCTCCAGGGCACATGGGCTTCAGCAGTTGTGGCTCCCAGGCTCCAGAGCACATGCTCAATAGTTGTGGTGCATAAGCCCAGCTGCCCCACTCCACATGAGACCCTCCCAGGGATGGAACCTGCATCTCCCGCACCCACAGGCAGACTCTCCACCACCGAACCACCAGGAAAGCCCTCCTTCTGACTTCTAACTCCATAGTTTATTGTACTTTATCATAATGGAATTATACAGTATATACTCTTAATGAATCTGGTTTCTTTCACAGAACAATGTGTTTATTAAAGTCATGCATTATTGTTGTATGCAGCTATTGCCAAGCTTTTCCAAAACAGTTGTACAAGTGTATCTCCCAACAGAAAAACATGAGCATTCCAATTGCTCCAAATCCTTGATAAAACTTTTTTTGTGTCCTTTTTATTTTACTCATTCTGGTGTATGTATAATGGTTTCACAATGTCATTTATTTTTTATTTTTTATTTTTTTAATTTTTATTAGTTGGAGGCTAATTACTTTACATCATTACAGTAGTTTTTGTTATACATTGATATGAATTAGCCATGGATTTACATGTATTCCCCATCCCAGTCCCCCCTCCCACCTCCCTCTCCACCCGATCCCTCTGGGTCTTCCCAGTGCACCAGGCCCAAGCACTTGTCTCATGTCCCCAACCTGAGCTGGTTATCCGTTTCACCCTAGATAATATACATGTTTCAATGCTGTTCTCCTGAAACATCCCACCCTCTCCTTCTCCCAGAGTCCACAAGTCTGTTCCATACATCTGAGTCTCTTTTTCTGTTTTGCATATAGGGTTATCATTACCATCTTTCTAAAGTCCATATATATGTGTTAGTATACTGTAATGGTCTTTATCTTTCTGGCTTACTTCACTCTGTATAATGGGCTCCAGTTTCATCCATCTCATTAGAACTGATTCAAATGAATTCTTTTTAATGGCTGAGTAGTATTCCATGGTGTATATGTACCACAGCTTCCTCATCCATTCGTCTGCTGATGGGCATCTGGGTTGCTTCCATGTCCTGGCTATTATAAACAGTGCTGCGATGAACATTGGGGTGCATGTGGCTCTTTCAGATCTGGTTTCCTTGGTGTGTATGCCCAGAAGTGGGATTGCTGGGTCATATGGCAGTTCTATTTCCAGCTTTTTAAGAAATCTCCACACTGTTTTCCATAGTGGCTGTACTAATTTGCATTCCCACCAACAGTGTAAGAGGGTTCCCTTTTCTCCACACCCTCTCCAGCATTTATTGCTTGTAGACTTTTGGATAGCAGCCATCCTGACTGGCGTATAATGGTACCTCATTGTGGTTTTGATTTGCATTTCTCTGATAATGAGTGATGTTGAGCATCTTTTCATGTGTTTGTTAGCCATCTGTATGTCTTCCTTGGAGAAATGTCTGTTGAGTTCTTTGGCCCATTTTTGGATTGGGTCATTTATTTTTCTGGAGTTGAGCTGGAGGAGTTGCTTGTATATTTTTGAGATTAATCCTTTGTCTGTTGCTTCATTTGCTATTATTTTCTCCCAATCTGAAGGCTGTCTTTTCACCTTGTTTATAGTTTCCTTTGTTGTGCAAAAGCTTTTAAGTTTCATTAGGTCCCATTTGTTTATTTTTGCTCACAATGTCATTTAATCTGCAATTTTCAACTGGCTAATAAACTTGAGAAACTTTTCATATTTTTATTGACCTTAGCTATCTTCTACCGTGAAGTGTCTGTTTAAAGTATTTTGCACATTTTTAACTTGAGTTCAATGTCTCTACTCTTACTGATTTCTAGAAGTTCTTTACATATTTTGGATATGAATAACTTAAAAAATATACATAAATTACAAAGTTTTAAAGATATTATCTCTCACTCTGGCTTGTTTTCCCCTTCTCAATTGTGTTTTTTAAAGAACAAGTTTTCACAATTAAAATGAGGTTGAATTTGTTATTGTCATTTGTTCTTTTATAGTTATCATTTTTTGTGTCAAATAAGTTTAATATTTTAAACATTTAATTCAAATTGTAATTTGTCTTTTTATTTTATTTGTGGTATGTTTTTCTAGCCAAGCATACTTTTATAAAATTTATATAGTGAAATTTGTCTCTTTTTTTAAAAAAATAACTTCTGGACTTTCAGACATGCTTAGAAATGTCATCCCCACATGAAGATTATCAGAAAAAATTTTGATGCTATCTTCTAATACTCTTAGATTTTTATTTTTATGTTTAAATCTTTTATTCCTTTGGAATGTATTTTATTCTAGGAGGTACATTTTATTCTAAGAAATCTAATATGATTTTGTTCCTGAAGGCTATCCGTTGTTCCAAAACCATTTATTAAATAATCAAATTTTCTCCAATGTTATAAATCACAAATTTTAGTATATTACATTATTGCATTTATTTAACTCTTTGTGTACTCTCTAATTTGTTCCAGTGACCTACTTATCAATTCTTGAACCAAACAACATTGTTTAATAACTGTATCTGTCTTTCATTATTAAACTGTTTTCCAGTACATTCCTCAATATTTTTGCACATTTATTTTTAACATGAAATTTATTATCATATTATTCTATGAACTAATAAAGGCTATGGGTTTTCCAACTTGCAATCTGTTAAATTAATGATATCTATAATTTTATTTACAACATTTGGCATTTCAAAGGTGTTAGGATTTGTACATTATTTTTCTACATTTCATAATTATGAGATTCTATTTCTTATTTTAAAATTTTATTTATATATGCCTTCCAATGTTTCCAAAACATTTAAGGTGACTTGCCATTAAGGATAAACAATAGAAGCTGTAAGAGGTAAATTATACTTATGTTGCTTCAGACACATAACTGAACACATTCTTTATAAAGTATATTATTCATAATAATATTGTGGGATATTTTAAATATTACTTATGACAAGAGAAGCTCAGGGAGTTTACACAATTTTCCCAAGGTCACACAGCTAGTGAATGAATTGAATCCATAAACATGTTCCAAGTTCTATCTCTCTTTACTACTATGCTGCTTTCCACATACTACATACCTCTAAAAAAATTAAAGTTCAAAATCCATTTGGTGGAAATAGAATAGGAAGAAAATAATGTCAACAGTGTATAGGTGAGTAATATAAAATAAGTCCTATTTTTCAATGATGCACAAAGAAAAAACAACAGTTTATTAGGGGAGATAAACTGTTTACTGGCACCAAATTCTAAGAGGTTTTAAGAGTCTAGTGTCCTCTACTTCTAACATTCCAGAATTTAGAAAACATGCTGGTCTTCAAATGCTTTCTGACTTAATAAACTACCATTGGAAATTATTTGTAGCTCAGATTTTGATCAAATACTCTGAAGAAGATGCACTTGTGGGGTATGTACCAGTATCACCTTTGGACAATAATGATCTAGACATTGGTATGACTGTTTTTGTATCCATATATACATTTATTATTTTTTTAATTACAGAAATTGGTGTCATTTTTAGAAGATCTATCAAACAATCTCTGATGAATCAAACCTAAATATCATTTGAGAGTGCCAAGAAAGTACACTGATAAAAGTCAGAAATAGGAATCTAGGAATCCAGCTATTATTTCTTTTGCGTTCCCAAGCTCAGATATGTAAGTTGTGTTCCTAACTCCTCTGAACCCATTCCTCCACCATATGCATCATTTCATGAGCCAATTAACCATAAATGTATTATCAATATGTATTTTTTAATGATCAATTATTAACTTCATTTTTAGCCCCTCTCCTCCATGTAGAGAAGCGGAGGCAGGGCTGAAAATTCCAAGCTTCTAATCATGACTTGGTCTTCCTTGTGGCCAGTGACCATCCCAAAGCCATCCTGGAGACCTCTTAGAGTTACCTCATTAGAACATAAATGCTCTTATTATTTAGGAATTTATTGGAGTTTTAGGAACTCTGTGTCAAGGACTACAAATAAAGACCAAATTAAATATTTCTCATTATGAGCCACAGTCTCACAGCTTATTTTCTTAATCTTCCTTCCTTCTTACACAAATGAAGCAGACAGTATATGCTCAATTGCAGCTTCCTTTTTTAAATTTTTTATTTTATATGTATCTGGTGCCCAATCTTTGTGGCTGATTCCCAGGGGATGCCTCTTGACCACCTGGCTCTAGAGGACAGGGGAGCTTGCATTCCTAGTCCCATGGGGTTTTAATAATCACTGTCACCCAGAAAGAAGCTCATATCTCTGTCTGGTGCCCTGATTTTTATAACTGCTTCCAGATTTTTACCTCTACATCCCCTGGCTTTGGTTGGTCTCACCAAACTGTAACTAACAGACAGAGAATTCTTAAGCAGCTACCACACTCAAGGATCAGCAAGGGGTAACAGACCCAGGAGCTCAGTCTTTCTGTGATGAGCCTATAAGCTAATCATCATGGCTGCAGCCCAAAAGGCAGGCTTCACCAACTAAACAGGCATCTAGAAGATAACTGTAATCCTTTCCAGAAATCTTGGAAGGCAGGCACTATTTTCACAATTTCTCTTTGTCACGCTCTAGAGCACTACTGTCTCCTGGAGGGGAAATTTAATTGTGGATAGTGCCCTGAGTTTTATATCTGGTTCCTTGGTTTTTGCAGCTGCCACCCAGAAGAAGCCCCTTGATCACTTGGCTCCAGTGGCCATTGGGCTTGGATTCCTGGGTCCCACAGATTATGGTAGTCCAAGAGACAATTCTTGGCAGGCTACCAGTGCCAGGGCACTGAATAGACAGCAGACTGAGGCACACCTTCCAGTCTATGAAAGAGGCTTCATTGCTTCTCCAGGAGCATCAGCCTGAAGGCCAGGCTTCAGGTTTGGCACACATCTAACGGACTATGTAGCTGCTCTCAAGAAATGTAGACTATGGACACCATCTTGGTGTTCCCCTTCTGCCTTGCTCCAACTCACCATAATCTCACTGAAAAGAGCTTATGTACTTTTCTGGAGCCCCAGAAAAGTGACTGTCACTCAACTGATACTGCCTGATCACCTGGCCAGCAGGGTTTATGCTTGTGGTCCCACAGGACGGAAGAGCTTTGCATACTATTAAACACTGCTGCCTGAGGGTCTGGCTTCAAAACAGCCTAAATCTAAGTACTGAGATTCTTCCCTTAGAGATATTGACAAGTCTTGGTCCATCTTCAACTACTAGGAACTGTTAAAAATATAATAGGCTGCTTGGACAAGCACAAAGGAGACACAACAGAGTTGATACAGTGTTGACCAACAAGGTTCACGTCCTACACGATGCCACTCCCTCAAGACTGAGAGAAGCGGTTGTTCCATCTACTATATAGAAGCTAACAAAGTGAGTCAAGCAAAATGAAGAGACAGAAATATGTTTCAAATGAAAGAACAAGACAAAACCTCAGGGGAAAAAAAGCTTTAAAAATGGAGGTAAGTATATTTACCTGATAAAGGGTTCATAGCAATGGTCATAAAGATTTTTACTAATCTGAGAAGAATAATGGAGGAACAGTGAAAACTTCAAGAGATGAAAAGTATAGAAAGTACCAAATAGAACTCACAGAGATGAAGAATCAGTCCGTTCAGTTCAGTCACTCATCTGTGTCCAACTCTTTGCAACCCCATGGACTGCAGCATGCCAGGATTCCGTAGCCATCACCAGCTCCTGGAGCTAATTCAAACTCATGTCCATCGGGTTGGTGATGCCATCCAACCATCTCATCTTCTGTTGTCCCCTTCTCCTCCCACCTTCAATCTTTCCCAGCGTCAGGGTCTTTTCCAGTAAGTCAGTTCTTCACATCAGGTGGCCAAAGTATTGGAGTTTCAGCTTCAGCATCAGTCCTTCCAGTGAATATTCAGAACTGATTTCCTTTAGGGTGGACTGGTTGGATCTCCTTGCTATTCAAGGGACTCTCAAGAGTCTTCTCCAACACCACAGTTCAAAAGCATCAGTTTTTCAGTGCTCAGCTTTCTTTATAGTTCAACTCTCATATCCATACATGACTACTGGAAAAACCATAGCTTTGACTAGATGGACCTTTGTTGGCAAAGTAATGTCTCTGCTTTTTAATATATTGTCTAGGTTGGTCATAGCTTTTCTTCTAAGGAGCAAGCATCTTTTAATTTCATGGCTGCAGTCACCATCTACAGTGATTTTGAAACACAAAAAAAATAGTCTGTTAACTCTTTCCATTGTTTCCCCATCTATTTGCCATGAAGTGATGGGACCAGATGCCATGATCTTTTTTTTGAATGATGAGTTTTAAGCCAACTGTTTCACTCTCCTCTTTCACTTTCATCAACAGGCTCTTTAGTTTTCTTCACTTTCTGCCATGAAGGGTGGTGTCATCTGCATATCTGAGGTTATTGGTATTTCTCCCTGCAATCTTGATTCCAGCTTGTGCTTCATCCAGCCTGGCATTTTGCATGATGTACTCTGCATAAAAGTTAAATAAGCAGGGTGACAGTATACAGCCTTGACGTACTCCTTTTCCAATTTGGAACCAGTCCATTATTCCATGTCCAGTTTTAACTGTTGCTTCTTGACCTGCATAAAGGTTTCTCAGGAGGCAGGTAAAGTGGTCTGGTATTCCCATCTCTTTCAGAATTTTCCACAGTTTGTTGTGATCCACACAGTCAAAGGCTTTGGCATAGTCAATAAAGCAGAAGTAGTTGTTTTTCTGGAACTCTCTTGCTTTTTCAATGATCCAACAGATGTTGACTATCTGATCTCTGGTTCTTCTGCCTTTTCTAAATTGAGCTTGAACATCTGGAAGTTCACCGTTCACATACTATTGAAGCCTGGCTTGGAGAATTTTGAGCTTTACTTTGCTAGTGTGTGAGATGAGTGCAATGGTGCGGTAGTTTGAGCATTTTTTTTGGCATTGCAGTTCTTTCGGATTGGAACGAAACTGACCTTTTCCAGTCCTGTGGCCACTGCTGAGTTTTCCAAATTTTCTGGCATATTGAGTGCAGCACTTTCACAGCATCATCTTTTAGGATTTTAAATAGCTCAGCAGGAATTCCATCACCTCCACTAGCTTTGTTCATCATGATGCTTCTTCCCACCCCCCCCATTTATTTTTATTAGTTGGAGGCTAATTACTTTACAATATTGTAGTGGTTTTTGTCATACATTGACATGAATCAGCCATGGATTTACATATATTCCCCATCCCAATCCCCCCTCCCACCTCCCTCTCCACCTGATTTCTCTGGGTCTTCCCAGTGCACCAGGCCCAAGCACTTGTCTCATGCATCCAGCCTGGGCTGGTGATCTGTTTCACCCTGGATAATATACATGTTTTGATGCTGTTCTCTCGAAACATCCCACCCTCACCTTCTCCCACAGAGTCCAAAATTCTGTTCTGTACATCTGTGTCTCTTTTTCTGTTTTGCATATAGGGTTATCGTTACCATCTTTCTAAATTCCATATATATGTGTTAGTATACTGTATTGAAACTAGAACACTTTCTAACAACGTACACAGAAATAAACTCAAAATGGATTAAAGATCTAAATGTAAGACCAGAAACTATAAAACTCCTAGAGGAGAACATAGGCAAAACACTCTGACATAAATCACAGCAGGATCCTCTATGACCCACCTCCCAGAATATTGGAAATAAAAGCAAAAATAAACAAATGGGACATAATTAAACTTAAAAGCTTTTGCACAATGAAGGAAACTATAAGCAAGGTGAAAAGACAACCTTCAGAATGGGAGAAAATAATAGCAAATGAAGCAACAGACAAAGGATTAATCTCAAAAATATACAAGCAACTCCTGCAGCTCAATTCCAGAAAAATAAATGACCCAATCAAAAAATGGGCCACCAAGAAGAACTAAACAGACATTTCTCCAAAGAAGACACACAGATGGCTAACAAACACATGAAAAGATGCTCAACATCACTCATTATCAGAGAAATGCCAATCAAAACCACAATGAGGTACCATTACATGCCAGTCAGGATGGCTGCTATCCAAAAGTCTACGAGCAATAAATGCTGGAGAGGGTGTGGAGAAAAGGGGACCCTCTTATGGAAAAAAAAAAAATAAGAAAAAAAAAGAGAAAAGGGAACACTCTTAACACTGTTGGTAGGAATGCAAACTAGTACAGTCGCTATGGAGAACAGTGTGGAGATTTCTTTAAAAACTGGAATTAGAACTGCCATATGACTCAGCAATCCCATTTCTGGGCATACACACCGAGGAAACCAGATCTGAAAGAGACACGTGCACCCCAATGTTCATCGCAGCACTGTTTATAATAGCCAGGACATGGAAGCAACCTAGATGCCCATCAGCATCGTGATGCTTCTTAAGGCCCACTTGACTTCACATTCCAGGATGTCTGGTTCTAGGTGAGTGATCACACCACCATGACTATCAGGGTCATGAAGATCTTTTTTGTATAGTTCTTCTCTGTATGACTTCTCTGGTGGCTCAGATGGTAAAGTGTCTGCCTACAATGTGGGAGACCAAATCCCTCAGTTGGGAAGATCTCCTGGAGAAGGAAATGGCAACCCACTCCAGTATTCTTGCCTGGAAAATCCCATGGATGGAGGAACCTGGTAGGCTACAGTCCATGGGGTCCCAAAGAGTTGGACACAACTGAGAGACTTCACTTTCACTCTTTCTGTGTATTCTTGCCACTTCTTAATATCTTCTGCTTCTGTTAGATCCATACCACTTCTGTCCTTTATTGTGCCCATCTTTGCATGAAATGTTCCCTTGGTATCTCAAATTTTCTTGAAGAGATCTCTAGTCTTTCCTATTCTATTGTTTTCCTCTATTTCTTTGCACTGATCACTGAGGAAGGCTTTCTTATCTCTCCTTGCTATTCTTTGGAATTCTACATTCAAATGAGTATATCTTTCCTTTTCTCCTTTGCCTTTTGCTTCTCTTCTTTTCACAGCTATTTGTAAGGCCTCCTCAGACAGCCATTTTGACTTTTTGCATTTCTTTTTTGGGGGATGGTCTTGATCACTGTCTCCTGTACAATGTCATGAACCTCCCTCCATAGTTCTTCAGGCACTCTATCAGATCTAATCCCTTGAATCTATCTGTCACTTCCACTGTATAATCGTAAGGTTTGCCACTTCCACTGTATAATCGTAAGGGATTTGATTTAAGTCATACCTGAATGGTCTAGTGGTTTTCCCTACTTTCTTCAATTTAAGTCTGAATTTTGCAATAAGGAGTTCATGATCTGAGCCACAGTCAGCTCCAGGTCTTGTTTTTGCTGACTGTATAGAGCTTCTCCATCTTTGGCTGCAAAGAACATAATCAATCTGATTTCAATATTGACCATCTGGTGATGTCCATGTGTAGAGTCTTCTCTTGTGTTGTTGAAAGAGGGTGTTTGCTATGACCGGTGCATTCTCTTGGCAAAACTCTGTTAGCCTTTGCCCTGCTTTGTTCTGTATTCCAAAGCCAAATGTGCCTGTTACTCCAGGTGCTTCTTGGCTTCCTACTTTTGCATTCCAGTCCCCTATAATGAAAAGGACATCTTTTTTGGGTGTTAGTTCTAGAAGGTCTTGTAGGTCTTCATAGAACCATTCAACTTCAGCTTCTTCAGCATTACTGGTTGGGGCATAGACTTGGATTACTGTGATATTGAATGGTTTGCCTTGGAAACAAACAGAGATCATTCTGTCATTTTTGAGACTGCATCCAAGTACTGCATTTCAGACTCTTTTGTTGACTATGATGGCTACTCCATTTCTTCTAAGGGATTCTTGCCCACAGTAGTAGATACAATGGTCATCTGAGTTAAATTCACCCATTCCAGTCCATTTTAGTTTGCTGATTCCTAAAATATCAGTGTTCACTCTTGCCATCTCCTGTTTGACCACTTCCAATTTGCCTTGATTCATGGACCTAACATTCCAGGTTCCTATGCAATATTGCTCTTTATAGCATCGGACTTTACTTTCATCACCAGTCACACCTACAACTGGTGTTGTTTTTGCTTTGACTCCATCTCTTCATTCTTTCTGGAGTTATTTCTCCACTGATCTCCAGTAGCATATTGGGCATAAAGAATACATTAACTTAAAAATACACTAGAGGAGTTGACCAACAGTTTAGATGAAGTAGAAGAAAGAATTAGTTGACTTAAAGACAAGGCAGTGGAACTCACCAAATCAGAGCAACAAAAAGAAAAAAGAATTTAAAAAGTAAAGATAGTTTAAGGGGCTTTTAGGACAGCATCAAACAGATTAACATTCACATTATAGGGATCCCAGAAGAAGAAGAGAAAGAAGAAGGAACAAAAATCTTATTTGAAGATATAATGGCTGAAAACTTCCCTAACTGGGGAAGGAAACAGATATCCAAATCCCAGGAAGCCTAAAGAATTCCAAAAAGATGAATACAATGAGACCCACTCTAAGACACATTATAATTAAAATGTCAAAAGTTAAAAAGATAATATTAAAAGCAGCATGAGAAAAACAATTTGTTATGTACAAGGGAACCCCCACAAGAGTATCAGCATATTTTTTAGCAGAAGCTTTTCAGGCCAGAAGAAAGCATCTTCATATATTCAGAGTGCTGAAAGGTAAAAACTTCCAGCTAAGAATACCTTATTTAGCAAAGTTATCATTCAGAATGAAGGACAAAGAGTTTTTCAGACAAGTATTTCTGAACAAGTATTTCTAAAGAATTTCATCACCACTAAACTAGTCTTACAGGATACGCTAAAGGGACTTCTTTATGCTGAAAAGAAAGATTAATAACAAGAAAACGTATGAAAGAATAAATCTCACTGAAAAGGTAGATATAGAGTAAAATAATGTATTAATCAGTTATAAAGCTAGTATGAAGGTTAAAAAAGCAGTAAAAGCTATGCCACAATAGACATAATAACTATTGTTATTAGTTCATGATATACAAGATAAAAAGATATAAAATGTGACATCAAATCCATAAAACATGAGGGTGGAGGTAAAAATGTTTAGCTTTAAAATGGGACCAACTTAAGTTGTTACCAAGTTAAAATAGACTGCTATAGCTATAAGTTGTCATAGGTACCCCCTTTTGTTTCTAATGTGTGCAAGGTATGGTGATAAGTGCTTTACATACACTATGTCACTTTATTCTTACAAGATTAGTATTATTTTTTCAATGGATGAGGTAACTAAGTTTCAGGAAGATTTAGTAACTTGCCCAGACCCTCCACTCTGATACCATTACTCTTACCAACACTACAATTCTGCCTCCCCAAATATCCAACTATTTATTGTTCTGCATTGGTACTTTCTATGGAGACATTTAGGTATCCAAGCTTTCCAAGAAGATGCTATTTCAGGATAACATTAAGTAGAGTTAATATAATAAACTATTATAAGCTATAACAAGCTATTGTTAATTATGGAGGTATGTCATATTTGAAAAGATCTTAGGATAGAAAAATGAGGAGAATGACAAGTACAAGAAAGGAGAACAGTAAGAAATTTATAAACTGCCAATCATTCAACAAATGATTGAGAACTTGACTTAGTAGAGCACTGCACTAATAAAAAGGGGGAAAAAGCTCAGTTTCAGGAGAGCAGTCAGAGGACATTGTGATACGGAGCTTGG
Source organism: Odocoileus virginianus (assembly GCF_023699985.2). Classification (NCBI taxonomy): domain Eukaryota; kingdom Metazoa; phylum Chordata; class Mammalia; order Artiodactyla; family Cervidae; genus Odocoileus; species Odocoileus virginianus. The sequence continues at coordinate 9,009,552 of NW_027224263.1, read as the reverse complement.
CCAATGCCAACTTTAGATTGAAAGGATCTACAAACAAAAGAGGAGTAGTGCCTTGAAGTATATCTGGAAAGTTAGTTCTGATTTCTATTTAAGAAAATATTGAAGCTAAAAAATAATACAAATGAACTTACTTACAAAACAGAAACAACAGATATACAGTCATAGAAAACATGGTTACCAAAGGGAAAGGAGAGAATGGATAAATTAGGAGTATGGGATTAACAGATAGATATGCACTACCATATACAAAATATAAACAATAAGGATTTACTGTATAGCACAGGGAACTACATTCAACATCTTGTAATAACCTGTAATGGAAAAGAATCTGAAAAAGAATATACATACATAGTCAAATATATAGCCAAGTCACTTTGCTATACATTTGAAACTAACATAATATTGTAAATCAATTAACTCCAATTTAAAAATATTAGTGAGATGGAAACTGAAAGCAAAATTTGAGATCTTTGTAGTGTATCTCCTACATGTCATACATAAGAACAACCAAAATCTGTAACCTGTTACCTAAGATTCATCAAGCTTTATCTTAAAAGCAAACTGATCCAAAATATAATATTTCAAGACAGAGTAAACCTCTTTAGCTACTTGACTTTCATAAATATCAGCCTTATAAGAATCATAGTCACTGATGAAAATTTGATTAAAACTATTGACTTTCTCCCAAGAAAATTATATATTATCTACACATAGTTTAATTTTTATAAGTAATTTCAGCAATTTCAAAACTGTTTTTCAGTCTACCCATGGAACTTATAAGAGTATTTGAACTTCTTAAAAGAAGATCCACTTTATCAGAGGATATTCCAGAGCCCATGGTGTGCAGATATCAGTTCTGGGATTTGGGGAAATATGTTTATTTGGAAGTTACTGCATGGACACATTGCTCTTTTAATCTTAACAGAGGGATATAACTTACTGATTTCAAAGCAGCCTCAAGCTCAGAAAGATAAACTTTGATTAGTGGGCCATGCCTTCTAAGATGGTAAGCAGGGGCCCACAAATGGTTCCAACTAGATTTTAATATATATTCTAGAATTTTCATATACTGAGAAATTCCTTAGAGGAAGTTCTGTGATGATGATAACTTAACAGACTCCCTGTAACCGTAGTGGACAGTCACCAGGAAAGGCATGTAGGATTTAGTATTTCTGAGGACAAACAGAATCTGTAACCTCTTATTTTAGGAAATAATATCCCACAGAGATATAAAGTAGAATAAGGAGAACACCATTAATATGTAGGGCCATTGAATGAATATCCCCTTTTTGGATGAAGTTGGGTTATGACATGTTAAGATTAAGATTAAAGTATTATGGCACAGTACTTGTAGAGTCTCAGAAAGACAGTTAAAAATATGAATCTAAAATTTGGAATACAGCTTGAGGTTGTACATATAGTTTTGTGAGTAATTCATTATCTAATTATTTTTTCCCAGTCAGCCATTTCTCCTTGCTTCCTATCCTTGTTAATGGTATCACCATTTATCTGTTGGCCCAGACTAAAAATATGGGTGTCTTTTAACACTTTCTCTTCAGTCATCATCTGCATGAAGCAGGGCACTCAAACCCAGTTTTCTTGGACAACCCAGAGGGATGGGGTGTGGAGGGGTGTGGGAGGGGGGCTCATGATGGGGGGACATGTGTGCACCTGTGGCTGATTCATGTCAATGACTGGCAAAACTGTCACAATATTGTAAAGTAATTATCTTCCAATTAAATAAATTTAAAAAATCATCATCTACTTCTACCACATTTGAAGGATCATCAGTTGCTTTATACTTGTGTCACTACCTTAGTTCAGGCCATCATCAGTCCAGACTGTTACAACAGCCCTCTCACAGATCTACTAGAAGTCAAACTCTCTCCAGATCTCCTAGAAGTCAAACTCTCTCCGCTACAGGTCAGCCTCACCAAAACAGCCAGTTGTCTTCTTAATTTATGCTATTTCATTACATAAAAGGTCTGTTGTTCTTTTTATTGTAGTTTATATTTTAATTTTAATTTTTACTATTTTTATTGAAGTACAGTTGATTCACACAAAGTCTGCTGTTCTGATGAAACGCAATGTTGCATGATCCACCTTTGAGGTCAAATAACTAGAAATTCTACAGGCTATATTTTCTTCTAAGAGATTCACATAACATATTATTATAGTCAAGGCTCTGAGAATTCCTGCTCTTGCCATTCAATCCAGCATTTTCCACATGTATTTGCCCACAGAATTTTTTCAACTCTCTCAAGTTAATGTTAGCTGAAACACATTTTGGGAAATGCTTACCTATGGGTTAAAATACAAAATAGCTTGGACTGTGAGGCCACTTGAAGTTTGATCCCCACACATTGTTACAGACATTCTTTTCTGTATTCAGGAAACTATAAGTTAGTGAGATTTTTAAACAATTTATAGCCTCATTCCTCCATTCTTTCTCTAGCTACATCAAGCTTTTTACCATTTCTACCTACTGAAGATTATCATTATTTTCATTACTACTACATTTACTACAGTAACAATTTTGAAAGAAATAATATCATGGGTATCAATTTAGTTTACATATCTCTTATGCTCCTACTTAGGGCTTCCCTGGTAGCTCAGATGGCAAAGAATCTGCCTGCAATGCAGGAGACATGGGTTCAATCCCTGGGTCGGGAAGATGCCCTGGAGAAGGGAATGGCTACCCACTCCAGTATTCTTACCTGGAGAATCCATGGACAGAGGAGCCTGGCAGTCTATAGTCCATGGGGTTCCTAAGAGTCAGACACAACTGAGCAACTAAGCACAAGGCTGTATATTGTCACCCTGCTTATTTGCAGAGTACATCATGTCAAATGCCAGGCTGGATGAAGCACAAGTTGGAATCAAGATTGCTGGGAGAAGTATCAATAACCTCAGATATGCAGATGACACCATCCTTATGGCAGAAAGCAAAAGGAACTAAAGAGCCTCTTGATGAAGGTGAAAGAGGAGAGTGAAAAAGCTGGCTTAAAACTCAACATTCAAAAACTAAGATCATGACATCTGGTCCCATCACTTCATGGCAAATAGATGGGGAAATAATGGAAAGAGTGACAGACTTTATTTTCTTGGGCTCCAAAACTCACTGCAGATGGTGGCTGCAGCCATGAAATTATGCTTGCTCCTTGGAAGAAAAGAAATGACAAACCTAGAGAGCTTATTTAAAAGACATTTTTTTTTCTTTTAATAAAAGCAGCAGAGACATTACTTTGCTGACAAGGTTCCGTCTAGTCAAAGCAATGGTTTCTCCAGTAGTCATGTATGGATGTGAGAGTTGGACCAAAAAGAAGGCTGGGTGCCGAAGACTTGATGCTTTTGAACTGTGGTGTTGAAGAAGACGCTACTGCAAGGAGATCAAACAAGTCCATCCTAAAGGAAATCAATCTTGAATATTCACTGAAGGACTGATGTTTGAGGTGAAGAGTTGACTCATTAGAAAAGACCCTGATACTGGAAAGATTGAAGGCAAGAAGAGAAGGGGATGACAAGACAAGATGGTTGGATGGCATCACCAACTCAATGGACATGAGTTTGAGCAAGCTCTGGGAGATGGTGAAGGACAGGGAAGCCTGGCTTGCTGCAGTCTATGGGGTCACAAGGAGTTGGACACAACTGAGCGAATGGACAACAACAACATAACTTCAGTAATAAAAACTGTGACATGGCATAAAGATAGACATACAGACCAGTAGAATAGAAAAGCCCAGAAATAATGCCTCACATATATGATCAAATGATTTTGACAAAGATTCCAAGACCATTCAATGGGGAAAGGACAATGTTTTCAACAAATTAACTTCTTCCACCTGGTGGGGGTTTCAGTATCTATAAGACAGCTCACAGGATATGGCTCAGAATATTATCTATAGCCCTTGAAGAGGAACTAAAGGTCCTTGACTATGCTTAATGACTAAACTATTATTATTTAGTCTTGTTGGACTGTTTTCCTTTGTTTCTGCATTTTCTCACTTCTCTGATTATTGAGAGATGGGAAAACTGGTTATCCATATGAAAAATAATTAATTTGGAATATAGAAATAGAGCAGGACCCTATGGTCCTTCTGCCCCTCCACCATGTCCTCTACCTGCCTTTTGTCTGTGGAAAAACTTTTAGCCAAAGAATAATCAGAGAAGTGAGAAAATGCAGAAACAAAGGAAAGCAGTCCAACAAGACTAAATAATAATAGTTTAGTCATTAAGCATAGTCAAGGGCCTATAGTTCCTCTTCATGGGTTAGAGATAATATTCTGAGCCACATCCTGTGAGCTATCTTATAGACACTGAAATCACCACCAGGTGGAAGAAGGATAACTACATGCTGACCAAACTGTAGCCATGACACAAGCTGCCACAATTCCAAGAACTAGCTTCAAAGAAATGGGAACAACCTGACCCTGGAACTGAAGATTAACTGTACTTAAAACAATCAAGATGACACTGATCAGACCACTGCATGGACCAATTTCAAGATGACTGTCAGAGCTGACTCTGCTGTTTCTGCATGTAGCCTCCTCCCTCCTTCTATCAAAGACCTTGCCCACTGATTATCAGTGAGGGGGAGTCAGCCTTTGTACAGGAATCTGCCTTTTCCCATCCCCACTGGTTGCCAGTATCCAAAATAAAGCAAACTTTCCTTTCCACTAGCCTTACCTCTATATTGACTTTTGAGTGGCAAGTAGCCAGACCCCCACTCTCGGTAACAAATACTATATATAAAAATCAACTCACAATGGATGGAGGATCTAAATGTAACAGCTAAAACTATAGAACTCTTGGATAAAAACATAGGGAAATGCTTATGACCTTGGATTTGATAATGATTTCTTGGATATGACACCAAAAGCACAGGTAACATATAAAAAAGAAATAAATTGGACTTAATCAAACCAAAAATTTTTGTACATCCAAGAACATCATCAACTAAATATAAAGAAAACCCACTTATCTGGATTGGAATAAATTATTTGCAAAACATATGTCTGGAAGGGATTAATATTCATAATATATAAACAAGTTCTACAACTAAACAACAAAAAGTCAAACAACCCAATTTAAACATAGATGAAGGAGTTGAGTGGTCATTTCTACAAAGATGTACAGATGGACAATAAGTCCATGAAAAGATGCTCAACATCATTAATCATCAGGAAAATGCTAATCAAAACCACAATGAGATACCACTTATATCCATTAGGATGGTTATTATCATAAAAATAGAAAATGACAAGTGTTGGTAAGAATGGAGTGAAATTATAATGCTTGTGCATTGTTGAAAGAAATGCTAAAATGTATAAAACAGTATTGTGGTTCCCCCAAAAATTAAAAATAGAATTAACATATAATTAAGCAATTCCACTTCTGGGTATATACCCCAAAGAACTGAAATAGGGGATTTGAAGATGTTTGCACATGTGTGTTCATAGTAACATTATTCACAATAGCCAGAAAGTGGAAACAATCCAATCTTTTCCAATCCAATGGAAACCTTCATCAATGGATGAATGGATAAATAAAACATGGTATATACATACAATGGGGAAGGAATTTCCTCTAAAAAGGGAAGGAAATTTTGACTAGTATCACAACATGGATAGACATTTTGCTATGTGAAATAAGCCAGACACAAAGGACAGATATGGTATGATTCTATATATTATGTACCTAGAGTAGTCAAATTCATAGAGATAAGAAGTAGAATAGTGGTTGCTAAGGATTAGGTGGAAAGTGAAGTGGACAGTTAATATTCAATGAATATAAAATTTCAATTTGTGAAGATGAAAGTTCTGGATATGGATGGTGATGATGGTTGAACATCAAGGTAAATATACTCAATATCACTAAACTGTATAGTTAAAATGGTTAAAGTGGTAAATTTCATGTTATGTGTATTTTACCAGAATAAAAAGTCCATCATACAAAAATAATCAAAGAGTAAAAAATGTTTAAGTTCAGAAAAGGTGCAGAAAAAGCATTTTACAAAGTTTGGCACACATTCATATAAATACTCTGTTATTTAGGAATAGAAGGGATCTTCCTCACCATGATAAAATGCATAAATAAACAAAATAAAACAGAAAAACAAATTCCAAACTCTTTAGCTAACATCTTGCCTAATATTGAAAGACTGACTGTTTTCCCCTTAAGACTGGGAACAGTGCAAGTATGCATTCTCTCACCACCCCTATTCAATATTGTACTTGATGTCCTAGCTGGTACAATAAGGCAAGAAAAACAAATAAAAGATATACAATTTAAAAGTATACTCTTTTTTGTGGGACTGCTTTTTATTTTAATTTTAAATTAATTTATTTAATTGGAGGCTCATTACTTTACAATATTGTAGTGATTTTTGCCATACATTTACATAAAACAGTGAGAGGAAAAAAAAGTATACTCTTACTATTTCAGAAAATGGGATTATATACATAGAAACTCTCATAGAATACTTTTTAAAAATTCTACTGAAAATCATAAGCAAATTTAGCAAGGAAGTTCAATACAGTATCAATAAACAAAAAAATCAATTATTTTTCTATACATAGAAACAAACATTGAAAAAATGAAATTTCAAATAGCTCTTCAAAATTGTATCAAAAATCATGACATATATAAGATAAATTTAACAAAACATATCTATACATTGTTCCAAATCTATACATTGAAAGCTATAGTACAACTACAGTTAATGCTATAGTACAACTACAGTTAATGCTGGAGGGAAGGCAGTTGTTTTCTCACAATTTGTAAGTTTTGTTCTCAGCATCATATCTGGTTTCAACTGGTGCAACTCATAGACTAAGTCATTAAGATAAATGCCCTGACTCTTCTTAGGTTTCTTTGGTAAATGTTTGTATTGTGACTGATAAATTTTTACATTGTTTAAGGGCTAGCAACCTCAATATTGATTAAAAATAAAATAGCATACACTCATCTCAGATGGAAGAAGTGTTCCAACGGACATTTGTAGACTTCTCTGTTAGCATCAGTTTGGGCCATGCATGAACTGGTCAGAAGGGGTTAGGGCTCATGATTTAGCTAAGTAGAAGTGATCTACAAAATATTCCCTAGCTGGATGGGCCACAAAACTCAAATACCAAAAAGAGAGATTAAGAGATCAAGAGAGTGAGAAAGAGAGAGAGAGAGAAAGCACTGGACTGTATCAGGAGACTTGTTAAGGTAGGACAAGATATATGATCTGAAGTCCAGAAGGAGACAGAGATTCTTGCAATAGCTACTCTTTTTTGAGTGCCTTCACTGTTGCAGAAACATTAGCCATAAGAATGAGATATTATTATTCCTATTCAATTAATGAGGAAATTGCAACATAGATGGGTTACATACCTTATCGAGGGGCTTCCCAGGTAGTGCTAGTGGTAAAGAATCTGTCCACCAATGCAGGAGGCTTAAGAGATTTGGGTTCTATTCCTGGGTTGGGAAGATCCCCTGGAGTAGGAAGTACAACCCACTCCAGTATTCTGACCCGGAGAATTCCACGGACAGAGGAGTCTAGTGGGCTACAGTCCACGGGGCAGCAAAGAGTCGGATGCGACTGCGCTTATACCTTATCCAAGGTGATACAGCTAATAAACGGTAGGTCTGGAATCTGAACCTCATCTTTCTTTAAAGCCAAATTATTGCCCCCCCTTAAAAAACAGGATTTTTAAATTTCAATTCCATCAGACAAACTATTTGCTTTCTGTTCGATTTTATATTATTTTCTGGCTGTAGGTGGCCTTGGGACAGCTGGTATTGATTTGACTTTGAAAAAAGCAAAAGATATCCAGGTAAATTCTGATCTGAATGAGACAAGGATAGAAATTTGGGGATTATGTCATGGTAAATCTCTGTTTGCTTTTATTTGGAATGTACAGATACATTCCTGTCAGCAGATGGCTTAAGTGTTTACAACCGTTAATGTAAACACTAGATTTCTAGTCTCATTTCGTTGAACAGAGCAAGGGCTGAAGTGTTTACCTCCAGTAAATTGAGCTTCTTTTTTTTCAGTGTTCTAAAAAAAAAAATTCAGATATGTTAGATTATAAAACTGACATCCAGAAAGCCAATAGAATCTTGTAGTTGAAAGAAACCTTAAGAGATGAAAGGTGACCCAGTTTAGTCCTTGCACCCCAGCCTTAAATTAGATTTTTTTTTTTTTACTGGGGTGAGGGGAGGTTTATATTGCACCTATTCTTCATGTAAAGCTATTTATATTTAAATGATTCTTATTATTTAGGAATGTTCAAACTAGACAGGATCCAAACAGATTGCCTAATCTAATGAAATTATTTCATTTTACAGATGAGGAAACTGAAACCACACCTACAGGAAGACCACACCTATTGTTGAATTATGGTATGGGATTTTTCCTTCTGGGTATAACACTGGCAAGATAAATTAAAGTCATGTCAAGGAAATTTCAACTCTAAACCCAGGAAATCAAAAAGCGTTCCTTCTCTGCTTCTCCAAGAGGGTGAATGGGGTTAGAACAATGGAGAGATAGAGACAGAGACAGAGAGTCTGTGTGTGTATGTCTGTATGTGTGTGCGCATGTGCCCCCAAGGGCAGACACGTGTACTTGGATGTGTGCTTAGGTGTTAGAGACTGCTAAAGTATAAGCATTACCGGCTTTGATAAAGAAATACATGGACTTGAGCATTTGACTTAGATTGAAAATGACTTTCTGCCAAGAAAGGCTCTCTACTAGTTTTTGGTTAGTGGCAAATGAAAGACAGGATCACTCTTATTCCAGAGCCACCAACAATTCATACCAGTCATGGTTACCAACATAAACTCCAGAGGTGAGGAGGTCAGAATTCTTTCACATGGATTGATGGGGAGTTTGCCTAGAAGAAAATACATGTTTCCAAATACCTTCTACATCTGGATCCCACACTGTAAGACTTGGCAGTCTAACTGCTTTAAAAAATGTTGCAGCATTGTTAGGTAACCTGCCTAACAATAAGGATATGTTGAAGTGGTACATAGTTTGGCATATTCCACATATGCATAAGTATGTAAGTCCTGAAATGCTGTTTTACTTGTCCTTAATCTGGCAGAGAAGTGTAAACATGCAATCAGATGTTTAATCATGGTTCATATTTAGCATATTTATTCATCTTTGTTTTAATTATGTTTTCTGAAAAAGTACCATTTAAAAGGTATACTGCTTAAGTAATAGTCTAGTTGCCCGGAAAATTTTGTATATAGAGATATCACTAATGTACTGTATTTTCAATGTGTACATCTTTTTACATAATTGCAATTATATTTTTCATTGGGGATTGCTCTGGTTCAGTGGTAGCAAAAGCCTGGAACATTGTGTTGAGAAGGATTCTGAAGTTTCATCAGGGTTCTCAGTGGGAAAGAGTACCCTGAGTGGTTAGTGCTTTTGGTATCAGTGAAAAGGGAGAATAGTGAAAAATGTTCCCATGTATCTAATACACTTGAAAATTACTTTTTATAATTTTTTAATAGGCACTATAGAAACATAGTGGGCTTCCCAGGTGGCACAGTGGTAAAGAACCTGCCTGCCAGTGCAGGAGATGCAAGAGACGTGGGTTCGATCCCTGGGTCGGGAAGATCCCCTGGAGGAGGAAATGGCAACCCACTCTGGTATTCTTGCCTGGAAAATTCCATGGACAGAGGAGCCTGGTGGGCTATAGTCCATGGGGTCGCAAAGAGTCAGATATGACAGCACAGCACAGGAGCAGCATAGGAACATAGTAAACCATAGAAATAGCAGAGAAAAATACACGGCAAATTATATTCCTTTCCATTCTTCTCCCTCTGTCCCCATATGCCACTTCTTAGAGGAAACTATTGTTGAATTTCTTTCAGAGATATTCTATGCTTTTAAAAGCGTTTCTGACCATCAGCAGACGAATGGATAAGGAAGCTGTGGTACATATACACCATGGAATGTTACTCAGCCATTAAAAAGAATTCATTTGAATCAGTTCTAATGAGATGGATGAAACTGGAGCCCATTATACAGAGTGAAGTAAGCCAGAAAGATAAAGAACATTACAGCATACTAACACATATATATGGAATTTAGAAAGATGGTAATGATAACCCTATATGCAAAACAGAAAAAGAGACACAGATGTACAGAACAGAATTTTGGACTCTGTGGGAGAAGGCGAGGGTGGGATGTTTCAAGAGAACAGCATCGAAACATGCATATTATCTATGGTGAAACAGATCACCAGCCCAGGCTGGATGCATGAGACAAGTGCTCGGGCCTGGTGCACTGGGAAGACCCACAGGGATCGATCGGGTAGAGAGGGAGGTGGGAGGGGGGATCGGGATGGGGAATACATGTAAATCCATGGCTGATTCATGTCAATGTATGACAAAACCCACTACAATATTGTAAAGTAATTAGCCTCCAACTAATGAAAATAAATTAAAAAAATAAATAAAAGCATTTCTGATAAATATCTACTTCGTATACAAATTTTAGTAAAGACATGTATTTTCTACACCATTCACTTTTAATATAGCAAATGTTACATATATTTTAAACAAAATTTTTAAAAATAATCATATAGCACACTGCAAAACACTGAATTGTGCCCTTTACATGCATGAATTATATAGTATGTGAGTTATTCATATGGTTGGATTAATATCTGCCATATTTTCATTGTTTTCTATTAGTTGCCTTTGTTCCTAATTTTTTTATCTTTCAAACTTTTTCTGCCTTTGTAGTTTTAATGGCACACTTTGGAAATATAATTCTGTTTCCCTCCTTCCTTGACATATCAGTTATATTTTTTTCTTTATTTATTTTAGTGGTTGCCCTAGGATTTAAAATATTCACTTACAATTAATTCAAGTCTACTTCAAATAACATTATACCACTTCACTGATAGTATAAGTACCTTGTGATAACAAAATAATCATAATTCCTTCCTCCTATGCCTTGTATCATCACTGTCAATCATTTCACTGATATATATAACATATATATAAGATATATAATTGCCTACATTGTTATTTTTATTTTGAATAAGCTGCTATCTGTAAAATAAATTAAAAATAAAAATAAAAGTTTTTATTTTACCTTCCTTAATTTCTTCTCCAAAACTCTTCCTTTCATAGATTTGAGTTTCCGCTTACAGCATTTTCCTTCTCTCTGAAGAACTTCTTTGAACATTTAATGCAAAACAAGTTTCCTGGTAGTAAATTTCCCTCAAATTTGGTTTGTCTGAAAAAGTCTTATCGCTCCTTCACTTTTGAAGAATAATTTCACAAGGTACAGAATTGTAAGTTGGTGGGGGTTTTTTCCTCTCAACTACTCTTTATCTACTCTCTCCATTGTTTGTATGTATGAGGAGAAATTGGATGTAATTCTTATTCTTGTTTCTCTATAGGTAAAGGGTTTTCCCCTCTGACTTGTTTCAAGATTTTTTTTTTTAAATCTTTGAGCTTGATATGCTTAGATGTGGTTGGGGTTCTTTTGTTTGTATTTGTTCTCTTCTTTTTTTCCCCAAATATCCTGTTCAGTGTTCTCTGAGCTTCCTGGTTCTGTGGTTTGGTGTTGGACATTAATTTGGCAGGATATTCTCAGTCCTATTCCTTCAAATATTTCTTCTCTCTTTCTGACCCTGCTATTTCTATTTTGCATAAATTTTACCTTTTGTAGTTGTCACACTATTATTGGATATTATGTTCTGATGTTTTTTCAATCTTTTTTCTCTTTACTTTTCAGCTTTGGAAATTTCTACTGACATATCCTCGAGCTCAGAAATTCTTTTCTCTCCTATGTCGACTCTACTAATGAATTCATCAAAGGCAGTCTTCATTTTGTTACAGTGTTTTTGATCTTTAGCATTGTTTTTTAGTTTTTTTCTTAGAATTCCCATCTTTCTGCTTACATTACCCGTCTATTCTTGCATGTTGTCTACTTTGTACTAGAGCCCTTATCATATTAATCATAGTTGCTTAAAATTCTTAGTCTGATAATTCTAACATGCCTGAATATCTGAGTAGAGTGCTGATGCTTGCTGTCTCTTCAAACTGCGGTATGTTTTGTTTTGTTTTTGCTTTTTCATATGCCTTATAATTTTTTTGTTGAAAGCTGGACATAACATGCTGTGCAAAAGGAACTCTGATAAGTAGACTTTTAGTGATGTGATGGTAAGGGAGGTGGGCAGGAAGAATTCTATAGTCCTTTGATTAAGTTTCAGTTTTTTAGTGAGCCAGTGCTCCTGGGCTATAAACTTTATAGGAGTTTCTCAGTTTTATCCTCACCTTAGGAGGGACAGAACAGCTAGAGAGGACTGGCGTGGGTGTTTTAGTTAGACTCTGATAAAACTCCAGGAGGTTAGGGTCACATAAAATAAATTTTCTTGATAACTGGCCTTGTAAGAAGAATAAAATGCTCTGGTATGTTTTATAATGGTTACATTTTTTCTTCTCCTGAAAGAAGCACAAGGGGATTTTTCTCTGATGTTTACTCTGAGAACATGGTAGAGCTCCTAGAGGTAAAACTTACTAAAGTTTGGGGAACTTGCCAATGACTTGCCCCTCACTGGAGTTTTTAAGTCTCAGATGTCTCCACACTAAGCTTCCAGCAATTCATCAATTACAGTTCAGGTTTTCCTGCCTCTGGTATTAGTTCTCATATCTGTTTCTGCTGATGGCTTTTTGTTCCAGTAAGTTATGATTCTCTTTATCTGCCTGCTTGCCTCTCCAATTTGGGGGGACAGTGGCTTTCCCTCATTCTCTGACAGATCTAAGAAAAGTTGTTAATTTTTCACTTTATACAGCTTTTTACTTGTTGTTCCGATGAAGTAACAACTTCCAAGCTCTTTACATGCTAGATCAGAAACCAGAAATATCTGCACCATGTATTTTTTTAGTTAATAATTGATCTTGGAAATTGTTTCATATTATAATACAGCACTTGGCTTTTTCTACTGGGGCACAGAATTATAAGAATTATAAGAATATCTTATCATTTAACACACTCCTATAAATGAATACTTAGGTTCTTTTCATTTTTTGTTATAAACAAAAAATAGTGAATCTTTGCTAAATCTTCCTTTATAGAAATTGTATCAGTTTGGACTTTTCTGGGTTGGGAAGATCCCCTGGAGAAGGAAATAGCAACCCACTCCAGTACTCTTGCCTGGAAAATCCCATGGACAGAGGAGCCTGGTAGGCTACAGTCCATGGGGTCGCAAAGAGTCGGACATGACTGAGCGGCTTCACTTTCACTTTCATAGTGAATATCCTTTGTACCAATATGCAAATAGATCCATAGGATATGCTGTTGGTACAAAGAATGTAGACATCATTGCTAAATCTTCCTTTATAGAAATTGTATCAGTTTGGACTTTTACCAATAGTGTATGTAAATGCCCAATTCTGTATATTCTCATCAATGTAGTATATTATCAAACATTCTAAAAAATCTCAAACAGTATAGGTGAGAAATGGCATCTCACTGTAGCTCTGCTTTGTGATTCTCTAATAATGAATGAATTTAACCATTTTTTAAATTTAATTGCCTTTTTTCATTTTCTTTGAACTCTCTGTTCCTGTCTTTCCCCCAAATTTCTACTGGTCTGTTTATCTTTTTATTATTGATTTCTAAGAGTTCTTTACATATTAAGAAAAATAGCCCTTTGTCTTGTGTATTGTACAATTCCATTTTCCTAGAACATAATTTTCTTTTAACTTTTTAACAGTATTTTCTTGTCATGTAGAATTTTTTAAATAGTTAGGTGGCTAAATTTATTAGTTTTTCATTTGATGTTTCTGGGTTTTGCATTATTCTTAGAAAGCCCTTTACTTACTGTTTTTGTACTTTTGTTTTTTCTGTTTAAACTTTTCGTTCATCTGGAATTTATTTTGGTTAAATTTGGGAGTTAGGGATCCAACTTGATTTACTATTATTTTCTCTGGTGGCTACCCAATTTTGAGTTGTACTTCTTTAATAAAATACTTATTTTCTTATTTCCTCATAGCTTTTAGGTAACAGCATTTTAATATATCAATATCATAATAGGAATATCATGTTTTTTTAAAACTGTTAGTAGTTTTCAATTGTGTTATTATATATTATGCTATGATGACATTCTTCATGTACATTTTCTTCTTTCTGATGAATTGTTTCTCTGAGATACATTGTTAAGAGTGAAATAATTAAGTGTTGCTAACTATAGTCATGGGCTTCCCTGGTGGCTCAGCAGTAAAGAATCTACCTTCAATGTAGGAGCTGCAGATTTGATCTCTGGGTTGGGAAGATACCCTGGAGAAGGAAATAATAACCCACTCCAGTATTCTTACCTGGAAAATCCCATGGACAAAGGAGCCTGGCAGGCTACAGTCCATGGAGTCACAAGAGTCAGACATGACTTAGCAACTGAATAATAACAAAAGTATGGTGGAGAGGGAGGTGGGAGGGGGGATCGGGATGGGGAATACATGTAAATCCATGGCTGATTCATGTCAATGTATGACAAAAACCACTACAATATTGTAAAGTAATTAGCCTCCAACTAATAAAAAAAATAAATGGGAAAAAAAAACACAATTACTAACACGCAAAAAAAAAAAAAAAGTATGGTCATATTGTTTTCTAAACGTGTGGCACTTATTAATCCTGCCATTAAGTAATAAACTCTCATGAGTTTAGAGTGGGTTTCCTTTTACAATTAAACTGAAAAAATGAAAATCTAAGCTTGGTTTAATTGGCATTTATTTTATTATTAGAAGGTATGAACATTTTTTTGTGTGTTCATTTACTCTTTTCACTTAGTGGAAAGACCATGGGCTTTGGGGCCAAACAAATCTGGCTTTAAATTTCAACTCTGCCACTTCCTAGTGTAGGTATGCCAGATTAAAAAATGTGTATACCTGCTATGTAATGGTTTTCTGATGGTCATATATGCAACATATAAAAAAACCTAACTTGTGTACTGATTTAATGAATAACAGCTATTATTATTATTTCCCTTTGTGTGAATTGTTTATCATGTTCTTTGTAAAAAAATAACATTGTTCAGAAATATTAAAGAAGCTGGATGAACACTAGAATAGGAACTGGAGACTTATTAGCCATAGGGTTTAGTCACTAAGTAGTATCTGACTCTTGCAACCCCATGGATTGTAGCCTGCCAGGCTCCTCTGTCCATGGGATTCTCCAGGCAAGATTACTGGAATGGGTTGCCATTTCCTCCTCCATATTAGCCATAAGACCCTGCCAAAATCACAGTTAAAAGTCTTTGACTGTGTGGATCACAATAAACTGTGGAAAATTCTGAAGGAGATGGGAATACCAGACCACCAGACCTGCCTCTTGAGAAACCTATATGCAGGTCAGGAAGCAACAGTTAAAACTGGACATGGAACAACAGACTGGTCCCAAATAGGAAAAGGAGTACGTCAAGGCTGTATATTGTCACCCTGCTTATTTAACTTATATGCAGAGTACATCATGAGAAATGCTGGGCTGGAGGAAGCACAAGCTGGAATCAAGATTGCCAGGAGAAATATCAATAACCTCAGATAGGCAGATGACACCACCCTTATGGCAGAAAGTGAAGAAGAACTAAAGAGCCTCTTGATGAAAGTGAAAGAGGAGAGTGAAAAAGTTGACTTAAAGCTCAACATTCAGAAAACTAAGATCATGGCATCCGGTCCCATCACTTCATGGCAAATAGATGGGGAAACAGTGGCTGACTTTATTTTTCTGGGCTCCCAAAATCACTGCAGATGGTGATTGCAGCCATGAAATTAAAAGACGCTTGCTCCTTGGAAGGAAAGTTATGACCAACCTAGATAGCATATTAAAAAGCAGAGACATTACTTTGCCAACAAAGGTCCATCTAGTCAAGGCTATGGTTTTTCCAGTGGTCATGTATGGATGTGAGAGTTGGACTATAAAGAAAGCTGAGTGCCAAAGAACTGATGCTTTTGAACTGTGGTGTTGGAGAAGACTCTTGAGAGTCCCTTGGACTGCAAGGAGATCCAACCAGTCCATCCTAAAGGAGATCAGTCCTGGGTATTCATTGGAAGGACTGATGTTGAAGCTGAAACTCCAATACTTTGGCCACCTGATGCGAAGAACTGACTCATTTGAAAAGACCCTGATGCTGGGAAAGATTGAGGGCAGGAGGAGAAGGGGACGACAGAGGATGAGATGGTTGGATGGCATCACCGACTCAATGGACATGGGTTTGGGTAGACTCCAGCAGTTGGTGATGGACAGGGAGGCCTGGCGTGCTGTGGTTCATGGGGTCACAAAGAGTCTGACACAACTTAGCGACTGAACTGAACTGAAATGCTCTTGAATGTTAATTTCCATGTAAAAATTGAGATAATTTCTATCTTGCACACTTTGCTTTTGTGAATATTGAATAAGATAACAGATGTGACAGAAGTTGGAAAACATTAATTAAAAGTTACTGTATTTTTACTGTTACTGTTACAATGAGTAAAAATCGATGCTCAAAATCCCTATGGCTAAAACCGGCATCCAAAATCTATCACCTCTTTCCTTAATGGTCTGAATTATGAGATGCTATCAGTGTAGACTATGGTTCTCTCAGAGAATTCTCCATAACAGCAGCAATTTAAAGGGGGGAGGGGAGCAAGCTTTTACTTTTGACATAAGGTATCACTAGAGAAAGAACACATACCTGAAGCAATTTAGCACACTTACAGGAAATTAAAATTTTCATATATTTATGAAGGATAACTCATAATAGGCCAAGATTATCTCAAGGGAAATTCTTAATCCCTGGACCTTTGGAAGTCAAGATCACAAAACCTTTTGATGTCTTAGAACAGTTGACTGGAAGAAACATAGCAATGACTCATTAGATAGGAATATATCCATAAAACAAACTGGATACAGTTAAACTGAGCCAAGATAGTGAAGCATAAGGGTCAAGAATGCCGTTTCTTGAGGCAAGCAGACTTGAATGCCAATTTTGTGTTTGTCACTTATCAGCTGAGTGACATTGGCCAAATTGTCCTAGTTTCCCCAAAGTATTGTTATGAGGGTTACATGAGAAATACGGTGCTTGTAATGTGCTTACTACTTAGTCCAGTTCCTAACACATAGTAAGTACCAAAGAAATTGTAGCTATTATTAAACACAGTTATTATTAGCAGTATTATTACTATCTCAATAATTAGCATAATCAAAAATTTTGCATGTGTTTGTGTGAATAGAAGTAACCATGATGATTATTTCTTTTACTGAATAACAGCCCTGAGCAATACTCTTTCAAAGGAGCCTCATAAATGCAAAGGCTCAGAACTTTAGATGTTAGACCTAGATCAGTCCAGACAGGAAAAATAAACTGTTTCTCTCAAACTTTATAGAGGCACCTTCACACAGGTTGAAAATACAGGAGAAAATAAAAGTTAGCTATTAGTGGACATTTGGTTAGAAATATGCTAAACTTGTGGTAATTCAGAAAAATTATGAGGAGATTTCAAAGGCCTGTTACAGTAATTAGCTTAATAGAGTCATCAATAGATAATGTATATCAGAAGTAAGTGGTTGATTGTGTTTACAAAAAAAGTTCAGATGCACACTAAAATCAATTTATTTCCAGAGGTCAACACTGCTTTTCTATAGACTGCAGCATAACAAGTAAAACTGTCAGAACTTTTTAGGAAGGGACAGCACGTGGATTATTAACCTAACTAATCTTTTCTTCAAACCAAACAAATTCTGCACATGCTGTGACTGTAGGGTTTGGTTTTTTTTCAAACTTTTCTTTTATGATAAATTTCAAGTCATATTTGAAATTGGTGAAGAACAGAGTGTATGTGGACTTTGACAGCAAATATCCTAACAGGTTGCATAGCTCTCATTTCTTTCACACTCATTTATCCTGCCAATTGTTGTCTTACCATTTTTTTTTTTTTTTACCATTTCTTTTTAAAAAGGACCCAATCATGCTAATTTTTTGTTTAAAACTTACTCATTATCAGTAGTTTAAATCTAAGCCTCCTAGTAGGGCTAGCAAGGTGCATGTTACAATGCTTTGACATATATCCTTTTTAAACTCCTTTCTTCCCTTTTCTCTGCCTAATAGAAATTACTCTCCCTTTGAAAGTTTTGCCAAAAGAAAATTAATGTTCCTTCTACACCTTCCATGCATGTTGAATGCTGATATTTTTATTAAAATCCTTTAGCCAGTTTAGACTTGCTTCTAAGGGCTGAAACGTTCTTGGTCATTTTTATATCACACTCTAGAACTTAGCATGCTGTCTAAACATATTAATTTTAAAAATGCTCAATAAATGCTTTTTGAAAGAATGAATGAGTTGGTGGAGGTCACGGGCTTTTATATTCAACATCAGATAAAATAGATATCATAGCTTAGAAATTATTTGGTTGAATTCTGCCTTGGGCCATAGATAATAAACAATTTTCCTTAGTAATAAAAAATTAGGAATTTTGACAAACAGGTCATAATATAAGGTTTTATTTTATTTATCAGTATTTGAATAATTAAAATCTAGTTTTAATATTGCATTTGGTATGAAATTTTCTAAAATTTGAATAGCACAAATAAAGCTCTGTTCCCTATACCTGATTAATTTATTTAGCAAAAGAGAGCTTCAGATTGCATTTCAGTTATATAACTTTAAATAGACTTTGAAATGTTAATATATCAAAGCCAATGATGACAAACATTTGCCATAAAAGCTGGTATTATTCTGAACCTAGGAACAACAGTGAAAACCAATAGGAAAGAAATCTTTAGATCTACTCCAGTTATAAAACAAAATCCATATATGGGATACATTTTAGAATGGAGAGATGTCAGAAATCTATAACTGATATGAGACTTTTCCATCTGGTCCTTTGCTTCATACTAATGAAAAGCACTTCTAATTAAAAAGCAATTTTGTTTAAGTGACAGTTGTTCATTCAACATTTATTGAGCTTCTATTTTGAGTCAGGGTTGTGGCAACTCAAGGTTGCCTAGGACCTTTGGCTCTAGGCAAATTTGGCCCTAGGACCTAAGTTTACATCAGTGAACCAAATAGGCAAAGTATTTATTAATAGAGATTATTTTCTTGTATAAGAAAAAAGTAAGTAAATAAAATATGACTACATATGTGTGTATGCATGTGTGTGTGTTTGTGAATGCTATGTCAGATGGTGAAAAGAACTATAATGGAAGACAAAGCAGGGTATGGGACTTCCTCGGTGCTCCAGTGGCAAAGACTCCACACACTCAATGCAGGGGGGCCAAGATTCAATACTTGGTCAGGGAACTAGACCCACACACCACCACCACAACAACGAGAAAGATACTGCATGCTACAATGAAGATACTGCATGCAGCAACTAAGATCCAGTATAGCCAAATAGATAAATAAATATTTTTTAAAAAGCAGGGTATGGAAGGATGAATGAGAAAGTTTCTGTAATAAGATGACATTTGAGCAGAGATCTAAGAGAAGTGAGGGAGTAGGTCACATGGCTCTCTGGAGAAAGAGAATGTCTCATAGTAGAGATAGCACTTGTGGCAGCCTTGAGTGCAAAATACACTTGGGGACTAGGTATTAATATACCAAGGAAGTCAGTGTGACTGGGTGGAATAAACTGGCAAAGATGTAGGTGCTGAGGACTTAGAAGTAATGGTGATGATGATGCTTATGGGGGTTGGGGGGGTGCAGATTATATCATGTGAGGCCTTGTAAGCCATATTGAGAGAGGAGAAGTCATTGGGAAGTTTTGAACAGAGTGATATGATCTGACATTTATTTATATATTGTCTACATAAGCTGTGCCTTTCATTCTAAATTCTTCATTAGTCATTACTAGGCTACACTTTAGTTTATTACTTTGTTTAGAGGTCAAAGCACATGACCAGAAACAGTTTAGGCAGTTTTAGACAATCATTAATAATAATAGTAATGAATATGGTTAATAATAATAGTTATTAACTTTAAACATCATCAAAGCAGCAACAATAGCAAAAATGCACATGAATGTTACCATGAAGGTACCTGCTCTGTGTACTCTGCATACATGTTGTTTCTTAGGATCCTCACAACTACCTATGAGGAAGTGCTGTTATTCTGTCTATGTTATATTTGTTGAAACAAGAACATAAGCCGCTTAATCTCCAGAAAACATTTTATTTATGCTGCCATCTGCCTTATGCAAAACTACATTTATCTTGTTTTGGTATAAAATGACAACACAGAATAATATAGTGCACAGCTATTTGACTTGCTTTTGAGGAGTAATAACAGTAGTTCAATCAAAATAGCAAATATTAATTGAATATACTATGTTCTATATAGTGTATATATATATGTGTATATATAGGTACCATACTAAATGCTATATTCTTTCATTTAATCCTTACAATATCCCAGACAAGGAAACTGGAACTCAGGGATGCAAAGTAAATCATCCAAGGTAACACAGCTAGTGGATCACAACAAACTGTGGAAATTTCTTAAAGAGATGGGAATACCAGACCGCCTTATCTAACTCCTGAGAAACCTGGTCAAGAATCAAAAGTTAGAACCAGAGAGACATGGAACAATGGACTGGTTCAAAATTGAGAAAGGAGTTCATCAAAGCTGTATATTGTCACCCTGCTTATTTAATTTCTATGCAGAGTACATCATGCGAAATGATGGGCTGAATGAATCACAAGCTGGAATCAAGATCGCAGGGAGAAATATCAGCAACCTCAGAAATGCAGATGATACCACTCTAACGGCAGAAAACGAAGAGGAACTAAGGAGCCTCTTGATAGCGGTGAAATAAAAGAATAAAAAAGCTGGCTTAAAATTCAACATTCATAAAACTAAGATCATGGCATCCAGTCCCATCACTTCATGGCAAACAGATGAGAAAAAGTGGAAACAGTGGCAGATTTTATTTTCTTGGGCTCCAAAATCACTGCAGATGGTGACTGCAGCCATGAAATTAAAAGATGCTTGCTCCTTGGAAGAAAAGCTATGACCAACCTAGACAGCATATTAAAAAGCAGAGACATCACTTTGCTGACAAAGGTCCATCTAGTCAAAGCTATGGTTTTTCCAGTAGTCATGTATGGATGTGAGAGTTGGACTATAAAGAAAGCTGAGCACTGAAGAACTGATGCTTTTGAACTGTGGTGTTGGAGAAGATTCTTGAGAATCCCTTGGACAGCAAGGAGATCCAACCAGTCCATCCTAAAGGAAATCAGCCCTGAATATTCATTGGAAGGACTTGATGCTGAAGCTGAAGCTCCAATATTTTGGCCACCTGATGCAAAGAGCCAACTCACTGGAAAAGACCCTGATGCTGGGAAAGATTGAGGACAGGAAGAAAAGGGGCTGACAGAAGGTGAGATGGTTGAATGGCATCATCGACACAGCTAGTAAATGGTAAAACAAGGATCAAACCTAGGTTCATCTTACTCCAGGGCTTGTGTTTTCACTATTGTACTATATGAAAAAATGTGGGTGAAAATAGATTGATGCATTCAAAATCTTTTAAAAGTGTATTTGATATAAAATGTTTCAAAACCCTCTTTATTCAATTTATTTTTAATCTGTGAACATAGAGTCATCAGCAGTTGTATGTCCATTTGGAATGTCCTATAAATGTAAAGCACACAGTACTGTTCCTTCTAGATCAGCCTCTATGACAATCAGTCACTTTATTACTTTGATCTGTCCACATGATCCATATGTTGTTTATCTAACCATTTGAACTGTCTGGTCCTTGAGATCAGTGATGGCCATGGTGTGCCTATCACTTTGAATATGTAACGTGGAAAAATACATTTGTCATTTCAGTCTAACACAAGTTACAAAAATAGTAAGAGAGGAAGGGATTGGACTCTGCCAGTGATAAGTGGCAATATAGAACCAGCATCAGCCTCCCAATACCCACCAGTCTATTGTGCATTCTGAAAGATTCTGCTTTCACTTCCCTCTCCTAGTAGAAAACACTCCAGAGGACAGGTGAACCTCATTATTTTTCCTCCTTGCTCATCTCCTTATCCTAAGAACTCCCTCTAAGGCTTATTCATATTCACAAAGTCAGAAGGAAGAAAAATTGTTAGAAAACATTTATTCTTTGTAATAAATTAGATGGGAAGCTCCTGGAACCAGGGGTGAAGTTTTATTTCTCTCTGAGGTTCCAGTACTTGGCCTAAGCACTAGTACATGCTAGGCCTTGAGGAAATGTTTATTGAAAGAATGAGTATTTTAATGAAGCTCAGACTATAAAATTGGTGTGGATAATGTAACAGTATCCTACATGGGCACACAGAGGGTTAGCATTATAAAATATTGAATCCAACTTTTCCAGTACTGACCCTACTTGGCCCAGTTGGCTGGTGGAGGAGATCATCGTTTCATCCCTTCATTTTCCCTTTCAAAGAGAGAATAACCATTCTTCTCTCTAGCTTCTGTGCTTGAACCTCCAAACAAGAACAGAACTAAGATAATTAATCTACTGGCCCAAATCACTGAAATATTCTCAAAGATCTACTTTTTGATAGCTGAAGCAATGAACCTGAATGTTTCTCACCTGCCTCCTCATCTGTCCTTTCCTGCCTAGAGTCACTGTCTTGTGCAGAGGAAAGGCATTATTAGGTTGTTTTTGCTGTTTAGTCACTAAGTCATATCCAGCTCTTTACAACTAAAAAGCCTCTTGATGAAAGTGAAAGAGGAGAGTGAAAAAGTTGGCTTAAAGCTCAACATTCAGAAAACTAAGATCATGGCATCTGGTCCCATCACTTCATGGCAAATAGATGGGGAAACAGTGGAAACAGTGTCAGACTTTATTTTGGGGGGCTCCAAAATCACTGCAGATGATGACTGCAGCCATGAAATTAAAAGACGCTTACTCTTTGGAAGGAAAGTTATAACCAACCTAGATAGCATATTAAAAAGCAGAGACATTACTTTGCCAACAAAGGTACATCTGGTCAAGGCTATGGTTTTGGCCTGTGGAGAAAGCTGAGCGCCGAAGAATTGATGCTTTTGAGCTGTGGTGTTGGATAAGACTCTTGAGAGTCCCTTGGACTGCAAGGAGATCCAACCAGTCCATCCTAAAGGAGATCAGTCATGGGTGTTCATTGGAAGGACTGATGCTGAAGCTGAAACCTCATGCGAAGAGTTGACTCATTGGAAAAGACCCTGATGCTGGGAGGGATGGGGGCAGGAGGAGAAGGGGACGACAGAGGATGAGATGGCTGGATGGCATCACCGACTCAATGGGCATGAGTTTGAGTAAACTCCAGGAGTTGGTGACGGACAGGGAGGCCTGGTGTGCTGCGATTCATGGGGTCGCAAATAGTCGGACACGACTGAGCAACTGAACTGAACTGACTGAACTGATCCCAATATTTAATGGAACTCACATTTCTCTTTGACTCTATTAGTATCTTAAGATACCAAGTCTTACATAGAAGTGCCTGTAGGGCCAGGATCTTCTCAGAGTATTTGGCAAAATTTCAAGGGGAAAAATATTAATAGAAACTTTTAGAAATTTTTAACCTGATTAAAAGACAAATTCATTTGGAAAGTATAGGGCAAGTTGTATCTGCACTGTTCTTTTATTTTATATATTTTACAGTTTTAGATTTCTTTTAAAAGCTTTTCCAATACTCTGAAGAGATTTGTATAGTCAATTAAATTATATAAACAAAGAACTAAACTGTTGCAGTTCAAGATCTTTTCATCTTACTGACTTCATCTTAGCTACAGGCATTTACTTTAAGATTATGAAAAAAAAATCTTCCTTTTACAACATTTTACTTGTGAGATTTGCCCTGTTATCATATTTACCAATTGTTTGCTTTTGCTGAGCTATTCTGCTTTGAAAACATTTTTCTAACTGACTTATACCCAGAGACTCCAAGAAGACTTAAAAGTTCTCCTTGAGTTGGGGAAATGAATTCATCTAGTTCCTCATATTTAACAGAATGGTATAGGAGAAATAATGACTGGGGCTTTAACATCACTTCTATAATTTACTAGCTGTTTGAACTTAGGCAAGTTATTTAACCTCTTTGTACTTCAGTCTCCTAATTTCTCCTCATTTATAAAACGAGGATGATAAAGTTCTCTCAGATAATTGAGAAGTACATGGGAAAATTGTGTCTAGTACCCAGCACCATGCCTGGCACCCTTTCCTGTACTATTCACGTTCTTTAATGTCAGCACCTCCCTAAAAACCCCAGGGGACTTCATGTCTGAGGAAGTGAAAAATGACTTCTCTTCATAAAGGTCAGGAAACTTCAGATGGAATCAACCCTGGAGCTATGTAAATGACGTTTATTTTTTGCATTAATTCCAAACCTCCTGACTGGGAATTCAGAACAAATAACTCAACAAGAATGTATACAGTTAACGGGAAGTAGACTTAAACGAACAGTATTAAATGTTCACTGAATCAGTGTTTACTGCAATCTGTGGGGATTAATGTGATTGAAAATAACTAAATTACAATGAAAATAGTAATGTAATTTATTCTTGAAGTTCATTCATTTACATATTGATTTGTTATCTCTTCCTCTAGACAATGTCTTTTGGAATCTCTAGGCTACAACTCACTTTTTTAAGCTTAAAATAAAAGGAGAATAGAGGCAGGGAGTGAGGAATGGGGGAGCTACTGCTAATGGGCATCATGTTTCTTTCAGAGGTGATGAAAATCTACTGAAATTATATAGTTGCACAACTTTGTGAATATACTAAAACCCACTGAATTGCATGTTTTAAAAGGATAAATTTTATGGTGTGTGAATTATACCTCAATTTTTAAAAAATAAATTTGAAGAATTCAATTATGACCTATATAAAACAGGACCAATATAAAACATGGGTGTTAATATTGTAATAATGTGCAATAACATAACTGTACAGAAATCTATCAACTTCTAAATATCTGAAAATTAACTGTTTTCTTTGGGGATACATTGAAAATTATTTACAATAATAATTCTACTTTCAGTTATAGGTTTTACAAATCTGTGTTGAACATCATGAATCCAAATATCTGTGCATGTGTGCTAAATCACATCAGTCATGTCCAACTCTTTGCAATCCTACAGACTATAGCTCACCAGGCTCCTCTGTCCATGGGATTCTCCAGGCAAGAATACTGGAGTGGGTTTCCATGCCCTTCTCCAGGGGATCTTCCTGACCCAGGGATGGAACCCGTGTCTCTTATGTCTCCTGCATTGGCAGGTGAGTTCTTTACCACTAGCACCACCTGTAGGACTGGGAATTCCCTGGTGATCCAGTAGCTAGAACTCTGCACTTCCACTGCAGGGGACATGGGTTTGATCCCTGGTCAGGGAACTAAGATCCCTCAAGCCAAAAACGGAAAAAACAAACAAACAAATAAAAAACCCCACAAATATCTGTAAGATAAATGTCTAAAAGCTCAAGAAGTTTCAGAAGTTCCAATAATAAGTCTGTTTTTCACTTCTTTGGAATTAAGACCCTAGAACCCCACTCCCATACTTCCTGTCATATTCCTCTTTCTATCTTAAATAATTTTATGCCTAAAAAGCAAAATATAGCCAAAGATGTACATCATTTTATTGTTTTTCTGTCCTTTTAGGGGCCTGATGGAGAGGTTGGGGTAAATGCGTCCCTCAAACAAAGCCAAATAGGCATTTGTTTTTATCATTTTCTGTGAACTGATGGCCAGTTCTGGAGAGATATTATTCCACCTTTTTCCCCTATCTTTGTTGTAAACAAACATCAGGGCATTACTTCCCCTCCTGCTGCAACCCTCACCATCCTCCAACTTTGACAGTTTGTCTAATTAATCAATCAAGAGCTTTAATGTCTTCTAGGCTGCCTAGAGCAGAGACTTGAGTATAGCTTCATCAGTAATAGTAATATTTAAAATAATATATCAATAGAATTGGGTGGCTACAAGAAATTAGGGTTCAGAGAGTCAAAAGTAGTTGAGAGAATGGTTTGGAGGAATCATCAGTCTGGCTTCTAGAATGATAATCCCTGTCTTAGAATTTCCCAGAGCTGAAGTGACATATGCCCCCAGTTACCAGTATTCCTGGTCTGATTTGTGTAGTCACCAAGCCTGATTTCCCTTCTTTACTTATATTGTGAAGAAGATAGAGTGCTTTAGATAAGGAACACAAGCCTTATGGTCATTGCAAAGTATTATATCCCTATTATAAATGAATACATTAGCAGTCAAGGTGGTACATTAGTTTTCTAAGAATTTTATTGGCAGAAGTTTATTGCTGAGAGCCTGGATATCCTGATAAATTCAGTTTCTGGACTTCAAGCCTGAGGACTAAACTTTAAACTTAATGATTTGTTGATCTACTGCCCTATAAGAGATCCAACCTGGCAACATTTCCCCAGAACATCTTTGTTACCTAACAGTGGTATTTAAAACTTGATAAGAAAACTGGTTGATTTGTTCAATATAACCAACTGGTCATTTTGGATAATTTAGTCAAATTAATTGTAGGAAAAAAAAAATTACCCACTTAGGTTCAGTGGCTATGACAGAAAAATTCACTGATAAAATATTAAGTAGAAAAAAAGCAGAGTTTATGAACATACACATTCTGCATTTGAGTAGGAGAGCTCAGTCATGAATAACTCAACTCAAAGGAGTCATCAGAGGGCTTATATAGCATCTTAACAAAGAAAAATAAAATTGCAGAGTAGTGACAAGACAAAGGAAAGGGGGTTTAGATTTTGAGTGGCAAACTGTAGGAAAATAAATACAGTTGACTCTTGAACAACACGAGTTTGAAATGCAAGGGTCCAGTTACATGCAGATTTTTTTTCAATAAATTCTATTACTGTATATGATCCCCTGTTGGTTAAATCTGCTGACATGGAACTACAGGTATGGAGAACCCAATGTAAAGTTAAACATGGATTTCCAACTGCCCAGGGATTGATGCCCTATCCCCTGCCTTGTTCAAGTGTCAACTCTATATGAGGGAAATTAATGGAAGGTAAAAATTATTTAGTAAGGCTTGTTATGTAGATTCTTCTTGGTGTCCACCTCTGAGCTGATAGAGTCTAAAGTTTTCTCCTACTCATTAAGAATTCTGTTTTTCCTGGTAAAAGAAACAGAAACATATTTACAAGTTTATGTCCCACTTTTAGGCAGATGGGGAAAGGCAGAGAGCTTTTCTTCTATCTGCTTCTTCTCAGTCTTTAGCTCAAAATAATCCTTATGCCAAAGTGGCGTATTTTGGAATTCATATTGTGATACCCTACATAATCAACTTAGTCAGATAAGTAGGAGAAAATGTCATATCAGTTGATATTTTGAATGTGAACAAAACTATATGTTCATTTGTAATTGTTTATCTTTCCAACAGTTGGGTTACATACATTGAGATGCTATTTGGTAGAATTAGGGTGTCTTGTGAGATCCTGCTCTGAACATGATGCTCAGGCCTGCAGATGCCTTTGAGGCAAAGGGAAATTGGAACTCTTCCTTCTCCTTATGTTTTTGTGATCAGGTTCAACTGGAAGCAACTGGCCTCAGGAATGTACTGAGTCAGACATCTATTCATTTCACTGCATGGATTCCACCTTGTTAACTGATTTAATAGTCCTCTTACTCTCTGTGATGCTTAGGCAGTCAGTTAATTTGATACAATCACTCATATTGGCCATTTTACTGAATTTTTTAGGCTGGTTTATACAAAATGGTCAATATGATGGCTATTTCTGATCCTTATTGTTTTTTCTCACTTGCTTTCATCCTGACATTCTTGTTCTCATTATATTGAAAGCTAAAGAGAGGCACAAAAATTATCTGCAAAGACATAACGACAAGGCAATCTTCTTAATTCTCCCCTTTCAGGGACCCTCAGATTTGGAAAAGTCCAGTGGTAATTAAAGTAAAGCTTCGCTATGATAACTGAATTGAAAAAAGATTCAGTTCAGTTCAGTCGTTCAGTCGTGTCCGACTCTTTGCAACCCCATGAATCACAGCACGCCAGGCCTCCCTGTCCATCACAAACTCCCGGAGTTTACTCAAACTCATGTCCATGGAGTCGGTGATGCCATCCATCTCATCCTCTGTCATCCCCTTCTCCTCCTGCCCCCAATCCCTCCCAGCATCAGGGTCTTTTCCAACGAGTCAACTCTTCGCATGATGTAGCCAAAGTATTGGAGTTTCAGCTTCAGCATCAGTCCTTCCAATGAACACTCAGGACTTATCTCCTTCAGGATGGACTGGTTGGATCTCCTTGCAGCTCAAGGGACTCTCAAGAGTCTTCTCCAACACCATAGTTCAAAAGCATCAATTTTTCAGTGCTCAGCTTTCTTCACAGTCCAACTCTCACATCCATACATGACCACTGGAAAAACCATAGCCTTGACCAGATGGACCTTTGTTGGCAAAGTAATGTCTCTGCTTTTTAATATGCTATCTAGGTTGGTCATAACTTTCCTTCCAAGGAGTAAGTGTCTTTTAATTTCATGGCTGCAGTTACCATCTGCAGTGATTTTGGAGCCCAAAAAAATAAAGTCTGACACTGTTTCCACTGTCTCCCCATCTATTTCCCATGAGGTGATGGGACCAGATGCCATGAT
This sequence comes from Odocoileus virginianus, assembly GCF_023699985.2. Classification (NCBI taxonomy): domain Eukaryota; kingdom Metazoa; phylum Chordata; class Mammalia; order Artiodactyla; family Cervidae; genus Odocoileus; species Odocoileus virginianus. The sequence continues at coordinate 8,980,962 of NW_027224263.1, read as the reverse complement.
CTTAGTTTTCTGAATGTTGAGCTTTAAGCCAACTTTTTCACTCTCCTCTTTTACTTTCATCAAGAGGCTTTTTAGTTCCTCTTCACTTTCTGCCATAGCGTTAAGTGTATATATGGGTAATGAGGTGTGCTTTGTATTTGTGTGCGTGTGTGTTGAAGTTGGGAAAAGTGGAAGTGCTACTGTTGAAGGAAGGGGGACCCCTTCCAGGCCTGAGAGTGGGCTCTTGTCTAACACTCAGAAATGAATTGTCCAAGGAGACACATGTGCTGACAAAGCAAGAGATTTTATTGGGAAAGGGCACCCAGGTGGAGAGCAGTAGGGTAAGGGAACCCAGGAGGACTGCTCTGCCACATGGCTCAGCAGTCTTGGGTTTTATGGTGATGGGGTTAGTTTCTGGGTTGTCTTTGGCCAGTCATTCTGACTCAGAGTCCTTCCTGGTGGCACACGCATTGCTCAGCCAAGATGGATGCCAGCGAGAAGGATTCTGGGAGGTGGTCAGACATGTGGTATCTTCCTTTAACTTTTTCTGAATTCTTCCAATTAGTGGTGGCTTATTAGTTCCATGTTCCTTACTAGGACCTCCTGTCATAAAATAACTCATGCAAATGGTTACTATGGTGCCTGGCCAGGGTGGGCGGTTTCAGTCAGTGTGCTTCCCCTAACACTACTGTTCTGGATAGGGACTCAGAAAGGTAGCTGAGGTGGAGGAAAATTAAAATAACCGAAAAACTAAAAAAGAAGGCCAGTATATATTTAATCATTTTATGATCTGCACCTCTATTCCTCACCTTTGTAACTAGGGCACGTATATCCAGACTTTTGTACTGTATAGTTTCTTTTCTCCTTCAAAACTTCATCTGTGTGTGTGAGTGAGGTTAAGAGAGACAGACAAGATTTTTTTTCCGAGATTTTTAGCAGAGGAGAAATTCCTCTGGAGAACTTCCTTTTTTTTTTTTTTAAACCTGGCCCATTAAATTTTAGTGTTAAGTAATCTCACAATAAATGAAAAGTATTCACTAAAAAAAAGTTAATTCAATGTGATTTACCATTGTTTAATTCTGCTAGCCAAGCTGCACTTGTCCTGAAGAGCTACATAATTTATTCAAATGACCTGGGGCTTTAAAGTCAATCTTCCAGCAGAAAAAGTTACTCTCTGCCCCCAGGAGTGTGAATTCTTCTGTGTTGTACTGTTCCTCCTGACCGACATTTATTTGACTCTCAAGTGTATTTACACTGTTGGCTTAACTTGGAGTTCTTCACTGAATCAATAATATGCTGTGTTTTTCGCTTCAAGTGGTATCAATATTATTATTCCTTTGCTTTTTCTTTTCTTTTTTCTTTTTTTCTACCTTATCTCTCTGTAGTTACATAGTTTTTCTTTGACCTGTGAAAACTTTTCTACTAAAATTATAAAGAAACAGAGTAAATGTCCTTTAAATCTTCTGGGAAATGTGTGCCTTTTTAAACTTTATTTATGTCAGAACTTACTGTAATGAAGGACAAAAGCTCTAGACAAGGTCTCCTACTCCTCGGGGGTGTTCAAGGCTAGGTCTCCCGGAGGCGAGTCTGCAGTTTGTTCTCAAAAGTTTATAGCTCACTCCTGGCTATTTCTTTAAAAGGGGCATGAGAAGGGGCTAGAAATAGAGCAGGGTGGGAATCTGACCCATCGTGACCACTCAGGAGGCCCTGGCCTGGAAAATTCCCCTGTACATGGTAAAAACAAACATTTGAAATGGAGGGAGAAACCAGGCTTAAACAAAGAGTGAAACCAGTTCCCATTTAAACTCTCCTGCCGATAACCATATGTGCCCCCTCATTTGTTTTCCAAACATCAGTTTTCCATCATTTGGACAGAGCCTCAACCTGAATCTGTCCAGAACATAGGAAGAAAATATTTTGAGATTTTGTAAAATGCTGTGTCTGTATATCAGCAGCATTTGCTCCATGTTCAAACAATCTACTGAAAGAAAGAGTATTGTGCAAACTTTTGAATCGTACTATGTTTTTCAGGCAATGGTGACCTCTTCTTGCTGATCCCATCTGTCTGTGTACTATAGGATCAACTTCAAAATGAATGGAAAAACAGACAAATGTCAAAAGCCATCTGTTTTGTTTCATGTCATTTGTAATTTTGTCTTCTGTAACCCACCCTCCCTTTGCTGTGTTACTTCTGTGGAACCTTTACTTAGGTCCCCAGCAACCTCCTCAGAGCCTGCCTGCCCTCTTACTTCACCTGCAGCCTGAAGCCTAGCTAGGTGAACTCTTACTGCTTCCAGAAAAAAAAAAAAAATACGATCAGTAGAAATAACTGGAATCCTTTACACTCATGTGAGTGTCCTGGGTTCTCTGGTTTTCTGTACTCACTGCAGTTAACTAGTCATATATTTTGCCTACCTGTGGCCTCCATTTTGGGAAGAAAATGAAAAATATTTTCTCCCATGCAACAATCCTTCAAACCCTTCCCCCCAAGTGCTTTTGTAACAGTTTATGAATGGCCAGCAAGGATTTTTTTTTTTTTGTAAATGTTGCATGTTTTCTTTTTGCCAGGACAAAGGGTGAGATTAAAGGACCAGCTAATGCTGCCTCCTGTACTGTGGAGGTTAAGACTGTGGGTGCTGACATTAGAGTGCCTTGGTTTCAATTCAAATGTCCCCATTTAATACCTATGTGATTTCAGAAAAGTTATTTAAACTCTGTGAGCCCTAGTGTACTGGTTTTTTTTTTAATGGAGGTAATATTAATAGCTTATAATTGTACCTAGTATGTACTAGGCACAATTTTTAGGCACTCTAAACATAACAACTCATTTAATTCTTATAACTCCATGATGTAGGTAATTAACATCATCCCCATTTCTCAGATGAGAAAACTGAGACAAGAAGAAGGAAAGTAACTTGGCCATAGTCATGGAATTATTAAGTGGTATAGCTGAGCTTGTGAACCAGGTAATTGGAACCCAGAGGCCATGTACATACACTGGTATGCTATATTGCCTGTCTATTAAAGTATTGAGTATAAAGAACTTAGCACAGTGTTTGGCAAATGGCGTTTATTGTCAACTGATATAATTACTACCATCACCTGTATTTATCTTTCTTTTGTCATTCTTGCTTCTACTATACTTATTGTGTAAGGCTAACCACCCTCAACCCCACAAAAAGAAAAACAACAGTAATCTGGGCTGCAATAGCTGCCTAATCCTTCTGATGTTGTATACTTTGTATTTAAACCACAAATATGATAAAGACCCATGAAAGGAGACACTACTTGTTAATATTTCTTTTAGAAGACATGAGAATTATATCCTTCCTGTCATATCTCTCCAGAAAAAGCCAACAAAACTTGTTTAACACAAGGGAGAAATTTTAGAAATGTTAGACTTCAAGTAAAGTTGCTGCTGTTCTTTTATTAAACAGGGGTAAAATTTTTCAAAAAGTAATGAAAGTTGTAAAAGATGCTGGTGGAATTTAACTCTACTACTAGAATAAATTCCCTAGTCTCCACTCCTTAACTCATTTTAGAATGCCAAAATCAGGGTAAAAGAAAGGAAATTCTGCAAATAATTATATTCTTCTTTTAAAGTAAGTCACTGACTTAAAATTCTGTAACACATTTGTGGAAAGTTCATTTTTGTTTGAGATTTATTTGAATGAGCTGTTATGATTGGAGACAGTGAGAATTTCAGATTAATGTTTTGCAGCCAGAAAAAAAAAACCCACTGGAAAGCTGGCAAGTGTTCATAAGTCAGCCCTAGAATTATGTAGGTTGAAGGCTCCCAGTGGACAGACAGAATATATAAGAAGGAAACCAGAGATCTGGTGCTATTACGTCCCCGACTCTAAGGGAACGAATAAGCACAAAATTAAAAGCATTCTTCAGCCTGAATTTTTAAGGTAGGTCTGCACAATTTATGCATACTCTATTTGGGAAGTAAAACATACATTAAATGAAAAATTTTTTATGGATGCACTTTCCCTTTTTCCTGTATTTTAACACTGTATTTTGCAAAATTCCTAAATTGTCAAAACTACTGTTTCTCTTACAGGGGTGCACTTAAGAACGAGGCAAGCTGATTTATGATAACTAAGTTTTAAACTCGAACAACCAGTAAGTCTTCAAGTGAGTTTATTTTAGATTATTTCATGTTAATTTGTTAAGTCAAGATTATGAAAGAGTAAAGCTCTAAACAAAAGTGATAAGTTTGTTGTTTATTAAGAGATTCTTTGCTGATGACATTTTCACTGAGTAGTTTATTTATATGTGTTTTGAAACCATCCAAAGGAAGAGTCTTTCCCTTACTGTGCTTATCTTCAGCTAATTTTCTTTTGTTTTAAAATAATGTTGCTATTAAAAATAACAGTATCACAAAAATCTGAATATTGGTTATAATATTCAAGAGCCAAGTAGCACTGTAACTACTTAGCTGTTAAACTAAAAAAAAAAAGCAAAGGAAAAAGTGATACAATTATATTATGATTAATCTTTGATGTTCAAATTCTTATTTCATTGAACAACACAATTTTTCGTATTTGACCCTGAATCCAATTTGGCTATTTTTTAGTTTTCTTTTCCTAATTAAAAAAAGAAAGTAGATTTTCTTTTATATGGATTAAACTTAAATAGCCATACGTAAAAGTAATAGTTTCTATTAAAATGTGATGGAGGTTTTAAAAATATGCACATATTCCATAACTATCTCTTAATTATATTATTATTGTGAAAACAATGGAAAAGTAGAACTATAGGAATTATTTTTAATTAGTAAAAACCAGCCATAACCCACCATCTCAATAATGTTCCTTTTGCATATTCTCTTTAAGTCTTTTGTACACTTACTTATTTTTTCCATAGCTTATTTTACTTATTTCTCCATAGCTGGAATGATTTGTATATAATTAGTTACTTGAATAAGGCATTTCTCTATGCAATAGCAGGCAGTGGTGTGGTTTCTAGAAAGTATACAGAGTGAGATATGTGCTCATGTGTTTTTGAAATGCTAACTTTTCTTATTTCTTAGTTTCTTCTTATTTGTTTCATATATTTCCTATTCTGACTAACCTTTTGAAATATTAATTTTCTTTAAACTTTTTGATAATAGAAAAGAAGGGCAAAAAGTAGTTTTGCTTAGAATTTTCAGTCTTGATGTCAGAATGCCTTAATTTCTTGGTATTATTGAGAGAATTCTCTTCTCTTCTTTAAGAAGTAAAGTCCATTCTTATTTCATAAGGCATGCTTCTGTTTCCCAATATTTTCTATAATCACCTACATTTTTTGCTTTCAACAAACTTTTATAATGCTAATAACTTGATAATATCCTAAATTCTGTGTGTTTTATGAGTTCTTTTTTTTCCCCAGAAGGTGTAAAAATTAGAAGCTGCTGACATTTCAATCAACATGAAAGCCAACTTCTCCCTTGCCATCATCAGCAAAAACATTACCAGCAATCTTCCCGTTGGACTTGTGAACATTTCTAGCAATGAGTCTACCTTTAATTGCTCACATAAGCCATCAGATAAGCATTTAGATGCAATTCCTGTTCTTTATTACATTATTTTTGCGGTTGGATTTCTTGTCAATACTATTGTGGTTACACTGTTTTGTTGTCAAAAGGGTCCTAAGAAGGTTTCCAGCATTTACATCTTCAATCTAGCTGTGGCTGACTTACTTCTTTTGGCTACTCTTCCTCTCTGGGCAACCTATTATTCTCATAGATATGACTGGCTCTTTGGACCTGTGATGTGCAAAGTTTTTGGTTCTTTCCTGACCCTGAACATGTTTGCAAGCATTTTTTTTATCACCTGCATGAGTGTTGATAGGTACCAATCTGTCATCTACCCCTTTCTGTCTCAAAGAAGAAATCCCTGGCAAGCATCTTATATAGTTCCCCTTGTTTGGTGTATGGCTTGTCTGTCCTCATTGCCAACGTTTTATTTCCGGGATGTCAGAACCATTGAATATTTAGGGGTGAATGCTTGCATAATGGCTTTCCCACCTGAGAAGTATGCCCAATGGTCAGCTGGGATTGCCTTAATGAAAAATATCCTTGGTTTTATTATCCCTTTAATATTCATAGCAACATGCTATTTTGGAATCAGAAAACATCTACTGAAGACCAATAGCTATGGAAAGAATAGAATAACTCGTGACCAAGTTCTGAAGATGGCAGCTGCTGTTGTTCTGGCGTTCATCATTTGTTGGCTTCCTTTCCATGTTCTGACCTTCCTGGATGCTCTAGCCTGGATGGGTGTCATTAATAGCTGTGAAGTTATAGCAGTCATTGACCTGGCACTTCCTTTTGCCATTCTCCTGGGATTCACCAACAGCTGCATTAATCCCTTTCTGTATTGTTTTGTTGGAAACAGGTTCCAACAGAAGCTCCGCCGTGTGTTTAGGGTTCCAATTACTTGGCTCCAAGGCAAGAGAGAGAATGGGTCATGTGGAAAAAGCAGTTCCCTTAGAGAAATGGAGACCTTTGTGTCTTAAACGTGAGAGTGGAATACATGTTATCAATACGGCTACTTGGCTTAAAAGATCTCCCTGAATTATCTTTTAATGGCTTTAGTAAAATAACAAGTTTTTCCCCTTAATGTAATCTTTTCTCAGACTTCTAGAACAGGAAACCAAATGTAACTCTTAAGTTTTATCCTCCAGTGACTTTCAAAAACTGCCTCCTTTTCTCCCCTTCCTTGTCTATCTGTACAAGATGTCACTGCGGAGATGTATCTATAATCTAGAAGTAACTGGGAATTTATCTCAAATTATAATTAATAAGAAATTGTGAATGATGATTTGGAGTTTCAGATTTCTCTTTGAGAAATTCTGGAGTCTTTGTTGATTTTTATATCTATTTTCATCAAGCTTTTCTCTTGAACCAAGGCCAGTCTTTTAATTCATTGCATTATTTACAAGATAGTATTCTAAAAGGAATGAGCACTTCTACTTTATATTATGAAAAATAATCTTTTTATATTTCACTTTAACATAAATTTATATTTAAGATATAGCTACATATTGAGTAGGGCTAAGAATATAGTATAGATCACATGTACTCCTACATTTAACTTGTATTTATAATTATAAAAAGTGGAATGTGTAATAACATAGATCTTCAATAAACAAATATCTGAGTGTTCACTAAAATCTGAATTAAACACTTTTTAAATTTCTATTAATTTTAATGGTTTGAAGGTTTCTATCCTCTGATAATTTTTAAAAAAACAATAACTAAAAACTATTTAGTGTATAAAATGTAAAGGTCATTTTTTACATCCTTGACATTTTGGATATGGTGCTTTGATATATAGGAAGTTGACCTGAGTTTTATTATTGATGCTTTGGTTGTGGGTTGCTTGCCAAAATATTTGGGTGGCTGCTTTAACTCTTTAATTTGTAATAAACCCTTAACTAGCATAGGAAAATGTTATCTCAGAATGGAATTTTGATACTCAAGGAAGACAAAGAGATCCAGAAAATGACAAGTTTGGTGTCACACAACAAACCTACCTGTGTGGGCAATGCAACATGGCTTAGAAAATATAGACCATGGGGTATACTTAAATTATACCTATGGATACTGTTTGTTCCAGAATTTATAGGATTCTGTGGAACTCTGCTATACCAGTGACTGGTCCATAGATTTCTCAACACTATTAGAACTCCTAAGTTTGAGAAATACCTGAAACTGACTGAATTTACTTTACTTAGAGCATGAATCCTAATTTTAAAAGTTAGAGATTTCATTCTGCACCAGACCCATATTTTACCAGGTTATCTAGGACCTTCCTAAACCAGTACTGACCTCTAAGATAGAAGTAAAGTTTCAGGAGCTTGGCGTCTCCACCAGATTTCAGGGATATAGATCCAACAATACTCTTGATCTACTTTCTGGAAAAGTCCTTATTTCATGTCATTTGTTATTATCAATAAAAACAAATAGCTAAATGTATAACCAACTATGACTTCATATTTTAAATAACTTTGTAAAACATAAATAAAAGCTTTAATTGGAAGATCATGTGCACTTTACTTTTTTTGTTGTAACTACCTCAAGTTATAGATTCTTACCTTCTCTTGTATCCTCATCTTCCTTACAATCCCCACTGATACTTCTTAGTTTTACCTTCCATCATTCCTTATCTGGCTTCGTGCTATACTCTTCTACTCTCTCACTCTTGCATCTTCAGCCATAATCCCTTATTAATTATCAAAGGAAAGCCCAGATTTCTTGCTATTGTCTACAAGACCACAAGGAATCTGATTCTTCCCTGCCTGTCTGACTTTTTTTTTTCTCTGCCATCTCTTTCTTACACTGTATGTTCAAGCATCACGAAAGGACTCAAACTGCTCTTTTTCAAACCTAATGCTCTTTCATGCCTGTCTGCTTTTGCCCACACCACTCTGTTTCCTGAATACCCCTCCAATCATCCCCGACCCTCAAGGTGTCTCATTCAACTGATGAACACCTACTCAGCTTCCAATATTCAGCTCATGTCAGTTCCTCTCCCACAATACCAATTATGATACTAACACAAACCTCCCTCCCCTGGATGTTCCCTTAATGAAAAGAATTATTTACCTAATCCTTGGGATTTTAAGCCTGGCCTCCACTTCCTTGTTAGTGAAAGTGTTAGTCACTCAGTCCTGTCTGACTCTTTGACCCCATGGACTGTAGCCTGCCAAGCTCCTCTGTTCATGGAATTCTCCAGGCAAGAATACTGGAGTGGGTTGTCATTTCCTTTTCCAGGGGATCTTCCCAACTCAGGGACTGAACCCTGGTCTCCTGCATTGGAGGCAAATTCTTTACCGACTGAGCCACCAGAGGAACCCAGTATTGATCCCTAAGTAATTCTCTGAGGCTTGGACTACAGTGGTCTTTCCTGGGACTAAGAAGAAATGTCATTTGAGAAGATGGTGCATGAATATGTGAACTCTGATTGCAGGAATATGCAAAGGTATAAATGTCTTCTTTACGTTAAGTTTCTCAGGTAGCAAACAAAACTGTATTCTTCTCATTTTGGTTGTCTCATTTCCAAGTATTACCTAATTTGCTTCCTTTTCCATGGTTCTACATAATGCCCAAGAACCACATAGTAATAATAATAATAGTTATTACTATTAGGTAAGCACTATATGATAGATACTTTTATAAGTATTTTACTTGCATTATCCCATTTTATTCCCAAAATGATTGAATTATTCTCATTTTACAAATAAGGACACTGAGGTACAAATGAGTTCATATTAATCTTTAAGTTTGTCTCTGATCAATGATCTTGGTAATCCTAACAGACATATTTAGTAGTTTCAATGAATTTTAGGCTACAAGCTGATATTTCAGAGACAGTCCTGCTCAGACCTTCAACTTTCTCCCCAAACCACATTGCTTACATATCCCTGACCACAGCAATAAAAGAGTACTGGGCAGGTGGTATATTAGCACCTATGAAGAAAAAGAGAGAAAGCTAATAGATAAGGCTTTCTGCCTGGTTCTCCACTACTCTTTTCTCATGCTTCATGCTCTACAGAACTACATGAAGTAACCACTACTCCCTGCTGCCCCCTCTACCTCCATACACAAAGCAAGGCCCTCAAACATTTATTTTGACGGACAAAAATGTTGACATGAGTGCTAGTTTTCTGAAATAAGATTATATAGGATTACCAGAGAAATTCATCTCTTGCAATTTGCAAAATGAATATATATTTTTATTATGAAAAGTCAAGTAAAATTACAGTAAGTCCCCTACATATGAACCTTGAAGTTGCGAACTTTAAAAAATGCGAATGTGTGTTCGTACATCCAATCACATAAGTTAGTTCACATGTCTGGCATACATTGTCATGTGCATGCATCCTCTACAAGTGGTTGTGCTTTTGTGTACTTTACTGTACAGTACTGTATAGAGTACAGTAGTATAGTATCTTTATTTCAAGCCCAGGATGTCCAGAAGCAAGTGTAAAAGCAGCAGTGATGTAGCTGGTACTACTGTAGTTTTCAAGGTACTGTATTGTAAGATGAAAATGTTTTCTTTATTTTGTATGTGTTTTTTATGTATTATTTGTATGAAAACTATTATAAACAAATTGCAGTACAGTACTGTATAGCCAATTGTGTTAGTTGCGTATCTAGGCTAACTTTGTTGGACTTATGAACAAATTAGACTTCCAAACACGTTCTTAGAATTCATACATAGGTAAGGGATTTACTGTATTTTTATACTTTATATCCCTAAATTAGATCTAAGTAAAATGTTTTGGAAAAATGCTTTTTTTCTGATCTTTTGAGGTCTGTATCAAAATGAGAGGATAATCTAAAGGAAAGCACATTCTATTTTGACTTTTTTTCCCCCCACAGGGATTTGAGAATGGAGAACTGTTTGGTGGCTTCACCTATCAACAAAAGAAAAATCTAAACTGGGCAAGCTGAATTAACCACACGAGGTAGCTGAAAAAAGAAAGGATTGAGATAATAAGAAAAATAAAGCACTTAATTATTTTGTTAATTCCTATATGAATCATATCAACAATGATGATTCACATAAAATAACAGAAATTCATATGCTATCACACACACAAAAATCACTTTTCCCTGCAAAAAAAAAACAAAACAATGACCTGCAGCTGAATGGACTAGCCTTCTAGACCTTGATGCTCACTTGCACAGAGGATTAACATCCTCAGAATAAGAATTCTTTCTCTTTGAAATTCTTTCTTTTAGAAAGAGAGAGTTCTTTTTAAAATTAATAACAATTTATATGTATTTCTTACTAAGAATCAATACTTCCTCATTGTTGAAAAATTTAACTGTATAGATAATTAGCCACAGACAAAATCACTGTTCAGTTCAGTTCAGTTCAGTCGCTCAGTCGTGTCCGACTCTGTGCGACCCCATGAATCGCAGCACGCCAGGCCTCCCTGTCCATCACCAACTCCCGGAGTTTACTCAAACTCATGTCCATGGAGTCGGTGATGCTATCCAGCCATCTCATCTTCTGTCATCCCCTTCTCCTCCTGCCCCCAATCCGTCCCAGTATCAGGGTCTTTTCCAATGAGTCAACTCTTCGCATGAGGTGGCCAAAGTACTGGAGTTTCAGCTTCAGCATCAGTCCTTCCAATGAACACCCAGGACTGATCTCCTCTAGGATGGACTGGTTGGATCTCCTTGCAGTCCAAGGGACTCTCAAGAGTCTTCTCCAACACCACAGTTCAAAAGCATCAATTTTTCAGCACTCAGCTTTCTTCACAGTCCAACTCTCACATCCATACATGACCACTGGAAACAGTAGCACTGAAATCGTTCACCTCAGACTGGGACTTGAACCCACATGTCTGGGACTCAAACCTGGTCAAAACCCAGTTTGGGACTCTAACCCACGTGCCCAGGACTCAAACCTGGCCAAAACCCATGGTCTTTCCAACTGAGATCACACACTGGTTTCAGGACCTAATGAAGCTCAGGTTCTTGATGTCTTATCACAGAAAGAATTCAGTGAGAGACAAAGTGATAGGTAAGAAGTGGGTTTATTTAGAAACACACTCTGCAGAGAAGAGTGTGGGCTGTCACAGAGGGCAAGAGTAACCTCAAAATGTGGTGTGGTTAGCTTTTATGGGCCAGGTAATTTCATGAGCTAATGAGTGGGAGGATTATTCTAACTGTATTGGGACCAAATTAAACTTAAAAGCTTTTGCACAGCAAAGAAAACCATCAACAAAACAAAAAGACAACCTACTGAATGGGAGAAAATATTTGCAAATGATATGACCAACAAGGGGTTAATATCCAAAATATATAAACAGTTCATACAACTCAATATCAAAAAAACAAACAACTCAACTTTTAAAATGGGCAGAAGACCTGAATAAACATTTTTCCAAAGAAGACATACAGATGGCCAACAGGCACATGAAAAGATATTCAACATCACTAATCATCAGGGAAATGCAAATCAAAACCACAATGAGCTATCACCTCACACCTGTCAGAATGGCTATCATCAAAAAAATCCACAAATAAATGTTGACAAGGATATGAGAAAAGGTAACAATTGTCCACTGTTGGTGGGAATGTAAATTGGTACAGTTACTATGGAAAACAGTATAGAAGTTCCTCAAAAAATTAAAAACAGAATTAGAATATGATTTAGCAATTTCATTCCTGGGTATGTAGCAAAAGAAAACAAAAACACTAATTGGAAAAGATACACACACCTCAATGTTCTTTGCAACATTATTTACAATAGCTGAGATAGAAGCAGATGAAGCAGCCATCAACAGATGAATGGATAAAGATGTGGTGGTATAGATACACACACAGAAATATTACTCCACCAAAAGAACTAATGAAATTTTGCTGTTTGCAACAACATGGATGGACCTAGAGATTGTTATGCTATAAAATAAATCATACAGAGAAAGACAAATATTGTATGTTATCACTTATATGTGGAATCTAAAAAATAAAACAAATGAATATAACAAAACAAAAATAGACTCACAGAGAACAAACTAGTGGTTATCAATGGGGAGAAGGGCAACATAGGGGTAGGGGAACAAGAGATACAAACTACTATGCACAAAATAAGTAAGTTTCAAGTATATATTATAGAGAACAGAGAGTATAGCCAATATTTAATGATAACTCTAAATACTATATTGTTGTTTTGTTCAGTCACTCAGTTGTTTCCAAGTTTTTGCAGCTACATGGACTGCAGTACGCCAGGCTTCCCTGTCCTTCACCATCTCCCAGAGATGTTGCTCAAACTCATGTCCACTGAGTCAGTGATGCCATCTAACCATCTTATCCTCTGTCATCCCCTTCTCCTCCTGCCTTCAATCTTTCCCAGCATCAGGGTCTTTTCCAATGAGTCGGCTCTTTGCATCAGGTGACCAAAGTATTGGAGCTTCAGCCTCAGCATCAGTCCCTCCAATGAATATTCAGGATTGATTTCCTTTAGAATTGACTGGTTTGATCTCCTTGCAGTCCAAAGGCTCTCAAGAGTCTTCTCCAACACCACAATTCAAAAGCATCAATTCTTCAGCACTTAGTCTTCTTTATGGTCCAACTCTCACATCCATACATGACTACTGGAAAAATAATAACTTTGACTATAGGGACCTTTGGCAGTAAAGTAATGTCTCTGTTTTTGAATATGCTGTCTAGATTTAAAAAAATTTTGAATTAGTAAGTTGTATTCATAAAACTAATATTAATATAATATTGTAAATCAACTACACCTCAATTTAAAAAAGACAAAAAGCAAAAAAAAAAAAAAAAAAAAGGAAAGGAAGGAAGTCCTAGCCAGAACAATCAGGCATGAAAGATATAAATAGCATGCATGCTAAAAAGGAAGAGGTAAAAACTTCACTATTTGCAATGACAATATGAAAACCTTAGATCCCATTGAAAAAAAAACTGTTATAACTAAGAAACAAATTCACTAACATTTCAGGATACAAAATCAATATGCAAAAAGTTTGTTGTTCAACCGCTCAGTTATGACCTACTCTTTGCAATCCCATGAATGGCAGCACACCAAGCTTCCCCGTCCTTCACTATCTCCCAGAGTTTGCTCAAACTCATGTCCATTGAGTTGGTGATGCCATCCAACCATCTCATCCTCTGTCACCCCTTTCTCCTCTTGCCCTCAATCTTTCCACCAGCATCAGGGTCTTTTCCACTGAGTCAGCTCTTTGCATCAGGTGGCCAAAGTATTGGAGCTTCAGCTTCAGCATCAGTCCTTCCAATGAATATGCAGGGTTGATTTTCTTTATGATTGACTGGTTTGATCTCCTTGCTGAAAATCCAAGGGACACTCAAGATCATGAGCTCCTTATTGCAAAATTCAGACTTAAATTGAAGAAACTAGGCCATTCAGCTATGACCTAAGTCAAATCCATTAGGCAAAAAGCTGTTGTGCCTTTTAACACTAATAAAATGTTATCAGACAAAGAACCTAAGTCAACAATCCCATTTGTAATTGCATCAGCAAGAATAAACACCTAGGAATAAATTTAACCAAGAACTAAAGTAATGCTCAAAATTGTCCAAGCCAGGCTTCAGCAATACATGAACCATGAACTTCCAGATGTTCAAGCTGGTTTTAGAAAAGGCAGAGGAACCAGAGATCAAATTGCCAACATCCACTGGATCATTGAAAAGAAGCAAGAGAGTTCCAGAAAAACATCTATTTCTGCTTTATTGACTATGCCAAAGCCTTTGACTGTGTGGATCACAATAAACTGTGGAAAATTCTGAAAGAGATGGGAATATCAGACCACCTGACCTGCCTCTTGAGAAACCTATATGCAGGTCAGGAAGCAACAGTTACAACTGTACATGGTTCCAAATAGGAAAAGGAGTATGTCAAGGCTGTATATTGTCACCCTGCTTATTTAACTTATATGCAGAGTACATCATGAGAAACGCTGGGCTGGAAGAAGCACAAGCTGGAATCAAGATTGCTGGGAGAAATATCAATAACCTCAGATATGCAGATGACACCACCCTTATGGCAGAAAGTGAAGAGAAGCTAAAAAGCCTCTTGATGAAAGTGAAAGAGAAGAGTGAAAAAGTTGGCTTAAAGCTCAACATTCAGAAAACTAAGATCATGGCATCTGGCCCCATCACTTCATAGGAAATAGATGGGGAAACAGTGGAAACAGTGTCAGACTTTATTTTTTGGGCTCCAAAATCACTGCAGATGGTGACTGCAGCCATGAAATTAAAAGATGCTTACTCTTTGGAAGGAAAGTTATGACCAACCTAGATAGCATATTAAAAAGTAGAGACATTACTTTGCGAACAAAGTAATGTTGAAAAACCATAGCCTTCCAGTGGTCATGTATCGATGTAAGAGTTGGAATGAGAAGAAGTCTGAGCAAGGAAGAATTGAGAATTGAGAATTGAGGCTTTTGAATTGTGGTGTTGGAGAAGACTCTTGAGAGTCCCTTGGACTGCAAGGAGATCCAACCAGTCCATCCTAAAGGAGATCAGCCCTGGGTGTTCATTGGAAGGACTGATGCTGAAGCTGAAACTCCAGTACTTTGGCCACCTCATGCGAAGAGTTGACTCATTGGAAAAGACCCTGATGCTGGGAGGGATTGGAGGCAGGAGGAGAAGGGGACGACAGAGGATGAAATGGCTGGATGGTGTCACCAACTCCATGGACATGAGTTTGAGTAAACTCCGGGAGTTGGTGATGGACAGGGAGGCCTTGCATGCTGCAATTCACGGGGTTGCAAAGAGTTGGACACGACTGATCGACTGAACTGAACTGTGTTCCTTTCTTTTTAGTTTTTGTGTATCTATTGTCGATTTTTGATTTGTGATTACCATGGGTTTCATGTATTAATATGTTAACTCATAATTATATCTAATTGATTTAAACTGATAGTCATGAAAGTTCAAACACATTTCTAAAAGATCTACAATTTTTATTCCCTTCCCCCACATTTTGTGTTTTGATAACATATTTTAAATGTTGATGCTTATCCCTGTACTGTTTATTGTAGTTATAGCCGCTTTTACAATATTTTATCTTTTAATCTACATGCTGGCTTATCTAAAAGTATTTTTAATAAAGGTATATACATTTTTTTGACATTATGCTATTGCATACTGCATACTTAATAGACTACAGTATAGTACAGACATAACTTTTATGTGCACTGGAAGACAAAAAAATTTGTGTGGTTCACTTTATTGCAAAACTCACTTTATTGTGGTGGTGTGTAACTAAACTCACAGTATCTCTAAGATATGCCTGTGTGTATATATTAGGTAGTGTTAGAATCTGTTTGGCATTACAGGAGATTAATAAAACAGAGCCCCTTCCCTCTAGGGGTCATAATATCTTGAGACATTTTAAAAAGTAAACTACAAAGCAATTTGTGGTGTAAATATGTAAAAATTGTTAGTTTTGATTTAGGAGAGAGAAATCACTTCCTCCTATGAGATCTTGAGAAGAATTATAGTAAATTTTTTATCTAATACGGACTTTGAAAATGGATAAGATTTCAACAGGTAGAAATGAAATGGAAGGATACCCTAAAGTGGATGAAAATGCCCCAGTCATGTCATTGGAGTATTAATATTACAGTGGAAGAGTGCAGAGTTTACTTGGAGAAGTGTACATAGTATAGTCTTTGGAGAAATCATGAATGACAGGTTACAAGGTAGTAGGATAGGAATTGTGGGAATTGCGTCTTTTGTCTATCACTCTGTACCCATCATATTGCCTGGTAAAGATTAGCACCCAATAATTAAAGGACAGGAAATATGAATTTGGATATAGGCAAAAAATGTTGGATCTCAGAATAGTTAAAACAGATTGATTTTCAAGCACATGAAAAGAAAGATGTATTCTTGAGGAACCAGCACGGATTTACCAGTAATTAATTCTACTAAATTTTACTTCCTCACTTTTCTATTTCCCCAACTATTTTATTTCGAAAAAATGAAAAGTTATAAAAAATTTGAAATAATAAATCATTGAACCCATTTATACTTCACTTAGATTTTCCAAATATTAACATGTTGCCACATTTGCTATCTCTGTGTGTTCTCTCTCTATATATATATATGTGTGTGTGTGTGTGTGTGTGTGTGTGTGTGTGTGTTTCTTTTTTCTGAACCTTTTGAAAGTGAGTTTCAGATACCACTTTCTTTTAAAATAAGGTTACTAAACTAGTATTAATAAACATAATGTATCTGGGCTTTCCAAAGCATTTGGCAAATTATTTTATATATTCCTGAATGAAATGGGAAAATATGAGTTAAATGATATGATGAGGTGAGCTTACAGTTAAAATAACATCCTGAAGATTGTTGATTATTGGATGGATTTCACCCTTGAGGAACATCACTAGCACTGTACTTACTATAGGGCTCTGCAATTACTACAGTTAGAGTAAATATGTTATCTCCTACTGAAAATTTGTTCTTTACAATATCTAATTCAACTCTTTCCAGCTGTAGTTTATAGAAATCATATTTAGAGTTTTTGCAAATATATTTATTCTTGCCCACCCCCAGAGATTCTGCCTTAGTATGACTAGGAAAGGGCTCCAGGCATGTGTGAGAGACCTTTGTGATTGAGAATCATTGATTTATGGTAACTCTCTTCATCTGATTGAATCTCTAGCTATCCTCTCTGCCTTGCAAGTAGTTTAGATTTTAAAACCTTCAGACATTTTAACACAAAGAATTGCTTGAGCATAATGTATCTCCATCTGAACAAATAGATTTGCCAGTTTCAGATTATCTCTTTCAACCTGCAGCAGGAGTTTCAATTAAGACTAAAAAAAAAAACCTCATAACTTTTACCTCCTAGACAAGGTAGGGGCTTTTTAAACTATCTTCTATTGGATAAGATTTTTCCTCTGGAATATGGCTAAACTAGGCCTTAAAACATAAAAATTTTAATATGTGAGCTCTTCTTGTGAGATTTAGTAAGAGATGTTTAAAAGAGACCTGTATTTTATAAAAAATAAATACTTATATTTTAAGCTTTTTAGGCATTTTACTTTCTACACATAAGATTAAAATATATTAGTAGAGGACCAGACATTAATGTCTGGAGGACACTTAGGATGATTATCATGGACTCATACAGCAAGAATCTTTCCTTCTGTGTCATGATTTATCTCCTTAATAAGATAAATATAATATCATTGGGGTTTTTTATCTTCTCTTAAGGACCATGCTGTCTCTGAAGATCTGACTACAGTTTGAAATCCCTTTAATCTGTATGAAGTCTTTGTAAATTATAAGATAACAATCAGATGACTTCAATGTTGTGGTGAGTGAGAGGTTATCAAGACCTTGCACATGGACTCTCTATGGACTGGGAGGCTGATTTTCCCATTAATCCATCATCTAGAGTCAGCAATATAAATCAGAAAGGGGCAAGGAAAAAAAACTTCTGAATTTAATACTTTTAAAAAACAGTTTATGGAACAAATCTGGAACAAATTGCACACTTATCTGTATGCATCAGGTCAGCAGTATTGAATTACAGCTTGCCTTTCCTTGCCAGGGTAAAGAAAAGTAAACTACAGTGGGAATAGATTGTGTAAACAAAACAAAACAAAATCTTAAATCTATAATGCTATTGAAAAGGGGAAGTTATGTTAATAAGAATATATAAAGGTAGTTTTCATTCACAGATAACTTTCCAATATTCTTTATAAAAAAGCTGAGAAAACTATTACACTAGCTTCTGAAGACTATGACAATAACCAACACCTACTACATGCTACCAAACAGTAAAGCGTCTGCCTACAATGCGGGAGACCCGGGTTCGATCCCTCAGTTGGGAAGATCCTCTGGAGGAGGAAATAGCAACCCACTCCAGTACTCTTGCCTGGAAAATCCCATGGATGGAGGAGTGTGGTAGGCTACAGTCCATGAGGTCATAAAGAGTTGGATCCAGCTGAGCGACTTCACTTTCACTTTCTTTTCACCAAATGCTTAATAGTTGCCAGGTACTCTTACAATTACTTTAGATCTGGGGTTTTACTAGGCTGCAAATTTGAATCATATGAAGAGCTACAAAATTCCAGATAACCAGACCTTGAGGGAAAGCAATTAAATTAGAATATTTGAGGGTGGTGTTAGCCCAAGCATTAGCAGAGTCTAAAATTCACCATATTGATATTGATTGCAATATTCAGCTAAGGTTGAGAAATACTGCTTCAGCTACACCAACTTATTTAATCCTCAGAATAGCACTGTGATGTGGGGTGCTATCATCACTAACATCATGATCTCTAAATTACAAGTGAGAAAACTTTGTCAGAGAGATATGAAGTTAATATCCTAAGGCCATCACCTCATAAGTGACAGAACTAGGATCTGAATCCAGGCTGTTTGACTATTGTGCTATTATTATATTATTGCCATCCAAATTAAAAACTACAGATTAACCAAATTTCTGTCAACCTCCAATGTACCAGTCATAATGTTGCCCTAGGATCCCTTAAATAATTTTAATTTATTTGGATGAAATGTAGATAAATGTAATGTAGAAAAATAATGTCTTATGAGAATATTAATTCCTCTTTGTCAGTATTATAGTACAACCAAATTATCTGGTTTCTAATACATATCTATTGTCATTGAGCAATATCAGGCCCTAATTCTTTAATATAGTCTCAAACTGAGTCCTGTAGAGTTCCTATTTTTAAAACACCCCCAAAGTTACATTTATAGATTGCTGGAAGAAATATCAATAACCTCAGATATGCAGATGACACTACCCTTATGGCAGAAAGAGAAGAGGAACTAAAAAGCCTCTTGATGAAAGTAAAAGAGGAGAGTGAAAAAGTTGGCTTAAAGCTCAACATTCAGAAAACTAAGATCATGGTATCTGGTCCCATCACTTCATGGCAAATAGATGGGGAAACAGTGGAAACAGTGACAGACTTTATTTTTGGGGGCTCCAAAATCACTGCAGATGGTGACTGCAACCATGAAATTAAAAGATGCTTACTCCTTGGAAGAAAAGTTATGACCAACCTAGACAGCATATTAAAAAGCAGAGACATTACTTTACCAACAAAGGTCCATCTAGTCAAAGCTATGGTTTTTCCAGTGGTCATGTATGGATGTGAGAGTTGGACTATAAAGAAAGCTGAGTGCCGAAGAATTGATGCTTTTGAAACTGTGGTGTTGGAGAAGACTCTTGAGAGTCCCTTGGACTACAAGGAGATGCAACCAGTCCTAAAGGAAATCAGTCCTGGGTGTTCATTGGAAGGACTGATGCTGAAGCTGAAAGTCCAATACTTTGGCTACCTGATGAGAAGAACTGACTCATTGGAAAAGACCCTGATGCTGGGAAAGACTGAAGGCAGGAGGAGAAGGGGATGACAGAGGATGAGATGGTTGGATGGTATCACTGACTCAATGGACATGAGTTTGAGTAAACTCCAGGAGTTGGTGATGGACAGGGAAGCCTGGCATGCTGCAGTCCATGGGGTTGCAAAGAGTCAGACACGACTGAGTGACTGAACTGAACTGAGCTTCTAAGTAGTCTATCTTGTGGCCTTTAATTAAGTGAATAGATGAATTGTTATGGCTTGTGTTATGTTAGTCCCTTGAAAAATTACCTTATCTTTGATGTTTAAAGATTCCATATTTATTTATTTGATGTTTTCTTCCTTGAAAGATGCTTGAAAAATTTGAGTCAGGGTTATAGATAACTAATCAGATATACTATTTATATAAATGACTTGCATGAAGGTAAACAAGGATTATTATGAATCAAATGAACTTAGAAGGTTTACCTAAAGTGTTGTACAACAAAATCAGAACCAAAAACAATATTCAAAGATTTGAGCAATGTACTGAAATAACAATTATGTTGAGCATATATTTTAAAAAGAAGAGACAATTTTAACACTGCATCAATTCACTCTATATTTGCACAGAACTGGTTTAGAAAGTCCCTTCTCATATTGAACACAGCATCCTTGTCACTTTTACCCACTGGTCTTAGTTTTTCTTACTCAACCACACAGCAAAATACCAAATGACTTGGCAAGACATCAAATCACACCATATGACATCAAATATTTGAATACATCTGTCATCTCAGGGAAGTAATAGACTGCAATAATTAAGAACCTATGCCCAGGCTATAGATATACAGGGTTCCAGTCTGAGTAGGATGACCAACCATCCCAGTGTGCCCAAGAATAGAGATTTCCTATGATACAATACTTTTGGTACTAAACTTGGGAAAGTCTCAGACAAACTGAGATGAATTGGTCATCCTAAATCTGAGACTATTTATTAACTGTATGAATTTGAGCAAGTTACTAGGCCTCACATTTTCTTCCTTTGCAAAATAAAGATAATACCTTTCTCTTCTTCACAAGGTAACTGATATAAAGATAAAAGGAGTTAACACATACAGAGCACAGTACTCAGTAATAGTAGTGATAGCAAAATGAAAGAAATCTCCAACTTTGAGAGAGAATTTCCATTATAATTAGGATAGAGTTACTGGTAGAGTCAGTTAATTTTTTGAAATGATTTGAAAGAAGGCAGCTGAGAGATGCTGAGGTGCTTAGAAATTTAAAAAGGTAAGACTCAAGAGAAAGACTATAGGGATGTGATATATTCTCTGCTGCCATATTTACTTGGGAAAAATTGTCAACTCTGAGTGCAAGGAGAAGGCTACAAATCCATTATAAATCCTGGTGCAAACAAGAGGGCCACTGCAGGGGGGCATGGAAATCAGCATCACTTTCAGCAGAGATTTGGAGATCAGAGCTCAAGCAGGCAGTCAAAATTCTCCTCAAAATATGTGCTGCATACTGGAGATGCATGGGATAGAAGGGTGAAATCACAGGCAGAATGCCTCTGAAAATCAGAGCAGTTTCTCCAGCAGTCACATAAGACAAAGATTAGAGTTTCATTGATTAAAAATGATAGGCTATGGAATCACTAACCAGAAGATATCTGATAAATCTATATTAATATCAGATGGCTTCCCTGGTGGCTCAGACGGTAAAAGTGTCTGCCTACAATGCGGGAGACCTGGGTTCGATCCCTGGGTCGGGAAGATCCCTGGAGAAGGAAATGGCAACCCACTCCAGTACTCTTACCTGGAAAATCCCATGGACAGAGGAGCCATGCGACCATGAGGTCCAAAGAGTTGGACACGACTGAGCGGCTTCACTTCACTTCACTATTAATATCAGACAAGCAGATTGAAAAATTTCATTATACAGAAATGATCAATCAAAAAGTAAAATATCAAAATCTTAAATCTGTTAGCACCTAGGCAATGAAGAATTAACTTTACCCAAATAGAGTTATGATCATTGCCCTTAGCTACTTGGAGGTTATCTCTAGGTCCCTGGAATGTTCTTCCTGGTAGGAAGGCCTTTATTTGCCTGTGGGCTTTGGCCACCAGACAGTCTAATAGTGTGATTTCTGATCAGGGTTATAAGTCAGACTGTATTGGTTCTGACCTGTGGAGGAACTGGAGACTAAAGATGGGGTCCTGGAGAATAAAGATCAGCCATGCAGGAAGTATGTTATCAAGCCCCATTACAAACCCTAGACAGCAAAAGTTCATGTCAGCTTCCCTAGTTGGCAGTATTTTTTTTAATATTGTCATACAGTGGTGCCAGGAGGTTAATACGCCTCTGAGGAAGATGGAAGCTTCGCATATGGAACACTCCCAGACTTCACTATATGCATATCTTTGGCTGGTTCTAATTTGTATCTGTTTGCTAACTGTAACCATAAGTATAGTCTTTTCTGTAATCATAAGGATAGCATTTTCCCAAGTTCTGTGAGTTAATCTACTGAGTTATTGAACCTGAGAATGATCATGGGAACCTTGAATTTGTAGCCTTCAGGGGTCCTGAACTTAAGCTGGTGTCTGATGTCAGGGCAATCTTTGGGAACTGTTCCATCACATTGTGCAGGTTTGCCTAATTCTCTACACACCCAATAACCAAGTTCTGAAATACAAAAAGCAAACTTTGATAAAATCAAGAAGAAAAATTGACCATCATCATTGTTGAATATTTTAAATACTATATCTCTCAAAATAGTTCATGGTACGAGCAGGAAAAAGATCTGTAAAGACACAGAAAGCCTAAAAAACACAATAACACACTTTATATGTAAATTTTATGTGAAAAATAAATCAACTTAATTTGTACTACATACAAACTACAATAGACTATGCATTGTTTTAAAGTACCTATGGACTATTTCCCCAAATTGAACCAGCAAATGCAAAATGTTTGAAATCATTCACAATATGTTCTTTAATGGAGTGAAATTAAACTAAAGACAATAAAAAGTTCAACTAGAATACTACAAAATGTTTGGAAAATAAGGAATACACTTCCTAATATCTTGTGGGTCAAAAGAAGAAATTAGAATGGAAAACAAAATATTTTGAGAAAGCGGCTAATAAAAATATGGCCAAAAGTTTGAGATACCAAGCGAAAGCAGTGCTTAGAAAGAAATATTTAGCTTCAGATGTGTATCTTAGAAAAAAAGAAAAGCTAAACTTCAGTTATCTAAGTTACCATCTCAAGATAGCAGAACAAAACAGCAAATCAACCATAAAAGAAAAAGAAGGAAATAAATAATAAAGATAAGAAAAGTGTTGAATAAAATAGAAAAAGTAAATGCAATAAAGGAAATCAACAAGGTGTAAAGTTCAATCTTTAAAGGATTAATAAATTAATATATTTTACTAAGACTTGAGCAGGGAGAAAAAAGAGAAACAACAAATTACCACTGTCAGGAAAAGAGTAGGAGAAACAGGTACAGAAATCAAATATAAAAAATATAATAAGGGGACACTTCTACTTCCAGAATTCCAACATGCAAAGAAAAAAAAAATAATTGGTGAAAAATATTTTTTAAAATAACTATATAAGCTGTCTGGAAATGGTCCTAAGGATACACATCAAATGAAGAATTTATTCAAGAGACTCTACTAAATGTTCACAAGAACAGTGATAATCTGTGGCACTTGAGTCACAACTCACTCCCTTCCTCCCCATCCCGAGATATGCTTGACAAGAAGCTCTACACCAGCAATTTCCACTATTTTTGAGAGGACCCGTAAGTTTAATTTCCCTATTGTTGTTCAGTCAATAAGCCATGTCTGACTCTTTGCAACCCCTATGAACTGCAGCATGCCAGGCTTCCCTGTCTTTCACTATCTCCCAGAGTTTGCTCAAATTCATGTCCATTGAATCGGTGATGCCATCCAACCATCTCATCCTCTGTCATCCCCTTCTCCTCTTGCCCTCAATCTTTCCCAGCATCAGGGTCTTTTCCAATGAGTCAGTTCTTCACATCAGGTGGCCAAAGTATTGGAGCTTCAGCATCAGTCCTTCCAATGAATATTCAGGGTTTATTTCCTTTAGGATTGACTGATTTGATCTCCTTGCTGTCCAAGGGACTCTCAAAAGTCTTCTCCAGCACCACAGTTTGAAATCATAAACTCTTTGGTACTCAGCCTGCTTTACAAACTCTCAAATCCATACACTACTAATGGAAAACCTATCAGTTCAGTTCAGTTCAGTTCAGTCGCTCAGTCGTGTCCGACTCTTTGCAACCCCGTGAATCGCAGCACGCCAGGCCTCCCTGTCCATCACCAACTCCCGGAGTTTACTCAAACTCATGTCCATCGAGTCGGTGATGCCATCCAGCCATCTCATCCTCTGTTGTCCCCTTCTCCTCCAGCCTCCAATCCCTCCCAGCATTAGGGTCTTTTCCAATGAGTCAACTCTTCGCATGAGGTGGCCAAAGTATTGGAGTTTCAGCTTCAGCATCAGTCCTTCCAATGAACACCCAGGACTGATCTCCTTTAGGATGGACTGATTGGATCTCCTTGCAGCCCAAGGGACTCTCAAGAGTCTTCTCCAACACCACAGTTCAAAAGCATCAATTCTTCGGTGCTCAGCTTTCTTCACCGTCCAACTCTCACATCCATACATGACCACTGGGAAAACCATTGCCTTGACTAGATGGACATTTGTTGACAAAGTAATGTCTCTGCTTTTTAATATGCTATCCTTCCAAGGAGTAAGCATCTTTTAATTTCATGGCTGCAATCACCATCTGCAGGGATTTTGGAAACCCCCCAAAAATAAAGTCTGACACTGTTTCCACTGTTTCCCCATCTATTTGCCATGAAGCGATGGGGCAAGATGCCATGAACTTAGTTTTCTGAATGTTGAGCTTTAAACCAACTTTTTCACTCTCCTCTTCCACTTTCATCAAGAGGCATTTTATTCCTCTTCACTTTCTGCCATAAGGGTGGTGTCATCTGCATACCTTGAGGTTATTGATATTTCTCCCGGCAATCTTGATTCCAGCTTGTGCTTCTTCCAGCCCAGCGTTCCTCATGATGTACTCTGCATGTAAGTTAAATAGGCAGGGTGACAATATACAGCTTTGACGTACTCCTTTTCCTATTTGGAACCAGTCTGTTGTCCCATGTACAGTTCTAACTGTTGCTTCCTGACCTGCATATAGGTTTCTCAAGAGGCGGGTCAGGTGGTCTGGTATTCCCATCTCTTTCAGAATTTTCCACAGTTTATTATGATCCATACAGTCAAAGGCTTTGGTATAGTCAATAAAGCAGAAATAGATGTTTTTCTGGAACTCTCTTGCTTTTTCAATGATCTAGCGGATGTTGGCAATTTGATCTCTGGTTCCTCTGCCTTTTCTAAAACCAGCTTGAACATCTGGAAGTTCACGGTTCACATATTGCTGAAGCCTGGCTTGGAGAATTTTGAGCATTACTTTACTAGAGTGTGAGATGAGTGCAATTGTGCGGTAGTTTGAACATTCTTTGGGATTGCCTTTCTTGGGGATTGGAATGAAAACTGACCTTTTCCAGTCCTGTGGCCACTGCTGAGTTTTCCAAATTTGCTGGCATATTGAGTGCAGCACTTTCACAGCATCATCTTTCAGGATTTGAAATAGCTCAACTGGAATTCCATCACATCCACTAGCTTTGTTCGTAGTGATGCTTTCTAAGGCCCACTTGACTTCACATTCCAGGATGTCTGGCTCTAGGTGAGTGATCACACCATCGTGATTATCTGGGTCATGAAGATCTTTTTTGTGCAGTTCTTCTGTGTATTCTTGCCACCTCTTCTTAATATCTTCTGCTTCTGTTAGGTCCATACCATTTCTGTCCTTTATTGAGCCCATCTTTGCATGAAATGTTCCATTGGTATCTCTAATTTCCTTGAAGAAATTTCTAGTCTTTCCCATTATGTTGTTTTCCTCTATTTCTTTGCATTGATCGCTGAGGAAGACTTTCTTATCTCTCCTGGCTATTCTTTAGAACTCTGCATTCAAATGGGAATATCTTTCCTTTTCTCCTTTGCTTTTCGCTTCTCTTCTTTTCACAGCTATTTGTAAGGCCTCCTCAGACAACCATTTTGCCTTTTTGCATTTCTTTTCCATGGGGATGGTCTTGATCCCTGTCTCCTGTACAATGTCACGAACCTCTGTCCATAATTCATCAGGCACTCTGTCTATCAGATCTAGTCCTTTAAATCTATTTCTCACTTCCACTGTATAGTCATAAGGGATTTGATTTAGGTCATACCTGAATGGTCTAGTGGTTTTCCCTGCTTTCTTCAATTTAAGTCTGAATTTGGCAATAAGGAGTTCATGATCTGAGCCACAGTCAGCTCCTGGTCTTGTTTTTGCTGACTGTATAGAGCTTCTCCATCTTTGGCTGCAAAGAATATAATCAATCTGATTTCAGTGTTGACCATCTGGTCATGTCCATGTGTAGAGTCTTTTCCTTTCTTTTATTTATTTTTATTAGTTGGAGGTTGAGTCTTATCTTGTGAAAAACTATAGCTTTGATAATATGGAGCTTTGTCAACAA
Source organism: Odocoileus virginianus (assembly GCF_023699985.2). Lineage (NCBI taxonomy): Eukaryota > Metazoa > Chordata > Mammalia > Artiodactyla > Cervidae > Odocoileus > Odocoileus virginianus. The sequence continues at coordinate 8,954,566 of NW_027224263.1, read as the reverse complement.
AGTGATGTCTCTGCTTTTTAATACACTGTCTAGGTTTGTCATAGCTTTTCTTCCAAGGAGCAAGCATCTTTTAATTTCATGGCTGTAGTCACTGTCTGCAGTGATTTTGGAGCCCAAGAAAATAAAATCTGTCACTGTTTCCACTTTTTCCCCTTCTATTTGCCATGAAGTGATGGGACCAGATGCCATGATCTTAATTTTTTTGAATGTTGAGTTTTAAGCCAGCTTTTTCACTCTCCTCTTTCACCCTCATCAAGAGGCTCTTTAGTTCCTCTTCACTTTCTGCCATTAGAGTGGTATCATCTGCATATCTGAGGTTGTTGATATTTCTCCTGGCAATCTTGATTCCAGCTTGTGATTCATCCAGTCTGGCATTTCACATGATGTACTCTGCATATGTTAAATAAGCAGGGTGACAATATACAGCCTTGTCATACTCCTTTCCCAATTTTGAACCAGTCCATTGTTCCATGTCTGGTTCTAACTGTTGCTTCTTGACCCACATACAGGTTTCTCAAGAGACAGGTAAGGTGGTCTGGTATTCCCATCTTTTTAAGAATTTTCCACAGTTTGTTGTGATCCACACAGTCAAAGGCTTTAACATAGTCAATGAAGCAGAAGTAGATGTTTTTCTGGAATTCCCTTGCTTTCTCTATGATCCAACAAATGTTGGCAATTTGATCTCTAGTTCCTCTGCCTTTTCTAAACCCAGCTTGTACATCTGGAAGTTCTCAGTTCATGTACTGCTGAAACCTAACTTGAAGGATTTTGAGCATAACCTTGTTAGCATGAAATGAGTGCAATTGTATGATAGTTTGAACATTCTTTGGCATTGCCCTTCTTTGGGATTGGAATGAAAACTGACCTTTTCCAGTCCTGTGGCCACTGCTGAGTTTTCCAGATTGGTGGCATATTGAGTGAAGTATTTTAATAACATCATCTTTCAGGATTTTAAACAGCTCAGCTGGAATTCCATCACCTCCTGTAGCTTTGCTCATAGTAATGCTTCTAAGTCCCACTTGACTTCACACTCCAGGATATCTGGCTCTAGGTGAGTGACCACACCATCATGGTTATCCGGGTCATTAAGACTTTTTTGTATAGTTCTGTTTGTATTCTTGCCACCTCTTTTAATCTCTTCTGTTTCTGTTAGGTCCTTACTGTTTCTGTCCTTTATCGTGCCCATCCTTGCATGAAATGTTCCCTTGATATCTCCAATTTTCTTGAAGAGATCTCTAGTCTTTCCATTCTATCGTTTTCCTCTATTTCTTTGCATTGTTCACTTTAAGAAGACTTTCTTATTTCTCCTTGCTATTCTCTGGAACTCTGCATTCAGTTGGATATATCTTTCCCTTTCTCCCTTGCCTTTTGTTTCTCTTCTTTCCTTAGTTATTTGTAAAGCCTCCTCAGACAACCACTTTGCCTTCTTGCATTTCTTTTCCTTTGGTCACTGCCTCCTGTAACGTGTTATGAACTTCTGTCTATAGATCTTGAAAAGATAAAGTGTCTCAAATCAGTAATCTAGAAAAAGAACACCAGATTCAACCCAAAGCAACAGATGTTGAAGAGCAGAAATCGAAGAAGTTAACAAAGGAAAAATCAAGATAGAAAGTCAAGGAAACTGAAAGCTGGCTCTTTGAAAAGATCAATAAATGTCTATCTTTACCGACTAAGAAAAAATGAAACAAGATAAAAATTGATGACAGGAACTGATAGAAGAACTTTCACTCTGAGTCTGATAAACATTAAAAGGATGACAAGATAATATTATAAGCAAGATGAAGATCATAAGTTGAGTACATAGATTTTGACATAGAACATATACATAGATTTATGACATAGTGCATTGAAATTGACAAATTCTATGAAAGTGACATACTACCAAAACTTCTTCAGAAATAAATACACTGAATATTCCTATTTCTATTAAGAAAATTGAATTTCATAATTTTAAACTTTCCAACAAACAAAACTTCAGGCCAGGATGCATTCACATGTGACTTCCAGTGAATCTTTAAATCAAATCACAATAAGACACCACTCCACATCACTGGAATGGTTATAATTAAATGGTAAAAACAAAATAATAAGTAAGTGCTGGTGAGGATACAGATCAAAGAGAACTCTCATATATTGCTGGTGGGAATGTAAAATAGTATACAGTCAGCACTCCATATTCCCAAGGCAAAACCCACTGATTCAAAGGTCCAATTGTACTACATCATTTTATATAAGGGACTAGAGTAGCTCTAGATTTTGATATCTACATGCATCCTGGAACCAATTCCCCATGGATACCAGATGGATGACTATAATCACCAGATAGTTTGGTAGTTTCATATGAGCCAGCTATTACACTCCAAGATATTTACCCAAGAGACATGAAAACTTATGTTCACAAAAAACCCTTACATGAATATTAATAACAGTCTTATTCATATTCACCAAAACTGAAAAAAATCCAAATGTCCTTTGAGTGACAAATGGACTATGAGACTGTGGTATATCCATATACTGGAATACTACTCAGTAGTAAATAGTAGCAAAATATTGATGCAGCAACAGGAATGAAAGCTAAACTCACTGCAGTAAGTGAAAGAAACTGGATTCATGTGGTTATATATAGTCTGGCTTCATTTATATGACATCCTGTGTCAGCCACTCAGTCGTGTCTGACTCTTGGCGACCCCATGGGGTGTTTGTTGCCCTCCAGGCTCCTTTGTCCATGTGACTTTCCAGGCAAGAATACTGGAGTGGGTTGCCATTTCCTGGAAAAGGAAATACTATAAGGACAGAATGATTAGTGTTAGGGAAAAGATCTGGCTATGAATGAGCTACACAAGGGAACTTTATAGATGGGTTATGGAACTGTTCCTTAGCTTGGTTGTGGTGGTAAGAAGATAACTCTTTTCAATACTCAGATCTTTAGACAAAATGGAGCAAACTTTACTGTGTAAGATATTTTAAATAAGTTTTTAAAAAGAGAAGATGGCGAATGAATAGGATGGGGAGATCACTTTCTCTCCCACAAATTCATTGAAAAATCATTTGAACGCTGAACAAATTCCACAAAACAACTTCTGAACGCTGGCGGAGGACACCAGGCACTCAGAAAGGCAGCCCATTCTCTTTGAAAGGAGGTAGGACAAAATATAAAAGATAAAAAGAGAGACAAAAGAGTTAGGGACGGAGACCTGTCCTGGGGAGGGAGTCGTGAAGGAGAAGTTTCCAAACACCAGGAAACCCTCTCACCGGCAGGTCTGTGGGGAGTTTTGGAATCTCAGAGGGCAACATAACTGGGAGGGAAAAAAAAAAAAAAAAACAACCCACAGATTACGCACCTAACCGCAACTCCCAGCGGAGAAGTAGCCCAGATGCTCCCGTCTGCCAGCAGTGAGTGGGGGTGAACAGGGAGGCGTGGGCTGCATGCTTAGGGTAAGGACCAGGCCTGAATGCCCTGAGGACAATCTGAGGGAGCTAATGTGAGATAGCAACCCAAACTGTGGGATAGCCAGAGAGAGAAAAAAAAAAGAGAGAGAGAACTTTCCCATGAAAAGCTCTAAGGCACAACCTGGCCCGCTCACAGAACAAAGGATTGAGCGAATACCAGAGGAGAGCTAGCTGGCTGTGGACCAGCCCCTCCCCCTGCCAGAGGTAGAGAGGCAGGCAGGGCGACAGCCAGAGCTGGAAGGCAAGGGGCAATCTTGGCCCCAGAGATGGCATCCTCCACCAAACTGTGAGCAGGCTCCCAGTTGCTAACCAAGTCTTCCTGGGATCCTGGACAGTTGACATCTGCCAGGAGGGTTGCAGTCAGAGATCAGCTCCCCAGAGGAGACACACGCACACCTGAGATGGCACTCTTGCTGTGCACCCAGGAAACCAAGCGGCTGGGACTGGGGAGGTGATAAGATGCACCACCCACCTGGGAGAGTGTGCTTGCTCACCAAGCACCTGGTCACCTGAGCTGCTCGGACCTGGGAAGGGCACAAAACGCAGGCCCAACCAAGTCTGTGCCTTTGTGGAGTACCTGAGAACCTGAACCTGAGTGGCTTAGACCTGGGAAGTGCATGCAACCCAGGGCCTGCTTTAGACAGTTCCCCTGCAGAGCAACCTGGAGCCTGAGCAGTGTAGACTGGGAAAGCACACACGCATGAGCTGGGGCAAACCCAGTGTGGCCCAGACACTGTGAGCACTCCCCACACACGCCAGTGATATTTGTTTGCAGTGTTCCTCCCTCCCCACAGCACAACTGAACAAGTGAGCCTAAATAAATGACCACCTTTGCCCCCTTGTGTCAGGGCAGAAATTAGACACTGAAGAGACTTGCAAACAGAGGAAGCCAAAATAAACAAAGAAGAGGGAACTGCTTTGGAAGTGACAGGTGCAACAGATTAAAACCCTGTAGTTAGCATTGACTGCATTGGAATGGGCCTATAGACCTTGCAAAGAAGTATAAACTGGAACAAGGAACTATCTAAAACTGAACTGACCCCACACTGCCCACAACAGCTCCAGAGAAATTCCTAGATATATTTTACTATTATCATTTTTTAAAATTTTTTTAATTTTAAGTTCTTTATTACTCCTTTAATTTTCATTTTTATAACCTACTATTACCTTGCAAAAAAAAAGACCCTATTTTTAAAGCAAATTTCATATATTTTTAAAATAATTTTTGTGATTTTGCTTTGTTTTTTTAATATTGTATTTTTGAGAGTCTAACCTCTACTCTAGATTTTTAATCTTTGCTTTTTGGTATTTGTTATCAAATTTTGTACCTTTAAGAATCCAATCTTCAGTACCCATTTTTACTTAGGAGTGTGATTACTGGCTTGATTGCTCTCTCCCCTTTTGACTCTCCTTTTTCTCCCCCAGGTCACCTCTATCTCCTCCCTCCCCCTTCTCTTCTCTACTTAACTCTGTGAATCTCTTTGGGTGTTCCGGGCTGTGGAGAACACTTAGGGAACTGATTACTGGCTAGATTGGTCTCTCTCCTTTTGACTCCCCCTCCTCTCCCTGAGCAACTTTCACTTCACTTTACTTCCTTTCCTCCTGGTCACCTCTATCTCCTTCCTCCCTCTTCTCTTCTCTATGTAACTCCATGAACCTCTCTGAGGGTTCCAGACTGTGGAGAATCTTTTCACCATTAACCTAGATGAATTATCATCGGTGCTGTATAGATGGTGAAGTCTTGAGGCTACTGTAAGAATAAAACTGACTGGCAACTGAAACTACAAAGGCGTAATTTTCAACTAGTTAGTAGGACAGCTAAGATTAAAATGGTCCGTGTTACATATCTGAAAATACAGTTGTATGCGATATCAGTCATAAAAGTAAAATATTTTAATATACCTATTTCTTCAGTTAGTTTTCATATAAATTTTAATTCATTATAACCATTTAATAAAATTTACTGAATGAGTAAAAAAAAAAAAAGAATAAGACTGAAAGCCAGAGGCAGGAGACTTAAATCCAAAACTTGAGAACACCAGAAAACTCCTGACTCCAGGGAACATTAATCGACAAGAGCTCATCCAAAAGCCTCCATACCTACACTGAAACCAAGCTCCACCCAAGAGCCAACAAGTTTCAGAGCAAGACATACCAAGCTAATTCTCCAACAACACAGGAACATAACCCTGAGCATTAAAATACAGGTGGCCAAAAGTCACACCAAACCCACAGACACCTCAAAACTCACTACTGGACACTTCATTGCATTCCAGAGAGAAGAGATCTACCTCCACCCACCAGAACAACACAAGCTTCCCTAACCAGGAAACCTTGAAAAGTCACTCAATCCAACACTACCCACAAGGAGGAACCTCCACAATAAAAAGGAACCACAAAATTCCAGCATACAGAAAGACCACCCCAAACACATCAATCTAAACAAGATGAAAAGGAAGAGAAATACTCAGCAGGAATAAGGAACATGATAAATGCCCACCAAACCAAACAAAAGAGGAGGAGATAGGGAGTCTACCTGAAAAAGAATTCAGAATAATGATAGTAAAAATGATCCAAAATCTTGAAAACAAAATGGAGTTACAGATAAATAGTCTGGAGACAAGGATTGAGAAGATGCAAGAAATGTTTAACAAGGACCTAGAAGAAATAAAAAAGAGTCAATCAATAATGAATAATGCAATAACTGAGATCAAAAGCACTCTGGAGGGAACCAACAGTAGAATAACTGAGGCAGAAGAGAGGATAAGTGAGGTGGAAGATAGAATGGTGGGAATAAATGAAGCAGAGAGGAAAAAAGGAAAAAGAATTAAAAGAAATGAGGACAATCTCAGAGACCTCTGGGACAATGTTAAATGCCCCAACATTCGAATCATAGGAGTCCCAGAAGAAGACAAAAAGAAAGGCCATGAGAAAATACTTGAGGAGATAGTAGTTGAAAATTTCCCTAAAATGGGGAAGAAAATAGCCACCCAAGTCCAAGAAACCCAGAGAGTCCCAAACAGGATAAACCCAAGGCAAAACACCCCAAGACACATATTAATCAAATTAATGAAGATCAAACACAAAGAACAAATATTAAAAGCAGCAAGGGAAAAACAACAAATAACATACAAGGGGATTCCCATAAGGATAACAGCTGATCTTTCAATAGAAACTCTTCAGGGAACAGAAACTACAGAAGGGAATGGCAGGATATACTTGAAGTGATGAAAGAGAAAAACCTACAACCCAGATTACTGTACCTAGCAAGGATCTCATTCAAATATGAAGGAGAAATCAAAAGCTTTACAGATAAGCAAAAGCTGAGAGAATTCAGCACCACCAAACCAGCTCTTCAACAAATGCTAAAGGATCTTCTCTAGACAGGAAACACAGAAAAGGTTTATAAACTTGAACCCAAAATAACAAAGTAAATGGCAATGGGATCATACTTATCAATAATTACCTTAAATGTAAATGGGTTGAATACCCCAAACAAAAGACAAAGACTGGCTGAATGGATACAAAAACAAGACCCCTATATATGCTGTCTACAAGAGACCCACCTCAAACCAAGGGACACATACAGACTGAAAGTGAAGGGCTGGAAAAAGATATTTCATGCAAATGGAGACCAAAAGAAAGCAGGAGTAGCAATACTCATATCAGATAAAATAGACTTTGAAATAAAGGCCATGAAAAGAGACAAAGAAGGACACTACATAATGATCAAAGGATCAATCCAAGAAGAAGATATAACAATTATAAATATATATGCACCCAACATAGGAGCACTGCAATATGTAAGGCAAATGCTAACAAGTATGAAAGGGGAAATTAACAGTAACACAATAATAGTGGGAGACTTTAATACCCCACTCACACCTATGGATAGATCAACTAAACAGAAAATTAGCAAGGAAACACAAACTTTAAATGATACAATGGGCCAGTTAGACCTAATTGATATCTATAGGACAGTTCACCCAAAACAATGAATTTCACCTTTTTCTCAAGTGCACACAAAACCTTCTCCAGGATAGATCACATCTTGGGCCATAAATCTAGCCTTGGTAAATTAAAAAAAAAAAAAAGAAATCATTTCAAGCATCTTTTCTGATCACAATGCAGTAAGATTAGATGTCAACTACAGGGGAAAAAAAAACTATTAAAAATACAAACATATGGAGGCTAAACAACATGCTTCTGAATAACCAACAAATCACAGAAGAAATCAAAATATGCATAGAAACAAATGAAAATGAAAACACAACAACCCAAAACCTATGGGATTCAGTAAAAGCAGTGCTAAGGAGAGGGTTCATAGCAATACAAGCTTACCTCAAGAAACAGGAGAAAAATCAAATAAATAACCTAACTCTACACCTAAAGCAACTAGAAAAAGAAGAAATGAAGAACCCCAGGGTTAGTAGAAGGAAATCATAAAAATTAGGGCAGAAATAAATGAAAAAGAAACAAAGGAGACCATAGCAAAAATCAACAAAGCTAAAAGCTGGTTCTTTGAGAAGATAAATAAAATAGACAAACCATTAGCCAGACTCATCAAGAAAAAAAGGGAGAAGAATCAAATCAACAAAATTAGAAATGAAAATGGAGAAATCACAACAGACAACACAGAAATACAAAGGATCATAAGAGACTACTATCAGCAACTATATGCCAATAAAATGGACAACTTGGAAGAAATGGACAATTCTTAGAAAAGTATAACTTTCCAAAACTGAACCAGGAAGAAATAGAAAATCTTACCAGACCCATCACAGCAAGTTTTAAAAATAAGAACAGAACCAGCAACTATATCCACATTTTGCTTGAGCTGATTGATAATATGAAAATGACCAATATAATGTGTTTGCTCTGAAAGGAATAGAGAAAATCTCCCAGCAGAAAAAAGGCAAAAAAGGAAATTATTATTGTATACTAACACCTTGACAAAGTGATAACTTTGGTTGCTTGCCTGCAGAAAGGAGAACTAGGTAGCTGGTATAGTGGTAATGAAAATATTTCACTATATACTCTTTTATGACTTTTGAATTATAAAAATGTATTCTCATAGTGTTTTCTCAGTCATGTCTGACTCTGCAGCCCCCTGGACTGTAGCCTGCCAAGCTCCTCTGTCCATGGAGTTTTCAAGCAAGAATGCCTATACTTCCCAGATAGCACTAGTGGTAAAGAACCTGCCTGCCAATGCAGGAGACTCAAGAGACTTGTGTTCTATCCCTGGGTCAGGAAGATACCCTAGAGAAGGAATGGCAACACTCCAGTATTCTTGCCTGGAGAATCCCATGGACTGAGAGGAGCCTGGTGGGCTACAGTCCATAGGGTCACAAAGATTTGAACACAGCTGAAGCAACTTAGCATGCAGCATACAAAACTTCAAAAAATAAACAGCAAAAGCAAAGTGGTAGATAGGAGACACTGTGGTGGAATAAATTAAAACATGCTAATATCCTCATCTTATATAGAGAAAAGTGATAGAAAACTTTTAATTTTTTTAAAAATATTTTTATTCTAATAATGATATTTGGGACTTCCTAGTGGTTAGGAATCCACCTTGCAATGCAGAGGACATGAGTTCAATCCCTGGTCAGGAAATTAAGATCCCACATACTGAGGAGCAACTAAACCTGCATGCCACAACTACTGAGCCTCCGCAATCAGGAGCCTGTGTGCCACAACTAGGTCTATGTGCCACAAAGAACGATCCCACATGCCTCAACTAAGACACAATGCAGCCAAATAAAAAAATTTTTTTTAATGTTGACATTTAAGAATTACAGACACAAATATGGTGTTACTGTTTTAAACAAGAACAAGCACTATTATACATAATAACATAAAAGAAACAAAGAAAAAGATTAAGCACACAATAAACTAAGATTTTTTAAGTAAAGAGAAGCATTAAATAAAGCAAAATTTAAGAAGCAAACTAAATTAAATAATTATTAAAATAAAAGCAGCCAGTTCAGGTTCGATGCATGATACAGGATGCTCGGGGCTGGTGCACTGGGATGACCCAGAGGGATGGGATGGGGAGGGAGGTGGGAGGGGGGTTCAGGATGGGGAACACATGTACACCCATGGCAGATTCAAGTCAATGTATGGCAAAACCAATACAATATTGTAAAGTAAAATAAATAAATTAATTAATTTTTAAAAAAAAGGGAAGAACCCACAAACCAAGTCCATAGGGTCCATGGAGCAAATAAGCCCAAGTGCCACAACCATTGAGCCTGTTCTCTAGGGTCCAGGAGCCACAATTACTGAGCCTACACACTGCAACTATTAAAGCCCAAACGCTCTGGAGCCTGTGTTCCACAACAAAAGAAGCCACGGCAATGAGAAACTCGTGAACCACAACTAGAGAGTAGCCCTTGTTTGCCACAACTAGAGAAAAACCCACACAGCAATGAAGACCCAGCATGGCCAAATAAACAAATAAAATTATATATAAGAAACTCAGATTGGAACAAAACCATAAACCCAATGGGAAGATTTGTAAGAGATACACATGAATTAGGATAAAATTGTATCTACATCTCATCTTTATCTACATCTCCATCTATATCTAATCAACAACCATGCATTTATAAAGATGAACCAGGAATACACAAATGAGCCAAATGAAACCTTAATCATATACTAAACTATGTTTGGGGAATGTGGAGAGTTTTCTCTTCTGCATCATTTATATGAATGCTTATTCTAATACCAGTACCACATATAGCATTGTAGTTTTGGAAATTCTAATTTGAATTATATTAAATATATACATCTATATCTCTGGCATCAGAGCAATACTGTCTTCTCATTCAGAAACAGAATCTCTGCTTAGTCATGTTTCTTTTAACATAACATTTGTGAAGTCTAATAGCTTTCTTCATAAAGGTCCCTGAGCATTTCTTGCTATAATTTTGTTTTGTGAATAGGCTTTTTTCCCATTATGTTTGCAAATTTATTATTGTAGGTATATGATCAAACTTAAATTTTGCACTATATTTTGCAACTGGAAACTACCAAATTCTCTTATTTTTTCTAATGATTTTTTCTGATGACTCTTGGGTTTACTAGGGAGCAATTTTACAATTGCAAATAGTGATGATTTTGTGTTCTTTGTAATATGTATTTTTTCTTCTCTTGTCACACTAAGTAGAATTTCCAGAATAATGAGAAAAAAAGAAATTATGGCATTGATAGATTTTAATAGAAATGTGTTTAATTTTTCACCATCAGATAAAAATTTAGATATTGACTAGAGAAAGTTTTATCATATTATGTAAGTATAATTGTATTCTTAGCTAAGAGTTTAGTTATTTGCTTGTTTAAATTCAGAAACAGATGTAAAATTTTAATTGACTATATTTTAATACATTTTGTAAAATTATGATGAATTTTATTAATAGTGTTACAAACTCTGAAACACCAATGCCCTTTGTAAATATAATCTGCTTAGTCACAGTGTGCTTTATTCTCAAAATAACCCTGGAAGCCATCTGATAAATCACTTGGGATTTTTCCATATATATTCATAAATAAGATCAGTATGTTGTTTTGTTCTGCTATCTTTCTCAGATATCACTAACAGAGTTATGCTAACTTCGTAAGTATAAATTAAAAAGCTTTGAATCTTATATGTAACCCTGTAATTGCCTATTTGGAACAAGAATTATTTGCTCCATGGAAGTTTGGGAGGGGTGCAGGAAAACAAAACCTGTTTTAGTCTTTTATGTCAATGGTCCCCAATCTTTTGGGCACCAAGGACAGGTTTCGTGGAAGATAGTTTTTCCACAGCTGGGTAAGGGGATGGAAGACGGAAGGTTCAGCTCACTTGCCTGCTGCTCACCTCCTGCTATGCAGCCAGCCTGGTTCCTAACAGTCATGGCCCGGGGGTTGGGGAACACTGTTTCATGTACATCATTATTTGACAGCTTTCCAGTATCTTCAGTATACTCTTCCTGTGTTCATGTTTTTCAGTATTATTGAGCAAACATTGATCATTTCTATCTTCTAACAAAATTTTCAATTTCATCAAAATTTTCAATTTAAAAACAAAAATGCCAGGCTGGATGAAATACAAGCTGGAATCAAGATTGCCAGGAGAATATCAATAACCTCAGATATGCAGATGATACCACCCTTATGGCAGAAAGCAAAGAGGAACTAAAGAGCCTCTTGATGAAGGTGAAAAAGGAGAGTGAAAAAGCTGGCTTAAAACTCAACATTCAAAAAACTAAGATCATGGCATCCAGTCCCATCACTTCATGGCAAATAGATGGGGAAACAATGGAAACAGTGACAGACTTTATTTTTTTGGGCTCCAAAATCACTGCAGATGGTGACTGCAGTCATGAAATTAAAAGATGCTTGCTCCTTGGAAGAAAAGCTATGACCAACCTAGACAGCATATTAAAAAGCAGAGACATTACTTTGCCGACAAAGGTCTGTATAGTCAAAGCTATGGTTTTTCCAGTAGTCATGTATGGATATGAGAGTTGGACCATAAAGAAAGCTGAGCACTGAAGAATTGATGCTTTTGAACTGTGGTGTTGGAGAAGACTCTTGAGAGTCCCTTGGACTGCAAGGAGATCAAATCAGTCAATCCTAAAGGAAATCAGTCCTGAATATTCATTGGAAGGACTGATGCTGAAGCTGAAGCTCCAATATACTTTGGTCACCTGATGCGAAGAGCTGACTCATTGGAAAAGACCCTGATACTGGGAAAGACTGAAAGCAGGAGGAGAAGGGGACGACAGAGGATGAGATGGTTGGATGGCATCACCGACTTGATAGACTGGACTAGCTTGAGCAAGCTCAGAGAATTGGTGATGGACAGGGAAGCCTGGTATGCCGCAGTCCATGGGGTTGCAAAGAGTCAGAGACAACTGAGTGACTGGACTGAACTGAATAATTTCTAATCTTACTAGTTTTTTTTAATTTATTTTTATTAGTTGGAGGCTAATTACTTTACAATATTGTAGTAGTTTTTGCCATACATTGACATAAATCAGCCATGGATTTACATGTAGTTTGTTTATTTTTTGACTTGATCTGCTTAAACTTTGTTTGAATATGTGTGTGTGATTCCATGAAAATTACTTTGGATTTTTTAAAATTAATCCTCCAACACTTATGGTTTTTTTTTATTTTAACATCCTTTTCATCTACATACATTTCTACATTCCATACATTTTTGTTGTAACATCATGAGTTGAGTGCTTTATTCATTTATTTTCTTTCTTATGCTTCCTGAATCATAATTATAAATTTATAAGTTAGAATATACATATATAGCATATAGGGCTTAAGAAGAATAAGGATATCTAACATAGAAATATATATAAGACATAATTGAGAGAAATAGAGGTAATTGGTATAAATATAGAGATATAGATACCATTCATGTGTACACATATTAACATATAATATTGCATATTTTCTATGGTGATATCTGTAAATATTTGGAAGGATCATCACCAAATTCATAAGTGTACTCATCTCTAAGGAGGGAGAATGGGCTCAAATTTTAGGATGGTGTCAAAGGGACTTTAACCTTACCTTTAATGTTTGAATTTTGCATTATATGTATGATTAAAAATTAATTTTAATATTAAAAAGGTATACATTGACCAATAAATTTTTAAAATTTTAACAAAAATCCAACACCTTTTATGATAAAAACACTCACAGAATTAGAAATAGAAGGGAATTTCCTAAACCTTATAAAGGGTATCTGTGAAAAACCACAGTTTGTATCACACGTGCATGCTAGGTCTTATCAGTCATGTCCAACTCTTTGCGACCCTATGAACTGTAGCCCACCAGGCTCCTCTGTTCATGGAATTCTCTAGGCAAGAATACTGGAGTGGGTTGCCATGCCCTCCTTCAGGGGATTTTCCCAACCCAGGGATGGAACCTGCACCTCTAGAACTCCTGCATTGGCAGGCAGTTCTTTAGCACTAGCGCCACCTGGGAAGCCCAGCTCATGTTATAGTCAAAGGTAAGAGACTGAAGTCAGATAAATTCAAAGTAATACCAGTATATCTGCTTACAAAATTAACATGTTTTTAAAGTATAATATCTAAACTTGCAAGGGTGAGGGATATACAGACACTTTAATACCTTGCTGGGGGAATGGAAAGTAATACAATTTTTCTCTTCTAATTATATCAGTTACAATAATCACATAACTTGACCCATCAATTACATTTCTGGAATTACTCTAAGAATAGAATTATAAACTTGTACAAAGATACATGTGGGCTTCCCTGGTGGCTCAGACAGTAAAGAATCTGCCTGCAGTGCGGGAGACCTGGGTTCATCCCTGGATTGGGAAGATCCCCTGGAGGAGGGCATGGCAACCCACTCCAGTATTCTTGCCTGGAAATCCCCATGGACAGAGGAGCCTGGCGGGCTACAGTCTATGGGGTCGCAAAGTGTCAGACAGAACTGAACGACTACTTAGCACAAAGATATATGTACCCAGATATTTATTATAGTATTATTTATAATCATAAAATTTAGAAGCCACTAAATATCTAAAATTATAGATGAAATATAGTACGCTTATATGATGTGGCAATATGTAGTCATTAGAAAACAATGTTTCTGAAGACTTTTTAATGACATGTAAAAATATTTATGATGTATTCAGTGAAAAATTAGGTTATTAAATAGTATGTATAGTATCCCAATTTTATTTAAGAGAGGAAGAGAAACAACACATACTTGTTAATACTTAATATCTTTAGAATTAGATATTAATTTTGTTTTATTCTGTTTATGTTCTAAATTGTACACAATGAACATGTATTAACTTTCCAATGGAAACAAACATGTCAGTTCTAAAAATCAGGTTCACAAAGAAGAACCAACACAAAAGTCTTAAAAATGTTCATACTTTTTAAGCCAACTGATAGAACAATTCAACATCTAGGAATGTGTTCCAATCAGAATTTAGGACCTGTTTATCTAATCAGAGAAGACCACAATGATTTAGGTCCAAAGTTGATTGTCACAGTATATTTTAGAACAGAAATTTAGAAAATTAAGTTCTAACAATGTATTATCAATTGAATTATGGTCTTTTTGATAAATGTCAAGAAATTTTTAAAATTTATTTATTTTTAATTGGAAGATAATTGCTTTACAATATTGTGTTGGTTTCTGCCATATATCAACATGAATCAGCCATAGGTATACATATGTCCCCTCCCTCTTGAACCTCCCTCCCACTTCCCACCCCATCCCACCCCTCTAGGTTGTCACAGAGTGCCAGATTTGAGCTCCCTGTGTCAGTTGAAGAAAATATTTAATGTCATTGAAAAATATTCCTCTCATATTATTAAGTAAAAAATTAGGTTATGAACAATATGTAGAGAACAAAATCACTATTGTAAAAAGAAGTCCACGTTCAATAAAATTAGGTGTGTGTTCAGTCATGTCTGACTCTTTGCGACCCCATGGAATATAGCCTGCTATTTCCTACTCCAGGGGTTCTTCACAATTCAAGGATCAAACCTGAGTCTTTGCATCTCTACATTGGCAGGTAGATTCTTTACCACTAGTGCCACCTGGGATGCTCCCTTAAAAGTTAGTTGGCAAACTATATATAAATGTGGAATGTTTTCAAGCTAAAACCACACTGCATTGGGAATGTAGGAATAAATCAATCTTCCAGACCCGGCTGACACATAATAAGCACTCTGGAGTTGTCAAATTAGATTTTCTTCCATTTTTCTTCCCCCACCCCCGTGTGCTATTACTTACAGACAACTATTGTTGGAAGTTTCTTCAGAGGATTTAAGGTAAGAGTTGGGGGCAGCATTCTCTGAAGAGGTTTACCACGTAAGGGACTCATTTATCATGGAATAAGGATTTCAGAGGGCAAATTAAAAAATATTGGAGTGAGGTCAGCTATGGAAATTAGAGTGAAGTTAAGAAGCACAACATAGTGAAAAAGACCTAGATATTTGCATTTGGAACAATGATGACTAGTAAGAATGAAATTCATGATGGGGCTGACTCATTCAAGTTGTTTTAAGAGGAAAAAGGCTGTCAAAAACCTAGTGAGGCTATACTGTCAACTCTGAAAAGCATTCAAATGGGAAGTTGCAAAATTCTGGATTTTCCTCACTGTTAAGTGGCAGGCAGGATCATACTGACTTTAAACACAACCTTAGTGTGTAAGAGGCCTCAGTTAAAACCCAATGGGATTGTAGAATCTTGGAACATCTGAAAAAGAGATTAAGGATGAGATCCTGAAACATAGGAAGATATACAAGAGAAAAGAGTGTCACAAAGGACAAAGAAGAATTTCAAGAGAAGAGTGGTCAACTCTGTCAAAAACTACAGAAGTGAAGTAGGATTTAGGCTAAAATTAGGCCACTAAAATAAAGACATCAAAACAATTTAGTCATATAAAAGTTCAGAACTCCATAAATCTACTAAAATGGTGAATTCAGAAGATACTAAAAAGTCAGAGAGATGTGTTTTGTATTGCCTTTATGATTTTCCTATCTTTTGAATGAAAGGCTTATCCAAAAGTGTACATGCAGTTGTCAGACTTATTTAGAGGTTTGAAATTATTTGTATTTTTAAGTGTGCTTAGTCTCATTTTTTCACTGAAGGTCAAATAAATAAAAATCAGGTACTGACAAGGTTGAATTGTCCCATCTTGTAAGCAAACTTTTGCCTGAAATTTTACTTTGGCAAGTCAGAAGGTCTTCCTTTGCATAGTCCTAGGTCTCCTTTCTAAAGAAGAGAGGGTCATCCTAAGTATATTCCTCCCACGGTCGTTTATTTTCTCTCAAGCCAACTGGATACTTCTCTGTCAGAGTGCTCCATATTTCCATCCAATGGAATTATAAACATGTTTTAGGGGTAAAGCAGATGTTTCTTTGTATAAAAGCAGATGTTACTTTACATCAATGTGCTTGTAACAATTACAACTTTCATCCCCATTCTTAAATTCTAGATTACAATTACTGAAAGTCCCATCAGAGGTTACTTTATTCCTTTTATCATGCCCTTTCAACTTCTGCTTTTAATTTTACCATGCAGATGAGATAACATATGAAGAAAGATTATGAGGAATCAACCAGCCTGCACAAAATAGAAAATGACACAGAATCTAACATTCTGCCTCAATGATTAACTGAAATTAATTCCCCCTTTTTTACCTTTAAAAACTGCCATGGGGCTTCCCTGGTGGTCCAGTGGTTAAGAATCTACTTGCCAATGCAGGAGACACTGGTTCAATCCCTGGTCCAGGAAGATTCCACATGCCATGGAGCAACTAAGCCTGTGTGCCACAACTGCTGAGTCCTCAAGCTCTAGAGTCCTTGTGCCACCACAATGAGAAGCTCATGCACCACCAAAAAAAAGTATCCCCATCTCGCCACAACTAGAGAAAGCCCTGTGCAGTAATGAAGACCCAGCACAGCCAAAAATAAATAAATAAAAACTGTAATGACTGAGCAGAATCTTCAGAGCTAGTTTTGGGACAAGAGCCCACTTTCTACTCAAATTGCTGGCTTTCTGATTAAAGCAACTTGCCTTTCTACCAACACTTGTCTCCTGACTATTTGCTTTTGAGCGACAAGCAGCTGAACCTGAGTTCAGTAACAATATCTCTCATGCTTTGAAATTTGAACAAACTATTTTCTCAATTACAAATGCCTTTTCACCAGAGCTTCAGCTAATTAATTCATATTGTTTATTAAGTCAATCTGGAAATCATTTTTTCATGAAAACACTCTCTGTCTCTGCCTTTCTCTCTCTGTTTATCTGTCTCTGTCTTTTTCTCCCTCCTCTCTTATCTCCAACCTTGAGTCAGGTAGCTCTATGTTGTATCCCCATGTGCTCCTATTGCATGTATCATTCTGCATTAGAATTTTTAAACAACCTTGTTGAGATATTATTTACAGACAATAAAATTCATGTTTTAAATATACAGCTTGATGAGTTTTGACAAGTGTATATATCTGTGTAATCACCACTTCAATCAGGATATAAAACATTTCTATCACCCAAGAAAACTCTTTCATGATCATGTCTCTTGCAGTCAATGCCACCCACATAAGCAGATATTAATTTTATTTCTATAAACATAATTCATTTTTATAATTCTAGACTTTCATGTAAGTGAAATCACACAGTGTGTGCTTTTTTTGAGGTTGGCTCGTTTTGCTTATTATGACGTTTTTAAGACATCCATATTGCTGCATGACTGATAGTTCATTTCTTCATTGTTTCAGGGTATTCCATTTACAGCTGTGCAACGCTTTGTTTATCCATTTACCTATTGATAGAAATTTGGGTTGTTTCCGGTTTAAGGCTATTATGAAAAAAAAAACTGCTATCAACATTTGCACACAAATCTTTATGTGGATATGTGTCTTTACTTCTTTTGGGTAAGTAACTAGGAATAGAATTGCTCAGTCATATGGTACCTATATGTTTGATTTTATTTTAAAAAAACTGCTAAACTATTTTACAAAGTGTTCGTTCCATTGTATATCTCCACCAGAAGAGGAGGAGTGCCCCAATTGCTCCGTATCCCAGACAACACTTGATATGGTCAAATTTTTAACTTTTATCATTCTAATGAGTGTGAAGTATTATCTCATTACAGTTTTAATTTTCATTTCCTTGATGACTAACAATGTTCAACATTTTTTCATTTGCATTGGGATTTCTTTCTTTCCATGTTTAGAAAATTTAGCATATAATCTCTGAAAGAATCTGATTTTTAAATAAAAAATCCATGTGTGAATCCCAGGACTGCAATTTGAAGTAATTTGATCTCAGGCCACTATTCAATCAGTCGAAGTTACAGTCAATTTATCTATGAAATGGGGATAACACTATCTCACAGCTAGATCTCACAGGTAGATAATATATATGAGGTATCTAGAACAATGCCTGTTATATAGTAGACCTTAATAAATGTTAAGTATGATTATTACTGCCAAAACCGTAAACCCTTACCAGTCTATCCTTCTCAAGCAATGTTCATAGCTACAGAAAGCTACTCTAATCATGTTGTTATAGCTCAGGGATTTCCTCTATAGTTTTCAAACTTCAAAATTTTAATTATTTCCTCAGTTTCTATCCTACTGTCTCACTAAAATGTATGTTCCATAAGGAAAGTAATACATCTGTATCATAAACCTCTGTCTGTATCCTCAACAATTAGAACAATGCAATAAATATTTGCTGAAAGAAGAAAAGAATGAATATTTGCATCCACCTTTTCTTTCTCACTTCTGTGCATTGACATACACATTGGTTGATCTGTCTGGTTTTCGATTTTAATTTCTCCATGAGGCATAATATGCTTTCTTTTGTAATTTCTCATGGGCAAGTCCTTCCTCACTGCGACCCAGCTTAGAAACTCTAAAATCACTGCCTCCTAGCCTAAATCAACCTTTTAGACTCATGCTTATCTGGAAGAAGGCAAGATTTGTAGCCACAATTCTTTGATCAACCAGTTCACTGTAGCTTTTGCTTATTCCTATCACTGGGCTCCTGACCTAAAGAATTCCATACACATGCTGTAGTAAAATCATAAGCATAATGGGCTTCAGTACAATATGGCATTTTGTTTTAAAAAAAGAAAGAAAGGAAAATGCGGGCTGTAGCATGGAATGAACCTATGATAGAGACCAAACTCTAGCACTTATTTGCTATGTGACTTTTGGCAACGTAAATTCTCTCAGCAAATGTCTCTTTCATTTCAGTTCAGTCACTCAGTCATATCCAACTCCTTGCGACCCCATGAAAGCAGCATGCCAGGCCTCCCTGTCCATCACCAACTCCCGGAGTTTACTCAAACTCATATCCATTGAGTCGGTGATGCCATCCAGCCATCTCATCCTCTGTCATCCCCTTCTCCTCCTGCTCCCAATCCCTCCCAGCATCAGGGTCTTTTCCAATGAGTCAACTCTTCGCATGAGGTGGCCAAAGTATTGGAATTTCAGCTTCAGCATCAGTCCTTCCAATGAACACCCAGGACTAATCTCCTTTAGGATGGACTGGTTGGATCTCCTTACAGTCCAAGGGACTCTCAAGAGTCTTCTCCAACACCACAGTTCAAAACCATCAATTCTTCGGCACTCAGCTTTCCTCACAGTCCAACTCTCACATCCATACATGACCAACTGGAAAAACCATAGCCTTGACCAGACGGACCTTTGTTGGCAAAATAATGTCTCTGCTTTTAAATATGCTGTATAGGTTGGTTGTAACTTTCCTTCCAAGGAGTAAGTGTCTTTTAATTTCATGGCTACAATCACCATCTGCAGTGATTTTGGAGCCCAAAAAAATGAAGTCAGCTACTCTTTCCACTGTTTCCCCATCCGTTTGCCATGAAGTGATGGGACCAGATGCCATGATCTTAGTTTCCTGAATGTTGAGCTTTAAGCCAACTTTTTCACTCTCCTCTTTTACTTTCATCAAGAGGACTTTTAGTTCCTCTTCACTTTCTGCCATAAGGGTGGTGTCATCTGCATACCTTGAGGTTATTGATATTTCTCCCGGCAATCTTGATTCCAACTTCTGCTTCCTCCAGCCCAGCGTTTCTCATGATGTACTCTGCATATAAGTTAAATAAGCAGGGTGACAATATACAGCCTTGACATACATACTCCTTTTCTTATTTTTTGGAACCAGTCTGTTGTTCCATGTACAGTTCTGTTGCTTCCTGACCTGCATATAGGTTTCTCAACAGGCAGGTCAGGTGGTCTGATAATTCCATCTCTTTCAGAATTTTCCACAGTTTATTGTGATCCACACAGTCAAAGGCTTTGGTATAGTCAATAAAGCAGAAATAGATGTTTTTCTGGAACTCTCTTGCTTTTTTGATGACCCAGAGGATGTTGGCAATTTGATCTCTGGTTCCTCTGCCTTTCCTAAAACCAGCTTGAACATCTGGAAGTTCATGGTTCACGTATTGCTGAGTCCTGGCTTGGAGAATTTTAAGCATTACTTTACTACCGTGTGAAATGAGTGCAATTGTGCGGTAGTTTGAACACTCTTTGGGATTGCCTTTCTTTGGGATTGGAATGAAAACTGACCTTTTCCAGTCCTGTGGCCACTGGTGAGTTTTCCAAATTTTCTGGCATATTGAGTGCAGCACTTTCACAGCATCATCTTTCAGGATTTTGAAATAGCTCAACTGGAATTCCATCACATCCACTAGCTTTGTTCGTAGTGATGCTTTCTAAGGCCCACTTGACTTCACATTCCAGGATGTCTGGCTCTAGGTGAGTGATCACACCATCGTGATTATCTGGGTCATGAAGATCTTTTTTGTACAGTTCTGTGTATTCTTGCAACCTCTTCTTAATATCTTCTGCTTCTGTTAGGTCCATACCATTTCTGTCCTTTATCGAGCCCATCTTTGCATGAAATGTTTCCTGGTATCTCTAATTTTCTTGAAGAGATCTCTAGTCTTTCCCATTATGTTGTTTTCCTTTATTTCTTTGCATTGATTGCTGAGGAAGGCTTTCCTTTTTTTTTTTTTTTTTTTTTTAGTTTTTATGACTTTATTTTTTTATATATACTTTTTTTATTAGTTGGAGGCTAATCACTTTACAATATTGTAGTGGTTTTTGTCATACATTGACATGAATCAGCCATGGATATACATGTATTCCCCATCCCGATCCCCCCTCCCACCTCCCTCTCCACCCGATCCCTCTGGGTCTTCCCAGTGCACCAGGTCCGAGCACTTGTCTCATGCATCCAACCTGGGCTGGTGATCTGTTTCACCCTAGATAATATACATGTTTCGATGCTGTTCTCTTGAAACATTCCACCATCGCCTTCTCCCACAGAGTCCAAAAGTCTGTTCTATACATCTGTGTCTCTTTTTCTGTTTTGCATATAGGATTATCGTTACCATCTTTCTAAATTCCATATATATGTGTTAGTATACTGTAATGGTCTTTATCTTTCTGGCTTACTTCACTGTGTATAATGGGCTCCAGTTTCATCCATCTCATTAGAACTGATTCAAATGAATTCTTTTTAATGGCTGAGTAATATTCCATGGTGTATATGTACCACAGCTTCCTTATCCATCCGTCTGCTGATGGGCATCTAGGTTGCTTCCATGTCCTGGCTATTATAAACAGTGCTGTGATGAACATTGGGGTGCACGTGTCTCTTTCAGATCTGGTTTTGAGGAAGGCTTTCTTATCTCTCCTTGCTATTCTTTGGAACTCTGCATTCAAATGGGAATATCTTTCCTTTTCTCCTTTGCTTTTTGCTTCTCTTCTTTTCACAGCTATTTGTAAGGCCTCCTCAGACAGCCATTTTGCTTTTTTGCATTTCTTTTCCATGGGGATGGTCTTGATCCCTGTCTCCTGTACAGTGTCATGAACCTCCATCCATAGTTCATCAGGCACTCTGTCTATCAGATCTAGTCCCTTAAATCTATTTCTCACTTCCACTGTATAGTCATAAGAGATTTGATTTAGGTCATACCTGAATAGTCTAATGGTTTTCCCTACTTTCTTCAATTTAAGTCTGAATTTGGCAATAAGGAGTTTCATGATCTGAGCCACAGTCAGCTCCTGGTCTTGTTTTTGCTGACTGTATAGAGCTTCTCCATCTTTGGCTGCAAAGAATATAATCAATCTGATTTCAGTGTTGACCATCATGGTGATGTCCATATGTAGAGTCTTCTCTTGTGTTGTTGGAAGAGGGTGTTTGCTATGACCAGTGCATTCTCTTGGCAAAACTCTATTAGCCTTTGCCCTGCTTCATTCCGTACTCCAAGGCCAAATTTGCCTGTTTCTCCAGGTGTTTCTTGACTTCCTACTTTTGCATTCCAGTCCCCTATAATGAAAAGGACATCTTTTTTGGCTGTTAATTCTAAAAGGTCTTATACATCTTCATAGAACCATTCAACTTCAGCTTCTTCAGCATTACTGGTTGGGGCATAGACTTGGATTACCATGATATTGAATGGTTTGCCTTGGAAACGAACAGAGATGATTCTGTCATTTTTCAGAATGCATCCAAATACTGCATTTCAAACTCTTTTGTTGACCATGATGGCTACTCCATTTCTTCTAAGGGATTCCTGCCCACAGTAGTAGATATAATGGTCATCTGAGTTAAATTCACCCATTCCTGTCCATTTTAGTTCGCTGATTCCTAGAATGTCGACATTCACTCTTGTCATTTCCTGTTTGACCACTTCCAATTTGCCTTGATTCATGGACCTAACATTCCAGGTTCCTATGCAGTATTGCTCTTAACAGCATTGAACCTTGCTTCTATCACCAGTCACATCCACAACTGGGTATTGTTTTTGCTTTGGCTCCATCCCTTCATTCTTTCTGGAGTTATTTCTCCAGTGATCTCCAGTAGCATATTGGGCACCTATTGACCTGGGGAGTTCCTCTTTCAGTATCCTATCATTTTGCCTTTTCATACTGTTCATGGGATTCTCAAGGCAAGAATACTGAACTGGTTTGCCATTCCCTTCTCCAGTGGACCACATTCTGTCAGACCTCTCCACCATGACCCATCCATCTTGGGTGGCCCCACATGGCATGGCTTAGTTTCATTGAGTTAGACAAGGCTGTGGTCCTGTGATCAGATTGGCTAGTTTTCTGTGATTATGGTTTCAGTGTGTCTGCCCTCTGATGCCCTCTTGCAACACCTACCGTCTTACTTGGGTTTCTCTTACCTTGGACATGGGGTATCTCTTTATGGCTGCTCCAGCAAAGCGCAGCCGCTGCTCCTTACCTTGGACGAGGGGTATCTCCTCATGGCTGCCCCTCCTGACCTTGAACGTGGTGTACATAAAATAATGAGATATTATATATCTGACTAGCTTACTTCCCAGCTCATAAGTAAGCTTTCAATAAATGTCAGGGATGATTTATTTTAGAGAAAACTGGACTGAGATTTGAAAGATGAATAGAAGTTAACTAAGAAAAGAGTAGAGGAAGCATACCATAGGCAGAGGGAACAGTAGGTGCAACAATAAATGTAGGGTGACTCTTCACCAGTGGTACTCTTCTACAAGTGCAGTGTTTTGCAACAAGTAATTGTGGTACATATCCTAATAGAGTTTCTTCAGATTGAGATGATAGTAGCCATAGAGATATCTGTAAAACTTGTGAAACAAGTACTAACCCAGCACATCCAAACTAGGAGTATTAGACATTTACTAAGAAAGTCAGCAGGAAGTAGTCCCATAAGAATACATTAATAGAGTTCAAATTGGTGATACTTTAAAGAAGCTGAAGCTATCCACTGCAAATTGTCTCTATTTCTTCTTAGTTCTCTGCCTCTTTTGGCCAGAGACTCACAGTTATTTCCTCAAAAACTCACTCTCCATTCATATTAGAAACCTGTAACCACTACAAACAATATCTCCCAGCAGACACAAACATTCTTGCCATCTTTAGGCCAGGGCTCTTGGGATCATGGTGATATATTCTGATATATGAAGGTTAAAGAATTTCTCTGATTTGCATGTATGACCACAAAATCAGTCTGGTGCCAGAACCAACATATTTGCCAATAGGTCTATTCCACAGGCCTGATTTCCCAAGGCCTGTCACTAATTTATAGATATCAACTGTTCATAAGAACCATTGCCATGCCATGGTAAGGTAACCTTTCAATATCATCTAGATTATAATGAAGCTACTATCTGAGAATGATAGCACTTCAGGTGATTTCTTACCTCGGGTATAGCATTCTTAATGGTCTTCATAAAATTAGATCTCTGAAGTGTCTATAACTTTGCCAGTATCTAGAAAGGTGGCAAGTGGAAAATGGTGTTCCATGTACTCGTTGATAACCTGAATGTCCTATATTGCCATTTGGTCTGTGCAAAGCCCCAATCTTCTTCCAGAAATTAAAAAAAGTGTTCTTGCACAAGCAGGAGTTCCACCAAAAGAAGTGAACTCCTGAAGATTTTTACATAGTTTGACTCTCTGAAGGTAGGAAAACCTTGCTCAGAGTACCAAACATGAGTTTGTAAAATGAATAAGTGATGTAAGGATGGATGAATACATGTATGGATGGATAGGCAAATGGATGGAAACAAAGGAAAAATTACCAAGCTATAACTATAACATGAAAATTTTGTTATCTATAAATTATATCTCAAGTTATTTTTGAGCACTTACTATATGCAGGCACTACTGTAAGTACATTATGAGTATGATTTCATTTAATCCTCATGACCACAAAATATATAAAATGCTATTACTAGTTATATAGATAAGGAAAATGAGACATATAGAGACAAGTAATTTTCTCAAAGTCACTTGGATTATTAAGTGGCAGATCTGGCACATGATCCCAGGCATTTTGGCTCCAGATCTTAATTTCCTATTTTCTAGTATGACCTCCTCTAGTTTATAATACATTTGCAAGAATATGTTATTTTAGTAAGAAGAGACAGTATATTGAAATATGACCACATGATAAGGTGAAAGAGGTACAGTCTCAAATTTGGGGGAAAAGTATTAACAGAAGCAAAGAAAAGATTTAAAACAAAATTATACCTTGAGAAAACCATAATTCAACTGGAAATAAAAGCAAAAATAAACAAATGGGACCTAATTAAATTTAAAAACTTTTGCACAACAAAGGAAACTATAAGCAAGGTGAAAAGACAGCCTTCAGAATGAGGAGAAAATAATAGCAAATGAAGAAACAGACAAAGGATTAATCTCAAAAATATACAAGCAACTCCTCCAGCTCAATTCCAGAAAAATAAATGACCCAATCAAAAAAATGGGCCAAAGATCTAAACAGACATTTCTCCAAAGAAGACACACAGATGGCTAACAAACACATGAAAAGATGCTCAACATCACTCATTATCAGAGAAGTACAAATCAAAACCACAATGAGGTACCACTACACGCCAGTCAGAATGGCTGCTATCCAAGTCTACAAGCAATAAATGCTGGAGAGGGTGTGGAGAAAAGGGAACCCTCTTACATTGTTGGTGGGAATGCAAACTAGTACAACCACTATGGAGAACAGTGTGGAGATTCCTTAAAAAACTGGAAATAGAACTGCCATATGACCCAGCAATCCCACTCCTGGGCATACACACCGAGGAAACCAGATCTGAAAGAGACACATGTACCCCAATGTTCATTGCAGCACTGTTTATAATAGCCAGGACATGGAAGCAACCTAGATGCCCATCAGCAGACAAATGGATAAGAAAACTGTGGTACATATACACAATGGAATATTACTCAGCCATTAAAAAGAACACATTTAAATCAGTTCTAATGAGATGGATAAAACTGGAGCCCATTATACAGAATGAAGTAAGCCAGAAAGATAAAGACCAATACAGTATACTAACGCATATATATGGAATTTAGAAAGATGGTAACGATAACCCTATATGCAAAACAGAAAAAGACACAGATGTACAGAACAGACTTTTGGACTCTATGGGAGAAGGCGAGGGTGGGATGATCTGAGAGAACAGCATTGAAACATGTATATTATCAAGTGTGAAACAGATCACCAGTCCAGGTTGGATGCATGAGATGACCCAGAGCTGGTGCACTGGGATGACCCAGAGGGATGGGATGGGGAGGGAGGTGGGAGGGGGGTTCAGGATGGGGAACACATGTATATCCATGGCTGATTCGTGTCAATTGTATGACAAAAACCACTACAATATTGTAAAGTAATTAGCCTCCAACTAATGAAAATAGATGGAAAAAAAGAAGAAGAAAAAAAGAAAGAAAATCATAATTCAAAAAGACACATGTAAAAAAAGAAAATACACATGTATCTCCAGTGTTCATTGAAGCACTATTTACAATAGACAGGACATGGAAGCAACCTAGATGTCCATCAACAGATAAATGGGTAAAGAAGTGTGATACATATATACAAAGGAATATTACTAGGCTATAAAAAGGAACAGATTTGGTCAGTTCTAGTGAGTTGCATGAATCTAGAGCCTATTATACAGAGTGAAGTATTAGGTTGGTGCAAAAGTAACTGGTTTTTGCATTGTTGAAATTTGCTGTTTGATATTGGAATGAAGCAAGGTGTTAGTCACTCATCATGTCCAACTCTTTGCAACCCCATGGACTATAACCCACCAGGCTCCTCTGTCCATGGAATTCTCCAGGCAAGAATACTAGAGATGGGTTGCCATTCCCTTCTCCAGGGGATCTTCCTGACCCAGGGATCAAACCTGGGTCTCCTGCATTGCAGGTAGATTCTTTACTGCTGAGCCACCAGGGAAGCCCCTGATATTGGAATACATTCTAAATAAATGTGGTTATGTTATATATCATTTTAATGTGCATTTCTCATTTTATGTTTTTTGCTAATGACTTGTTACTTGCTGTTTATTTTATATTTATTTTAGACTATGGAAATGATGTTAGTTGCTGTTATTCAGTCACTAAGATGTGTCCAACTCTTTGCGACCCATTGACTGCAGCACTCAATATGTCAGCAAATTTGGAAAACTCAGTAGTGGCCACAGGAAATGATGTTAGATAAAAAAAAATTTGAGAGATTTTCTTATTTGAGTTCAAAATGGGTCATAAAGCAGTGGAGACAACTTGCAACATCAACAGTGCATTTGGCCCAGGAACTGCTAACAAACGTACAGTGCAGTGGTGGCTCAAGAAGTTTTGCAAAGGAGACAAGAGTCTTGAAGGTGAGGAGGGGCACAGTGACTAGCCACGGGAAGTTGACGACAACAATTGAGAGCGATCATTGAAACTGATCCTCTTACAACTACAGGAGAAGTTGCTGAAGAACTCAATGTTGACCATTCTACAGGTCATTTGGCATTTGAAGCAAATTGGGCACAGAAATGTGGGTGCCTCATGAGCTGACCGAAAATTTTTTTTTAAAAAATCATCATTTTCAAGTGTCATCTTCTCTTATTCTATACAATAACACTTCATTTCTCAACTGGATTGTGATGTGAGACAAAAAGTGGATTTTA
This sequence comes from Odocoileus virginianus, assembly GCF_023699985.2. Classification (NCBI taxonomy): domain Eukaryota; kingdom Metazoa; phylum Chordata; class Mammalia; order Artiodactyla; family Cervidae; genus Odocoileus; species Odocoileus virginianus. Next base: position 8,927,115 of record NW_027224263.1, on the reverse strand, counting down.
TACAACAACTGGCAATGACCAGCTCAGTGGTTGGACCAAGAAGAAGCTCCAAAGCACTTCCCAAAGCCAAACTTGCACCAAAAAAAGGTCATGGTCACTGTTTGGTGGTCTGCTGCCAGTCTGATCCACTACAGCTTTCTGAATCCCAGCAAAAACCATTACATCTGAGAAGTATGCTCAGCAAATTGATGAGATGCACCAAAAACTGCAATGCCTACAGCCAGCATTGGTCAACAGAAAGGGCCCAATTCTTCTCCATGACAATGCCCAACCACATGTCACACAACCAATGCTTCAAAAGTTGAAGAATTGGGCTATGAAGTTTTAACTCATTTGCCATATTCATCTGTCCTCTCACCAACTGATAACCACCTCTTCAAGCATCTCAACAACTTTTAGGAGGGAAAATGCTTCTAAAACCAGCAGGAGGCAGATAATGCTTTCCAAGAGTTTGTCAAACACCAAAGCATGGATTTTTATGCTATAAGAATAAGCAAACTTATTTCTCATTGGCAAAAATGTGTTGATTGTAATGGCTCCTATTTTGATTAATAAAATGTGTTTGAGTCTAGTTACAATGATTTAAAATTCATGGTTTGAAACTGTAATTACATTTGCACCAACCTAATAAGTCAGAAAAAGAAAAACAAATAACATATGCTAATGCATATATACGGAATCTAGAAAAATGGTACTGATGAACCTACTTACAGAGCGGGAATAGAGGTGCTGACATAGAGAACAGACTTGTGGACACAGCAGGGGAAGGAGAGGGGGGATGAATTGAGAGAGTAACACAGACTTATATACACTAATGATGTAGGAGATAGATGAGCTCCAGGTTAGACATTTACAACTAGCCTCCTGTTTACATTTCCTGAGACAAGATAGGTGGGCTCCAGTTGAGGCATTTACAATCAGCCTCCTGTTTGCCCTCTGAAATGGAAGTAACAACAGAAACAGGGTAAATAGCCAGTGTTTATCTCTTGTAAACACCTTAAGGTAACAGTCATGGCAAGGACAAAGAGAAGGTAAAACCCTGTTTGAGTAAAGGATTAAGAGAGCTACACGCCTCCCACTTTGGGGACAAGGAAGACACTAGGATCCCGGGGTTTGTCAGCTGTGGCAAAAGAAATCAGATAATTGGCCTGAAGAAAGACAAAGGCCCAGAAGAACTGACCTATATAAACGACTTAACCACCTCTTTACTGGGCTCCTCTTCATTAGGGGGATGCCCACACCCTTTATCTCTGGGTGTGGATCTCTGCTTTGCTTCTCTCTCAACTAAACAAACCATTTCTCTATGTGCTCTCCCACTTTGTTGTGCTGTGTCTCTAATAATAAACTTTGTATCTGCATTTACAGTTTCTGCCTCCATGATAAATGCATTTTTCACTGAGGGCAAAGATCCAGGGAAAATTAGCTTCTAGCCTCTAGCCCTTGCTGGTCTGGTGGCTAGGATTCCTGGTTTTCATCCAGGCTACCCAGGTTCAATTCCTGGGCAGGGAATTAAGATCTTGCTTCATGCCACTGTGTACTGCTGCCTCACCAAGATCACTACCATGTATAAAATAGATAGTGGGAAACAGCTGTATAGCACAGGAAACTCAGTTCAGTGCTGTGTGATAACCTAGAGTGGTAAGATGGGGGGTGGGGTGGGAAGGAGGGGATATATATACTTATAGCTGATTCACATTGTTGTACAGCAGAAACCAGCACAACATTGTAAAGCAATTATCCTCCAATAAAAAAAAAATAAATAAAACAAAATTATCCCTATGAAAGAAATGGTATTTAATGATGTTCAGGGGCTCAGACTTTGGGATACTTACGAAATTGATACTAATTCAAATTCCAGATATGGTACTGTTAGGGGAAGCACACTGATTGAAACCGCCCACCCTGGCCAGGCACCATAGTAACCATTTGCATGAGTTGTTTTATGACAGGAGGTCCTGGTAAGGAACATGGAACTAATAAGCCTCCACCAACTGGAAGAGTTCAGGAAAGGTCAAAAGGAGACACCACATGTCTGACCACCTCCCAGAATCCTTCTCTCTGGCATCCATCTTGGCTGAACAAGGCATGCACCACCAGGAAGGACTCTGAGTCAGAATGATTGGCTAAAGACAACCCAGAAACTAATCCCATCACCATAAAACCCAAGACTGCAAGCCATGTGGCAGAGCAGTTCTCCTGGGTTCCCTTACCCTCCTGCTCTCCGCCCAGGCGCCCTTTCCCAATAAAATCTCTTGCTTTGTCAGCACATGTGTCTCCTCGGACAATTCATTTCCGAGTGTTAGACAAGAGCCCAGTTTCGGGCCTTGGAAGGGGTCCCCCTTCCTGCAACAGTACTAATTAAGCCTTGCAACCTTGAGCAGACTAACAAACTTCTCTGTGCTTCAGTTTCCTCAACTGTAAAATGTGGGTAACATTATAACTCACATTAAATGGCAATTGAAAAGATTAGATAATGCAAATAAAGCCTATAATACAGTGTCTAGGGCACAGCAAGAACTCAATCATGTTAGCTATATTATTATTATTATTACTATTCTATTTTCTAAATTGTACAATAAAAATGGAAATGGCAAATTACTTTGACATTTCATAATATCTATAATATTTGTCATGGTGCTGACATTATCTTAAATTCAGGCCAAATGAAAATTAATTCAACCCCAGGGAAGACAAGGAGCAAACTAATCATAATATCTAACAAGGAACACTGGAGAGAAGCACAGTTTAACAGAGAGATCATGAATTTTTCTGCTTATACGGTTTCAGGTGCCACAGAAAATCAGCAAATCCATGACACACCAGGCAGCAAGGCAGTATGTGTCAGGCAGGCAGCCAGAGATAGAGAACAGGATCCAGAGCCAGAGACAGGGATGGGTGGAGGGCAGGTCATGAGCAGATCAAGCAGCCTCTTAGGAACAAGTGTGAGCATGATCTGGACAAGCAGTGAGTCAAGGCAAAACAGGCAAATTGGAAGCCCTACGGGGTCAAGCAAGTAATCTACTTCACGATCCTAAGGAAAGAGGGGAGGCCAAGGGTGAGGTGGTGGGATGGGGGGAAACTAGAGGGTGATGGGATAAGGGTAGATGCTGAAAACCAAAAGCAGAATGGGAACAAATTTCAAATGGAGAATGCAGCCGCATTGCGTCAGAATCAAGTGGACTTTGGCAGCTAAGAAAGCTCACTGTTCCAGCTTCAGCTGTTCTCCTTCCCCTGCTGCCGCGGGAATCTGGCCTGGGGGCTTGCAGCAGAGGCAATGGAAACAGCTGGCTAAGTGAAGAGCATGGGGTTGAAGAGCTGACAACAGTGCCTGCAAAGAAAGAGCATGTTTTGCTTATAAAGGAAATTAGAAATGTGCTAACGGGGGTATTTAAATATGAATGAGGTATTTAGGTATTTAAATACCCAAAAGAAAATCATTCCACAGCAAGAATGCCTAAACTTAAAAAGATTTAACAGATACAGGCACACACTTCAGTAAATGAGTTAATAAACCATATAGCTAAACATGCCTGGTATTTTCGATTCATGCCTCTGTCTAGAAGCCTCCCAGTCATCTCCCACTCTTTCTAAGGGCAGAGAGCTGTTTAACAACCCTTCAGTGTTCCAGGCAGCAACAGGCTGTCAACTATTAATGGCAAAGCTACCAGAAGCCAGATATACCTAGGAACAGATGAAAGGTTTCATTTGTTCAACTTTTAATGTTATACTAGTTCTCACTCAGGACCTCTGAGCACATCACTGGAAATTTTTTAAACATACAGTTACTGGTGTGAAGAGGTTTCTGAAAACATACAAAGCACACATTCAACAAGAAAATCCACCTGAAGATCCTGTGAGGGTGAAACTGGATTGAAACATTACAGCTTGCCTGTACTTTTTACAAAGACCAAAGCAAGTTCAAAGACTCAGAAACTTTCTTGAAAATGATAGAAACGTTATGGCAAATTAGGTTTCATCTTGCATGCCAAATCCAACTGATTGATAGCTGCTTCATGCAGCCCTGTATATCTGATCAAATTAGTGATGTCTGCCATAGCCCAGGGAGGAGGAAGGAGATAGTCACCGTTGTTAACAAGTTGGTCTTACTTTGAGCCTCAGGCCATCTGGGTGTACTGCTTTCTATCCTAGAGGTTCACTCTGGCAGCTTATGGGCTGCGTTCCCACTGAAGATGTGCTTTGGCCCTCACAGTATTTTTTTTAATTAGTTGCTGATATTTTAAAATGGGAGATTTCATATTTGTAAAAGATTGGAATTTTCCTTTAAAAATGGAAATTTCTAGCATTTTTAGACTGCAAGGAGATCAAACCAGTCAATCCTAAAGGAAATCAATCCTGAATATTCATTGGAAGGACTGATGCTGAAGCTCCAATACTTTGGCCACCTGATGTGAAGAGCCACTCATTAGAAAAGACTCTGATGCTGGGAAAAGATTGAAGGCAGGAGGAGTCAGGAACAACAGAGGATGAGATAGTTGTATGGCACCACCAACTCAATGGACATGAGTTTGAGCACATTCAGGAAATGGTGAAGGACAGGGAAGCCGGGTGTGCTGCAGTCCATGAGGTCGCAAAGAGTTGGACATGACTGAGCAACTGAACAACAATAAACCTTCAAAAATGCTCAATTTCAAGACTCAAGTTTTTTGGTTTTGTGTTTCCTTTGTTCTACCATAACTTCATGTCACTACAGATGTTTCTGTCTTTATTTCCAAGAAATGTGTCATTATTTGTCAACCAGATAGATTTGGAAAATATGAAACAGGTAATTTTTCATATTCTCCACATCTATCGGCCCCTTTCTGGATCTACTTTTGTTTCCATGGCCCATCATGTCACTGCTTCTCTTAAAAATATTTTCATTTCTTTTGTTGCTTTGTCCTTCTCTCATACCTGGTTCACCAAACCTCATCCCTGGATCAATCCAATCACTCAGCTTCTCTAGGGTAATGAACACTGCTGGATAAAATCACCCTACAAATTCCTGATCTTCAATCTCAATGAGGCTTAAGTCACTAAATATTACCTTCTCCTACTCCCCTCAATACCTACTTCAAAGAGTTGCTGCTCTCCTCAAACTATAGTCTATTTTTGCTTGCATTGCTTTGATAGGCAACTTTTGTTTTCTACTTGCTGAGAAAATCAAGGCCATCAGATGAGAGAAGTTCCATAGTTTGCTCCTCTACCACCTACAAATGTACTAGAAGGCTGTCATTTAACACTTTTGAAAGCACTGCTTTTGTTCATTGATTAAATATTGTCATTACCCAGGATTCCAATGTCAGCTCTATGTTCTTCTCATATTATACACTTTCCCTTGTTTTCCCATGCACTTACACAAAATTTACCTGTAAGGAGTGGCATCCAACCTATACCTCTCTCTCAAGCTCAAAACCCACATATCCAAGTGTCTTAGATATCTCTATTTGGATAATCTAAAGACACTGAGGATTCCACATGTCTCAAATTGAACTCTTCTTTCTCCAGTTCTGATTTCTCTCTCCATTAATGACATCAATACCCACTCAGTCTCTCAAGCCAAAGATGTATGAGTCACTGTGAAGGTCCACCCTTCTCTTCCTCACCCAAGTCCTAGTATTCCAGATCTTAAATGTAAGCAGTACAAGAGAGAAACAGTGAAGACACCATCTTGGCAATAAGAGAAACAAGATAACTTTGTGCAACCCGATTGTAGTTTGGCCCTGGGGAATCCATTCTCCCATAGAACTCCTACTTGAAATTCCTGAAATATGAATCTAATCATATCACTTCTTTACAATGACTGCACATAGATTTCAGAACAAAGCTAAAGAAGTAATTTAGAGTGCAGGCCCTTCCTGAACCAGTCTTTACCAACACAGCTAGCTCCACTTCTTGCCTCTTCTCCACATGCCCTCTATGCATGTGGAACTGCATGTGGAACTGCTTGCACTTTCCTGAATGTATTGCACTGCTTCATATCTGTACTTTCACTCATGCAGTTCTCTCTGCTTAGAATTAGCCCACATTCCTAATCTTTTTTTTTTCAACTTGTCTGCTGGCTAACTCTAAACTTTTCCTTCAAAACATAACTCAAATATAAACTCCTTCAAGAAGATTTCCCTGACCCTTGAAGGGGAGGAGAAATTGCCACCCTAAAATATGTCTCTTTATCCTAAGGATTGTTTTAGGCTGATTATGTTTAAGAAAAGGGCTTCCCTGGTGGCTCAGGTGGTAAACAATCTGCCTGCAATGCAGGAGACCTGGGTTTGATCCCTGGGTCAGGAAGATTCCCTGGAGGAGGAAATGGCAACCCACTCTGTATCTTGCCTGGAGAATCCCATGGACAGAGAAACCTAGTGGGCTACAGTCCATGGGGCTGCAAAGAGTCAGATGTGACTAAAAGACTACACTTTTTAAGAAATGGTAGACATTGGAGAAGCTCTGAAAACTGAGTAGAAGTTATCCTTTTGTAAGAGACATTTCCATTTATAAGGAAAATCTACATTTGTAGGGGTGTCTCCTCCTCTGTCCTTAAAGAAGAGTGGGATGACTAAATCTCTGGAAATTCTTATCAATGGAGAAGGTCATGACCTAAATCTGCATGACAACCTTACTCTTGTTTACTGTGTTTTTTCCAAGAGTCTGCTGTGACTGGCTCCCCTACTCCCCAACATCTTTTGTTTTTAGTTGGAGATAGTATATACTACAATGACTTGGGCCATTTCAGGGAGTTAGTTTTCCTGGATATCTCCCATGTATATAAGAGGTACATAGCTATTAAACTTTGTTGTTTTTCTCCTGATAATCTTTATTTCAGGGGGGTCTCAGTCAAAAATCTAGAAGGGTACAGAGAAAATTATTTTCCTCCTCCTTTTCTGTACCCTCAGTGCTCTGTGTGTATGTTTATTACAGCACCTTATTACACTGACTTATGAATACTGATTTACTTGTATGATTCTTCTATCACACAGTAAGGGTCCAAAGGCAGGGATTTTTTCATTGATATTTCTGCATCTCTACTGCTTAGTACATTATTTAGTACATAGTAGATGCTTAATTAAAAGGGTCTTCCCTGGTGACTCAGTGGGTAAAGAGTCTACTCGAAATGTAGGAGACCCAGGTTCAATCCCTGAGTCAGGAAGATCCCTGGAGAAGGAAATGGCAACCCACTCCAGTATTCTTGCCTGGAGGAATTCCATGGACAGAGGAGTCTGGTGGGCTACAGTCCATGGGGTCACAAAGAGTCAGACACGACTGAGTGACTAATACTTTCACTTTTCAGATGCTCAATTTTTTATAAATAAAAATTTAAAAACATGAATGGAAAGGTAATTAGTGAATAGAAGAGACTAGAAATGTATGCATCTATGATTTCTTTTTTACACTAACATTGAATTTATACTTTAATCAGGGATTTTTGTTTCAGTTATGTACATGTGAGAGGTAATTGAGGATTTATAAGAATTTATACCTAAAAAAAAAAAAAAAGAATTTATACCTATGGTCACCTTTGTGTTACTTTATCATGAGTGAAGTTAGACTGTACTTTGCATAACTGAAGTGCTACCTGACTAGATGCTGATGGGTCCATTTAGGGTAAGTAGGCTACAATATGGGCTTCCCAGGTGGCACTAGCAGTAAAGAACCTGCCTGCCAATGCAAGAGACTTTCTGAGAGACTCAGGTTTGATCCCTGGCTTGGGAAGATCCCCTGGAGGAGGGCACAGCAACCCACTCCAGTATTCTTGCCTGGAGAATCCCATGGACAGAGGAGCCTGGCAGGCTACAGTCCATAGGGTCGCACAGAGTCAGACATGACTGAGCAGGCATGCATGCAGGCTACATTATGTCACCAAGAATTTCTCTTTCATTTGCCAGTCCTCTACCATCTTACAAAGAAAGTCAAGGCAAACTGTGCCCCAGTCACCATGCTTCCAGGAGTCTTCTGCCACCCCTCTGCCTGCCTTGCCTCATCTTATTCATTCTTGCTGCTATTTATACCTGCCACTTTAATAGAATGAGCCAATCAGGATCCCCAAGCAATGTGAGAACAGTTTCCCAGAAGAGCAAAATGATTGTTAAATCACAAGTTCTGCTAATCAAAATCACTGCTAAACTCACTCAAAGCCTCCTTTTGTGCCTGGAACAAATTTAATAGTTGTGCTTCTGCTCCCTTTACTACATACTCCCCCCATATCCTACCTCCAAAATCAACACCTTCTTGCCAATGAATAGCCTAATTCAGATCTCTCCTTTTCTTTTCAAGGAATGGGTAAGGACGTAGACTCTGCTCCTTTCCTGCCTGTTCTAAGGCTGGTGTGCACTGTCCAGTTAAGCCCTGCCCAGAATAAGAATGTGGTTTCTGTCTAGGGAGGGACATTTACCATTTTTATATAGCCAGAAATAATAAAAAGGTTCTGGACTATTCCTCTTGCAACACAGGTGAATCTCACTGGCCCACAATAGGCTCAAGCCACCTGTCACACATTGACAAAAATCCAGTGGAGTGACTCAACCCTTCAAAATGTTCTAGCTTACCATTTCTGCATTATCTTGGGTGTGACTTTCTTTCCTACAACTATTTATGTGCTTCTACCTGTAACATACGTGTTTTCAGAAGGTGTTTTTCTCTGTTAAAAAAAATAGGCATCCTGCTGCCAAAATTGTCATATCTGTTATTTTCCATAAGTAACATTAATATTTTTGCCAGTACTTTTGAAAGTCAGTACATTCATCTACCTGACTCCTCATTACACTCTTTCATTAGTCCACATTGTGATGTTCTTTTACTCTAAGTTAATACCCTTAAGATTTCAAAATTTGCATCTGAGCAAAAATTCCCTGTTGACATATCTTCATATTAATACCTTAAATGCTCTAAATAAATCAAATTAACCACTCTAGTAACCATGAAATCTCTCTTTTTGGCATTTTCAAATCTCTGTTTCAAAACTTTTGATTTAGTCCCTATTCAGATATTATAAATTCCCATGAGTCTTTGAAATTCTCAAATATCACCAGTCTCTTCACAAAGCCAAATAATTATATTGAAGCCATAGGGAAACATTTTTTACAAATATCTGTAAATATTCTCTCAAATGTTCCTGAATATAGTTAGATATAGACAGATAATTCAAGCTGAAATATGCAGCCTATTAAAGCTTAATGCTTTCCATGTTAAATTTAGGCCATGACCAAATCACCAAGCTTACTAATTGGATTTTCTGTTGTTTGATCAAACTAGAGAGTTCAAATCTTAAAGCTAACTAAATTGTCAGAATTCATTCCCTTTTTAGCAATTTGATTGATGTGAGAAATTTAAATCTGAACAGAAAAATGAGTTCTGAAAATCCCCCATTTTATGTTTTCTCATCTAATAAAAATCACATGTCTCTTTCTTCAGGCAGAAGTAACGAAAGTGGCCTTCCAAGTCATCTGATCCCCAAATTTACCTAAGCAGAGATATGTGCTTTTCAAAGCTCCAGTTACTAGAACTGTGTCTATACATTGGCTGGACTGTGTCAGTGGAAAGAAGGCATAGGAGAGGAACTGTCCTGAGCTATTATTTCATGTCAACCACTGGGTCTGGCTCAGGACTCAATCAGCACCCTGCTGCCTTTCTAACTAGCAATTTAAGATGAATAGAAGGGGAATTCCCTGGCGGGTGAGTGGTTAGGGCTTGTCACTCTCACTGTCAAGGGCCTGGGTTCGAGCCTTGGTTGGGGAACTAACATCCCACAGGCTACATGGTGTGGCAAAAAAATAAATAAATAAAATAAAATACATCTTAGAAAAAGATGAGTAGGAAGACATCCCTATAACCACAGCTTCCATTCTACCTGCTGCTGTTGACAGATTATTTATTATTGCCTTCACCTGGCATGTTCAGCATTAGGGTTGGGACCTGACAAGCTATTTCCTGAATGCAGATGACCAACTTCAGTTGAGTGTGACAAATATTTTGTAAATTATATATTTCTTTCAAGAATCACTATGGAAACATTGTATAATTGAAATGTTAGACTGAGCAATTAAGCATTTTCTGAGGGTGAAAGGGGTAAGAGGAGTGGGATTCAACTACTTAGATGATTCTCAGGGCTAGGGTAGGATAGGGAAGTCTAATAATACAGTAAGTTCCCTACATATGAACCTTCAAGTTTTGAACTTTCAAAGATTGAACATGCATTTGCATGTCCAATCATGTAAGTTAGTTCACGTGTCTGGCATACATTGTCACATGCATGCATCCTCTACAAGTGGTTGTGCTTTTGTGTACTTTACTGTATAGTACTGTATAGAGTACAGTAGTACAGTATCTTTATTTCAAGCCCAGGATATCCAGAAGCAAGCATAAAAGCAGCAGTGATGTAGCTGGTACAGTACTACCCAGACATCACTGAATCATTTTTTCAAGAGGGTTGACAGAATTGAATCCAGCAATGAACCAGAACATGTGCTGTCGATGTCAGACGTGAGTGAAACTGCAGCTTGCTCTCCATCTCCTATTGCTGATGATCTTTCAGCTCTACCATCTCCCACCTCCTCTCCCTCTTTGCTCTTTGTGCCTGTTCACTCAGTGGCAGTCCCCATATGCCAGGTGTTTTACTGTACTACTGTACTTTACGGGCTTCCCTGATTGCTCAGTTGGTAAAGAATTCACCTGCAATGCAGGAGACCCTGGTTCGATTCCTGGGTCAGGAAACGCTGGAGAAGGGATAGGCTACCCACTCCAGTATTCCTGGGCTTCCCTTGTGGCTCAGCTGGTAAAGAACCTGCCTGCAATGTGGGAGACCTGGGTTCGATCCCTGGGTTGGGAAGAACCCCTGGAGAAGGGAAAGGGTAATTCTCACTCCAGTATTCTGGCCTGGAGAATTCCATGGGGTCGAAAAGAGTCGGATACGACTGAGCAACTTTCACTTTCACTGTACTTTACAAGATATTGAACTGTAAGGTTTAAAATGTTTTCTTTAAAAAAAAAATCACTGCGAAAATAAACCATTCCCCACCCCTATCATTTTATTTTGACAATAAGATTCTTTGTTGGGTCAAGAAACTTAAACTATTGTAAAACTATCAATGAGTAATTTAGTAACTCTTTATAAATGTTGGTTGGGCTTCCCTGGTGGCTCAGTCAGCAAAGAGTCCGCCTGCAATGCAGAAGACATGGGTTCAATTACTGGTCCAGGAAGATCTCCTGGAGAAGGAAATTGCAACCCACTCCAGTATTCTTGCCTGGGAAATCCCATGGACAGAGGAGCCTGGGGGGCTACAGTCCATGGGGTCGCAAAGAGTCGGATGTGACTTAGCGACTAAACAACAACAGTAAATGTTGGTTCCCAAGACTCAGTTATAGCATAAACTTCTGCAGGAGCATATGTATAAATGGACCCAGGATTCCCATACATATAAATGGACCCAAAGCTAAAGGTATATAATTTAACGCTGGGTTGATTTGGGGGCTGCTAAACACTAGTGCTTGAATAACTGCATAAATCATGAGTCAGATGAGGCATTTCTCTCTAGTCAATTATTAAAACAAAAAATTCACGAGAGGCCTTGAGAGCTTATGCTGGATTCATACTATCCCAGAAGGGAAGGCTAGAACCACCCTGAGAAGAGTACAGCCAGAGCAAAAAAAAGTGGGGCAAGGCCCTGGACATAGCCACCAATTGTAGAGCAGGATATAATACTCCCGGAGAAGAACAAAAAGGGCATGGTAGTCTTAGAGGCTCTGAGTTTGGAGCAAATCAAACTCTGACCCTTTCTGCACTCCCCCTTCTCAAGCACATCCTGATTAGATTGACCAGTTAAACATCAAGGCCAATCTAAGGGAAAGGCGATATCTCCATCTGAACCCTATATAAATATGGAGATGGCACAAATGACTAGTAGCCTCACAAATTTTGGAGGAGGCTTACAAATCGGCATCTATCACAAGCACTCCCAGATGATCCAGATGCAGGGGGTCCACGGGTCATGCTTTAAGAAGCACTGCCTCAGAAAATAATAAAATCATAATAATCATAGAATTCTAGAAATAGAAGGTCCCCAGAGACTCCCAAATCACTTCCAACAGTCAGTCAGACAAAAAAAAAAGATGCGGGCCACCACCCTTGGGAGGCAGTAAACAGCCTATTACTGAAGGTGTTCCAGCAGAAACTCAATAACTACTTAGCAAGAAAATTGTAATGGGATTTCACATATCACATAGGGAAGTTAGGCTGTGTGATCTTTAGGAAAATTTCATGTCTGAGATTATATTATTTCTAGCTCTGGGAAAAGTCAGAAATCCCATTCTCAGAAATAGAAATAATACTATCTCCCAACCTATCAGATCATGGGGGTGATTATTTTTTTTAAAAATTTAAACTAAAATTATCCCAGATGAACTGAAAAATATTCTGAAAAACTATGTACTGAGAGTCCATGAAAAGAGAGTCTAGACAAAAGAGGTTGCTTGGTCTAATCTGAAGGAGCAATAGAAAAAAAGTTACTATAGATGAGGACATCTGACCTATACCTGACAAGTTTTAGTGCTTGATGCTAGTCGTCACCTGCTTTCATCATGTGGCAGAGGTTAGAAAACAGAATGGCAATGAGACAGACAATAAGTAGGAATAAGAGCAGGGAGAAATAACACCAGCCCACAAAGTAAATCACTGATGAAGAAGATGCTCCATATCTGTTTGGGAAGGGGCTGAAGGGGCTGTAGTACAACACCCACATTTAATAATTCAAGCCATGTGTGTATATGAGCACTTCTAACTCAGAGCAAGATTCCTGGGCAGCCACAGTAATTGCAATAGTTTTAAGCTCTTCCTAGTATTCAAGAGTAGTGGAGAGGTGTAAAGAGGTTGGAAACTAGCATTTATGGAGCACTTTCTATATTCTGGGACTTCTTTGACACATCCATACAACAGCCCTGTAGAATAGATAGCATGTTTATGCCCTTTTTACACATGAGAAAAATGTCTGAGACACAACAATTAGTAAATGGCAGGATTTGAACCCATGACTCTCTGATTCTAAAATCCATGCTTCAACCACCACCTCAGTGTCTCTTACATTTCATGTGTACATTAAAATCACCTGAGGAGCTTTTCAAACCTGCCACTGCTCAGACCTCACTCCCAGAGACTCTGATTCAATTGTCTGTCTGAGAAGAGACAGGACACGGGCATCAATATATTTTTCTTAACATACATAGAGAAAATGCATAAAACAAATGTACAGCTGTATGAATCAGTGGTCTATTTCCTTTTTTTTTTTTGCTATGTAGTAGTTTAGATGTATGTATGTACCACAAGACTTTTTTTTTTTTTCTTTTTGGTGGGATAGTCGCTCCCCAACTAGTGAAAGCGCAGAGTCCTAACCACTGGACCACCAGGGAATTCCCTCACAATACTTTAAACCACTCACTGGTTGATGTACAGTTTGGGGCAAATAAGAATAAAGCTACTAAGAACATTCTCATGCATGCCTTTTAATGAACATAGGCCCATATTGCTAGGCTTGAAACCATCCAGCGAAGCAATAGCGCCCTCAAAAGGATAAAAACTGATTTTGGGGAGGCAAAAGAAATCTTAAGGTGTTAAAGTGGTTTGTGGCCCTCTAAAAGGCCCCAATACATAATAAACCAATATAGACTATGTCTGTAGTATCATGTTGGGGTGGGTATGATAAGGACAAAGGATCTAAAAAGATTCTTGGGGGATGATAATGAAAAATAGGCTGGGAAACATTGTTCTATATTTAAGAGTGAAATTACATTGTATGTATATATTCAATTTTATATATACTATCAAAGAATTTTCCAAAATGGTTATATTTTTAAAGCACCAGATGAGATTCTAATGTACACCCAGGTGTGGCCTTGACTACATCTGTCACTGCCTGCTCTGAATAAGGAAAGAACAAGAGAAAAGCATTCTCCAAAAGTGAAGTGATTGTTATTCAGCAATATTTTTAACGTGCTATATATTGACAAGACTATTTTTAAGTCTTGAGATACAGAGAAGGGAGTCAAACATTGTCTTAAAAAAAAAAAAACAAACTGCTCACTCCCCTACCAGCTAACATCACATAAACTTCCATACAAGCCCATCCTTTGGTACCCTCCCTCTGATGTTAGAAACAAGGTGAGACTTCCCTGTGGGTCCAGTGGTTAATTAAGGCTTCACCTTTCAATGCAGGGGGTGCGGGTTCTATCTCTGCTGGGAGTTAAGATCCCACATGACTCCCAGTCAAAAAAAAAAAAAACCTAAAACAGCAATATTGTAACAAATTCAATAAAGAGTTTAAAATAGTCCACATCAAAAAAGAAAGAAAGAAAGAAAAAAATCTTTTTAAAAAACAAACAAGGAAGGCTTCTGAACCTCTGCCTTCTCAGCTGGGCTTATTTTTATCACCTGAAGCTAGGTCTTTCCTTCAGCATCTGTCCCATTCCAAATATTTCAGGTTCCAGCCTCACCTAAGCATAAATTTTCTGTGTCCCAAAGTGTCTTATGGGTAAACGGCCAAGGCTCCCTTGTACTTTCTGAGTCTCAGACCAGTTTTGTATGTGAAATTCTGTTTCCTTAACTGAATTCTAATTTATACTCTTAATTTGAAGGTCATGAATGTTTCTTTTGGATCTTCCTATGTTCTTTATTTTCTAGACATGGCTACACCTAGACAATCAAATAATAACCTCTAATAAAGAAAAAATCATTTCACAATTATAAACTATTTAAAAAAGACTCAATCTTTGCTTTCCCACTGCATTTTAGATTATTAAACTTCTACAGATGTTGAACTGAAATATTTCAAACTGAAGCATTTGGGTGGTAGTAATTGGAAAAAAGCAACTTTCTTTCACCATTGGCTGCCTCACTAAATCCAAGGTCCTAAAGCAATAACTCTGTGTGTGTGTGTGTGTGTGTTATATGAAAAGAAAGGGGCCTCTGTAGCTCAGGAAGCCAGAAAGCACTATCGTTGCTACTATAAGTTGAGCAGGACTCTAGTCATTAGCTCTGGTGACTAATGAACATATGAAGGAATGTAAACTTTGTTAGCTTCCATTAGGTTCTCAGGCACAGATTAATCCTCTCAAGCATATCTAGACTTTCAAAGCCTCTGGACCAAGTAGAAGGAACAGGATTCCCTGGAAAGAAAATATTGGCTCAGAGTAGGAAGGATGGAAAAACCAGGTCCACTTTGAAAAGTTGCATTTTTTTCAATTGAGTAAAAGTGAAGCATGATCCCCCTCTAGCGACCTAAAGGAGAGTAGCCACCAGACTATTTTGAGTTCCTTTTTTTCTCCTTTTCAACAACCTAAGTGTAAAAATGTTCATACATATCCTTAGCAAACTTCATACACACAGCATATGTATATGTATCTCTTTTGTTTCTTTATGACGAGACTACAAGACTGGAGCAAAATTAGAACATAGACAAATTATGGATGCTGTGGATACCACCTATATATGCACTAATTGCTTATTGCTGAACATAGCCAGAATGATTTCTGTTCGTTTCCAAGGCAAACCATTCAATATCGTGGTAATCCAAGCCTAGGCCCCAACCGGTAACGCTGAAGAAGCTGAAGCTGAGTGGTTCTATGAAGACCTATAAGATCTTTTAGAACACCCAAAAAAGATGTCCTTTTCATTATAGGGAACTGGAATGCAAAAGTAGGAAGTCAAGAAACACCTGGAGTAACAGGCAAATTTGGCCTTGGAGTACAGAATGAAGTAGGGCAAAGGCTAATAGAGTTTTGCCAAGAGAATGCACTGGTCATAGCAAACACCCTCTTTCAACAACACAAGAGAAGACTCTACATATGGACATCACCAGATGGTCAACACCGAAATCAGACTGATTATATTCTTTGCAACAAAAGATGGAGAGGCTCTATACAGTCAGGAAAAATAAGACCGGAAGCAGACTGCAGCTCAGATCATGAACTCCTTATTGCCAAATTCAGACTTAAATTGAAGAAAGTAGGGAAAATCACTAGACCATTTAGGTATGACCTAAATCAAATCTCTTATGATTATACAGTGGAAGTGGGAAATATATTTAAGGGACTAGATCTGATAGACAGACTGCCTGATGAACTATGGACAGAGGTTCGTGACATTGTACAGGAGACAGGGATTAAGACCATCCCCATGGAAAAGAAATGCAAAAAAGCAAAATGGCTGTCTGAGGAGGCCTTACAAATAGCTGTGAAAAGAAGAGAAGCAAAAAGCAAAGGAGAAAAGGAAAGATATTCCCATCTGAATGCAGAGTTCCAAAGAATAGCAAGGAGAGATTTTAAAAAAGCCTTCCTCAGTGATCAATGCAAAGAAATAGAGGGAAAAAAGAAAAGAAATAGAGGAAAACAACAGAATGGGAAAGACTAGAGAATTCTTCAAAAAAAATTGGAGACACCAAGGGAACATTTCATGAAAAGATGGGCTTGATAAAGGACAGAAGTGGTATGGAACTAACAGAAGCAGAAGATATTAAGAAGAGGTGGCAAGAATACACAGAAGAACTGCACAAAAAAGATCTTCACAACCCAGATAATCATGATGGTGTGATCACTCACCTAGAGCCAGACATCCTAGAATGTGAAGTCAAGTGGGCCTTAGAAAGCATCACTACAAACAAAGCTAGTGGATGTGATGGAATTCCAGTTGAGCTATTTCAAATCCTGAAAGATGATGCTGTGAAAGTGCTGCACTCAATATGCCAGCAAATTTGGAAAACTCACCAGTGGCCACAGGACTGGAAAAGGTTAGTTTTCATTCCAATCCCAAAGAAAGGCAATGCCAAAGAATGTTCAAACTACTGCACAATTGCACTCATCTCACACACTAGTAAAGTAATGCTCAAAATTCTCCAAACCAGGCTTCAGCAATACATGAACCGTGAACTTCCAGATGTTCAAGCTGGTTTTAGAAAAGGCAGAGGAACCAGAGATCAAATTGCCAACATCTGCTGGATCATTGAAAAAGCAAGAGAGTTCCAGAAAAACATCTATTTCTGCTTTATTGACTATGCCAAAGCCTTTGACTGTGTGGATCACAATAAACTGTGGAAAATTCTGAAAGAGATGGGAATACCAGACCATCTGACCTGTCTCTTGAGAAACCTGTATGCAGGTCAGGAAGCAAGAGTTAGAACTGGACATAGAACAACAGACTGGTTCCAAATAGGAAAAGGAAGTATGTCAAGGCTGTATATTGTCACCCTGCTTATTTAACTTATATGCAGAGTACATCATGAGAAATGCTGGGCTGGAGGAAGCACAAGCTGGAATCAAGATTGCCGGGAGAAATATCAATAACCTCAGATATGCAGATGACACCACCCTTATGGCAGAAAGTGAAGAGGAACTAAAAAGCCTCTTGATGAAAGTGAAGGAGGAGAGTGAAAAAGTTGGCTTAAAGCTCAACATTCAGAAAACTAAGATCATGGCATCTGGTCCCATCACTTCATGGGAAATAGATGGGGAAATAGTGGAAACAGTGTCAGACTTTATTTTCCTCAGCTCCAAAATCACTTCAGATGGTGATTGCAGCCATGAAATTAAAAGACGCTTACTCCTTGGAAGGAAAGTTATGACCAACCTGGATAGCATATTTAAAAGCAGAGACATTACTTTGCCAACAAAGGTCCATCTAGTCAAGGCTATGATTTTTCCAGTAGTCATGTATGGATGTGAGAGTTGGATGGTGAAGAAAGCTGAGCGCCGAAGAACTGATGCTTTTGAACTGTGGTGTTGGAGAAGACTCTGAGAGTCCCTTGGACTGCAAGGAGATCCAACCAGTCCATCCTAAAGGAGATCAGTCCTGAATGTCCATTGGAAGGACTGATGTTGAAGCTGAAACTCCAGTACTTTGGCCAACTCATGGGAAGTGTTGACTCATTGGAAATGACCCTGATGCTGGGAAGGATTGGGGGCGGGAGGAGAAGGGGACGACAAAGGATGAGATGGCTGGAAGGCATCACCAACTCGATGGACGTGGGTTTGGGTGGACTCCGGAAGTTGGTGATGGACAGGGAGGCCTGGCGTGCTGCGATACATGGTGTTGCAAAGATTCTTCACGACTGAGTGACTGAACTGAACTGAACTGAACATAGCCAGCCTTAGAAAATATTAAAACCTTGGGAACTGGAGAATTCAGTGTTTGGTAAAATGGTGTCTGAAAGAAGAGAAAATCTGACTTTCTAGCTATCGTACTAAATGAATTTACTTTTTATGAAATGCCTGGAATCAGATTATACTACAGAGTTTCTTTTTGTTTCCACTAAGTGCTTTCTATTGGTCAGTCTTTTCCTCTCCATGTTGCTTTAAAAGTTAAGGTTTTTTAAATGTTCTGTGGTATTTGCCCTTAACTTAAGAATCATGCACATGTCTATTTTTTTAATTGCTTAATGGTATTAACATCTGTATGTGTGTGTGTGTGTGTCTGTGTGTTCAGTCATGTCTGACTCTTTGAGACTCCATGGACTGTAGCCTGCCAGGCTCCTCTGTCCATGAGATTTTCCAGGCAAGAATACTGGAGTGGGTTACCATTTCCTACTCCAGGGGATCTTCCCGACCCAGGGATCAAACCCAAGTCTCCTGCTCTCCTGCATTGGCAGGCAGATTCTTTACCACTTGAGCCACCTGGGAAGCCCATTAACGATAACTTCTCCCAAATAAAATGAGAAATTCAGGATGCTGTCAAATTAATTTTGTCACATCTCATCTCCATTATGTTACTGTTGTCTGTAATTTTAGTTATAGGTTATGATATACATTTTTCCTTCTCTAGTACTTGAATTATGTTTATTTTTAATGCATAAATAAACCTAGCAAAGAAATTTGATCATATTAACTTGCTATATTTCTAGATCTATCATTTGAATTTTTTTCTATTCTCATTTAAAGACTTCTTTTGATCAAGTTTCCAATATGGATTCTTGTGTAGCAGACCCTGTAAGGCCTAGTATCCCAAAGAATATTTTTATCATTCCTTCACATTTGAATAACAGTTTAGGTAGGTAAAAATTCTAGGCTCAAAGTTCTTTTACTCAATATTAAACAAAGATATCTCTGTTGCCTTCTTGCATCCAGAATACTATTGAAAAGTTGGATAGCAATCTAAATTTAATTCCCTTATTGTTGATCTAATTTTTTCTTTCTGAATCATTTTTAGGATTGTTGGCTTTTTTTAACTAACACAATTTATGTTTTAGAGCAGTTTTAGTTTTACCTAAAACTTGAGTGGGAAGTACAGAATTCTCATCTACCTCAATACATCCCCTCTACACATATACATTCAGGTACCCCATTATTAATGTTTTGTAACAATGTAGTTCATTTGTTATAACTGGTGAAGCAATACTGAAACATTAAAATTCATAGTTTACATTATTGTTCACTCTCTTGTTGTACATTCTACTGATTTTGACAAATGTATATTACTGCTTTTGTTTTCCCTGTCTCAGGCTGCTGCTGCTGCTAAGTCACTTCAGTTGTGTCTGACTCTGTGTGATCCCATAGATGGCAGCCCACCAGGTCCCTGGGATTCTCCAGGCAAGAATACTGGAGTGGGTGGCCATTTCCTTCTCCAATTTGTCTGAGGAGACATATGCAAAAAAATGTTATTAAAACCAATGTCAAAGAGTTTACTGTCTGTGTTTCTTCTAGAAGTTTTATGGTTTCTGGTCTTATATTCAAGCCTTTAATCCATTTTGAGTATATATTTGTGCATGGTGTGAGAGAATAATCCAACTTGACTATTTTGCATGTAGCTATCCAATTTTCCCAACACCATTTACTGAAGAGACCATCTTTTCTTCATTGTATATTCTTGCCTTTGTCACAGATTAATTTCCATATAAGTGTGGATCAATTTTTCAGATCTCTATTCTGTTCCATTGGTTTATATTTGCTTTTGTGCCAGTACTATATAGTTTTGATTACTACAGCTTGTAGTACAGTTTGAAATAGGAAGTGTGATACCTCCAGCTTTGCTTTCTCAAGATTGTTTTGGCTACTTGGGGTCTTTTATGTTTCCATGTGAATTTTAGAATTATTTGAGTTCTGTGAAAAATTGGTATTTTAACAAAGACTGCATTGAATCTGTTGATTGCCTTGGGTAGTACAGTAATTTTAACAATATTAATTCTTCCAATCATGAATGAGGTATATTTTTCCATCTTCAATTTCTTTCATCAGTGTCTTATAGGCTTCCAAGTACAGATTTTTTACTTCCTTCATTAGATTTATTCAAAGGTATTTTATTCTTCTTCACGTGATTTTAAACAGGATTGTTTTAATTTCACTTCCTGATAGTTCATTGCTAGTACATAGAAATGCAACACATTTCTGTATATTAATTTTTTATCCTACAACATTACTGAATTTATTGACATATTCTATGTAGTACATGATATGTAAAGTGTCATGCCACATGCCTCTTGTTCTTTCCAATTTGGATTCCTTTTACTTCTTTTCCTTGTCTAATAACTGACTAGGACTTCTGTGTGTTGAAGTGTTAATCACTCAGTCATGTCTGACTCTCTGTGACCCCATGGACTGTAGCCCACCAGGCTCCTCTGTCCATGGAAATTCTCCAGGCAAGAATACTGAAGTGGGTTGCTATTTCCTTCTCCAGGGGGGTCTTCCCAACCCAGGGGTTGAACCTGTGTCTCCCACACTGCAGTCAGACTCTTTTCTGACTGAGCTACCAGAGAAGCAAAACTTTACCAAAAAAAAATTAACAAATATTCCAGATATAGTAAAGCAGAGTTAGGCTAAGAAAGGGCCACCAGATAGGGTCATTTGGAGTTCATTGTTGAGTTTTTACATAACCTTTCAGTAGAATGGTAGAAACAGACCAGTTCAAGCAACAAATACCTATTGAGAATCCACTATTTTAAGATATAGTCTTCACATTCTGACTATTCTCTTCAAACATAAGCTGTCTTAAGGAGAGTACTTAGTTGTAAACTGTAGACTATGTAATAAAGACTTTAGGTATATATGAAAGCCTTCCTCAAAGAGAATGCAGGTGGGAATGTAACATTGATAGGTCTTGAAATGATGGTAGTCAAGATTACAGAAGACTACAAAAGCCTTTTGGATCATTAAAAATAATTGAAGATTTTCTTCATGAAAGGAAATGTGGTTCTAATGGTTAATTTTATGTGTCTACATAACTGAGCAACAGGGCACCCAGATATTTGGTCAAACATTATTCTGGGTGTTTCTGTGAGGGTGTTTTGGATGAATGAGATTAACATTTGAATTGGTAGACTGAGTAAAGCTGATTGTTCTCCCTAATGTGGGTGGGCCTTATCCAATAATTTGAAGGTCTGATTACAACAAAAATACTAATCCACCAATAAGAAAATTCTTCCTCTCAAACTACCTTTGAACTGGGACATCATCTTTTTTCATGCATTAGGACTTGAAACACTGGCTCTTCCTGGGTCTCAAGAGTGTTGGTCTTCCAACTATAAACCATTGGCTTCACGGTTCTCATCCCTTTGAATTCAGACTAGAACTATGGCAAAGGCTTTCCTGAGTCTCCAGCTTGCCATCTCAGCCTGCAGATCTTGGGACTTGCCTGCCATAATAATCATGTGAGCCAATTCGTATGTATATATAGATATACATACATCCTATTGATTCTGTTTCTCTGGAGAACTGAGAGTAACACAAAAGTGGGCCTAAGTTTTCAAATTAAAATGAAAATTTTCTATCAAAAACAGTTTTGCTTGTATCATACGTCCTGTCACAAAATATTTGGGCAACTTAAAAAAAAAAAAAACTAATGCTTAAGTCTTTCCACACATGGAAATACTCTGTCTTGGGGAAATCAGATTTGTAAAGTTATTTAAACTAAAATGTTAATATACCAGAAAGTCGATAACTGGTCACATTTTCCTTCCATTTAACAGATAATTTTGTACCACATCTTGATATGATACAATATACATATAGTTTCATTCAGTTCAGTTCAGTTCAGTCGTTCAGTCATGTCCGACTCTTTGTGACCCATGGACTGCAGCACACCAGGCTTTCCTGTCCATCACCAACTCCCAGAGCTTGCTCAAACTCATGTCCATCGAGTTGGTGATGCCATCCAACCATCTCATCCTCTGTCATCCCCTTCTCCTCCTGCCTTCAATCTTTCCCAGCATCAGGGTCTTTTCCAGTGAGTCAGTTCTTCTTATCAGGTGGCCAAAGTATTGGAGTTTCAGCTTCAGCATCAGTCCTTCCAATGAATATTCAGGACTGATTTCCTTTAGGATTGACTGGTCCCTTGTTAGTCCAAGGGACTCTCAAGAGTCTTCTCCAACACCACAGTTCAAAAGCATCAATTCTTTGGTGCTCAGCTTTCTTTATAGTCCAACTCTCACATCCATACATGACTACTGGAAAAACCATAGCTTTGACTAGATGGACCTTTGTTGACAAAGTAATGTCTCTGCTTTTTAATATGCTGTCTAGGTTGATCATAGCTTTTCTTCCAAGGAGCAAGCATCTTTTAGTTAGATTCAATTTGCTGGAATTCTGTTCCAAGTTTTTTTTTATCTTTTCTTCCTTTTCTTTTGGCATCTTGGTTGTTTCATAAATGTAATTTTATTTATTTATTGGCTTTGCTAGATCTTCACTGCAGTGTGGGCTTTTCTCTAGTTGCAGCAAGCTGGGGCTACTCTCTGATTGCAGTGCACGGGTTTCTCATTGTGGTGGCTTCTTTTGTTGCAGAGCACAGGCTCTAGGGCACATGGGCTTCAGTAGTTGTGCACGTGGACTCAGTAGTTGCAGCTCCCAGGCCCTAGAGCACAGGCTCAATAGTTGTGGTGCACGGGCTTAGCTGCTCTGTGGCATGTGGGATCTTCCCAGATCAGGGATCGAACCCATGTCTCCTGCATTGGCAGGTGGATTCTTTACCACTGAATCATGAGGGAATCTCTGGCACCTTGTTTTCAGCTTAGGTTAGGTTCTTCATTTGTCTGCAATGATCATCATCATAAACACACACTTCATAACATAATTTTATGACAGTATTAAACAATATTACATATGAACTAAATGGAACATTCTTTTCTTGTTTAATTCCTAGCCCCTCACTCAAGATTATTTTCATGACAATTTAAAACCCCTATGTGAAGATGGGGCTGATGCTGGTGGTGGTGGTGGTAGTAATGAAGAAACATGCCCTAACTCAAGACAGACAAAAGCATTTTTACCCCTGGAAAAGAAAAATTATAAAATTTTTTTAAGTGGATGGCCCATATTTTTCTTCAAGTATCAGACATTTTTATTGTTTGCTGTTGAAAATTAGATCTCAATTTATGCTGTTTTTTAATGTTGTATACCACGTATTTAAGTTTAATACATTAGAAAATGAAGGCTAAAGATAAGCCATCAGTTCAACTACTTAAATACATTTCACCTTGATTTTCTAGCATTCTAAAATATATATACCACAAGATCAGACAGTAGAATGATATTTGCCATAACAGCATTCTCCTCGAGATGGCATATTAAAACACTTGCATAAAATGTTATAAGATGGAATGTGAGAGGTACAGTGCTAAGCCAGAGAGATCAGCTGAATGGTCAACATTCTTCTGCAATGTCCTCCCAAAGCTCCTATCTCACTCAAGCCTCTAAACAAGTCTAAACAAGCCTGCATACTTAGCATGATCACTTCTTAAGTTCAGCTAAAGAAGGACCATATTCATCTTATTTCATCTTTGTTGCTATGTCACCTCAAGTCATTTTAGAAGGCTGGACGCATATCATAACAATTCTACTTATGTTTCTAAAAGTGATAGATCTTGTCTAGAATTGTCTTCAGCTTATGTAGAACAATAAAAATTACCTTAACTGTTAGAAAATATTCATTCTTAGAGTATATTTGAACTTTAGAAATTATAAAAGGCATTCAGAGTCAAGTCTGAAGAGAAAGTTGGTGAGCAATATGGGGTCAAACCTGAAATACTAAATACTTAATAATTGTTTTATCCATTCATACTTGAATCCTTGGGAAATGTGCCACAGTGGATGATCCAAATCTTCTCTAGTTTCATTAAATTTTAAACCTTCCCCAGAGCTTTCATGATCAATGATCTGATTTCCTAGTCCACTGGGAAGATGTCAGCTTGTTCAACTTCACTTCAGTTGAGTCCAACTCTCTGTGAACCTATGGACCATAGCCAGGCTCCTCTGTCCATGGGATTCCCCAGGCAAGAATACTGGAGTGGTTTGCCATGCTCTCCTCCAGGGAATCTTTCCAATCCAGGGATCAAACCTGAGTCTCTTAGGTTTACCTGCACTGGCAGGCAGGTAAGCACCACCCTGTTCAACTTTACTACTATTAATGTCATGATTTCTCTGAATCCATATTCCCATCTCCTCTCTTGAAATTGGCTTCTCCCCTGGGCCTTTCGAGCATAGTGCCTACACAAGCACATTGTCCACAACTTTCTAATGTAAACATTTCATTGCTACCTTTTCAGAGAAGCACACAATCATTCTGCTTACAATTTAAAACTAACCACACATAGAATCACACAAGCCTGAAATATGTTAAGTGGGAAGAGGTCTTCTTAGAAGTCCACTAATCTTGTCCTCCACATTTGATGATGAAGAAGCTAAGATCTAAGAAGTGTGACTTACTTAAAGCCAAGTCAATTAGTAACATTGCTGAGATCGGATCTTACTGCTTATCATTCGGTAACTACTACTATTGCTACTTCTTTTGCTTTTTACTGCTTCTTTAAATGATTCAGAACAATAAAGGGGTACAAATAGTCTCTGGGAGAACATAGATGGTTTCATTCTAAATATTGGTGAAGAGAATAAAGCATCAAACACTGTATTAACTTTGTTATTATTTTTAAGTGCTCCTTTCCCCAAAATATATCCTTACAGAAAGCTTTGGCAGACACAGTCACAATTTGCTTCAGTCTTTGTGACTGGTCAAATTGTCTAAAACTAAGTAGATTCCAATATTCTCAAAGTGAGTGTTGAATGTGCTACTTAAAATAAGAACAATAGATACATAAAGGTCTATTAATCTGAAAGCTTGCATTTTTATCACCAATAAAACTGACAGCTTCATGCAAACATGTGATGCTCAAGTTGTTAGAATTTATTCTCATGACATAAAAATCAAAGACATTTCTTCAGAAACCCTTAAGTAACTTTTGTGAGGCTCTGTAATGTCTTGAGTGATAGAGGAAAAGTGACAATTTAATCTCCATGAAAAGTAAAATTTGAAGAAATAGCAAGATGAAAGCACTTTAGTCAGACAGATGAAAGCTAGAGCTTTTGGTTTCTGCTTCAGTCCTTTTCCCTTCCACCAACAGGAAAGAAATACTATATTAAAGATTCATAGTATGTAGAAAGAAAAGGCATGAAACTTTCAGTAGGATCTAGTATAACTGTAGCTATGCTTTCATGAAACAAGCAAAAGACAATCTAGGTATTTACAAAGCTGGCAAATGCTCAGAAGGATTTGTGTAAGACATTAAAAAGAAAAGACAGCCTCAAATTTCACCAAGCCATATGAATTAGGAATATCATTTTTAAATGTGCAGTAGAAAATCCGAAGAAGCTGGATGATCTCACTCTAAGAAAAGGGGGTGGGTGGACTTGGCTTTCATTGTTATCAAGAAGAAGACCATAGAACATAGATAGAACTAGACAGCCATCTCACAGATCTCCAAGGATCTACCCACTGTAAGCAAGTGAAAGCTGAAGGAATGCAATAGGGATGTATTGAGGTTGATTGCTTCTAATCACATCCTTTCGACAACCTACTTTTATTTCATTTCATTTATTACTTTAATATGGCTAGTGTTTGTCTTTTATAAGTATTGAAGGTGAAGAGTAAGGTATATAGATTACAGTAAGTTTAATTTACAGGGAAAAGAAATTTCAGAGGTTTTGTTTTGGGTCCAGAAGTATAAAGCATTGCATAACTGAAACAATATTTAAAAGATCTTGCAAAAGAGAAAGGAGAAGAGGTGTGATAAAAATTTAGACTATTTTAATCTAACATTTAATTATTCTTATCATTTTTTAAAATGTTTATTTCCTCCAAATTTTGACTAGTCCACACAAGAATTCATTAAAATTAAACAAAAGTGATTAGAAATTATAACATTAAATCCTACCCCTTAGGTGGCTGCTACCATCCTATAATTATTCGATGCAGGGTATCATTTGTTTTATTGTGGTAAAGTATAATGATGGGCGTTTAGGACATGATATTCTAAAATATGGCACACTGACAATATTGAATATTTTAAGTTGAAGAGGTTTGAGAAAAGGTAGAAACAAATTGGCCTCTTTGACCACCTCTCTGACATGCTTTTCTCCCCTGAAACAGGTAATAAAACCTTTATGTGACAGGTACCCTTCTTATACTTAGAGGAAGTGTTAGCCACTCAGTTGCGTCTGATTCTTTGTGACCCCATGGACTGTAGACTCCTCTGTCTGGGAGGAGTTCTCCAGGCAAGAATACTGGAGTGGGTAGCCAATCCCTTCTCCAGGGGATCTTCCCAAACCAGGGATCAAACCTGGGTCTCCTGAATTGCAGGTGGATTCTTTACCATCTGAGCCACAAGGGAAGCCCATACCTGGAGGAAAGAAGCATCTTTATCTCAATTAGAAGGGACACCAAGAAGAATCCAAACAAAGAGGCCTTGATGAAATGACCCCCATTTATTAGAGTTACCTCATTTTCCTTAACCTATCATATTCCTCCATGATTTTCCATTATTTCTCACACCTAGCATAAACACACAAATCTAACCATTTCCTCAGGTCTTCATTTTCTTATGAAGACTCTCATCTCACATAAACCTTCTGCCAAATAAATCTCTATGCCTTCCTCCTGTCCATCTATCTTTATCAGTTTCATTTTCAGACCTAGCCAGGGACTCTAAGAAGGTTGAAAAAAAAACTTTTTACTTTCCTACAATACATAACATAAAATTAACTGTTTTGTAGATGATCATTTTATGTCTATTGCCATTAAAGAGAAATTGGCCTATCCCACACAAATCATAAGCTACCACATACTCTTTCCTTAGCCAACTTGTTGAATTCAACTTTAGGCTTGTTGAAGACAATAAGCAAGCATCCATAAATATATTTTAAGCACATTTTTACCATTTTAAAATGATTAAGGGTTTTTCAACTTTTATGAATACAAAATTCTATAAAATTTCTTTTAAGATTTGTTATGGGTAGAAATATGCCAGGGACTACAAATGTACTAGGATTAAATTCAAAATGCCTAAAATGAAAGCATTGTTAGGAGAATATATCATAGCACTCGTTAATATGAGAATCCTACAAAAGATTTTACTTGAGTAATATTTGATCTTGGGTGTAAAGTATCAAAAACATAAGAAAGAAATTTCTCAGACAAATTCAAATAAACCAGGATCAAGTTTTTTCCCAACATATGTAATTTTCATAATAATAAAGCATCCCTAGTTCAGCATGAAACAAAGAACTAGAGAACCTCTCTGTAGGAAAATTTGGTTCTCTTTACATTTATACCAAGGGAAGCAAAAAGGTTTTGGGGTGTGATGGATGTGTTTATTATTCTTACGGTGGTAGTCACATCTCAGGTGAAACATGTCAATAATTATCAAATTGTACATTTCAAACAGAACACTTTATCTTCTGTAAATTATACTCCTACTAATAAAGCCCAAAAGGAACAAACCTGTGTGTCCAGGGCAAAGTAACCAAGGAGGAAAGAGGTTAAGTAATCAGGGCAAAGAGTAGCCAAATCTTGTTCATTGCTGGCCATGCTTGGTAAATATTTTCATTCTAATTTCAGTGAGAAATTATTGGAGAGTTCCAGGCATGGGTCAGATATGACTTGAATTATGGAAGGCACTAAAATGACAGATGTGTGAAACTGGAAAAGACAGTGACCTCCCTAAGTCCAGGTGCTCTTAAGAGAGGGCCATAGGTTCTTAAACTTCCTAAAGTAGCTGCTAATTGTATACATATGTACAGATACACACTTTTAAAAATTAATTCCCATACTATTCATCAGCTTCTCAAAAAGGAATTTGACCACAAAATGTAGGAATTTTTCATTTACTTACTCATAAATTAGGTGAAGATATCAAAACTTGGAGAAGTAAAAGGATTTGTTCAAAATCTGAGGTCACAGGTTGATGAGGTCATAAGGGGTTTATGAAGCTGACCACCTTCTCTCTCCTCCCCTCATCTCTCCCCGCCCCAACTGCTGATTCACAGAACACAAATGTCATAGAAAGCTAGGATACACCATATGAAGTCAAAGTCTACTGAATGCTCACCCTCACCCACATCAACAGGAGGGTGTGCCAATGATATGGTCCATAAGAGGTGATAGGCCGGTACAACTACTGGAAAGCAGTCCCTTATGACTCCCCCATTAAACTAGCATAACTTTCTAAATCACCTGTGTGTGTATTACTATTAGAATCACAAACAGTACATCATAAATAATAACCTATTCCTCTTTCAATAATACTGAACATGCCCTAAGCTATAAACCAGAAGAATAATACATAACAGGCATCTGACAATTCTAGTTTCTTTCTGTAAGGGAACAACAAATGAGTTTCTGCTGTATCCTTCCTAAAAGAGATTTCAATAATGTATAAACAATGCTTCTTAACTAGGAGGCACTACAGCAAAGTACATTTCACATGGGAAATTTCACATCATCCTTCAGAGATTCCAACATAGAATGACAGGTCCTTTCTTCAGCAACCCAGGGAACAGTTTAACCTCAAATTTCTTACTAGATCTAGGATTTGTGAAACTGTCAGGTTATTTTGATAGCTTTAAAAGGTCTCAGGTTACTGAAATAACCCTGCCTTTGTTCAGTCTAAGCATTGAGAACGCACCACCATGGAACCAGTATAAATTGGATTAAAACACTTTTAGAGAGTCATCTTTGGAAAAAGCATGGGAATAAAACAAAAAGTACACCTGGGAGTTCTCTTCCATACCTATCAGGTGTGTGAAATTGGCTACAGTAAAATAATGGCCTTTTCTGGGCTTTGAGTTGAAACTGAGTTCAGGGGTGTTGGAACTTACAAATAGGCTGATATTTGAACCACACAGGTAGAAAGAACTCTTCTGATCATTACGATGAACAACTATAGCGACTAAGTATACATGAACACCCCTGGAGAAGAAAATGGCAACCCACTCCAGTATTCTTGCCTGGAGAATTCCATGGACAGGGGAGCCTGGCGGGCTACAGCCCATGGGGTTACAAAGAGTCGGACACGGCTGAAGTGACTGAGCACATACATGAACACACTACTAACCAGACACTAACAGAGGAAATTTGGTTAGAGACCTACCTTGAGAGGAGCCTTCTGTACAGAAGGGGGAAACAGGATCAAAGCACAACTGAGGCCTGTATTACATACCTATCAGAAGTGTGAAGTCAGTGTCTGCTCTTGCACTCTGGGTCCAAACCAAGGCAATGTATGAGCTGTTGATCAAGCCCTTTGATTTTCTTAACTGCACCTGAAAAGAAAGAAAATACTGTTGAATACCTTTGCAACAGATACAAATTAATTTCCCTTAGTAGGAATTCAGCGAGAAAAACATAAGAAACAAAACAAAAACATACCAGTCTTCTAATTCCATTTTTAAAAATCCAGCCAGAAATTACCTACCGTTAGGAGAAATAAGCCTAAATGTACATATGGTCTAGACTTCATACTACAAACCCATTGTGATATAACCCACTGTGACCATTTAGTCACTCCATAGAGTAATTTTCTGGGATTGAGGCTTGTGGTCAAACATACTGATAAGCCTTTCTGCTTACCTAAACTATTTGCCCTGAGGTCCCTGAAGTAAATAACCTGTTAGTCCTGCAGCCACAGATACACAAACGTTCTCCTGCTTATAACTTACTGATTCCCATGAGGGATGAGTGTCCTGGCACAAGCGACAAATGACTGGGGTTTGTGCAGCACTCTCAGTCACTTAGCTAGAAACAAGTTACAAAACTGGAAGAAGTCACTTAAGTAAGATGCTCTGTAGAGACCAATATCTACACCTGTTCCAAAAGGATCCATATTATAGGAGTACACACTTTGTATGCATAGCTAGGACCTGGATTCATTTAAAGTGGCAAAGGTCTTCAACCATACCCTAATTATGTGAATCATCAAAGTAATTCTGGCCATAACCCTGACCAATAACAAACTGACAGAATACATCACAGCTCCTCTTGCTTCAAAACTGGAGGGTAAATGGCTATTTGTATTCATAACTATCTAAATGATTTAACAGCACAACTTCATAAGCGGCACACAGGATGTGATCCTCACAGGATGATGCCCCAGATTTCCACAGGGAAATCCCCACACCACTTGGCCACTTCCTCAGGCCTTTATGTCCCCTTCTCAGGGAGGCCCTGGCCAGACAACCTACCTGCAAGTGCAGGTCCCTCCCCCTCCCCATGTCCAATTCCCCTTCTCTGCTTTTCTGTGGTGACAGCAGGTGTCATTATCTATCAGGATACACCTGTATCTCATTGAGCTTACTTTTCAGTATCCCCCACTAGAATGTGAGCCCCATGTGAAGAGGGATTTATGTCTCTTTTGTGTCTGTATTTCCATCATGAGGAAGAGTAGCTAGCCCATAGTAGGTGCTCAGCAAATGATGGTTACCTTTGGCCACCAGCCCTAAAAGTTCATGCCATTCCCAGAGCTGACCCTGTTAAATGTACAGTATGTATCCTCCAGAACTTCTCCATATTTACATTCTTACACAGGGATCATTAGAAATAGATACTCCACATTATAATTAAGAGGTTGAATAATTCTACACTATTTAAAAATCACCTGTTTCCAGTCCTAACTGGAGATACAACCAACTACATCTTGGTAATGCACCCGGAATCAACTCTTTCAGGTTGGTGTTTTCACCCATATTACTCAATAGCATACTCAAAATGCAATGACTGATCAGTTTTGTTTGCATAGTTGCTTTTGGATAGTTTTAGCTCTTTATCATGAATCATTTCAAACAAAGAATATATAACAATATAATAAGAATTCTATATGTCAGTCAGTAGTTTTAACAATCAACATCTTGTCAAGTTTTCTTTTTTTTCTAGCATATTCCAAAGCATATTCCCAGTATTTTGTGATACCATGTCTAAACTTAAGAAGTTATTTCCTCCACATGTGGTGGTGGTGGTTTAGTCACTAAGTTGTGTCCGACTCTTGTGACCCCATGGACTGTAGCCTGCCAGTCTCCTCTGTCCATGGGATTTTCTAGACAAGAATACTGGAGTGGGTTGCCATTTCCTTTTCCAGGGGATCTTCCCGACCCAGGAATTGAACCAGGGTCTCCTGCATTGCAGGCAGATTCTTTACCAACTTAGTATGAGGGAAGCCTTCCTCCATCCAGATACTCTACTGTAACATAAACTGTAACAAATAGGACTTTAAAATATATAACCAAAATATGATTACTACATCTAAGAAAAATTATAATTATTCCCTAATGCCACATGAAACTATCCATGTCCAATATAGCTATTTGACCTAAATATCTCTCTTAAATTTGATTTGTTCTTAGGATCTGAACAGGTAACTTACATAGCATTAACTGAAATAGGACTTAGTACTTTTTTCACCAATAACAGTCCCTGCCTCTCTTTTTTTTTTGCTATTCTCTTGATGAAAAGACTGGATTACTTGTCCTGTAGCATCACTCACATTCTATATTTATATGCATCCTGTCCTGAACAGGTTCCATTAGAAACAGAACATCCTGTAGTGAGATCTATAAACTTGGTTAAATTCAGGCTCAGTTATTTTAGCAAGAACATTTTAGATGATGCTTTGTACCCCCATTGTATCATATCTGAATACCTACGTTGTATCCCACACTTTGATGTAAAGGTTGATCAGTGGGTTGTAGTATTCTAACCTTAATTCACCCCCAATATAAAATTTCCCATCGACTTTTTACTGAAATTTTATTAAATGTATCATTGACTTACTATTTAAATTTTTGATATGCTCTTCACATACCATAAAATTCACAATATTAAAATGTACTGGTTACTGATTTTTAGTATTTTCAGAAAATTGTGGATCCATGACCACAATAAATTTTAGGGCATTTTCAACATCCCGCAAAGGAAGCCTATACTTATTATCAATGAATGCCTATTCTCCTGATAGGACTGATAACCCACCTGAATGGTACAAAGATTAAGTTCAAATTGAAAACATCTGAACTACAA
Organism: Odocoileus virginianus; assembly: GCF_023699985.2. Classification (NCBI taxonomy): domain Eukaryota; kingdom Metazoa; phylum Chordata; class Mammalia; order Artiodactyla; family Cervidae; genus Odocoileus; species Odocoileus virginianus. The sequence goes on along the minus strand of NW_027224263.1, from coordinate 8,894,831 downwards.
GAGAGGCAGTGAAATGAAATTAAAGTTGCTCAGTTGTGTCTGGTCTTTGTGACCCCATGGACTATACAGTCCATGGAATCCTCCAGGCCAGAATACTGGAATGGGTAGCCTTTCCCTTCTTCAATCCAGGGATTGAACCCAGGTCTCCCACATTGCAGGCAGATTCTTTACCAGCTGAGCCACAAGGGAAGCCCAAGAATACTGGAGTGGGTAGCCTATCCCTTCTCCAGCAGATCTTCCTGACCCAGGAATCGAACTGGGGTCTCCTGCATTGCAGGCGGATTCTTTACCAACTGAGCTATCAGGAAGCCCTTGAAAGAGACAGAAATAAGTCATTTCTGAACCTGTCTTATCTGACTAAAGCTGAACTTTGTAAGAGACAGCTGTTACAACCCCACCCACATTGCCAGGAGGTGGGAGTGGGAGGTGGGGATGTGTGTCTCTAATCAAGGAGGCCTGAACTTGGATATTGGCTTAGTGGTTTAGTTGCTAAGTCCTGTCCAACTCATTGTGACCCCATGGACTGTAGCCTGCCAGGCCCCTCTATCCATGGGATTCTCCAGGCAAGAATACTGGAGTGGGGTGCCATTTCCTTCTCCAGGAGATCTTCCCGATGCAGGGATCAGACTCAGGTCTCTCGCATTGCAGGTTGAGTCTTCACCGATTGAGCCACCAGGGAACATTTCAAGATTGCACAAATAAGCCTTATCAGATGCTTCCATCCTTTGAAGTTCTAATCCACCAAGCCCCTTGAAAAGTTGGTATATAAACCCCTATCTCTAGCCCATTAAGGAGCCTCTTCATATGAACGTTCCTACATAGTTAATAAACCTTTCTCCTATTAATTTACTGTTAATTAATTTTCAGGACCCAAGCCAGTTGAGTCTGAGATGGTAGAGAAAAATGTTTCCTTTCCAATACTGCCTCTCACAAGCCCCTGAAAACCACAAGTTAATTTTTTAATCTCTGTAGATGTGTCTGTTCTGGATATTTTAAGTGAATGAGATCTTACAAAATATGTTCTTTGGTGTCTAGCTTTTTTCATCTATCATAGTGTTTTCAAGATTCATTCATATTTCAGTATGTATCACTACTTCATTTCATATTATAGCTAAATAAAAATCCATGGTAGGGGTATATAGCACATTTTGCATAAAAATTCAACAGTCGGTGGACATGTGGGTTGTTTCCACTTTGGCTTTGTGAATAATGCAGCCATAAACATTCATGTACAAGTTTCCATTTGAATGTTTGTTTTAAATTCTCTGGGATATGTATCTAGGAGTGAAATTGCTGTTGATGTGGTCACTCTAGGTTGAAATTTTGGTGGAAGTGCCAAACTACTTTCTATAGTGTCCCCGCCATTTTACATTCTCATATGGCAGCATATGAGGGTTTCAATTTCTGCATATCCTTATTTCATTTATTTTCATCTTTAAAATTAGAGCTACCCTGGATATAAAATTAACACACAGAAATCCCTTGCATTCCTATACACTAACAATGAGAAAACAGAAAGAGAAATTAAGGAAACAATTTCATTCACCATTGCAATGAAAAGAATAAAATACTTAGGAATAAATCTACCTAAAGAAACAAAAGACCTATATATAGAAAACTACAAAACACTAATGAAAGGAATCAAACATGACACAAATAGATGGAGAAATACACCATGTTCATGGATTGGAAGAATCAATATAAGAAAATGAGTATACTTCCCAAAGCAATCCATAGATTCAATGTAACCCCTATCAAGCTACCAACAGTATTTTTCAGGAACTAGAACTAATAATTTCACAATTTGTATGGAAATAAAAAAAAACCTCGAATAGCCAAAGCAATCTTGAGAGAGAAGAATGGAACTGGAGGAATCAACCTGCCTGACTTCAGACTATACTACAAAGCTACAGTCATCAAGACAGTATGGTACTGGCACAAAGACAGAAATATAGATCAATGGAACAAAATAGAAAGCCCAGAGATAAATCCACACACCTATGGACAACTTATCTTTGACAAAGGAGGCAAGAATATACAATGGAGAAAAGACATCTCTTTAACAACTGGTGCTGGGAAAACTGGTCAACCATTTGTAAAAGAATGAAACTAGAACACTTTCTAACACCATACACAAAAATAAACTCAAAATAGATTAAAGATCTCCACGTAAGACCAGAAACTCTAAAATTCCTAGAGGAAAACATAGGCAAAACACTCTCTGACATAAATCACAGCAGGATCCTCTATGACCCACCTCCCACGTAATGGAAATAAAAGCAAAAATAAACAAATGGGACCTAATTAAACTTAAAAGCTTTTGCACAACAAAGGAAACTATAAGCAAAGTGAAAAGACAGCCTTCAGAATGGGAGAAAATAATAGCAAATGAAGCAACTGACAAAGAATTAATCTCAAAAATATACAAGCAGCTCCTGCAGCTCAATTCCAGAAAAATAAACGACCCAATCAAAAAATGGGCCAAAGAACTAAACAGACATTTCTCCAAAGAAGACATACAGATGACTAACAAACACATGTAAAGATGCTCAACATCACTCATTATCAGAGAAGTGCAAATCAAAACCACAATGAGGTGCCACCTCACGCCAGTCAGAATAGCTGCTATCCAAAAGTCTACAAGCAATAAATGCTGGAGAGGGTGTGGAGAAAAGAGAACCCTCTTACATTGTTGGTGAGAATGCAAACTAGTACAGCCACTATGGAGAACAGTGTGGAGATTCCTTAAAAAACTGGAAATAGAACAGGCATATGACCCAGCAATCCCATTGCTGGGCATACACACTGAGGAAACCAAAATTGAAAGAGATGCGTGTATCCCAATGTTCATCGCAGCACTGTTTACAATAGCCAGGACGTGGAAGCAACCTAGATGTGCATCGGCAGATGAATGGATAAGGAAGTTGTGATACATATACACAACGGAATATTACTAAGCCATTAAAGGTAATGCATTTGAATCAGTTCTAATGAGGTGGATGAAACTGGAGCCTATTATACAGAGTGAAGTAAGTCAGAAAGAAAAACACCGATACCATATACTAACGCATATATATGGAATTTAGAAAGATGATAATGATGACCCTATATGTGAGACAGCAAAAGAGACACAGATGTAAAGAACAGTCTTTTGGACTCTGTGGGAGAAGGCAAGGGTGGGATGATTTGAGAGGGTAGCATTGAAACGTGTATATTATCATATGTGAAGTGGATCACCGGTCCAGGTTCAATGCATGAGACAGGGTGCTCAGGGCTGGTGCACTGGGATGACCCTGGGGGATGGGATGGGGAGGGAGGTGGGAGGGGGGTTCTGGATGGGGAACACATGTGCACCTGTGGCTGATTCATGTCGATGTTTGGCAAAAACCACTACAATATTGTAAAGTAATTAGCCTCCAATCAAAATAAATATTTTTTTAAAAAAGAAAAGAAATAATAAAATGAAAGAAGCCTGAAAAAAAAATAGAGTTGCCCTCGTAGATGTGAAGTGGTATCTCTTGGGATTTTCATGTTGATTTCTCCAATGATTATTCATGTTGAACATCTTCTCTTGCATTCAGTGGCTATTTGCATGGAGAGAGCAGTGGATCTGCACCATGAGAGCCCCCTGTGTGTGAACCAGGTGGAAAAGCCATGCAGCCTCTTTGGACCTCGATTTCCAGGCACAGTGAGTCGTTATTTAATCTGTGTTCATGCAGGGAAGGGACACATTAAAAAAGAATTTGACTTGGATCTCCATGTGGAGAAACAGCCACTTCTACCTAGAGTGAAGGAAAAGAAACTCATGGAGAAATACAGAGGGGCAGCTGAGATCCAGAGCCCAGAGGCTGGTCAGGTAATTCCACCTGGAGAGGACGTGGACACTCCCTTCCCTTTCCACCCTCAACAAGGTGGGTAAGTTGTAGCAGGGCATGAACTCCTCCCTTCACTCCTTAGGAGTTGCAAGTGGCTGGGTTTTGTGAAATTTCCTTGTTGACCTGAAACGCAAGGAGGCAGTTGCCTGGGCAGAACTAAGCACCTGAGGGCCCTCATTGTCCTTCTCCTTTCTGCCCTGGAAATTCCCACCACCTCTGCCCAAGAAACAGGGAATGGGGGCGTAAAGGGGCCAAGAGTCAGATCCTGAGCTAAGATTGGGACTAGCCAGACAGCAGGTGGTCTTGGGGGCCCTGAGCCTGTGCAGGTCCTGTGTGGGGAGCAGAATGGGAGCAGGAAATCCTGAGGCATTAGGGGTAGGCAGCAGGGCAGTTGTGCTGCCCTGCAGTGGGTTCAGAGCTCATGGGTTTACTTCAAATGTTTCTTTGAAGGGTGGTTATACTGGGGAATCAATCTGGGTAGGGGTGACTTCAGTTCTCCCTTGAAAAACTTCTGTATTTGTGAAGATGTTTTTCCTTAAAGAATAATCAAGCTTGAATTACATTTGTCGATGGAAATAACCAGCTAATAAGACCATCTTCACAGTCTTGATTGTTTTAGCCACCAAAATGCTGCAGGTTACTCACGCTCCAAGAGACCATTGTTTCTAAAGACAATCTTTATTTGTATCAATCTCCCACTTTCTAGGCTCCACTAATCCCTCTGTAAGGAACAAGGTACCAGGTAGACACAAGCCCCGATTTAATATCTGTCATCTCTGAGTGGAGGCATTATCTGTTACCTTCTTTTTCTTATCTGTGCTACATGTGTTTTCTCTGCCTTGCCTAAGTTGCTTCAGTCGCGTGGGACTCTGTGCGACACCATGGACTGTAGCCCACCAGGTTCCTCTATCCATGGGATTCTTCAGACAAGGATACTGGAGTGGGTTGCCATTTCCTTCTCCAGGTGATCTTCTGAACTCAGGGATCAAACCCCTGTCTCCCGCACTGCAGGCGAATTCTATACCTCTGAGCCACCGGGGAAGCCCATGTCTCCTTTATTTGAAAGCTATTTCCCTAGAGGAGAATGTAACTTTCCTCCACAGGAAAAATTAGTCAAGGCACCGGTCAGACAGGAATAACCTGTGTGTCGCTGCGACTCTCAGATACATAACATCCCCACACCAAGCCGGCGTGGACACCACCTGAGGTAACCCCAGGAAAAGGCGCTTAAGAAGTAGTGGCTCCCTAACAGGCCCTTGACAGAGAGCAGAAGGTGACCAGGCACAAAGAGCATCTCCTCTTGGGACTCTGCCTCTCCCCTGAGGAGGGATAATTCAAGTAATAATAACCTCAAGCATATGAAGGATACAAACTTGTAACATCATTTGATATTGTACTTACTTAAAGTTTTTTCTCTAAATAGTTTTGCAACTCAGTTCAGTTCAGTCACTCAATCGTGTCCAACTCTTTGTGACCCCATGAACCACAGCATGCCAGGCCTCCCTGTCCATCACCAACTCCTGGAAGTCCCACCCAAACCCATGTCCATTGAGTCAGTGATGCCATCCAACCATCTCATCCTCTGTTGTCCCCTTCTCCTCCTGCCCTCAATCTTTCCCAGCATCAGGGTCTTTTCAAATGAGTCAGCTCTTTGCATCAGGTGGCCAAAGTATTAGAGTTTCAGCTTCAGCATCAGTCCTTCCAATGAACACCCAGGACTGATCTCCTTTAGGATGGACTGGTTGGATCTCCTTGCAGTCCAAGGGACTCTCAAGAGTCTTCTCCAACACCACAGTTCAAAAGCATCAATTCTTCAGCGCTCAGCCTTCTTTATAGTCCAACTCTCACATCCATACATGACCAATGGAAAAACCACAGCCTTGACCAGATGGACCTTTGTTGGCAAAGTAATGTCTCTGCTTTTTAATATGCTGTCTAGGTTGGTCATAACTTTCCTTCCAAGGAGTAAGCATCTTTTAATTTCATGGCTGCAATCACCATCTGCAGTGATTTTGGAGCCCAAAAAAAATGAAGTCAGCCACTGTTTCCACTGTTTTCCCATCTGTTTGCCATGAAGTGATGGGACCAGATGCCATGATCTTAGTTTTCTGGATGTTGAGTTTTAAGCCAACTTTTTCACTCTCCTCCTTCACTTTCATCAAGAGGCCTTTTAGTTCCTCTTCACTTTCTGCCATAAGGGTGGTGTCATCTGCATATCTGAGGTTATTGATATTTCTCCTGGCAATCTTGATTCCAGCTTCTGCTTCCTCCAACCCAGCGTTTCTCATGATATACTCTGCATAAAAGTTGAATAAGCAGGTTGACAATATGCAGCCTAGACATACTCCTTTTCCCATTTGGAACCAGTCTGTTGTTCCATGTCCAGTTCTAACTGTTGCTTCCTGACCTGTATACAGGTTTCTCAAGAGGCAGGTCAGGTGGTCTGGTATTCCCATCTCTTTCAGAATTTTCCACAGTTTATTGTGATCCACACAGTCAAAGGCTTTGGCATAGTCAATAAAGCAGAATATAGATGTTTTTCTGGAACTCTCTTGCTTTTTTGATGATCCAGCAGATGTTTCAATTTGATCTCTGGTTCCTCTGCCTTTTCTAAAACCAGCTTGAACATCTGGAAGTTCATGGTTCATGTATTGCTGAAGCCTGGTTTGGAGAATTTTAAGCATTACTTTACTAGCGTGTGAGATGAGTGCAATTGTGCGGTAGTTTGAGCATTCTTTGGCACTGCCTTTCTTTGGGATTGGAATGAAAACTGACCTTTTCCAGTCCTGTGGCCACTGCTGAGTTTTCTAAATTTGCTGGCATATTGAGTGCAGCACTTTCACAGCATCATCTTTTAGGATTTGAAATAGCTCAATGGAATTCCATCACCTCCACTAGCTTTGTTCATAGTGATGCTTCCTAATGCCCACTTGACTTCACATTCCAGGATGTCTCACTAGGTGAGTGATCACACCATCGTGATTATCTGGGTCGTGAAGATCTTTTTTGTACAGTTCTTCTGTGTATTCTTGCCACCTCTTTTAATATCTTCTGCTTCTGTTAGGTCCATACCATTTCTGTCCTTTACTGTGCCCATCTTTGCATGAAATATTCCCTTGGTATCTCTAATTTTCTTGAAGAGATCTCTAGTCTTTCCCATTCTGTTGTTTTCCTCTATTTCTTTGCATTGATCGCTGAGGAAGGCTTTCTTATCTCTCCTTGCTATTCTTTGGAACTCTGCATTCAAATGGGTATATCTTTCCTTTTCTCCTTCGCTTCCCTTCTTTTCACAGCTATTTGTAAGGCCTCCTCAGACAGCCATTTTGCTTTTTTGCATTTCTTTTTCTTGGGGATGGTCTTGATTCCTGTCTCCTGTACAATGTCACGAACCTCCATCCATAGTTCATCAGGCACTCTATCAGATCTAGTCCCTTAAATCTATTTCTCACTTCCACTGTATAGTTTTGCGACTGCCGAACGGTAAAATCTCCGTTTTTACCATTCCTTCACTTTCGTCGCTGGCGGCATGGACCCTACAAGGGAGACAAGTGGGCTCTCCTGAGGTTTCCTGTCACCTTCCATATCTCACCTCTCCCGCTCACACTCCTGGGGCCAACTGAGAGCTGTCTCAGCCCTCCCCTGGGCGGGGCCAACAGCGAGGAACCCGATTCCGAACCCCTCCCTCGTCAGCGCCCCACCGCCAGTGCGTCTCCAAGGAGACGCCCAAGACGCGGGCGAAGATCAACCCCTCCCACCTCAGCTCTCTACCTCCATTGCGTCTCCGAGGAGACGCCCATGACGGTGGGCGGGTGGGGGATGGGGTCGTATTCTCGGGACAACGTAGGCGACGCTTTACGGCAATGGTGAGCGGGGTCGCAGTCGAACCTCGCCGGCTACCGCGCGAAGCTCAGAGAGGATCGGGTCTTTCTCGCCGGAGCGTGGCCTCAGCCACGTTGGTCCCCTCAGCCCTCCTTCGTGTCCTTTCCCTGGGGCAACGCGAGGCGACGCGGGGCCGGGACCGGCAGCCTTTCCGGCCCGAGGGACCCTCCCCATCCTCTAACGTCTGAGCAGCCTGTACCCTGCGTGCAAGGTAGGCCTGTGTTGGCTGCAGCCCGGCCGGCCTGGGGGAGGCGGAGACGGGCAGCGGGGCGCCGCGTGGGCCGGGCCGTGGTTTGGCGTTTAGGCTGGGCTGGGTGAGCGTGGGCACCGGGATTGTACTGCCGTGTGTGTTCTGTGCCCTCGCGCCAGTAGGGAGAGGGTCCAAGTAGAGCCCCCCGGGCCTCCCGGTCGGTGGGCCTGGAAGCGGTTCCCAGTGGGAAGAGGGCGGGGCGGGCCGGAGGAGTGTAGGAGGCTCGCCAGCTGCTTCTCCCTCCCCATTTACGTGGCCGCCCTGGAGTCCGCTTGGTCGAGTGAGATTGACGTGCTGCCCACGGGGACTGGGCATCTCGGAATGCATCCCTAGAGAAGTAATATTTCCTTTCATGAGTTTTTGACCTAAAAAAAAAAATGTAGCTCCATTCTCACTTATGCATTGAACCACGTGGAAGAATGTGCTGTGCTTAGTCGCTCAGTCGTGTCCGACTCTTTGCTACCCCGTGGACTGTAGCCCGCTAGGCTCCTCTGTCCATGGGATTCTCCAGGCAAGAATACTGCAGTGGGTTCCCATGCCTTCCTCCAGGGGATCTTCCCAACCCAGGGATCGAACAGGGGTCTCCCACATTGCAGGCAGATTCTTTACCGACTGGGCCATCGGGGAAGGAGGGCAATCGAAATAAAAGGGTCAGGGATTTTCATGTAAAGGACTGTACATTGTTTATAGTGGGATTATAAACATTTCATGGGTAAAAAGGTTTTGGGGCCACTTAAAACAATTCTAGAGGTGAGGGAATGTCCGGTAATACAGGCGGAACATGGACCTGGATCCCCTCGCTGGCTGCGGATGGTGACGCCAACTCAGCGTACCAGTCAGGGGCCAGTTTCTTCCCACCGCGAGTGGGTCTGGATACCCTGTGTCATAAGGTACAGGAAGGGCCTCACGGGATCCTGTGGGGCATGAGACCCAGACTGTCTTTGCCAATAGCAAAAGTAAACAAAAACTCAACTCCAAGCCGGACATAAAGTGCACATGCATTTGTCTTGGTCTGGGACCAAGTCTTCATCAGACAAAATTCTACATCCTATCTGCTGGATATTCACCCCTAACAGGGTGGCCACCCCTTCCCGTTTCAGCTTTGTGCATGGTGGCGAAGCACTGGGCCTGCACCTGGGCAATGGATCCTGGATCCCCAGTAGCCCTGAGACCCCAGGGACTACACTGGCGGACTTTGCTCCTACAGGACTGGTGAGGATCCCCTGGCCAGAGGCCCTGGGGCAGTAGCTTCAACTCCTTGTTCCTGAAAATAGCAGCTGCCTAGGCCACGCCCCCGAGGGCCTGCAGCCTTGGTATCCTCACTGGGCCTGCAAGCCCGCACTCAACACCACTGCCTGTCCCTTCCACACCTGCTCTAGAGGGGTGCACCGTGGCCAGGTTCTCCCAGAATCCTCTGTGTGCCCCAGACCCTCCCTTCTTCCCCTCACAGGCCTTTCCCAGCGGGATCCAGGGATAGGACGAGGAGTTCAGTTCAGTTCAGTCGCTCTTTGCGACCCCATGAACTGTAGCACACCAGGTCTCCCTGTCCATCACCAACTCCTGGAGCTTGCTCAAACTCATGTCCATCAAGCTGGTGATGCCATCCAACCATCTCATCTTCTGTCCTTGCCTTCTCCTCCTGCCTTCATATTTCTCAGCATCAGGGTCTTTTCCAATGAGTCAGTTCTTTGAATCAGGTGGCCAAAGTATCGGAGTTTCAGCTTCAGCATCCGTCCTTCCAATGAATATTCAGGACTGATTTCCTGTAAGATTGACCAAAGGACTAGGAGGCCAGGCTCAAAAAGTTTCCACTTGATGGCACTCTTGCCCCAGAAATGCTATCCACACTCTGGAGCCTGGCCTCTCCCTCCACCCTTTGCAGGTGAAAAAAGACCCATCGGGGCCAAGAGTCTTCCAAGCCATCCACTGGAGTGTTGTGGAAAGAGATGTCTCCTCTTCTGCTCCCCAGTAAGAATGTACAGATAAGGATGAGCAAAGGAAGCCATCCATCTCTGTTTCCATGTCCATAGCACTCTAAGAGATTCTGAGTCCACATGGCCTGATCCTCATTTCCTGGTGACTGGGATGTGATGTATTCTGTAACTTTGTTTATTGTTTTTATTTTTAATCCCGGTTAGGTTGCCCTCCGAGATTCAAAAACTTCGCCCAGAGCCCCGGTGAAAGGGTTTCCTGGTGTTTGGAAACTTCCTCTATTAAGACTCCCTTCCCGGGACAGATCTCTGTGCCTAACTCTTTTGTCTCTCTTTTTATCTTTTATATTTGGTCCTACCTCCTTTTGAAGAAAATGGGCTGGTTTTCTGGGACATCTCCCTGATGTCCTCTGCTAGTGCTCAGAAATTGTTTTGTGGAGTTTGCTCAGCGTTCAAATGTTCTTTCGATGAATTTGTGGGGAAGAAAGTGGTCTCCCCGTCCTATTCCTCTGCCATCTTAGCTCCTCAGTCTGTAACTTTGTTATTACTGGTCAGGATTAGGGCCAGAATTAACCTTGATGATTTACATAAGTAGTGGCTGGTTGAAGACCTATGCTACTTGGGATAAATCTGCGTTCTAGCCACACATACAAAGGCTGTTTTCCTGTAATGTGGATCCTTGGGGAATAGGTATAGAGATTGGTGTCTACACAACATTCTTACTTAAGTGGCTTCATCGAGTTTTGTAACTTCTTTCTAGCTAGATGACTGGGAGTGCTGAGCAAACACCAAACTGTCATTTCTCCCTTGTGGCAGGACACTCATCCTTCACGGGAATCAAGAAGTGGTAAGCAGGAGAACGTCTGAGTATCAGTGGATGCAGGGATAACAGGTTATTCATTTTGCAAACCTCAGGGCTACCTGTTTAGGTAAGCAGGAAACGACATCAGTCTGTGAAACTGCAACCTCAGTCCCAGGAAGTGACTCTGCTGGCAGTAAAATGGTCACAGTCTGTTACACAACAATGGGTTTGCAGTGAAAAGTATAAACGATCAGGACATTTAGGCTGACTTCTACTGAGTGTAATCAATGGCTCATACGTGGCCTTGGTGTGGAGCCAGCGTTGAGGCATAGACCAAGACCAGACACCGATTTCACACTTGTCGTAGGTGTGGAATACAACCCTCAGTCGCGCGTTGGTTCTGTTACCCGCTTCTGTACAGTAGGCACCTCACTCAAGGCAGGTTTCTCACCGAATTTCTCGGGTTACTGTCTGGTTAGTAGGGGGTTCAGGTATACTTTGTGGCTACAGTTGTATCATGGTAATGATCAGAAAAGTTTTCCCTGCTTGATTCAACTATCAACCGTTTTCAAGTTCAAGGGCACCTGCATTCAGTTTTAACTTGAGCCTGGCAAGGGCCATTATTTTCCTGGACCCGATTTCACCTGTCTGATGGGTATGGAAGAGAACTCACCGGTGTACTGTTTGGTTTACTCCTTTGCCTTTGAGAAAGAAGATTTTCTGAAGGATATGAATCGAGTTTCCTCTGGTTCCAATGAGGTGTGTCCTTAATCCTAAGACTGGGCAAAGGCAGGCTTCGTTCAGCAACTTGAGTTGTAAACCTATCAAAAGTAGCCTTCCTGCAGGATGGGCCAGGTGGCCGGGGGCAGGCACTTCAGAGACTTGTTCATGAACATGGCTGCTGCCTACGCCAACCCCCGAGCGCTTGACAGCCCGGGGCTCCTTGGTGGGTATGCCAGGCCCCAGAACACCACTACGTGTTCCTCCCACACCTGCTCTGGTGAGGTGACAGGCCGGCAGGTTCACCCAGGATCTTCTGAGTGCTCCAGACCCTCACTTCCTAGAGTCACAGGCCTTCCCCCAGCAGGATGCACAGGAAGGGCCTGCACGGCATGGTCAAAAGGTTTCCGCTTGATGGCACGGCTGCCCCAGATATGCCAACCACCCTCTGGAGCTGGGCCTCTCCCTCCACCCTTTGCGTGTTGAGAAAGGCCCACAGTAGCCGAAAAAACCTTCCAAACCCTCCCAGCTGGGTCGGCTCCACTGGAATGTTGGCGGAAGAGGTGTCTCGTCTCTGGGGCCTCTGCTGGGCCAGAAGACCATAGAGAAAAGGACATCCAGAGGAGCCGGCCCGCGCTGGTCTGCATCAGCAGCAGTGTCTGAATCTCTGAGCCCTGTGTCCTGGCCACTGGTTCCTGGGGAGACCGGGATGTGATGGATTCTGTCAGTTTGTTGTTACTGATGAGCGTTAGGATCAGAATTACCTCGACGATTCACGAATTAGGGTTTGGTAGAAACCCCTTGCCACGTGGAATAAATCCAGGTTTTACCCGTGCATCATAGTGTGCACTCCTGGAATAATGGATCCTTCTGGAACAGGGGTAGAGATTGGTCCCCACAGAGCATTCCTAATTATGGGGCTCCGTACACTTTGGTGAGTTGTTTCCAGCTAGGTGACTGAGCGTGCTGAACAAACTCTAGAGTTATGTCACATGGCCCTTGTCCCAGGATACCCATCCCTCACGGGCATCAATAAGTGATAAGCAGGAGAAGGTTTGAGTATCTGTGGATGCAGGCCTAACAGGTTATTCATTTCGCAAACCTCGGGGCTACTAGTGTAGGTAAGCAGGAAAGGTCATCCGTATGTTAACCTGCAACCTCAGTCCCAGCAAGTGACTCTGCGGACGACTAAATGGTCACAGTCACGTCCGTCACAGTGGATCTGCAGTATAAAGTCCAGACCATCTGGATATTTAGGCAGACTTCTCGTAAGGGTAGGTAGTATGGTTCGATAGGGTGTTTTTGTTTGGTTTCTGTTAATGGAACTAGGAGGTGACTGGTGCGTTTTTTGTTTTGCTTCTTATGTTTTTCAAGCTGAATTCTTACTGGAGGATGTTGATCTGCACATGTGGCAAAGCTGTAAAATGGTATTCTCTTTCCTTTCCAGGTGGGGGCTTGCTAGAGTAAGAGAAGAGTGTGATCAACGGCTCGTACGTGGCCTTGGTGTGACGCCAGCGTTGAGGCATAGACCGAGACCAGGCACCGATTTCACACTTGTCGTAGGTGCGGAATACAGCCCTCAGTCGTGCTTTGGTTCTGTGACCCGCTTCTGTACAGTAGGCACCTCGCTCAAGGCAGGTCTCTCACCGAATTTCTCTGGTTACTGTCTGGTTAGTAGCGTGTTCAGGTATACTCAGTGGCTACAGTTGTATGGTCGTAATGATCAGAAAAGTTTTCCCTGCTTGTTTCAACTGTCACACATTTGCAAGTTCAAAGGCGCCTGAATTTAACTTAAACTCGAGCCCGGTAAGGGCCGTGTTTTTCCTGGAGCCGATTTTACACATCTGATGGGTGTGGACGAGAACTCCCTAGTATACTTTGTGTTTTGCTCCTTTGCCTTTGAGAAAGAAGATTTTCTGGGGTATCTTAATCCACTTGACCCTGGTTCCACGGAGGTGCGTCGTTAATGCTAGGACTGAGCAAATGCAGGGTTAGTTCAGCAACCTGAGTCCTTGTAAACCTATCAAAAGTAGCCTTCCTGCAGGATGGGCCAGGAGGCCTGGGGCAGGCGCTTCAGAGCCTTGTTCCTGAACATGGCCGCTGCTGACGCCACACCCCCGAGCGCTTGACAGCCAGGGGCTCCTTGGAGGGTAAGCCAGGCCCCAGAACACCACTCCCTGTTGGTCCCACACCTGATCTGGTGAAGTGGTAGGCCACCAGGTTTTCCCAGGATCTCCTGAGTGCTCGAGACCCTCACTTCCTCCAGTCACGGGCCTTCCCCCAGCAGGATCCACAGGAAGAGCCTGCACGCCATGCTCAAAAGGTTTCCGCTTGATGGCACTGTTGCTCCAGAAATGCCAACCACCCTCTGGAGCTGGGCCTCTCCCTCCGCCCTTTGCGTGTTAAAAAAGGCCCACGGTAGGCAAAAAAACCTTCCACACCCTCCCAGCTGGGTTGGCTGCAGTGGAGTGTTGGGGGAAGAGGTGTCTCCTCTCTGGGGGGCTCTCCTGGGCAGTAAGACCCTAGAGAGAAGGACATCCGCAGGAGCCGTCCAGCTCTGGTCCATATCGACAGCAGTCTGAGACTCTGAGACAGCAGTCTGAGACTCTGAGCCCTGTGTCCTGGCCACTGCTTCCTAGAGAGGCAGGGATGTGATGGATTCTGTCACTGATCAGGGTTAGGACCAGAATTAACTTGATGATTCACGTACTAGGGTTTGGTTGAAAACCCTTGGCAGTTGGAATAAATCCAGGGTCTAGCCATGCATCATAGTGTGCGCTCCTGGAATTACGGCTGCTTTTGGAACAGGTGTAGAGTTTGGTCCCCACAGAGCATTCTTAGTTATGGGGCTCCGTCCACTTTGGTAACTGGTTTCCAGCTAGGTGACTGAGTGTGCTGAACAAACCCTAGACTTATGTCACGTGGCCCTTGTGCCAGGATACCCATGCATCCCTCACGGGAATCAATAAGTGGTAAGCGTGAGAACGGTTGTGTATCTGTGGATGCAGGGCTAACAGGTTATTCACTTCGCAAACCTCAGGGCTACTTGTTTAGGTAAGCCGGAAAGGTCATTAGTATGTGGAACTGCAACCTGCGTCCCAGGAAGTGACTCTACAGGTGACTAAATGGTCACAGTGAGTTACATCACAGTGGGTTTCCAGAATAAAGTCCAGACCATCTGGACATTTAGGCTGACTTCTCCTGGAGAAGGAAGTGGCAACCCACTCCAGTATTTTTGCCTGGAATATCCCATGGACGGAGGAGCCTACTAGGCTACAGTCCATGGGTTTGCAAAGAGTTGGACTTGACTGAGGGACTTCACTTTCACTTTTACTCCTCAGGATAGGTTGTGTGGTTGGAACCCGGTTTCTTTGTTTGTTTTCTGTGAATGGAACTAGGAAGTGGGTGACTGGTGCGTTTTTTGTTTTGCTTCTTCTATTTTTCCAACTGAATTCTTCCTGAAGGATGTTGATCTGCATATATGGCAAAGGTGCAAAATGATATTTTCTTTCCTTTCCAGGAGGCAGCTTGCTGAAGTAAGAAAAGAGTGTGATCAACGGCTCCTTCGTTACCTTGCTGTGGAGCCAGCATTGAGGCATAGACCGAGACCAGACAGTGATTTCACACCTGTCGTAGGTGCGGAATACAGCCCTCAGCTGTGCTTTGGTTCTGTTACCTGCTTCTGTACAGTAGGCCACCCCTCTCAGGGCAGGTCTCTCACCGAATTTCTCGGGTTACTGTCTGGTTAGTAGGGGGTTCAGGTATACTTTGTGGCTACAGTTGTATCATGGTAATGATCAGAAAAGTTTTCCCTGCTTGATTCAACTATCAACCGTTTTCAAGTTCAAGGGCACCTGCATTCAGTTTTAACTTGAGCCTGGCAAGGGCCATTATTTTCCTGGACCCGATTTCACCTGTCTGATGGGTATGGAAGAGAACTCACCGGTGTACTGTTTGGTTTACTCCTTTGCCTTTGAGAAAGAAGATTTTCTGAAGGATATGAATCGAGTTTCCTCTGGTTCCAATGAGGTGTGTCCTTAATCCTAAGACTGGGCAAAGGCAGGCTTCGTTCAGCAACTTGAGTTGTAAACCTATCAAAAGTAGCCTTCCTGCAGGATGGGCCAGGTGGCCGGGGGCAGGCACTTCAGAGACTTGTTCATGAACATGGCTGCTGCCTACGCCAACCCCCGAGCGCTTGACAGCCCGGGGCTCCTTGGTGGGTATGCCAGGCCCCAGAACACCACTACGTGTTCCTCCCACACCTGCTCTGGTGAGGTGACAGGCCGGCAGGTTCACCCAGGATCTTCTGAGTGCTCCAGACCCTCACTTCCTAGAGTCACAGGCCTTCCCCCAGCAGGATGCACAGGAAGGGCCTGCACGGCATGGTCAAAAGGTTTCCGCTTGATGGCACGGCTGCCCCAGATATGCCAACCACCCTCTGGAGCTGGGCCTCTCCCTCCACCCTTTGCGTGTTGAGAAAGGCCCACAGTAGCCGAAAAAACCTTCCAAACCCTCCCAGCTGGGTCGGCTCCACTGGAATGTTGGCGGAAGAGGTGTCTCGTCTCTGGGGCCTCTGCTGGGCCAGAAGACCATAGAGAAAAGGACATCCAGAGGAGCCGGCCCGCGCTGGTCTGCATCAGCAGCAGTGTCTGAATCTCTGAGCCCTGTGTCCTGGCCACTGGTTCCTGGGGAGACCGGGATGTGATGGATTCTGTCAGTTTGTTGTTACTGATGAGCGTTAGGATCAGAATTACCTCGACGATTCACGAATTAGGGTTTGGTAGAAACCCCTTGCCACGTGGAATAAATCCAGGTTTTACCCGTGCATCATAGTGTGCACTCCTGGAATAATGGATCCTTCTGGAACAGGGGTAGAGATTGGTCCCCACAGAGCATTCCTAATTATGGGGCTCCGTACACTTTGGTGAGTTGTTTCCAGCTAGGTGACTGAGCGTGCTGAACAAACTCTAGAGTTATGTCACATGGCCCTTGTCCCAGGATACCCATCCCTCACGGGCATCAATAAGTGATAAGCAGGAGAAGGTTTGAGTATCTGTGGATGCAGGCCTAACAGGTTATTCATTTCGCAAACCTCGGGGCTACTAGTGTAGGTAAGCAGGAAAGGTCATCCGTATGTTAACCTGCAACCTCAGTCCCAGCAAGTGACTCTGCGGACGACTAAATGGTCACAGTCACGTCCGTCACAGTGGATCTGCAGTATAAAGTCCAGACCATCTGGATATTTAGGCAGACTTCTCGTAAGGGTAGGTAGTATGGTTCGATAGGGTGTTTTTGTTTGGTTTCTGTTAATGGAACTAGGAGGTGACTGGTGCGTTTTTTGTTTTGCTTCTTATGTTTTTCAAGCTGAATTCTTACTGGAGGATGTTGATCTGCACATGTGGCAAAGCTGTAAAATGGTATTCTCTTTCCTTTCCAGGTGGGGGCTTGCTAGAGTAAGAGAAGAGTGTGATCAACGGCTCGTACGTGGCCTTGGTGTGACGCCAGCGTTGAGGCATAGACCGAGACCAGGCACCGATTTCACACTTGTCGTAGGTGCGGAATACAGCCCTCAGTCGTGCTTTGGTTCTGTGACCCGCTTCTGTACAGTAGGCACCTCGCTCAAGGCAGGTCTCTCACCGAATTTCTCTGGTTACTGTCTGGTTAGTAGCGTGTTCAGGTATACTCAGTGGCTACAGTTGTATGGTCGTAATGATCAGAAAAGTTTTCCCTGCTTGTTTCAACTGTCACACATTTGCAAGTTCAAAGGCGCCTGAATTTAACTTAAACTCGAGCCCGGTAAGGGCCGTGTTTTTCCTGGAGCCGATTTTACACATCTGATGGGTGTGGACGAGAACTCCCTAGTATACTTTGTGTTTTGCTCCTTTGCCTTTGAGAAAGAAGATTTTCTGGGGTATCTTAATCCACTTGACCCTGGTTCCACGGAGGTGCGTCGTTAATGCTAGGACTGAGCAAATGCAGGGTTAGTTCAGCAACCTGAGTCCTTGTAAACCTATCAAAAGTAGCCTTCCTGCAGGATGGGCCAGGAGGCCTGGGGCAGGCGCTTCAGAGCCTTGTTCCTGAACATGGCCGCTGCTGACGCCACACCCCCGAGCGCTTGACAGCCAGGGGCTCCTTGGAGGGTAAGCCAGGCCCCAGAACACCACTCCCTGTTGGTCCCACACCTGATCTGGTGAAGTGGTAGGCCACCAGGTTTTCCCAGGATCTCCTGAGTGCTCGAGACCCTCACTTCCTCCAGTCACGGGCCTTCCACCAGCAGGATCCACAGGAAGAGCCTGCACCCCATGCTCAAGAGGTTTCCGCTTGATGGCACTGTTGCTCCAGAAATGCCAACCACCCTCTGGAGCTGGGCCTCTCCCTCCGCCCTTTGCGTGTTAAAAAAGGCCCACGGTAGGCAAAAAAACCTTCCACACCCTCCCAGCTGGGTTGGCTGCAGTGGAGTGTTGGGGGAAGAGGTGTCTCCTCTCTGGGGGGCTCTCCTGGGCAGTAAGACCCTAGAGAGAAGGACATCCGCAGGAGCCGTCCAGCTCTGGTCCATATCGACAGCAGTCTGAGACTCTGAGACAGCAGTCTGAGACTCTGAGCCCTGTGTCCTGGCCACTGCTTCCTAGAGAGGCAGGGATGTGATGGATTCTGTCACTGATCAGGGTTAGGACCAGAATTAACTTGATGATTCACGTACTAGGGTTTGGTTGAAAACCCTTGGCAGTTGGAATAAATCCAGGGTCTAGCCATGCATCATAGTGTGCGCTCCTGGAATTACGGCTGCTTTTGGAACAGGTGTAGAGTTTGGTCCCCACAGAGCATTCTTAGTTATGGGGCTCCGTCCACTTTGGTAACTGGTTTCCAGCTAGGTGACTGAGTGTGCTGAACAAACCCTAGACTTATGTCACGTGGCCCTTGTGCCAGGATACCCATGCATCCCTCACGGGAATCAATAAGTGGTAAGCGTGAGAACGGTTGTGTATCTGTGGATGCCGGGCTAACAGGTTATTCACTTCGCAAACCTCAGGGCTACTCGTTTAGGGAAGCAGGAAGGGTCATTAGTATGTGGAACTGCACCCTCCGTCCCCGGAAGTGACTCTACAGGTGACTAAATGGTCACAGTGAGTTACATCACAGTGGGTTTTCAGAATAAAGTCCAGACCATCTGGACATTTAGGCTGACATCTCCTGGAGAAGGAAATGGCATCCCAGTCCAGTATTTTTGCCTGGAATATCCCATGGACGGAGGAGCCTACTAGGCTATAGTCCTTGGGTTTGCAAAGAGTTGGACTTGACTGAGGGACTTCACTTTCACTTTTACTCCTCAGGATAGGTCGTGTGGTTGGAACCCGGTTTCTTTGTTTGTTTTCTGTGAATGGAACTAGGAGGTAGGTGACTGGTGCGTTTTTTGTTTTGCTTCTTCTATTTTTCCAACTGAATTCTTCCTGAAGGATGTTGATCTGCATATATGGCAAAGGTGCAAAATGGTATTTTCTTTCCTTTCCAGGAGGCGGCTTGCTGAAGTAAGAAAAGAGTGTGATCAACGGCTCCTTCGTTACCTTGGTGTGGAGCCAGCATTGAGGCATAGACCGAGACCAGACAGTGATTTCACACCTGTCGTAGGTGCGGAATACAGCCCTCAGCTGTGCTTTGGTTCTGTCACCCGCTTCTGTCCAGTAGGCCACCCCTCTCAGGGCAGGTCTCTCACCGAATTTCTCGGGTTACTGTCTGGTTAGTAGGGGGTTCAGGTATACTTCGTGGCTACAGTTGTATCATGGTAATGATCAGAAAAGTTTTCCCTGCTTGATTCAACTATCAACTGTATTCAAGTTCAAGGGCACCTGCATTCAATTTTAACTTCAGCCTGGCAAGGGCCATTATTTTCCTGGACCCGATTTCACCTGTCTGATGGGTATGGAAGAGAACTCACCGGTGTACTGTTTGGTTTACTCCTTTGCCTTTGAGAAAGAAGATTTTCTGAAGGATATGAATCGAGTTTCCTCTGGTTCCAATGAGGTGTGTCCTTAATCCTAAGACTGGGCAAAGGCAGGCTTCGTTCAGCAACTTGAGTTGTAAACCTATCAAAAGTAGCCTTCCTGCAGGATGGGCCAGGTGGCCGGGGGCAGGCACTTCAGAGACTTGTTCATGAACATGGCTGCTGCCTACGCCAACCCCCGAGCGCTTGACAGCCCGGGGCTCCTTGGTGGGTATGCCAGGCCCCAGAACACCACTACGTGTTCCTCCCACACCTGCTCTGGTGAGGTGACAGGCCGGCAGGTTCACCCAGGATCTTCTGAGTGCTCCAGACCCTCACTTCCTAGAGTCACAGGCCTTCCCCCAGCAGGATGCACAGGAAGGGCCTGCACGGCATGGTCAAAAGGTTTCCGCTTGATGGCACGGCTGCCCCAGATATGCCAACCACCCTCTGGAGCTGGGCCTCTCCCTCCACCCTTTGCGTGTTGAGAAAGGCCCACAGTAGCCGAAAAAACCTTCCAAACCCTCCCAGCTGGGTCGGCTCCACTGGAATGTTGGCCGAAGAGGTGTCTCGTCTCTGGGGGACTCTCCTGGGCCAGAAGACCATAGAGAAAAGGACATCCAGAGGAGCCGGCCCGCGCTGGTCTGCATCAGCAGCAGTGTCTGAATCTCTGAGCCCTGTGTCCTGGCCACTGGTTCCTGGGGAGACCGGGATGTGATGGATTCTGTCAGTTTGTTGTTACTGATGAGCGTTAGGATCAGAATTACCTCGACGATTCACGAATTAGGGTTTGGTAGAAACCCCTTGCCACGTGGAATAAATCCAGGTTTTACCCGTGCATCATAGTGTGCACTCCTGGAATAATGGATCCTTCTGGAACAGGGGTAGAGATTGGTCCCCACAGAGCATTCCTAATTATGGGGCTCCGTACACTTTGGTGAGTTGTTTCCAGCTAGGTGACTGAGCGTGCTGAACAAACTCTAGAGTTATGTCACATGGCCCTTGTCCCAGGATACCCATCCCTCACGGGCATCAATAAGTGATAAGCAGGAGAAGGTTTGAGTATCTGTGGATGCAGGCCTAACAGGTTATTCATTTCGCAAACCTCGGGGCTACTAGTGTAGGTAAGCAGGAAAGGTCATCCGTATGTTAACCTGCAACCTCAGTCCCAGCAAGTGACTCTGCGGACGACTAAATGGTCACAGTCACGTCCGTCACAGTGGATCTGCAGTATAAAGTCCAGACCATCTGGATATTTAGGCAGACTTCTCGTAAGGGTAGGTAGTATGGTTCGATAGGGTGTTTTTGTTTGGTTTCTGTTAATGGAACTAGGAGGTGACTGGTGCGTTTTTTGTTTTGCTTCTTATGTTTTTCAAGCTGAATTCTTACTGGAGGATGTTGATCTGCACATGTGGCAAAGCTGTAAAATGGTATTCTCTTTCCTTTCCAGGTGGGGGCTTGCTAGAGTAAGAGAAGAGTGTGATCAACGGCTCGTACGTGGCCTTGGTGTGACGCCAGCGTTGAGGCATAGACCGAGACCAGGCACCGATTTCACACTTGTCGTAGGTGCGGAATACAGCCCTCAGTCGTGCTTTGGTTCTGTGACCCGCTTCTGTACAGTAGGCACCTCGCTCAAGGCAGGTCTCTCACCGAATTTCTCTGGTTACTGTCTGGTTAGTAGCGTGTTCAGGTATACTCAGTGGCTACAGTTGTATGGTCGTAATGATCAGAAAAGTTTTCCCTGCTTGTTTCAACTGTCACACATTTGCAAGTTCAAAGGCGCCTGAATTTAACTTAAACTCGAGCCCGGTAAGGGCCGTGTTTTTCCTGGAGCCGATTTTACACATCTGATGGGTGTGGACGAGAACTCCCTAGTATACTTTGTGTTTTGCTCCTTTGCCTTTGAGAAAGAAGATTTTCTGGGGTATCTTAATCCACTTGACCCTGGTTCCACGGAGGTGCGTCGTTAATGCTAGGACTGAGCAAATGCAGGGTTAGTTCAGCAACCTGAGTCCTTGTAAACCTATCAAAAGTAGCCTTCCTGCAGGATGGGCCAGGAGGCCTGGGGCAGGCGCTTCAGAGCCTTGTTCCTGAACATGGCCGCTGCTGACGCCACACCCCCGAGCGCTTGACAGCCAGGGGCTCCTTGGAGGGTAAGCCAGGCCCCAGAACACCACTCCCTGTTGGTCCCACACCTGATCTGGTGAAGTGGCAAGCCACCAGGTTCGCCCAGGATATTCTGAGTTCTCTAGACCCTCACTTCGTTCAGCCACTTGTTTTCCCCCAGCAGGATCCACAGGAAGGGCCTGCACGCCATGCTCAAAAGGTTTCCGCTTGATGGCACTGCTGCCCCAGAAATGCCAACCACCGTCTGGAGCTGGGCCTCTACGTCCACCCTTTGCGTGTTAAAAAAGGCCCATGTTAGCACCATATTCTTCGATACCCTTTGAGCTGGGTTGGCTCTACTGGACTGTTGATGAAAGAGTTGTCTCCTCTTAGGTGTCTTCTCCTTGGCAATAAGGTCATATCTTTGATGATATCCAAACTATCCTGTCCACCTTTAGTCCAGTTTCACAGCATTTTAGCAAATTCTGAGTCCACATGTCCTGCACCCTACATTTTCTCGCCATCACTATGTGATATATTCTCTCAGTTGGTTATTGTTCAAGTTTGAGGCCAGAATTTTCTTGATGATGTAATAATTATGCTTTCCTGGAAGCCCTTTGCCACTTGGAAGAAATCTAGGTTGTAACCTCGCATACAAAATGTGTGTTCGTGTTATATGGATCCTTTTGGAATCGGAGTAGAGATTCTCTAATTATCATCACTATAAATGTCTGGGTAGTTTTAGGAAAGGTTTAAATATACTATATATTCAATAAATGCCCATTTTTACCTCCTGCAGTTTCTGACAGTCTTTATTTCAAAGAGTTGTTCGTTATTTTTATGAAAGTACCCCTGTGGAGGTGTGGGTGGATGACTTGGTGGTAGTCATAGTAAGGTGAATTATGCCCCTGACTTCATGGAAAAAGTGACATCAACCCCAAATTTTAGTCAAGTTGTTAATCAAGACGAACTCATTCATTGCCAGTAGGAATACAAAATATTCTAACCACTCTATGTAATAAATGAAAAGTTAATGTGGTGCATTTTAAGTGTAGCTATCTTTGAGGAAGAAAGAACATTTACTAGCACGCAAACAAAGGGAAAGTGGGATGCTCAGGGTTTCGCCCTGGCTCCTTTTGTTGGTGAATTCAAAACATAAGAACAGTAATGAATGTGAGCTAAAGTGGAAACAAGATGTTAAGAAAGGGCCAGACCATAAAGAAGGAAATATACTTAGGCATCCTCTGGAAAGATTATTTATCTACCCCATAGTACTCAGCCAATGAGGAACTGGGGAAGGGACTTGCATGCTAGAAAATAAATTGCTTGTTTTAACTGCCCTGGGTGTGCCTGCCCACTAGACACTTCATCTTGTAAGACCAGCATTAAAGACTCCTTCCCACTGCACCTCGTGTCTTCAAGTCCATTCTTTGGCTTTGGACCAGTGGGCTTTATTTCCCACAGTTTTGGGGCCTTGTTTGGGATCTCTATGCCTGCATGGAAGTGGGACTCCAGTAGAATGGGGAGACATGTCTCACCCCACCTTGGGTGGCCTGCTCTCCATGCGCCCCGTTCTCTACAGAAGCCATAGACAGACCTGAGACCGTTATTTGGAGGACACTGGAGACGACACAGGAAAAGAGAAATCAGGCACCACGGCAACCTCGTGAACAAGCCAAGGTAGAAAAATTGGACTACTAAGTAGTGCCTTGGTTGTCGGGAATTCTCAGAGGTCAAGTGTGTATAACTGAGAAGTATCCTAGATATGAAGCAAGTGAGGGTTCCCAATCCACTGTTCTGTCATCCCGAGAGGGAAATGACCTGAGATGGACGAAGCGAATCTGGGAGTGTGTGTAAGAAACCTTCAGTGTTGGGAGGCTGAGTGCATAGGAAAAACAACACAGAGACTAACAGAATGGGAAATAAGTTTCTAGGCCTAAGGAACAAGAAAAGCGGAGATAGGGATTCTCCTCTGATATTCCCCAGTTAGTTCACTGGGGAGAATGTTGAGGGTTCAGGGGAAAAAAATGAAAAAAACGGACCCAAGGGTTACTCAGTTATAAAAGACTGGGTGGTTTTGGCTGAGTGGTCAGGTAAGAGGCAGATCTGATACTTTTCCTCAGTTTGCCTGACTGTTGGACGCGGTGGGAGCGAGCAGCACAGGCAGCAAGTGAGATGCAGCTCCGAGGCTTCCCACTGGCCCTCCCTTCCCTGCTGTTGCTCACCTCCGCGATGCCCAAAAAGAAAGACAATGTGAAGAAGGGAGGCCTGGGGAGCGAGTACCTGAAGTGGACCTGGCAGCCCTGCAACCCTAGCAGCAAGGACTGTGGCGTGGGTTTCTGCGAGGGCATCTGCAGGGCCCAGACGCAGTGTATCTGGTGCCAGGTACCCTGTAACTGAAAAAAGGAGCTTGGAGCCTACTGAAAGTGTAGGATTTGTCAGGATAAAAGGGAGAAGAATATACGAGAGCTTTGCTCTGAAGAAAAGGGACAAGACTCCTCCTGTTACAGTTTTCTCAGGTGACTGAGAAATTTATGGGAGTGGTGGAGGCCTAGTCCTCATACTGTGCAGTGGTCCCATAGGGAAACCCACTCATTAATTAAAACACTTGTTCGTCCGGGGGTCACACATAAGAACCGGCCATTCAGCGACCTGAGCAGCCACGGTGGTCTTAGATTGCCATAGGGAGAATCTGAGCTGAAATGACTCTGGGTAACTCCTGGAAGAGTTACGCTCACAAACAGCACACAGGCCCACCACACAATTTCACTATGAATTTTTTTTCTATTAATATTTCTCATTTTTATTATATTTTTCATACTTTTATAATGATCATCAGTTTTATCTTAATTTACACTATTTTGACAATGAAATTATTTTTCAAGCTGAGCAACTAACTATGAATTTTTATCCCTGACAAATTCAATTTAAAATGGAAAACAGAATCTCAAAAAAATGAGGGGGTGTCAGAAAGCTAAACTCAACATTCCAGCCAGATTCATGTATAATACATACAGAGCTCATACTTGCAATATGTAGTTATTTGCGGA
Source organism: Odocoileus virginianus (assembly GCF_023699985.2). Classification (NCBI taxonomy): domain Eukaryota; kingdom Metazoa; phylum Chordata; class Mammalia; order Artiodactyla; family Cervidae; genus Odocoileus; species Odocoileus virginianus. The sequence continues at coordinate 8,870,240 of NW_027224263.1, read as the reverse complement.
AATTATATTAAAGGAGATCTCAACAAATATGTCCAAATTGGTGTTCTTTTATATTCCAAAATTGGTATTTTTGCACATACAATTAGAAAAGGCCAAGAATGATTACTTTGGTATCTAAAAGCTTCTTAAAAAAGTAACTTCTTGCAGGAAACCAACAAGAAATTGCTTGAAACTATATCAGAACTAAAAAAAAAAAAAAAGGAATAAAGCATTTATAAAATTTTCTTACTCCAACTGTTGTTTATCTTCTTATTCCAACTGTTGTTTACAGCTAGTGAGTTTTATATTGTGATATCTGATTCATAACTAAGTTTGGAAAACAAAGCTATGAGATCTCTTGTGTCTATTTGGATATATGTATATCTCAGTATGTGTCTTTGTCTTTAGATAATATTGCTGAGAACGTTCTAATCTAATTGGCCTAAAGAAAAGTAAGTGCTTACAAACTGAGCAATTCTAAATACAAGAGAAATTAACCTAAATAAATATCAGGTTCACGTGAACTCGGAAATACTCAGTATTAAATACCTGGTATTAATGTTTACATGTTGATCTACCTAATATAGACATGTCTGAGAGTCATTAAGCGTAATATTTTCATTGTGCCTAGGTTTAATAGAAGTTAAATATTATTATATAAGTTACAAGTTTTTGTCAGCAAGGAAAGTAACTAAGGTGGAAAAAACTAAGGAAAAAGTGTGAATGAGACAAGAGCTTTTAGATAAACTCTATTAAGAATAATTATAAATTTAAAAAAATTAAAAATTAAAAAAATTTTAAAAAAGAATAATTATAATTTAGAATGTCTGTCTAAAATAAGTAGGGTTGTGCTTAACTAAGTGATGAAAGTTTATTAAATAGGGAGGTCATTTCCAAATAAAATAAGATTCTGAAACACTGATTACTGGAAACTAATTTCCTCTTACAGAGAAACTAAAGAGATTTTGGACTATTAATAATAATGTTTGGTGCCATCCTGAGATGTTTTCTATAAGAAAGCAAATGTTTTTAGAAATTATCACTGGTATCCATGTTCACCAATCTATAGGATGCTAATACAAAGGACAGTTCTTGAGTACTTAAGGAAAATAGAATGTATATTTTCAACATAAAAAAATAACATTTTATGAAGGAAAAAGGAAGTAATTTTGATTATGAAAAAACTAAATAATGGATAGAGAAAGGAATAAAAAGTTACTGTGAAAGTTGTATAACGTATCAGAAAATAAATGAAAGGGTAATTAGGAAGCATACTATGGGAGGAGTGGATTGCTCAAGGTGGGAAGGCTGAGACATTTACTAGTAGTAGTTGATCACTTCTCTGGCTGGGTAGAAGCCTACTTCCCTCTTCCAACTACCACTGCTGGTAATGTAACCAAAATAATTCTAGAGAAAATTATACCTAAATTTGGCCTGGTGGAAAATATTGCTTCAGACAATGGGAATGACTTTATATTTTAAGGTATTTTGAGGGGTCATGGAATGTTTACACGTTAAATGGGACTATCACACCCCCTGGCATCCCCCTACCTCTGGGAAAGTAGAACAAATAAATGAATAAATCAGATAATTAAGTAAATAACCAAATTAATTTCAGAAACTAAATTACCATGAACGAAATGCCTCCCAGAGGCAGGCCACTTCGCTCAGTTGGTAAAGAATCTGCCTGCAATGCAGGAAACCTGGGTTCTATCCCTGGGTCAGGAAGATCCTCTGGAGGAGGGCGTGGCAACCCACTCCAGTGTTCTTGCCTGGAGAATCCCCATGGACAGAGGAGTCTGGTAGGCTACAGTCTATGGAATCACAACGAGTTGGACACAACTGTGCGACTTTCACTTTTCAAGTGCCTCCCAGTAGCACTTCTGATCAGGACAGCTCCAAGGAGAGATGTGGGGCTGTCTCCATATGAATTGCTATATGGGTTCCCATATTTGGGAGGAGCTACAGATCTCCCAACTTTGGAAACCAACGATCAATTTATAAGAAACTATATACTGGCCATTTCCTCTACTTTAATCCCTTAGATTAAACGGGCTCCTCGCCCAGACTCCACCTTTCGAATTCCAGTCGGTTCATCATTTCCAGCCAGGTGACTTGGTGTTAATCGAAACCTGGAAGAAGACAGCCAAGCTGAGAGGGCCCTACAAGTGCTCCTGAACACTGAGACAGCCGTGTGGACTGCTGAAAAGGGTTGGACTCATTATACTCAGGCTAAAAAGCAGGTAACTGAGACTTTAGAGAAGGGGGAAGAGGAACAGTGGGAGATGCATCGGTCACTTTAAAAGCCCTTAAAGATGACCCTAAAGAAAAAGGTTTAGTAACAGAATGGGTTGGCTCTACTTCTGGAAACTAATACATGTAGGATGGATTATTCACAAAGCAGAAGGCCAATGAGGAAATTGGAAAGGGACCCCAAGCTAGTGATTAATATAACTAAACCCCAGTACCTCAGACCATAAGGTATGATACATGCCAGAGTTTGCCTTGTGAAAACTTAGAAAACCGGAAACAACTTTCACAGGCAGGCATATATCTCTGCCCTGAACCAGACACAGGCTACACTAAAGCAAATCCTTGCCCTAGTTTAGACCACATTGTATGGTGGACAATTCCAGGGCTGGACAGTAAACATGGCTGGGTAACTCCAAGTTGAAGGCCCTTAAAAGCCAAAATACACCTGTCTGAGGGTATCCCACCAGAAGTCAGCCAGGACTTAAAATACAACCCTATACTTTTGACTGTTAATGACCCAGCTACCCTAGATCAAGAGCCAAAAGTAGCACCTCGGACTTACAGGTTGGGAGCAGATATCACCGGGAGAGATCCCCTAGGTGATTTGTTCTTAAACTCATCAAAAATAGGACCTCGAGTTTGTTGGCGATTGTCCCACCCCAGACTCCAAAGAACACTTTAGTCCTCGCAGTAATGATCCCAAGTGAAAGTGAAAGTGAAGTTGCTCAGTCGTGTCCGACTCTTTACCACCCCATGGACTGTAGCCTGCTAGGCTCCTCCGTCCATGGGATTCTTCAGGCAAGAATACTGGCGTGGGTTGCCATTTCCTTCTCCAAATGATCCCCAAAGAGTAAAAATAATAGAAATAAAAGATCTCAGACAGACTTCAGAAATTGAGACAGGGTATGGAGATACAAATGCCTGGGTCGAATGGGTCAAATTTACGGTGCCAGCCTATAGTAAGAGTGATTGTTATGCATATGCGGTTGGACATCCACAGGCACAGGTGGTTCCATTCACCCTTGGAGGGGGTACTAATCCTGGAAGAATGCACTGCATGTCTGCTCTCTACCAGGACAAAAATGCGTGGGGAAATGAGACCTGCAAGAGTCTGTCATTACTCTTTCCTGAACTGCAAAGGTTGGACCCTATGGACCCTCTTTCTCCATAGGGAATGTGAACTACTATGCTTGCCTCTCTAGGCAGGGGGGAAGAGTTCAGTAGACCCGTGGGAGAACTTGCGACTTGTACCAGCATCTTGAATATTACTGGTGAGCCCAGCAATGGTAACTACTCATTAATCCATGTGCCCTGGGCCAATGTCTGGTGGTTTTGTGGGAAAAGAAACCTCCTTCATAGACTGCCATCAAATTGGGCAGGGACTTGTACCTTACTTCAGTTGGCCATTCCCTTCACCCTGGCATTCCACAAGGTACCCGAAAAGCCACCCAGCCACCAAAATCGGAGATCAGTGGCAGGCTCTTCTAAATCTATATATTTATAAACTATACCAGAGACACCCGATAAGGAGTAGCTAGCAAATTGGATGCCCCCAGTCAGATGGTCTGGGGAAATGGCACCAGACATATTAGCAGAGAAGGGGGTGTTTGTGTTATGCTGGGAAGGAAATGCTGTACTTTATTACCAACAATACAGCTCCTGATGGAACCATCACGAAGGCATTACAAGGACTAATGACCTTAGCCAATGAGCTGGCAGGGAATACTGGAATTGATGATCCATTCAGATTGTTTAAAAGGATGGTTTTAAAAAATGGAAAGGGATGCTAGCCTCAATTATCACCATTCTCATAATAGCAGCAGAAGTCTTAACAGCAGTAGGGTGTTGCATTATCCTTTGTGTGAAAAGGTTAACACAAAAATTAACTGAGGCAACAATAAACGAACAGATGTCCATGACCTACCAACAAAATAATTCACTGTTATTAAAAGCCAAATTAGATTCAACCTCTTGATGAGGAGAGTCAACAGATCTTAGAACGACTTAAAAATCAAAAGACTCAAAAAATGGGAATGAAAATAAGACAAAAAAAGTTACAAAGAAAAAGAGGAGGGTATTTGTAAGAAATAAAAACTTAAAATGATCCGTTTTCAAGGGTAGCTAGCTTTGAGTGAAAAAAAAAAATTACCAGCAGCCAAACAAAGGGAGGGTGAGATGCTTAGGGTTTTGTGCAAGCTCATTCTATTGGTGAATTCAAAAACATAAGAACGGGAATAAGTGTGCAGGAAAAGGGGAAACAAGATGTTAGGGAGGGGCCAGCCCATAAAGAAGGAAATATACTTAGGCAACCTCTGGAAAGATTGTTCATCTACCCCAAAGTACTCAGCCAATGAGAAACTGGGGAAGGGACCTGCATGCTAGAAAATAAATTGCTTGTTGTAACTGCCCTGGGTGTGCCTGCCCACCAGACACCTCATCTTGCAAGACCTTCATTAAAGGCTTGTTTCCCACTGCACCTCGTGTCTCCAAGTCCATTTTGTAGGTTTGGGCCAGTGGGCTTTATTTCCCACACTTTGGAAGTTTGGCAATCACACAGAAACATGTACACAAATGTTTATAGTTTTTTCATAATTTCCAAACCTTGTAAGCAACCAAGATGTCCTTGAGTAGGTGAATAGATAAACAAATATAGTGTGGAATAAAGAAAGGAGCTACCAAGCTGCAAATGTACTCAGAGGAATCCTAAATGCACATTGCTAAGTGTAAGAAACCAACCTGGGGGAAAAAAAAAAACAGTTACTGATAAGGTTCCAACTGTATGACATTCAAGAAAAGGCAAACACTGGGGACAGTTAAAAGATAAGTGGTTATCAAGGATTCCACGGAGGGATGGAGAGATGAATAGGTAGAACACAGGTTTTTGGTTTTTTTTAGGACAATACGAGTCTATATAATGTACTATAATGGTGGACACATATCATTATTTGTCAAAACCCATAGAAGTGTGACACAAATATTGTACCCCAATGTAAACTAGAGTTCATTACAAACTAGAGTTGTAACAAATGTGTAACAATGTCAGAAGCTGTTAAGAGGGAAAGCTGGAGTGAGGAGTAGGCAAATGGTCATATTCTCTGTACTTTCCACTCATTTTTCTGTAAACCTAAAACTACTAAAAATGTATTAACTTTTTATTTATTTTTTTTATCTTTTTTTTTCCATTTATTTTTATTAGTTGGAGGCTAATTACTTTACATCATTGCAGTGGTTTTTGTCATACATTGAAATGAATTAGCCATGGATTTACATGTATTCCCCATCCCGGTCCCCCCTCCCACCTCCCTCTCCACCCGATCCCTCTGGGTCTTCCCAGTGCACCAGGCCCGAGCACTTGTCTCATGCATCCAACCTGGGCTGGTGATCTGTTTCACCCTAGATAATATACATGTTTCGATGCTGTTCTCTCGAAACATCCCACCCTCGCCTTCTCCCACAGAGTCCACAAGTCTGTTCTATACATCTGTGTCTCTTTTTCTGTTTTGCATATAGGGTTATCGTTATCATCTTTCTAAATTCCATATATATGTGTTAGTATGCTGTATTGGTCTTTATCTTTCTGGCTTACTTCGCTCTGTATAATGGGCTCCAGTTTCATCCATCTCATTAGAACTGATTCAAATGAATTCTTTTTAATGGCTGAGTAATATTCCATGGTGTATATGTACCACAGCTTCCTCATCCATTCGTCTGCTGATGAGCATCTGGGTTGCTTCCATGTCCTGGCTATTATAAACAGTGCTGTGATGAACACTGGGGTGCACGTGTCTCTTTCAGATCTGGTTTCCTCGGTGTGTATGCCCAGAAGTGGGATTGCTGGGTCATATGGCAGTTCTATTTCCAGCTTTTTAAGAAATCTCCACACTGTTTTCCATAGTGGCTGTACTAATTTGCATTGATGATTAACTAAAACACTTGTATAGAAAGTTAAGAGAGTGAAGGTGAGACGTTAAAATGTGGGTGCTAGGTAAAAGACACCCATCTGAATAGGGGTTAAGAGTATGCCAACCCAAAACCTGCCTCTTTGTAATATTTTCAGGTAAAGGCCCCAATGCATGAAAAGCTCCAAAAACAGCACAGGCTTTCCTTCTACAAAGGAAATTTCCATTTATAAGGGAAATTTTCATTTGTAAAATGTGTCTCTCCTTTAAAAGGAAGACGAACTCTTATTTAACTTTGACCTCTAACACTGTGTGGGTGTACAACTATGATGATCTCTATACATATATCCTGCAAACTGATTACCACAATAAGATTAGTTAATATCACCTCACATAGTTAGCTAAGATTTGTTGTTAGCAACTTTCAAGTGTACAAAAAATTCACTGTGCTGTACATTAAATCTCCAGCACTTATTCATTCATCCCTTATAAGAAGAAATTTGTACTTTATGACTATTTTCACCTACTTCCCCTGTCCCTAGCAGATCCCACATATAAAGGAGTATATTATTTGTCTCTCTGACTTATTTCACATAGCATAATGCCTTCAAGATTTATCCATGTTGCTGCAAGTAGTAGAATTCCTTCTTTTCTGTGACTGAACAGTAATTCATGTATGTGTTTGTGTGTGTGTGTGTGTGTATCACATTTTCTTTGCTATTTTGTTGGAGGGGGGCACCATACAACTTGTGGGATCTTAGTTCTCTGACCAAGGATTGAACCTGGGCCCTTGGCAGTGAAAACGCAGAGTCCTAAACACTGGACTGTTGGGGAAATCCCTATATCACATTTTCTTTATCCATTCTTCCCTCAGTAGACACCTACGTTGTTTCTGTGTTTTGGCTATTGTAAATAATGCTGCAGTGAACATGGAAGTGCGGGTATCGCTTCAAGATAATGGTTTCTTTTCTTTCAGATATATAACCAGAAGTGGGATTCGGGGTTACTGATGAACACTCCCATATTTATTTGGGCAGTACCTATGTTAATAAACTTCTATTTGTTTTTCTCTTCATAATCTGTCTTTGGCCAGTCAAATTTATAGGGTTCTGGGTACAGAACCCAGGATTTTTTTCCTCTTTTAAAAGGGACATTGAAAAAAAAAATAAATAAAATAAAAAATAAAAGGGACATTGATCTGCTGAATCCTGTCCCAGTTTTACCTAATCACTCCTCTAAAGAGGTTCAAACAAGCCAGAATACTTATACCAAACAGAGCTTAAGTCTCTAACCCTTCCACATTCTTTGCCCTTTCTTGCAAATGTCACCTCAAGTCAGACATTTTAGAAAACTATGTATATATGCATCGTTTATTTCTAAAAGTGATATACATTGCTAACTATATTTGTCTTTAGAGTCTAAGTAAAAAGTATTCTTGGCTAAATATTCTTTCTCAGAGCATATTTGAACATGAGAAGTCCATTTTGAACCTAAATAAGAAAATTACTTAATTCTCCTTTTGTCTAACATTTTCCTAGTCTAAAATAAATAAATATAAAATAAATAGACATAAATATAAAATAAACATAAGTCATTAGTACAAAAAGGCAAGAAATGTACATTAAAATGATGTATAATATAACCACATTTATTAAACAATGTATGCCAATATAAGGGCAAAGTTCAACAATGCAAAAGTGCATATTTTGCAACAACTTAATATTACAATTACAAATAATAACCTATTCCTCTTTCATATTACTGAGCCTACCCTGTGTTATAACCAGAATAATAATACAGAACAGGCATTTGACAGCACTAGTTTTCTTCCTATAAAGAAACAACAAATGAGTTTCTGCTGGAACCTTCTCAACAGAGATTTCAATAAGGCATAAACAGAAAAAAATTTTAAAAATAAGGTATAAACAAAGTTTCTTAACTAGAAGGGGCTATATAACAAAATACATTTCACATGTGAAGTTTCATATCACTCTTCAGAAATTCCAGCATAGAAAGAAAGAAGGTTTTTCCTTCAGCAACCCAGGGGATAAATAAGATCACCTCAGAATCTTTCCTAGCTCTAGGGTTTGTGAAAATATCAGGCTACTTTGATAGATTTAAAAGGTTTCAGGTTACTAAAGGAACCCTGCCTTTGCTCACTCAGTTCAGTTCAGTTCAGTCGCTGTCGTGTCCAACTCTTTGCGACCCCATGAACCACAGCACGCCAGGCCTCCCTGTCCATCACACACTCCCAGAGTCCACCCAAACCCATGTCCATTGAGTCGGTGATGCTATCCAACCATCTCATACTCTGTCATCCCCTTCTCCTCCTGCCTTCAATCTTTCCCAGCATCAGGGTCTTTTCAAATGAGCCAGCTCTTTGCATCAGGTGGCCAAAGTATTGGAGTTTCAGCTTCAACATCAGTCCTTCCAATGAACACTCAGGACTGATCTCCTTTAGGATGGACTGGTTGGATCTCCTTGCAGTCCAAGGGACTCTCAAGAGTCTTCTCCAAACACCACAGTTCAAAAGCATCAATCCTTCTGTGCTCAGCTTTCTTTATAGTCCAACTCTCACATCCATACATGACCACTGGAAAAACCATAGCCTTGACTAGATGGACCTTTGTTGACAAAGTAATGTCTCTGCTTTTTATTATGCTGTTTAGGTTGGTCATAACTTTCCTTCCAAGGAGTAAGCGTCTTTTAATTTCATGGCTGCAATTACCATCTGCAGTGATTTTGGAGCCCAGAAAAATAAAGTCAGCCACTGTTTCCCCATCTATTTGCCAGACCAGATGCCATGATCTTAGTTTTCTGAATGTTGAACTTTAAGCCAACTTTTTCACTCTCCTCTTTCACTTTCATCAAGAGGCTCTTTAGTTCTTCTTCACTTTCTGCCATAAGGGTGGTGTCATCTGCATATCTGAGGTTATTGATGTTTCTCCTGGCAATCTTGATTCCAGCTTGTACTCTGCATATAAGTTAAATAAGCGGGGTGACAATATACAGCCTTGACATACTCCTTTTCCTATTTGGAACCAGTCTGTTGTTCCATGTCCAGTTCTAACTGTTGCTTCCTGACCTGCATACAGGTTTCTCAAGAGGCAGGTCAGGTGGTCTGGTATTCCCATCTCTTTCAGAATTTTCCAGTTTATTGTGATCCACACAGTCAAAGGCTTTGCTCACTAATAGCATTAATAACGCATCTCCATGGCACTAGTATAAATTTGTTTAAAACACTTAGGAAACTCATCTTTGTAAAAGCGAAAGGAGTAATACACAAAGTACACATGGGAGTTCTGTTGCATACCCATCCGATGTGTGAATCGGATCCAGTAAACTAACAGCCTTTCTGGGCTTGAGTTTTAAACTGAGTTCAGAGGTGTTGAAACTCACAAATAGATTGATACGTGAATCGCACAGGCAGAACTCTTCTCATCACTACGATGAACAACTACAGTAACTAAGTATACCTGAAAGATTGAAAGCAGGCAGAAAAGGGGACCACAGAGGATGAGATGGTAGGATGGCATCACCAACTCAATGGACATGAGTTTGAGCAAGCTCCAGGAGTTGCTGATGGCCAGGGAAGCCTGGCATGCTGCAGTCGGTGGGGTTGCAAAGAGGCAGACATGATTGACCTACTGAACAAAAAACAAATACCTGAACACACTACTAACCAGAGAATAAACCGAGGAAATTTGGTGAGAAACTTGCCTTGAGAGAGGAGCCTACTATACAGAAGGGGGAAACAGAATCAAAGCACAACTGAGGCCTGTATCACATACCTATCAGAAGTGTGAAGTCAGTGTCTATTCTTTCTCTGTTCTTGCACTCTGGGTCCACACCGAGGCAATGTATGAGCGGTTGATCACGACCTCTGACTTTCTTACCAAACTGTGAACTGAAAAGGAAAGAAAATACTGTTGAATACACTTGCCAGAGATGCAAATTACCTTTCCTCAGTAAGAATCAGCATGAAAAACATGAGGAAACAAAACAAAAATCATACCAGTCTTCCTCTAGATGCAATAAAAAAAGCGATCCAGCCACACTAGCTACCCTTAGGAGAAATAAGTCTAAATATACAGATGGTCTGGAAGTTATACTGCAAACACACTGTGATATAACCCACTGTGACCCTTTAGTCACCTCCTAGAGTATTTTGCTGGGATTGAGGCTTGTGTTCAAACACTGATAAGCCTTTCTGCTTACCTAAACTACTGTCCCAGAGATTCCTGAAATAAATAACCTGTTAGCCCTGCATCTACAAATACACATTCTCCCGCTTACCACTTACTGATTCCCATGAGGGATGAGTGTCCTGGCACAAGAGACATATGACAGTTTAGGGTTTGTTCAGCACTCTTAGTCACCTAGCTAGAAACAAGTTACAAAACTGGACGGAGCCACTTAAGATGCTCTGTAGGGAACAGTCTACACATACTGGATCCATATTACAGGAGCACACACTTTGTATGAATAGTTGAAACCTGGATTTATTCAAAGTGGCAAGGGTCTTCAACCAACCCCTAATATGTAAATCATCAAGGTAATTCTTCCCCTAACCCTGACCAATAATAACAAAGTGACAGAATATATCACATCCCAGTCCCAAGGAAACAGGGGCCAGGCCATATGACTGAGAATCTCCTAGAGGGCTATGGACATGGACTCAGATATGGACGGCTGCCTTTTCATGTCCTCTTATCTATGTTCTTTATGCCAAGGAGAAGCCCCCCAAAGGAGGAGACACCTTTCCCACAACACGCTGGTGGACCACTTGGAACACTCTTGGTCTCCATGGGCAGTTCTTCACCTGCAAAGGCGGAGGGAGAGACCATGCTACAGAGGATGGATATAATTTCTGGAGCATCAGTGTCATCAAGTGGGAGATTTTTGAGCTAGTCCGCCAGACCCTGCCTGTGGATCCTGCTGGAGAAGGCCTGTGAGGGGAGAAAGGGAATGTCTGAAGTGCTCAGAGGATTCTGGGTGAACCTGGCTGCCAGGTACCCCTCCAGAGCAGGTGTGGAAGGGAAGGCAGTGGTGTTCTAGGGCCTGGCTCTCACATAGAGGAGCCCAAGACTGCCAGGCCCTCGGGGCGCCATGTTCAGGAACAGGTGCTAAAGCTCCTGACCCAGGGCCTCTGCCTAGGTGATCCTTGCCCTTCCTGCATGAAGGCTACTTTGATAGCTTTAAAAGGTCTCAGGTTACTGAAGTAACCCTGCCTTTTTTCATTCTTGCCATTAAGTATGCACCTCCATGGCACCAGTGTAAACTGGATTAATACACTTCAGAAAATCATCTTTGTAAAAGGCAAAGGAGTAAAACACAAAGTGTACCTGGGAGTTCTATTCCATACCTATCAGATGTGTGAAATCAGCTCCAGTAAAATAACAGCCTTTTCTGGGCTTGAGTTTAAAATGAGTTCAGGGGTGCTGGAACTTACAAATAGGTTGATACTTGAATCACACAGGAGGAACTCATGACATCATTACGATGAAAAAGTATAGCAAAGAAGTATACCTGAAAGACTGAAGGCAGGAGGACAAGGGGACGACAGAGAATGAGATGGTTGAATGGCATCACAGACACAATGGACAGGAGGAGTTTGAGCAAGCTCTGAGAGATGGTGAAGGATAGGGAAGCCTGGTGGGCTGCAGTCCATGGGGTCACAAAGAGTTGGATAGGACTGAGAAGAAGTACCAGAACACACTACTATCCAGACACTGACCAGAGGAAATTCGGTAAGAGACCTGCCTTGAGAGAGGAGCCTACTGTACAGAAGGGACAACAGAATCAAAACACAACTGAGGGCTGTATTACATACCCAATAGAAGTGTGAAGTCAGTGTCTGCTCTTCATCTCTGTTTGTACTCTGGGACCACACCAAGGCTAAATGAGCTGTTCATCACGCCTTTTGATTTTCTGACTATACCTAAAAAGAAAGAAAATACTGTTGAATACATTTGCCACAGGTACAAATTAACTTTCCTCAGGAATTCAGCAAGAAAAGCAAGAAATAAAATAACACACTAGTCTTCTAGTTCCATTAAAAAAAAAAAAAATCAATTCAGCCACTACCTATCCTTAGGAGAAATAAGCCTAAATGTCGAGATGGTCTGGACTTTATACTGCAAAGCCATTGTGATGTAACCCACTGTGACCATTTAGTCACTTCAAAGAGTGACCTCTTTCCTCAAGACTCCAGTAGAGCCAACCCTCCTGTAGGGCTTGGGAGGCTTTTGGGCCTCCAGGGGCCTTTTTTGACCCACAAAGGGTGGAGGGAGAGAGAATGCTGGAGATAATGGTAGCATTTCTGGAGCAATAGTGCCATCAAGTGGATGCATTTTGAACATGGCCTCCCACCCCTGCCTGTGGTCCTGCTGGGAAAGGCCTGTGAGGGGCGGAAAGGAGGTATCAGAACACTCAGAAGATTCTGGGAAAACCTCCCTGCAGGACACGCCTCCAGAGCAGGTGTGGAAGGGACAGGTCATCCTGCCTGGGCCCAGAATGGCACACCAAGGAATCTATGACTGTCGAACCACTGGGGGCAGGGCCTCGGCAGTCGCCATATTCAAGAACAAGGAGCTGAAGCTCCAGTTCCTAGTGTTTTAAGTCCCCAGTTTCTGAGACTACATGACCTAAATGACCCAGACTTTTCAAGGAGCAAGCTGAGTTACAGAGGCAGAAGGAGCATGAGGTTGTGTAAAATTTTAACTTTTCCTCTTAACACTACCTACCCTTAGGAGAAATAAGCCTAAATGCACAGATAGTCTTGACTTTGTACTGCAAAGCTATTGTGATGTAACCCAATGTGACCATTTAGTGACTTCATAGAGTACTTTGCTGGGATTGAGGCTTGTGGGTTAGCATAATGATGAGCCTTTCTGCTTACCTAAACTACTGGCCCTGAGGTTTCTAAAATAAATAACCAATTAGCCCTGCATCCACAGATACAGAAACTTTTTCCAAGTTATAATTTACTGAGAACTTCCAGATGTTTAGAAAAGGCAGAGGAACCAGAAATCAAATTGCCAACATCCGCTGGATCATTGAAAAAGCAAGAGGGTTCCATAAAAATTTCTACTTTTGCTTTATTGACTACGCCAAAACCTTTGACTGTGTGGATCACAACAAACTATGGAAAATTCTGAAAGAGATGGGAATACCAGACCACCTGACCTGCCTCCTGAGAAATCTGTATGCAGATCAAGAAGCAACAGTTAGAACTGTACATAGAATATAGACCAGTTCCAAATCAGGAAAGGAGTACATCAAGGCTGTATACTGTCACCCTGCTTATTTAACTTATATGCAGAGTACATCATGTGAAATGCCAGGCTGGATGAAGCACAAGCTGGAATCAAGATTGCCAGGAGAAATATCAGTAACCTCAGATATGCAGATGATACCACCCTTATGGCAGAAAACGAAGAAGAAGAACTAAAGAGCTTCTTGATGAAAGTGAAAGAGGAGAATGAAAAAGTTGGCTTAAAACTCAACATTTAGAAAACTAAGGTCATGGCATCCGGTCCCATCATTCATGGCAAATAGATGGGAAAACAATGGAAACAGTGACAGACTATTTTTGGGGGCTCCAAAATCACTGCAGATGGTGACTGCAGCCATGAAATTAAAAGACACTTGCTCCTTGGAAGAAAAGTTATGACCAACCTAGATAGCATATTAAAAAGCAGAGACATTACTTTGCCAACAAAGGTCCATCTAGTCAAAGCTATGGTTTTTCCAGTAGTCATGTATGGATGTGAGAGTTGGACTATAAAGAAAGCTGAGTGCCAAAGAATTGATGCTTTTGAACTGTGGTATTGGAGAAGACTCTTGAGAGTCCCTTGGACTGCAAGGAGATCCAACCAGTCCATCCCTAAAGGAAATCAGTCCTGAATATTCATTGGAAGGACTGATGCTGAAGCTGAAACTCCAATATTTTGGCCACCTGATGTGAAGAACTGACTCACTGGAAAAGACCCTGATGCTGGGAAAGATTGAAGGCAGGAGGAGAAGGAGATGACAGAGGATGAGATGGTTGGATGGCATCACCGACTCAATGGACATGAGTTTGAGCAAGCTCCAGGAGTTGATGATGGACAGGGAAGTCTGGCGTGCTGCAGTCCATGGGGTCGCAAAGAGTCGGACACGACTGAGCAACTGAACTGAACTAACTGATGAAGGATGAGTGTCCTTGCACAAGGGACACATGATGGTTTGGGGTTTGTTTAGCACTCTTATTCAGTTACCTAGCTAGAAACAAGTTCCAAAACTAGATGGAGTCACTTAAGAATGGTCTCTCGGGACCAATCTTTACTCATATTCCAAAAGGATCCATTATTACAGGAGCAATACTTTGTATGCATGGCTGGAACCTGGATTTATTCAAAGTGGCAAGGGTCTTCAACCAATCCCTAGTATGTGAATCATCAAGGTACTTCTGGCCCTAACCCTGGCCAATAATAACAAAGTTGACAAAATACATCACATCCTGGTTCCCAGGAAAGAGGGGCCTGGCCACATGACTCAGAAAATCCTAGAGTGCTGTGGACATGTACCCAGCGATGGAGGGCTCCCCTGAATGTCCTTTTCAGTATGTTATTGCCACCAAGGAGAAGCCCCCAGAGGAGGACACCCCTCTTCCCCCAACACTCCACTGGAGCTAACATAGTTTGGAGGGTTTGGAAGGTTCTTTGGCCACCATGGGCCTTTTTTGATACACAAAGGGTGGAGGGAGAGGCCCAGCTCCAGAGAGTGGTTGACATTTCTGGTTCAAGAGTGCCATCAAGTGGAAGCTTTTGGAGCATGGCGTCAGTAGTGGATCCTACTGAGGAAGACCTGTGAGGAGAGGAAGGGAAGGTTTGGGTCACTCAGAGGATTCTGGGCGAACCTGGCTGCCTGGCACCCCACCAGAGTAGGTGTGGAAGCAACAGGTAGTGGTGTTCTGAGGCGTTGCTTGCCCACCAAGGAGCCCATGGCTGCCAGGCCTTCGGGGGCGTGGCCTCGACAGTGGCCATTTTCAGGAACAAGGCGCTGAGGCTCCTGACCCAGGGCCTGTGGCTAGGGGATCCTTGCCCTTCATGAAGGAAGGCTACTTTGATAGCTTTAAAAGGTCTCAGGTTACTGAAGTAACCTTGCCTTTGCTCAGTGTTAGCATTAACAACACACCTCCATGGCACCAGTATAAACTCCATTAAAAGACTTCAGAAAATCATCATTGTAAAAGGCAAAGGAGTAAAACACAAAGTACACCTGGGAGTTTTTTTCCGTACCTATCAGATGTCTGAAATCGGCACCAGTAAAATACTGGCCTTTTCTTGGCTTTGAGTTTTAACTGAGTTCAGGGCTGTTGGAATTTAAGAACAGTTTGATAACTGAACCCCACAGGCAGAACTCCTCTGATCATTAATATGAACAACTATAGCGATTAAATGTATCTGAAAATGCAACTAACCAGACACTAACCTGAGGAAATGGGGTGAGACACTTGCCTTGAGAGAGGAGCCTACTCTACAGAAGGGGGAAACAATCAAAGCACAACTTAGGACTATATTACATACCTATCAGAAGTGTGAAGTCAGTGTCTGCTCTTTGTCTGTGCTTGCTCTCTGGGTCCACACCAAGATAATGTACGAGCTGTTGATCACATGCTTTGATTTTATTACCAAACTGGTTTCTGAAAAGGAAAGAAAAGACTGTTGAATACCTTTGCCACCGATGCAGATCAATATCCTTCATGAAACATGAATATAACATGAAAAACATAAGAACCAAAACATAACAACACACCAGTCTTCTTGTTTCATTAAAAAAAAAAGATCCAGCCACACTACCTACCCTTAGGAGAAGTAAGCCCAAATGCACAGACAGCCTGGACTTTATACTGTAAAGCCATTGTGATGTAACCCACTGTGATCATTTAATCATTTCCTAGAGTACTTTGCTGGGTTTGAGACTTGTGGTTTAATTCAATGAGCCTTTTTGCTAACCTGAAATAGTGGCCCCAAAGTTCCTGAAATAAATAACCTGTTAGCCCTGCATCCACAGATACACATTCTCCCACTTTTAATTTATTGATTCCCATGAAGGATGAATATTCTAGCACAAGGGACAAATGACAGTTTGGGGTTTGTTCAGCACTCTCAGTCACGTAGCTAGAAACAAGTTAGAAAACACAACAGAGCCACTTAAGAGTCTCTGTAGGGACCAATCTCTACACATATTCCAAAAGGATCCATATTACAGGAGCACACCCTTTGTATGCATGGCTAGAACCTGGATTTATTCCAAGAAGCATAGGTTTTCAATGAACCACTAATTATGTAAATCATCAAGGGAATTCTGGCCCTAATCCTGACCAATAATAACAAAGTGACAGAATTCATCACATTCCAGTCTACAGGAAATGGGGATCAGGCCATGTGGACTCATAATCTCCTTGGGTGCTGTGGACATGGACCCAGAGACGGATGATTTCCTTTCCATGTCCTTTTGTTGTAGCCAAATGCTCCGGGAAGCAAACTCACTCAGAAGGACAACGTGGATGGCAGAGTGCAGTTTATCACAACGGCAGGTCTGAGGCAGAGTTTCCTCTAGCCAGGGACCCCGAACAATTTTTGTGAAAACGTTATATACCCTAAGTGTACGTGCACAAGCACACATCCCCGAATTCCTCAATCCTACTCTGGAAAATGTCAAAGGGAGATACAATCAGGTTACAGCCATGATTCATAATCAGAAGGGTCAGCTGGTTATACATTGTAGCCTACATCAATGGGTGCCATAAAGATTACAAAGGTGACTGACTACATAGGGGATTATTACATTCCTTCTGGCGACAGGAAATCTTGGCATGGAATTTGGTGTTTATCAGTTCGGGAGGCCTGTTCGGCTGTACCTATGTTGTCTCCATGGCTGCTGCTGCTGCTGCTAAGTCCCTTCAGTTGTGTCCGACTCTGTGCGACCCCATAGAAGGCAGCCCACCAGGCTCCCCCGTCCCTGTGGATTCTCCTGGCAAGAACACTGGAGTGGGTTGCCATTTCCTTCTCCAATGCATGAAAGTGAAAAGTGAAAGTGAAGTCACTCAGTCATGTCCGACTCTTAGCAACCCCATGGACTGCAGCCTACCAGGCTCCTCCGTCCATGGGATTTTCCAGGCAAGAGTACTGGAGTGGGGTGCCACTGCCTTCTCCAGTCTCCATGGCTACCAGGCATATAGTTCAAAGTTCACCGAGAATGCAAGAGGGAGTTCCCTTCTCAAGATGGAGTCAGTGCAGCCTGTTCCTTTCCTCCTTCACCTTTAGCTATGTCCTTACTCTCAAGGAGCAGCCCCCAAAGGAGGAGACACCTCTTTTCACAAAATTCCTGTGGACCACTTGGAAGACTCTTGGGCCTCCACGGGCCATTTTTTCACCTGCAAAGTGCGGAGGGAGAGGCCATTCTCCAGGGGGTGGATGGCATTTCTGCAGCAACAGTGGCATTGAAGAGGAAAAGTTAAAATTTTACATAACCTCCTGCTCCTGCCTCTGTAACTCAGCTTGCTCCTTGCAAAGTCTGGATCACGTAGGTCTCAGAAAGTGGGGACTCACAATACTAGGAACTGGAGCTTATCTCACTCACCCTTGTCCTGCTCTTTGCAATCGCCCAGCCCCTGCAAACCCACAAACCCACTTAATCATGCCTGTCTGTGTATAAAAACTCTGTAACCCCTTTGTTCGGGGCTCAGAGCTTGGAATGTTAACTCCCCTGGGTCCACTGGCATAATAAACCTGAGTTCTCCAACTCTCCAAGTGTGGTGCTTGGTTTCTTGAGTACTGGTTTCTGCAACACCATCAAGTGGAAGATTTTTGAGCCTGGCCTCCAGGCCCTGGCTGTGGATCCTGCTGGGGAAGGCCTGTGAGGGGAACAAGGGTGTGTCTGGAGCACTCAGAGAATTCTGGGTGAACCTGGCTGCTGGACACCCCTCCAGAGCAGGTGTGGAAGCAACAGGCAGTGGTGTTCTGGGACCTGGCTCTCCCATGGAGAAGCCCATGGCTGCCAGACCCTTGGTGGCTTGACCTCAGCAGCCACCATATTCAGGAACAAGGAGCTGAAGCTCTAGCCCAGGGCCTGTGGCCAGGGGATCCTCGCCCATCCTGCAGGAGGGAGGTCCACCAGTACGGTCTCTGGGGTCTCAGGGCCACTGGTGACCCAGGAACTGTTGCCCAGGCAGAGGCACTGTGCCTGGCTACCATGGACAAAGCCAAAAGGGGAAGAGGTGGCCACCCTGTCAGGGAGAAACATCTAGCAGACATGATGCGGAAATTTGCCTGACGAAGGCTTGGTCCCAGACTGAGACAAATGCATGTGCACTTTATGTCCGGGTTGGAGTTAAGTTTTTGTATACATTTGCTCGTGCCAAAGAGTCTGGGTCCCATGCCCCACAGGATCCCGTGAAGCCCTTCCTCTGCCTTACGACAGAGGGTATCCGGACACTACTCATGGTGGGATGAAACTGGCCCCAGAGCAGTGTGCTGAAGCTGAATTGGGCGAAAACGTCCACAGACAGCAAGGCAATCCAGATGTTTTCCCTGGTGTTCTATTTCAGGAACAGAACTGCACTGGTAGGTGAACCCCTATTCCTCGCTCCCACTGCCCCACCATGGAGGACCCAGGTCCTCCTCTTGGGGAGGACTGCTGTGATTTTTCATGAGGGGCTCCGTGTTCTGCATGTGCAGACACTGGTCCTGGGCACAGGGGCACAAGGAGACCACCTGTGCCAGCTGAGCCATCAGACCCCATAGGTTGGTCAGGGCCTGGTCCTAAGGGAGGCTTTGCCCACATAACCTCACATGACGACACTTTGGGCAACTCAGTGGTGTGAAAGAAGGGGCATGGGGTGGCATTCAGCACCCTTCGAGGAGGGGTGAAAGTGAGGGGGTATGTTTGGAAGAGGTAGTGTTCCTGCATGGAAACTTCTTTCCAGTTGGAAGTCATCCCCCCTCAGCCCTGTCCCTCACCACAAAACCACCCCAACCCCCACCCCTCAGGCAGGTTAGAGCCAAGTAAAGGGCAGGCATGAGCTGCCCCAGAGCTTGCTCCAGAAGTGGCATTTGGGTCAGCTGGGGACTAGAAGGCAGAACCCTGTGCCCTGGGCGGGATGCACCAGGCTCCTGGCCTTGGCAGACAAGCTGGAAGAGTGGTGGTCTTGAAAGAGAGGGAAGCAGGAGGCGTTTCTCTCGGTCCAGTAGAGGTGAGCTCCAGGCAGCTTCTTCAGACCTCTTCTTCTTGATGTCCTGCCCGGGCTGCGGGTGCAAGCACAGGGTTGAGACCTGGAGAGCCAGGGCTGAATGGAAGGTAGGGCCTGTCCTCCTCTCTTCACTGAACTGAGGCTCAGGGCCTTTTGAGGAGAAAGCTGAAGCCTGCAAAGACGTGGCCCGGGGATCCACTTGGCTGGGCTCTTCTCTGCTCTCTGGGATGCGGTTCTGGGAGACCTGGGGACAAGACTGGCCAGGGCCAGAATCCTGGAGACCCTGGAAGATGACATTGCACCTGCCAATGAGATTCTTCGGCTCAGGACAAGGGCGCCTTGCTGCGGTGCCTCCCGTGTCCGGCGAGTACTGTTCCCTTTGGAGGCTGACTGGGAGCTATCCTTGGGCCTCGGGTTCCTTCGGCACTGTGTAGCCAGGATCCACATGTCATCGGCACTGGACAGAAGAAGGTCACTAGGCCTGCCTCCGCCCCTGATGGCAGCGTAACTCCAGTTGTCCAGTGTGGTCTCTGCCTGGGCCGCAGCCCAGAGCGAGGCTTCTGGGGCTCTGGGCCCACCCAGGCCCATCCTGCTCTGGCTCCCAGGGGAAAGGGCCAGCGGGTCAATGTCCTCAGCCCCGCACTGGGTTCCTTCAGAGCAGCTTCCTCTAGTGCCACCCAGACATGGTGGCCACCAGGGTCCATGGAGACTCCACTTCCTGTACCCCACAGGGCAGGCACCCTGGCTGTGCCCCTTGTCCTGGTGGCGTCCCTGGAGCTTCCACGACCCCACCCAGCCCTGGGACCTGCTTCTCGCACCTCCCTGGCAGAGCTTTCCACTTCCTG
Organism: Odocoileus virginianus; assembly: GCF_023699985.2. Classification (NCBI taxonomy): domain Eukaryota; kingdom Metazoa; phylum Chordata; class Mammalia; order Artiodactyla; family Cervidae; genus Odocoileus; species Odocoileus virginianus. The sequence goes on along the minus strand of NW_027224263.1, from coordinate 8,850,024 downwards.
GAGGCCACTGTCCCTTGTCTTTTCAATCCCTTAAAATTCCTACTCAGGAAGGGACAGTACAGGGTTCACAGATTTGGTGGACCCATTGTCCTGTTGATGGCAACACTGCACAAGAAATGGCCACTTGCCCTTCCCCTTCCCTCACCCTAATATGTTTCCCTCTGCCATTTGCTGAGGAAAAAAGGAAACACCAAGTCCTGTCCAACCTGGCCAAAGAGAGATGGCTCAACAGCCTGGCCACTATAGAGGGGCGTGCCTCTGGCACTCCAGTCTGCAGGGCCAGGTCTCCGTGGCATCCTCTCAGTCTGCCCTCTTCACAAAAGAGTGAAGATTCCCCACGCAGGCACCCAGCAGTGGACCTGCAGCAGTGTCTTTAGCACCTACATCTGCCTAAGACTTCGGGAAACATCCTGAATGTGGGCACACAGATCGAGTCACACCTAGCCAGTGGCTAGAGAGCCCCATTCTCATGGGTCACAGAGGGACACAAAGGATGGTGGCCCAGAGGCACTGGACGGGTGTCAACAGTTGACGTCAACTTTCTTTGGTCGGACGATGGATGGATGGCCACTGAGGACCTGGCTCTTCTCCTATAGGGGCCCAGGGGGATTCAGGTGTGGACGGTGGCACACATGGGTCAGTACAGAGCAGCACTGGGCATTGCAAAACAGCAGCTTCCACTAGTCCCGCCCAGACAAGGTGGCCACCAGGGTCCAATGACTTCATCTCTGGGCTATGTGTTATGCGGTAGCACATTCCTGGAGCCTGGAATTTTCCCAGTTTCGGCTGCTCTTGGCCTAAACTTCACCAGGCCGGGCCAAGCTTGGACCCTGGGGGTGTGGAGGCAGAGCTGGTCCCTTGTCCTGCCTGGGACCCTGACTTCATTCTGCATAGTTTCTAAAAGACAGTACAGTGTGCATGGGATGTGACGATGAGTTCCTCACAATGGCAGCAGTGCACAAAAAAATGCCATTCTGCTCTTCTCCACCCTGTCCCCCAATCCCTAAGACCTGTCCCTTTGCCCTATGTGAGGGGGAGAAAACTTGTCCAACCCCTGTCCAAATTGACTTCAACATGGCAGCTCACTGTCTTGGCCACATTTGGGGAGCCTTTCCACATGTCAATGAGTGGAGCCTCATCCCTGTTGGGTCCTCGGCTTGCCTTGATGACCAGAAGAGGAAAGGATGCTCATCCAGGAAGGTAGCAGTATATCTGAACCTATCCCCTTTCCGTTACTGTGCCTTTAGCACTGGGGCAGCACAGGAGACCTCAGGAGACGCATCATGCATGGTCCTACCCCGTTTACTAGTGCAGCTGAGGTACCGTCTCTAGAGTCACAGAGAGGCCAGCCTGATGGTTGTACACACGGTCCATCCAGACAAGGTACATTCATATCGGAGACAGCAAAGGAACCAGAGTTGCTGCAGGGTCACCCTGTTTACCACTGTTTAACACAGTGCCAGAAATTAAATATAAATTCCTCTAAAGGAGTGTCAAAAGCCCCATTAGGTGATGCAAGGTTCTAGCATTTCCTGTTTGAAAATATTTTGTTTCCCCCCTCTATCCACCCCTAATCACTAATGTAGAGTCTATGTATCATAAAAGAACAGATAATATTAATGGAAGTCTTTTAAGAAGAAAATCATCAGTATTTGGTAATTTGTTTCAATAGAGAAGATTTTTACCCCTTTTTCTCAGCAATGCAAAGGAAGGGTAATGCAAATATACCAAGATTATTTTGTTTGGACCTTTTTAATGTCTGGGTCTTAGTCTCCAGAGTTTCTTAGCCCATCTTGTGATGTATTGGGTAGGATGTCTCTATGCTTTCATTATACATTTATTGAGATATTCATCCTCTTCTGGAATCACTGGATCAAAGTCTATTATCAATACTTCTTGTCCATAATAATCAACTGAGTGCCTAATTCCTTGTTTCCGACTTATTTCAAGATCCTCCTGTTTGGAAAGACATCTGGGACCTCAAGCAGGTGGTCTATCTGGTGTATTTTTATATGCCCAGGCATTAACTTTGGTCAAAAAGGCACACCTTGTTCACAGCCTTGGGTAGGAAGTTTATGTGGCTCCAGACTTCTTTCAAAGCATTGATTAGAACATGATAATATACCATTCAGTAAAGCTGAGAAAATTAATAAAATTGCTAGCAATTAAGTGTCTTATGGATGGTTTTTATAAGCCAATTTCATAAATAAATATCCAGTTAGTAACGTTTACAGGGTTCTAAGTGACCAATGACGAATAGGATAATGTGAAAACACAATATGAAAATTTACAGGAGGAAAACTTTAAAATTCCTATAAGACAGAAAAGTAGACTCAAAAAGAATAAAGGTGTACTATATTATCAAATAAAGACACGTAGGCTCAAGAACATATCGATTCATCAGTAAATCAAGCAATGCATTCGAATCTCAAAGAAAATCCAAAGGCTTTTCAACACTTAGTTATTTTCCATTGTTCATAAGGCAAAATAAATAGGCAGGGATACCCAAGAGAGTTATGACAATGAATAGCCATGTTGTGCGAGAACTACTCATACCATACGTGAAAATATATAGTAGAAAACAAAGTTCAAGAACAGACCTGAAAACATACCAGAATTGAGCATACAACGAGGCAGCCTCCCAAATCAATGAGAGCACAGTCAGCTGTGGGACAAAGTGATACCCAGGGATCCAAGAATTAAACGGACAATACACAGAACCATACAACTATTCGCAGAAATAATGGGCAACATTCCTTTACAGCTGTGGAGCAAGAAAAGTCTATTGTACATATGACTCAAAAATCCGTTTAAAAAAAAAGATAAATGTGAACACATAAAATTTACCATGCTAACAACAACAACAAAAGCATACTCTAAGTTAGAAAAGCACTGAAAAATGGGGGGAAAATTTAATTCACTTCAGTAGTCTTCCTAACATATAGAGAACTAGCTTCTAGATATCCGTTTAGAAACAGTAACAATCAAGAGAAAAAGAATTAATAGTTCACAAAAAAAGAGCCACAAAAGGCTCTTAAATATACAAAAATATTCCCCAGACACATATATGAATATATATTATATAACATGTTAATATAAAGAAAATACAAACAAAAACTACACTATGCTATAATTTCATACAAAGTATGAATTCCCAACCAAGACCTGCCCTTTCGGATGGGCCTGTATTACCTGACAATCCCTTACCTCTAGAACTGTCTCAAGTGGCCCCAAAACCCCTTTCTTTACCCATGAAATGCTTATAATCCCACTGTAAACAATGTACGGTCCTTCACATGAAAATCCGTAACCCTTTTATTTCAATTGTCCTCGCTTCCCTAGTAGCTCAGTAGGTAAAGAATCTGCCTGCAATGCGGGAGACCCAGGTTCGATCTCTGGGTTGGGAAGACCCCCTGGAGGAGGGCATGACAACCCACTGCAGTATTCTTGCCTGGAGAATCCCATGGACAGAGGAGCCTGGCGGGCTACAGTCCACGGGGTCGCAAAGAGTCGGACACGACTGAGCAACTAAGCACAGCACATTCTTCCACGTGGTTCAATGCATAAGTGAGAATGGAGCTACATTTTTTTTTTTTTTTAGGTCAAAAACTCATGAAAGGAAATGTTACTTCTCTAGGGATGCATTCCGAGATGCCCAGTCCCCGTGGGCAGCACGTCAATCTCACCCGACCAAGCGGACTCCAGGGCGGCCACGTAAATGGGGAGGAAGGGAGAAGCAGCTGGCGAGCCTCCCACACTCCTCCGGCCCGCCCCGCCCTCTTCCCACTGGGAACCGCTTCCAGGCCCACCGACCGGGAGGCCCGGGGGGCTCTACTTGGACCCTCTCCCTACTGGCGCGAGGGCACAGAACACACACGGCAGTACAATCCCGGTGCCCACGCTCACCCAGCCCAGCCTAAACGCCAAACCACGGCCCGGCCCACGCGGCGCCCCGCTGCCCGTCTCCGCCTCCCCCAGGCCGGCCGGGCTGCAGCCAACACAGGCCTACCTTGCACGCAGGGTACAGGCTGCTCAGACGTTAGAGGATGGGGAGGGTCCCTGGGGCCAGAAAGGCTGCCGGTCCCGGCCCCGCGTCGCCTCGCGTTGCCCCGGGGAAAGGACACGAAGGAGGGCTGAGGGGACCAACGTGGCTGAGGCCACGCTCCGACGGGAAAGACCCGATCCTCTCTGAGCTTCGCGCGGTAGCCGGCGGGGTTCGACTGCGACCCCGCTCACCATTGCCGTAAAGCGTCGCCTACGTTGTCCCGAGAATACGACCCCCGCCCCGCGTTGTGGGCCTCTCCTCTGGAGGTAGGGTGCTTAAGTGGGAGGGCTTGGGAATCTGGATTCCTCGCTGTTGGCCCCGCCCAGGGGAGGGCTGAGACAGCCTCTAGCAGGAATCGCGAGTGCAAGAGGTGAGATTGGGAAAGTGACAGGACACCTCGCGATAGCCACCTTGTCCCCCTTCCCTGCCTCCAACAACAGAAGTGAATGAACGGTAAAACGGAAATTTTACTGTTCAACAGTCTCAAAACTATTTAGAGAAAAAGTGTAAATAAGTATACTTTCAGATGATTTTACAAGTTTGTATCCTTCATCAGTCGCTCAGTCGTTCATTCATCAGTCGCTCAGTCTTTCAGTCCCTTCCACTCTGCGATCCATGGACAGCAGCATGCCAGGCTTGCCTGTCCTTCACCATCTCCCAGAGTTTGCTCAAGCTTGAGTCTATTGAGTCGGTGTTGCCATCCAACCATTTCATTCTCTGTGGTCCCTTTCTCTTCCCGCCTTCAATCTTTCCCAGCATGAGGGTCTTTTCCAGTGAGTCACCTCGTCCCATCAGGTGACCAAAGTATCAGAGCTTCAGCTTCATCATCATTCCTCCCAATGAATATTCAGGACTGATTTCCTTTAGAATTGACTGGTTTGATCTCCTTGCCGTCCTAGGAACTCTCAAGTCTTCTCCAACACTGTAGTTCAAAAGTATCTATTCTTCTGCGGTCAGCTTTCTTTATGGTCCAACTCTCACATCCCTACATGACTACTGGAAAAACCATAGCTTTGACTAGACGGACCTTTGTCAGCAAAGTAATGTCTCTGCTTTTTTTTTTTTTTTACCTTTTTTTTCTTTTTTATTGTGGGGTAATTGTTTCTGCTTTTTTTTATTATTTTTTTATTGAGTTTTTTCTTTTTTTTCCATTTATTTTTATTAGTTGGAGGCTAATTACTTTACAACATTGCAGTGGTTTTTGCCATACATTGACATGAATCAGCCATGGATTTACATGTGTTCCCCATCCGATCCCCCCTCCTGCCTCCCTCCCCATCCCATCCCTCTGGGTCTTCCCAGTGCACCAGCCCTGAGCACCCATCTCATGCATCCAACCTGGGCTGGTGATCTGTTTCACCCTTGATAGTATATTTGTTTCAATGCTATTCTCTCAGAACATCCCACCCTCGCCTTCTCCCACAGAGTCCCAAAGTCTGTTCTGTACATCTGTGTCTCTTTTTCTATTTTGCATATAGGGTTATCGTTACCATCTTCTTAAATTCCATATATATGCGTTAGTATATTGTATTGGTCTTTATCTTTCTGGCTTACTTCACTCTGTATAATGGGCTCCAGTTTCATCCATTGCATTAGAACTAATTCAAATGAATTCTTTTTAATGGCTGAGTAATATTCCATGGTGTATATGTACCACAGCTTCCTTATCCATTCGTCTGCTGATGGGCATCTAGGTTGCTCCCATGTCCTGGCAATTATAAACAGTGCTGCGATGAACATTGGGGTGCACGTGTCTCTTTCAAATCTGGTTTCCTCAGTATGTATGCCAAGGAGTGGAATTGCTGGGTCATAAGGCAGTTCTATTTCCAGTTTTTTAAGGACTCTCCACACTGTTCTCCATAGTGGCTGTACTAGATTGCATTCCCACCAACAGTGTAAGAGGGTTCCCTTTTCTCCACACCCTCTCCAGCACTTATTGCTTGTAGACTTTTGGATAGCAGCCATTCTGACTGGCGTGTAATGGTACCTCATTGAGGTTTTGATTTGCATTTCTCTGATAATGAGTGATGTTGAGCATCTTTTCATGTGTTTGTTAGCCATCTGTATGTCTTCTTTGGAGAAATGTCTGTTTAGATCTTTGGCCCATTTTTTGATTGGGTCATTTAGTTTTCTGGAATTGAGCTTCAGGAGTTGCTTGTATATTTTTGAGATTAATCCTTTGTCTGTTGCTTCATTTGATATTATTTTCTCCCATTCTGAAGGCTGTCTTTTCACCTTGCTTATAGTTTCCTTTGTTGTGCAAAATCTTTTAAGTTTCCTTAGGTCCCGTTTGTTTATTTTTGCCTTTATTTCCAATATTCTGGAAGGTGGGTCATAGAGGATCCTGCCGTGATTTATGTCAGAGAGTGTTTTGCCTGTGTTCTCCTCTAGGAGTTTTATAGTTTCTGGTCTTACATTTAGATCTTTAATCCATTTTGAGCTTATTTTTGTGTATGGTGTTAGAAAGTGTTCTAGTTTCATTCTTTTACAAGTGGTTGACCACTTTTCCCAGCACCAGTTGTTAAAGAGGTTCTTTTTTCCATTGTATATCCTTGCCTCCTTTGTCGAAGATAAGGTGTCCATAGGTACGTGGATTTATCTCTGGGCTTTCTATTCTGTTCCATTGATCTATATTTCTGTCTTTGTGCCAGTACCATACTGTCTTGATGACTGTGGCTTTGTAGTAGAGTCTGAAGTCAGGCAAGTTGATTCCTCCAGTTCCATTCTTCTTTCTCAAGATTGCTTTGGCTATTCAAGGTTTTTTGTATTTCCATACAAATTGTGAAATTATTTGTTCTAGTTCTGTGAAGAATATCGTTGGTAGCTTGATAGGGATTGCATTGAATCTATAGAATGCTTTGGGTAGTATCGTCATCAGATGGTAGATTTAAAACTGAACTCTTTACACACTAATTGTAAGTTGCCTACACCTGTCAATTAAAAGACCTACTTTGGGGGACCCTCTGGTGGTCCAGTGGTTAAGGATCTGCTTTCCAATGCAGATGACACAGGTTTGACCCAAAGCTCCCACATGTCGCAAGACGAATAAGCCCTTGTGACACAGCAAGAGAAGCCCACACACTGCAACTAGAGAGAAGCCTGCATGCAGCATCAAAGACCCATAAAGCCAGATAAATAAATAAAGGCCTAGTTTGTCAGATCACATTATTTATGGTAAAAATAATCTCACCTTAAATAAGTTAATAATTTAAATTAAATGGGTGGAAATACTTATACCTCCAAATCCCCAATCAAATGAAAGCTGGATAGGCTGAATTAATCCCATTAAAGTATACTTCAGAATGAGGACTTTTACTGAAGATAAAGAAGGACAGTGAATAATGATAGAGAATTCAATTCATTGAGAGGACATAACGATCATGAAATTGTATGCAATTTAAAAAATATAGGAGCCAAAAGCTGATAGAATGGAATGGAGAAACAGATCCACAGTTGTAGCTGGAGACTTTAACTTTTCACTCTCCACCATTAATACATTAAGGGAGCAAAAAATGAGAAAATATATAGAAGACTTTGAATAATACTATTAACCAGCTTTACGTTACTGACATTTATAGCATGTGCTCAGTCACTCGGTTGTGTCCAACTCTTTGAGACCCCACGGACTATAGCCTACCAGGCTCCTCTGTCCATGGGATTTTTCCAGGCAAGAATACTAGCTGGAAAATTTCCAGGCTCTAGAGTTTACATGGGTTGCCATTTCCTCTTCCAGGAGATCTTCCTGATCCAGGGATCAAACCCACATCTCCTGCATCGGCAGGTGGATTCTTTACCACCGAGCCACCTGAGAAGCCCCGGAATTTGTTGAGAGTATATCTAATATTATCTTCTCACTATACATGCACACATTTGTGTGTACTATGTTGCTTCAGTCACGTCCAGCTCTTTGGGACTCTATGGACCATAGCCCATCCAGTGCCTCCATCCAGGGACTCTCCAGGCAAGAATACTGGAGTAGATTGTCATGCCCTCCTCCAGGGGATCTTTCCAACCCAAGGATCGAACCCTTATCTCTTGTCTCCTGCATTGGCAAGCAGGTTCTTTATCACTAGCAGGTTCTTTACCACTCCAGGGGATCTTTCCAACCCAGGGATTGAACCCGTATCTCTTGTCTCCTGCACTGGCAGGCAGGTTCTTTACCACTATCTCTTGTCTCCTGCCTTGGCAGGCAGGTTCTTTACCAGGTAAGCACCCCCACCCCACCCACACACACATAAAACATAACAAAATAGCAAAAATAAGGGGACACAAGGAAATTTTATGAGGCATTGTATACATCTATTACCTTGATTGTGTGATGACATCATCATTGTTTGCATATGTCCAAACTCATCAAATTGTACACGTGAAATATATACAATTTGTTGTATATCAATTATATTCAATAAAGCTATTTTTAAAAGGACAGAAGACACTTTCCAAAACAATTGATACTTAGATAAAATGAGAACATTCTTTGAAAAATGCTGACTAGTGAAGGTCACTCAAAAAGAAATAAATATGAATAACTTCATATCTATTAAGGAAGTTAATTCATTTACCTAGTTTTATGAGGTTATTGTTACCCTGATACCAAACCAAACAAAGATAGCACAAGAAAAGAAAACCACAGACCAATATTTTTATTAATATAGACACAAAAAGTCTTAATAAAATACTAGCAGACCAAATTATATAGCATGAGCAAGTGGGATTTATCCCAGGGATGCAACTTTGATTTAATAATAAGAATCAATTAATACACCACACCAATAGAATAAAGCACAACAGATTATCTGCATAAGAAGCATTTTGCAAAATTCAGCATCCCTTCATGATAGAAAGACTCAAGCTAGAAGAAGAAGGAAACATCATCACATTGATATAAAACACCTATGAAAAACCCACAGCTAACTCTGTACTTAATGATGAAAGGCAGAAATGCTTCACCCTAAAATCAGGAACAATACAAGAATATCATCTCTTACCACTTCTATTCCACATTTTTCTGGAGGTTCTGGACAGGATAAAGAACCCCCTTCCTCCAAAACTATTAAATCTAATATGGGGGTTCAACAAGGTTACAGGGTAAAGATTGAAAGATTGTTGCAAGCTGTGAAAAACCCCGGGATTCTTGGCTGCTGGAGGAGAGGATTTTAATCCAGGGCCAGTGGTGAGGCTTCATCGCTGAGAATTTTTGTATAGTAAAGTTTTATTAAAAGTATAAAAGAGATAGAGAAAACTTCTGACATAGATATAGAAAGGGGGCAGAAAGAGTGCCCCTCTGCTAGTCTTTAGCAGGAAGTTATATACCTACTAGCAGGCTGCTAATTAGAGAAAGGAAATGTCTCAAAACTCAGAGAGTGGCACCAGGCCCCTCACACACAACATGCATTTTGAGAAAACATTAGCACAAGGTGAGTCACCCCAGGCCATAAAATGATTGACATGAATCTTGGAGAAAGGCAGGTTTCCAAGAAAATGTATAGTCTCATTAACATAGCTTAAGAGATATTTGCATGAGTAAGACATATTTGTTTGTTAAGTTGGTATTGAGTCTTAGGTGGAAACTACTTGAAGAAAGACAGAGTCTAAGGTAAATACATAGTTCATTAACACAGCTTAAGAAAGGAATTTCCATAAGAAAAACGCATTGGTTAGCTCAAGGTTTGAGAAAAGTTAAGTTCAGGTGGAACCAGGTGTCATCATGGCAACACAGAATTTTAAAAGAAACCTCCTTTTAATTTTGTATAGAGAAGGGAAAAAAAATCTGACACTTGTAGTTTGTTTCCTCCTGCCGCTTAAGAGAGATTTAAAAATGTCTGACACTTGTAGCCTATTTCCTCCGTTTTGGAGTCCCTAACCTTCCTGCCTGTTACCCTCTCAAGATCATATACCAAAATCAAATATATTTCAACACACATTCAAGACTTCTACACTGAAAACTACAAAATATTGTTGAGTGAAAGTAAAGACGGTCTAGATAAATAAAGGTAAGATAAGATAAAAAGGGACCTCACATTTATGGATTGGAAGACTTACTATTAGTGTTAAGATGGCTGCTGCTGCTAAGTCACTTCAGTCGTGTCCGACTCTGCGTGATCCCATAGATGGCAGCCCACCAGGCTCCCCCGTCCCTGGGATTCTCCAGGCAAGAACACTGGAGTGGGTTGCCATTTCCTTCTCCAATGTGTGAAAGTGAAAAGTGAAAGTGAAGTCGCTCAGTCGTGTCCGACTCTTAGCGACCCCATGGACCGCAGCCTACCAGGCTCCTCCATCCATGGGATTTTCCAGGCAAGAGTACTGGAGTGGGGTGCCATTGCCTTCTCCGGTTAAGATGGCAGTACTCCCTTAATAGACCCCTGTCAAAATTTGAGCTGCTCTTTCCCACAGAAGTCAACAAACTGATCCTAGAATTGTAAGAAATAAAAGTGTTCAGGAATAGCCAAAACAGTCTTGAAAAAGAACAAGTACTTACACTTCCCAATTTCAAAGCCCACTTCAAAGCTACAATGATTAAGACATTATGGTACTGACATAAAGAGAGTGTGTTGACAGATAATGAAATAAAATAGAGAGTCAAGAATCAACTCATATTGCCGTGGTCTATTGATTATTGTGAGGGGTGCAGAGGCCATTCAATGGCAAAGAATAATGTTTCAAGAAATGGTCTTGGGATAACTGGATGTTCACATGCAAAAGAATGAATTTAGACCTATATGTCACACTGTATATAACAATTAATGAAAAACTGATCAAAAACCTAAATATTAGAGTTAAAACTCCACTGCAATGATGTAAAGTAATTAGCCTCCAACTAATAAAAATAAATGGAAAAAATAAATAAATTTTTTAAAAAAAGAGTTAAAACTATAAAACACTCAAAAGAACACATAGATGTAAATGTTAATCTTCGATTAGGCAATGATTTCCCTTCTATGACCAAAAGCACAAGCAACAAAAGAAACAAACATAGGCGATTTGGAATCATCAAAATGAAACCCATCCTTCAAAGGACATTATCAGAAAATTGAGACAGCTAGGGGCACTTACTGGAGGCTGCTGGGGAGCTTTGACACCCAGGTGGAACCGAGGAACCCCTGAGAAATGGGGTAGGATGTTGTGGGAGTAGCGAGAGTGAGCAGAAGTGGAGTCTGGCTGTGGTCAGTTTCCCTGAGGGACAGCTAGGGGAGGAAAGGTTTACCCAGACCTGGAGAGACACTCTTACTTCCACGGTATCAGTTTGGGATGGAAAGGACACTCCAGAGTGCAGGGCAATGCGCCTGGTGTTCCCCTCACCCCATCCCCACTCCACCTCTGGGAGCCTGCTGAGGTTGAGGGCCTGGTCTTCTGCACTCTGACACTGGAGGCACTGTGGGGTACTCAGGCCCCACCACTGCCTGATCCTGCCCTGGCTAAGTTCCATCCACCTAAGCCCCGCCTCCACAGCACAAAGTCTTTATTATTATTTTTTTCTATTTTGCTAATGTGGTTTTGTTCTACCTCCAGTGATTATTTCATTTATATGCTTATTTTTTATAGTATATCTGTTAGTTTTCTGAATTTATTTTAATTTTTGTTATTGTCTTGCTCCTCTTTCTTGTTTTTCTTTATTTTTTGCTGTGCCATGCAGCTTACAGGATCTTGCTTCATGGGCCAGAGATCAGGCCTGAGCTCTGTGGTGGGAGCATGGAGTTCAGACTACTGGACTAACAGAGAAAATCAGACCCCAAAAAATATTAATTGGAGTGAGATCTCCGGGAGGGCCCTATCTCAGCACCTAGATTTGACTCTACCAAACTGCCTGCAAACTCCAGTCCTGGACACCTCAGGCCAAACAACTCGTAAGATAGAAACACAGTCCCATGCATCAAAAGAAATGGCATGACAAAAAATATGTTACAGGCAAAGGATCAAGTTAAAATAATTATGAGACCAAATAAATCAGGAAATAGGCAACCTACAGGAAAAACACTCTGGAGTAAGGATAGTAAAGATGATACAAAATATTGGAAATAGAATGGAGGCATGGATCGACAAAATACAAGAAATGTTTAACAAAGATCTAGAAGAACTAAGGAACAAACAGAAATAACACAATAAGTGAAATGAAAGAATACACCAGAAAAATTCAACAGTGAACTAACTGAGGCAGGGGAATGAATAAATGAGTTGGAAGACAGAATGGTGGAAATAACTGCTGAATAGAATTTTTAAAAAGAGTGAAAAGAATTAAAGACAGTCTTAGAGAATTCTGGGACAAAAATAACCAAACTAACAACCAAATTACAGGAGCCCTAGAAGAAGAAGAGAAAAAGAAAGGGATTGACAAAATATTCAGAGATTATAATCAAAAACTTCCCCAATATGGGAAAGGAAATAGCCACCTAAGTTCAAGAAGTACAGAGTCCCATAAAGAGTAAAGCCTAGGAGAACCATACTAAAATCCATATTAATCAAACAAAGAAAAACTATATACAAAGAAAGAATATTGAAAGCAGCAAGGGAAAAGTAAAACTAACATACCAGGGAATTCCATAAAGCTATCAGCTGATTTTTCAGCAGAAACTCTGCAGGCCAGAAGGGAGTAGCAGGATATATTTAAAGTGATGAAATGGAAAACCCTACAAGGAACATTTCTCTCCCCAGCAAGGATCTCATTCAATTTCGATGGAGAAATCGAAAACTTTACAGACAGGCAAAAGCTCATCTGTGTAGTGAAAGCTATGGTTTTTCCAGTAGTCATGTATGGATGTGAGAGTTGGACCATAAAGAAGGCTGAGCACTGAAGAACTGATGCTTTCAAACTGTGGTGTTGGAGAAGACTCTTGAGAGTCCCTTGGACTGCAAGGAGATCAAACCAGTCAATCCTAAAGGAAATCAACCCTGAATATTCATTGGAAGGACTGTTGCTGAAGCTGAAGCTGAAGCTCCAATACTTTGGTCACCTGATGCAAAGAGATGACTCATTGGAAAAGACCCTGATGCTGGGAAAGATTGAAGGCAGGAGGAGAAGGGGATGACAGAAGATGAGATGGTTGGAATGCATCATTGAGTCAATGGACAGGAGGTCAAGCAAGCTCTGGGAGATAGTGAAGGACAGGGAAGCCTGGCATGCTGCAGTCCATGGGGCCACAAAGTGTTGGATGGGACTGAGCGACTGAAGAACAGCAACAAGAGAGAAAGAAGGACACTATATTATGATCAAGCAATCAATCCAAGAAGGATATATAGCAATTACAAATATGTATGCACCCAGCACAGAAAGACCTGAATACAATAAGGCAAATGCTAACAACCATGAAAGGGGAAGTTGCCACTAATAAAATAATACTGGAGGACTTTAATGCTCCATTTACACCAAAGGAGAGATCAAGCACACAGAAAATTAATAAGGTAATTCAATCTTTAAGTGACACTACAGACCAGATGGACTGAATCAATTAAAAGACATTCCACCTGAAAGCAGCAGAGTACACTTTCTTCTCAAGAGCACATGGAACTTCCTCCAGGACAGACCATATCTCGGGACACAAATCATGCCTCAGACAATTTAAGAAAATTGAAATTTTATCAGGCATCCTTTCCAACTTCAACATTAGGAGATTTGAAATTAATTACAGGGGAAACAAAACTGTAAAAAGATGCAAGCACATGGAGGATAAACAGTGCACTGCTAAAAACCAACAGATCACTGAAGAAATTAAAGAGGAACATTAAAAATACATAGAAAGAAATGACAATGAAAACACACTGACCTCAAACCTATGGGAGGCAGTAAAGGCAGTTTAAGAGGGAAGTTTATAGCAATTCAATCTCACCTCAAGAAACAAGAAACATCTCAAATAAACAAACTAACCCTACACCTAAAGCAGCTAGAGAAAGAAGAACAAATAAAACTCAATGTCAGTAGAAAGAAGTAACAAAAATCAGAGCAGAAATAAGTGAGACAGAAATGAAGTAAACAATAGCAAAGATCAATAAAATTAAAAGTTTGTTATTTGAGAAGGTAAAAAAATTGGATAAATCTTAGCAAGACTGCACTAGAAAAAAAGGAAGAGGACTGAAATTCATAAAATTAGAAATGAAATATGGGAAATTCCAACTGACACTCCAGAAATACAAGGGGTCATAAAAGAATACTACAAGCAAGCAGTAGTAGTAGTAGTGAAAGTCACTCAGTCGTGTCCAACTCTTGTGACCCCATGGACTGCAGCCTGCCAGGTTCCTCTGTCCATGGGATTCTCCAGGCAAGAATACTGGAGTGGGTTGCCATTTCCTTCTCCAGGGGATCTTCCCGATTCAGGAATCAAACCCATGTCTCCTGCATTGCAGGCAGATTCTTTACCAACTGAGCTAGGAGGGAAGCCAAGCATATGCCAATAAAGTGGACAACCTGGAAGAAATAGACATATTCCTAGAAAGGTACAATTTCTAAGACTGAACCAAGAAGAATTTGAATATATAAACAGACCAATTTCACAAGTAATGAAAGTGAAAGTGTTAGACACACAGTCGTGTCCTACTCTTTGTGACCCTGTGGATCGTAGTTGCCTAGGCCACCTGATGCGAAGAGATGACTCTTCTGCCTTGGAATTCTCCAGGCAAGAATACTGCAGTGGGTAACCACTTCCTTCTCCATGGGATTGTCCCAATCCAGGGATTGAACCCAGGTCTCCTGCATTGCAGGCAGATTCTTTACCATCTGAGCCGGAACCATAATTTAAAAGCTTCTAACAAACAAAAGTTCAGGACCAAATGGCTTCAAAGTCGAATTTAACATCTAGAGAAGAGCTAACAGCTATAATTTGCAAACTCTTCCAAAAAATTGCAGAGAGAGGAACTCTCCATGAGGCATCACACTGATACCAAAACCAGACAAAGATACCATACACAAAAGAGAATTACAGACGAATCTCACTTATGAACATGGACCCAAAAATCATCACCAATATGTGAGCAAACAAAATATGGCAACACATTAAGTGGATCATACATCATGATTAGTTGGGGTTTATCCCAGGAATGCAAAGATCCTTCAACATCCTAAAATCAATCAATAATATACACCATATTAACAAATTAAAGAATAAAAACCATATGATCATCTCAATAGACACAGAAAAGTTTTTGACACAGTTCAACACCCATTTATGACAAATAAATAAATAAATAAATAGATAGATAAACTCTCCAGAAAGTGGGCATAGACGGAAACTGTCTCAACATAAGAAGAGAAGCTAAAGGCAAAGGAGAAAAGGAAAGATGTACCCATTTGAATGCAGAGTTCCACAGAAAAGCAAGGAGAGATAAGAGAGCCTTCCTCAGGTATCATTGCAAAGAAACAGAGGAAACAAAACAATGGGAAAGACTAGAGATTTCTTCAAGAAAACTACAGATACCAAGGGAACATTTCACACAAAGATCAGCACAATAAAGGACAGAAATGGTATGGACCTAACAGAAGGACCAGATATCAAGAAGTGGCAAGAATACACAGAAGAGTTAGACGTAAAAGATGATCATGACCTACAGAACTACGATGGTGTGATCACTCACCTAGAGCCAGACATCCTGGAATGCAAAGCCAAGTGGGCCTGAGGAAGCATCACTATGAACAAAGCTAGTGGATGTGATGGAATTCCAGCTGAGCTATTTGAAATCCTAAAAGATGATGCTGTTAAAATGCTGCACTCATTATGCCAGCAAATTTGGAAAACTCAGCAGTGGCCATAGGACTGGAAAAGGTCTGTTTTCATTCCAATCCTGAAGAAAGGCCATGCCAAAGAATGTTCAAACTACCACACTGTTGCACTCATCTCACATGCTAGTGAAGGAATGCTGAAAATTCTCCAAGCCAGGCTTCAACAGTACGTGAATCGTGAATTTCCAGATGTTCACGCTGGATTTAGAAAAGAGAGAGGAACCAGAGATCAAAATACCAACATCCACTGGATCAACAAAAAAGCAAGAGAGTTCCAGAAAAACATCTACTTCTGCATCATTGACTACTCTAAAGCCTTTGACTGTGTGGGTCACAACAAACTTTGGAAAATTCTTGAAGTGATGGAAATACCAGACTACCTTACCTGCCTCCTGAAAAATCTGCATGCAGGTCAAGAAACAACATTTAGAACTGGACATGGAACAACAGATTGGTTCCAAATTGGGAAACGAGTAAGTCAAGCCTGTATATCATCACCCTGCTTATTTAATTTTTATGCAGAGTACATCATGCAAAATGCCAGTCTGGATGAAGCACAAGCTGGAATCAAGGTTGCCACAAGAAATTTCAATAACCTCTGATACACAGATGATACCACCCTTATGGCAGCAAGTGAAGAACTAAGGAGCCTCTTGATGAAAGTGAAAGAGGAGAGCAAAAATGTTGACTTAAATTTCAACATTCAGAAAACTAAGATCATGGCATTTGGTTCCATCACTTCATGGCAAATAGATGGGGAAACAGTGGAAATCGTGACAGACTTTATTTTTTTGGCTCCAAAATCACTACAGATGGTGACTGTAGTTATGAAATTAAGAGACGCTTGCCCCTTGGAAGAAAAGCTATGACCAACCTAGACAGCATATTAATAAGTAGAGACATCACTTTACCGACAAAGGTCCTTCTAGTCAAAGCTATGGTTTTTCTAGTAGTCGTGTATGGATGTGAGAGATGGACTATAAAGAAAACTGAGTGCTGACGAATTCATGCTTATGAACTGTGGTGTTGGAGAAGACTCTTGATGGTCCTTGGACTGCAAGGAGATGAATCCTGTCCATCCTAAAGGAAATCAGTCCTGAATATACATTGTATGGACTGATGCTGAAGCTGAAGCTCCAATACTTTGGCCACCTGATGCAAAGAGCTGACTCATCAGAAAAGAATCTTGATGCTGGGATAGATTGAAGGCAGGAGGAGAAGGGGATGACAGAGGATGAGATGATTGGATGGCATCACCTACTCAATTGACATGAGTTTGAGTAAGCGCCAGAAGTTGGTTATAGACAGGGAAGCCTGCCATGTTGCAATCCATAGGGTTGCAAAGAGTCGGACACAACTGACCAACTGAACTGAATACTGACTACTGATTTCTACATGTTGCTGCTAATCACTTCAGTCATGTCCAACTCTGTGCGACCCCATAAATGGCAGCCGACCAGGCTCCCCCATCCTTGAGATTCTCCAGGCAAGAACACTGGAGTGGGTTGTCATTTCCTTCTCCAATGCACGAAAGTGAAGTCGCTCAGTCGTGTCTGACTCTTAGTGACCCCATGGACTGTAGCCCACTAGGCTGCTCCATCCATGGGATTTTCCAGGCAAGAGTACTACATAGTAAAAGTCATATACAACAAAGCCACAGCAAGTATCATTCTCAATATTGAAAAACTGAATGCATTTCCTCTCAGATCAGCAACAACACAAGGATCACTCTTTCCACTGTTATTCAACACAATCTTTGCATATGTAATTAGTTATGTTAAGGTGAGGTCATCCTAGATTAAAGTGAAGTGAAGTCGCTCAGTCATGTCCAACTCTTTGCGACCCCATGGACTGTAGCCTACCAGGATCCTCAGTCCATGGGATTTTCCAGGCAATAATACTGGAGTGGGTTGTCATTTCCTTCTCCTAGATTAAGGTGGGCCCTAAATCCTAAGAATGGTGCTCTTATAAGAAGAGAAGTGGACACACAGAAACAAGTGGAAGGGAAATCCCCATGTGAAGACGAAGGTGAAGACTGAAGTGATGCACCCGTAATCCAAGTAACATCAGGCCTTGCCAGCAGAAGCTAGGAGAGAGGCATGGAACAGCTTCTCTCTTAGAGCATCCAAAAGCAACCAACTTTGCCAACATCTTGATTTGGGACTTCTGTCTTCAGGAAGTGTATAGAATAAATTTCTGTTGTTTTAACCCACCAAATTTGTGATAATTTGTCATGGCAGTCCCTAAAGTACTGGAGTTAAGCAAAGATTTCTTACAAGCACAATGCATACAAGAAAAAGTGATACATTAGACTTTAAGATTGCTCTTTGACATGGTGAAAAGAAAGAAAGACAAGACACATACAGGGAGAAAATGTTTTTAAAACAAGTATTTGATAAATTACTTATAACCAGAATATAGAGAAACCCTCAAATCTCAAGAATATAAGAAAATAGGGCTTCCTTGGTGGTCCGGTGGTTAAGAATCCACCTGCGAATGCAGGGGACACAGGTTCAATCCTGGGACTGGAAAGATTCCATCTGCAGGGGGGCAACTAAGCCTGTGCACTAAAACTACTGAGCCCACACAGCTTAGCACTCCTGATCTGCAACAAGGAAAGCCACCACAGTGAGAAGCCGATGCCCCGCAATGAAGAATAGCCCCTGTTCGCTTTAACTAGAGAAAGTCTGTGCAGAAAGACCTAGAACAGCCAAAACTAATTAAATAAATAACTTAAAAAGAATGTTTATGAAAGAAAGAATAAAAATAAACAGACTGATTACAAGTGGGCCTAGGATTGGAATAAATATTTTACCAAAGATGTATGAATCGCAAATATACACATGAAAAGATATCAGTAGCCATGTAAGGAAATAGCCCCCTAAGTCCAAGAAGCCCAGAGAAGCCCACAGGGATACCCTAAGGCTAAACACACCATGCCACATATTAAACTAACAAAAATTAAGCAAAAGAAGTTTGACAAGAAATGAAGAGGAATACCAGGGACAGGTGGGTTCCACCCCATTCACATTTTGGACTCACAGGAGCACACTGTGCAATGACCCAACAACATCTTTGGGCTGATAGGCAGCTGCAGTTTAAGAGTTTAGTTTTCTGGAGCTGATCTTGGTTTCTGCTCTGGTGCAGGTGAGATCCAAGGGAGGAATCTGCATCACCTGAGGAAGAAATGTGGAAAGGGACTGAATCCAGATGAAGCCTAGGCAGGCAATGGGCTAGGGGACCTTGAAGCTGAGGCTGAGGAGTGGACATCCCTGCCTAGTAATGGGCTGGACGATGAGACCCAGATTCAGAGGGGTCTGCAGATGCCAGCAGGGTGGCTGAGGCTCAGTCATCCAGGGAGCACGGGGCCCACAGAAAGAGGAGGGAGACAAAAAGGCAAGTTTCACCACCTCCACCTGTGGGCAGTGCAGGTCAGCATCACCAGCTGGAGCCAGGAGAGGAGAGTCAACTTCCCCTCAGGGACCACTGAGGCCACTCTGAGGAACAATGGTGTGCCATGTTATAGATTCCCCCTCCCACAATTACCGTGAGCCTTGTAAGCAACACACAGCTCTGCCCCATGGCTGAAAGAGGTACAGAGCATTTTCACCATGGCTGAAAGAAGTGGAGAGCATTTTCTCCAGAACAGACTGAGCATTTGTATCTGTGGGCATTCAGTTGGTTGCATGCAACCACAGTTTCCAGATTAGAAGTAAATTCAGTGGGGGTTTTCCCCTTACTAACCAGTATGAAGGGTGAACACTCATTGTGAAGATCAGATCATCAGCCAGGGAGAACAAATACACCAAAATGCCCGTGGAGTCTGAGGCACATACATTGAGACTGTGATTTCAGCATCCCCTTACTCCTCACCACCACCACCCAAGCTCTTCCCGTGACCATGGGTCACAGAGGCAGAATGGGGCTCAGAGGGAGAGGAAGGAAGTCTTCGTGGAACTCCACTGCTGCTTTGAAACCACCAGACTCCTCACTCCTCAACTTGAAGGCTCGCCTATGAGGATCCTTCCAATTCTCCACTCTGTCTTCTAGACAACAGTCCTGATGATTCTTAGGAATTTTTGGAACTTGCATCCTGGTCTTTTTGGTTTGGGGAACAGAAAATAGCATACCCTGCAAGCACACAGCCCTCTACTTCCAATACCCTGCGTCTTTGATTCCTTTCAAGCCATGCTTCTTGAGCGTGTAGACTCCAGGAGCATCCTTACCTGGTTACCTCTCAATTCCTCCTTCAAGCGCCTATCCACAGAACATCCCCTTGTTAGCGTCTCCCAAGAGTTCCATGGGCCGAATCATGGTACCCAGTGCTGTATTGACCACAGATACATTCCATTTTCAAAACCACTTTCCTTGGTCAGAGTCTGTGACAGGAGCCCGCCATGGCTTTCCCCCACCTCTCAGTCCATTACTTCTAAGACTCCTTGTCTGTCCATTTACTTTGATCCCCTCCTAAATCTTGGTTTCATTTTCCTCTGGTTTCCAACCTCTGCCCTGTGCTCTTCATTGTATACATGATCCTTGGGTGACTACGTTACCCCCCAGAGCTTTTACCCATCTGACTTCTTTTCATCAGTATCCCCTGTGTGCTGATGTCTTTTCCTATCACCAAATCTACCTAAGACATCTCAACTGGGCCCCAGATCCCCCACAGGCCAAGACGTATGTGGCATCTGCACTCAGATGTCCCATAAGCCCTGCAGACCTGCTAGTAGCCCCAGGCCAACATTCCCTGTCTCATGCATGGGCACTGCCATCCACCCAATTCCTTAAACCGCAATACCGGGCATGCTGCTGGGTGTGATCTTCACCGTGCCATGCCTACCCCAGAGCTGTTCTGGAAAAGGCTCACCCGAGATCTGCCTGTTGCCACAGGTGGGAATCAGGTTCTCTGCGAGGCCCTGTTTCTACAGACACACTCTGAAGGTGTCCTGAGCACAGGCCATCACCCTCTTTTGGATCTCCGAGAAAACCCAGGCACTGTACCCCTGAGAGGTTGAAAGCCCTGTCTTTAACAGGACGATGAGTCAAGACACAGCAGTGTAAGCCCATCATTGAGGAATGTGCCAAAGAATATTCAGAAGAGATCCCTCAAGGAGAACATTTAGGAAGGTGGGTCTTCATGGGTGTGCACCAAACGAGGGATTGCTTAACTGTGTTTTTCCCAGTAGACATCCTGTTCGGTTTTGGTCTTCATCTGAACATGGGAGTTAATTTGATAACACAGGAAAAAGTTTAGAAGTGCAACTGAGCACAGGCAGCAGATAGGCTGACAGCCGATCCTTCTACACCTTCAGCAACAGCTACAATTCTCAGCCATCTTTAATCTTTGAAGCACTATTTTGATCTGTTGCATGAAGGTATGTCCATAATATTTTAGAAATGCATTCAACTAACTAGGCATAAGGGATCCTGACAAGAACTAAAACATACTGAGTTTTATTAACAACAGCAGGGTTTTAACTATAAAGCTTTGGATTCAGAACAGGCAGCAGAGCAAGCACAAGGTCAGTTTTCAAACAAGTATTAATTTGAGCAAGTTGTCCCTTTCCTCAGCCTAAGACAGACATCAAGCATAGCAGATCATGATGGAAGCCTGCTTTCCTTATAGAGAGGAGTTGCAAATTTTCAATTTCCTCCTGTAAGAATGGGTTCTGTTTCTACAGCTGCAATCTCGGGTTTCATAAGAGCACATTTTCAGATAATGCTCACACCAGGGCCACATTCCAGACTTCCACACTGCCACACTTCAGACTCTGGGAGTGTCCTGCCAGCATCAGCTCTTCTAAAGCCTCTCCAGGGGAGGTTGGATGCACAGTTTAGGTTGAGAAGCACAATCTCATGCTGCTTCAACCCATCCTGGTTTTAAGTAGAATCCTGAACTGAAGAGCCATGTTTGCTACTAATGAAATTTTTTAAAAAATATTTGCAATTATGTATATTCCCTTCTGAGAGGTATTTTTGACGTATTTATCACAGCCACATTTAGAACAATTTCAATGACTCAGTGGTGTGGTTATGCCCCCAAGTACCCTTCCTTACCAAACACTCAGGCAGATGGAGTGGAGGGAATGCACCTCAATCCTGGCGGCAGAAGGAGGATGGATGGAGTTCTGTTGTCTTGGTTACTGCTCTGCTGAGGATCCATCATGGGTTGCTGAGCTCAGGCAGGGGGCCTCACCCCTGGCTACAGGTATTCCTGCGGGCAGAAGTTGCAGCTAAGGGCTGAGGTCTGTTACCAGGAGTACATAAGCTGTTCCCCTGTGGTTTGAGAAGAACAGAAAAACAGCTAAGTAGAATTTGAGATGCAGTGTGGGTTCTGGGAGCCTGCCCAGAGCCATTGACTTGTGGTCACACAATGGGCAACTGTGCATGAACACAGAGACACACTAGACATATATGCTCACTGGGGATTCTGTCCTGATGTTCATGCCAGCTATCTCTGGAGGGAGCATCTAGCACACCTGGAGGAGGCCAGACCCAGAACGTGGAAGGAGCAGGGGCACTCTTCATTGTTAGGAAAGCAATGGCATATCTTTTCCCACATGTCTCACTTGGTTATCTGTGTTACCTTCCTAAACTGCTTTACTGAGGTATAATTACATACCACAAATCACACCCATTCAATGCATCCAGTGCAGTGACTTTTAGTAACTTCACACAGTGGTGCAACCACCACCACAGTGCAGTTGTGGAACACTGCCAGCACCACAGAAAGGTTCTGTCTACCCATCAGCAGTCAATCCCCAATAGGACCTGCAGGCCCAGGCAGCGTCTCATCCAATTTCTGCCTCTGTAGTTTTGCCCTTTCTGGGCATTTCATACCAAGGAACTCTTACAGGAAGTGGCCTTTTGTGTCTGGGTTCTTTGACTAGCACAATGCTTTGGAGGCTCCCCCATGTGGCAGCAGAAAGCAGAAGTTCATCACTTTTCATCCATCTATGCTATTCCACTATATGGGTACAGGATACTTTGTTTACCACTCTCCAGCTGACAGACTTTTAGGCTGCTCCACTATTTGGAGATTACAAACAATGCTGCTGTGAAAGACACTTAAAGACAAGTATTTGTGTGGACATAGGTTTCATTTTTCATTTCTCCATGATTTCATTTCTTGTCTTGCATGGTGCACAGAATAGACTCTTCAGTCAGTGTGGAATAGAGGTGGTTGAAGCAGACCTCCTATCCTTGGTCTGGATCTCAAGAGGAAAGCATTCACTACAACACTGCTAGATGTGATGTGATGCGAGCTGGATGTTTCTCGGGGATGTTCTTCAGCACAATGATGACGATCCCTTCTATCCCAAGTTGGTTGACCATGTTTATTGAGTTAGTTAGTTACTTATTTATCACGAATGGGTTTTTAATTGTGTCAAATGCTGTTTGTTTGTCTGTCAAAATGGCAGGTTGTTTCTGCCCTTCATTATATTACTACACGTTTTCCCATAACTGAAGTTGAGTGTTTCTCCAATACCCCAGGATAAATCTTGCACAACCCTTCGCAAGTATTTCTTGATTTGGCTTGCTAATACTGTGGTGAGGGTGTATGCATTGCTATCCATGACAGATATGGGTCTGTAGCTTTCTGATGATGTCAAGTCTGACTTTGGTAGTGGGGTAACATTGTTCTTATAGGATGAGTTAGGAAATGTTCCCTCCTCCCTGCTGTCTATTCAGGGAGAACCTGTGAAGGATGGGTGTTATTTCTTCTTAAAACTTTTGGTAGATTTCACTAATGAAACCAGGAGGCCCAGAACTTCCCTTTGTGGGAAGGTCTTTAAAGGTATGGTTCAATAACGTTGCTTGCTACGGGTACATTCAGATTTGATATCTGGCCACTGATGTCAGCCAACTCCCATCCAGTATTCTCT
Source organism: Odocoileus virginianus (assembly GCF_023699985.2). Lineage (NCBI taxonomy): Eukaryota > Metazoa > Chordata > Mammalia > Artiodactyla > Cervidae > Odocoileus > Odocoileus virginianus. The sequence goes on along the minus strand of NW_027224263.1, from coordinate 8,826,389 downwards.
GGTCTGTTGGTTCCTATGGCTCGAATTCTGACCTAGAATTTGACGTGTTGGACATCTGCACATCAGAGGATTCTGGCTACTACTCTGCAACTGGGGAGAGTATGCTGTCTCAGAAGTGACCCCCAGATCACCTACACCCAATAGGCAAGTTGGGGATACAGACTTTGAGGTGGGGAAGGGGTGGCACTGCTGATACCCTCATTTACACCTGCCCATCCATATTCTGTGTGCCCTCATGCAGGTTGTGGGTAATTCTCCAGTTGGTACTGGCACAGCAAGCACCCAGAATATCCTGTCCCCTCCCCCACCATGTCCACTTCTCTCTACCCTGATCCTTCTTATTTCTCTCATCTCCTAGCAATGCAGCCTCACAGGGGATCAGTGATGCACTCGCCACCACATCGAAGGATGTCAGATCTCCTCTGAGCTTAATGACTCAATTCTCGAGGGCAGTGACAGGCCATGCAATTCCTCCTCACCTCCCTGTCTCAATAGCCAGCCTGGCATGGCATAGGAGGGATGTAACAGATACAGTAAAACCTTCATGATTCGCTAAAGGAGGGACTGTGGTTGGTGGGATAGACCTGGGTTGGCTGCTGGAGTGAGCCAATGGCATCCCCACCCTGGGGAACTTGTACCAGGTGGGGATGCCTATCCTTGCCCCAGTGCATTGTGGGTAGCATCAGTGACATATCTTATCCAGACGTGTTTTGCCACCAGCTGTGGATGGACACTGAACTCACCAGGTCTTCTCATTTCACACCAGCCTTTACAGAGAGTACAGCTGGGGATGCTCTATCAGGTATAAACCTGTGCTCATATGGCCTATTACTCTATGATAAAGGAGCCAAGAATATACATTAGGGAAAATGCTGTCTCTTCAATAAACAGTTAGGGGATCACTGGACCCCTTTCTTACACAATGTTCAAAAATAAACAACAAGAACAAAAGATTAAAGATGAAAATTTTAGACCTTAAACCATAAGACTCCTAGAAGAAAACTTAGCCAGTATGCTCTTTGATATCAGTCTCAGGAAGAGATTTTCGACCTGTCTTCTCAGGCAGAAGCAAAAAAATAAAAAATAAACAAATGGGAGTTCAACAAACTAAAAATCTTTGACACAGCATTGGAAACTGTCAACAAGACCAAAAGGCAATCTGCTGAGTGGGAGAAGATATGAGCAAGTAATATATATCCGAAAAGAGGTAGATATCCAAAATAGCTAAAGGACTCATAGAATGCATTATGAAAAAGACCCAAAACCCGATTTAAAACTGGGGTAAAGCACTGAATAGACATTTCTCCAAAGAAGAAATACAGATGGCCAATAGACATGTGAAAAGATGCTCAACATCTCATCATCAGGCATTAGAAAATCAAGACCACAGTGAGTACTCCCTCATACCTGTCAAGTAGGTATTATCAAAAAGACAGCAAGTAAGAAATGTTGGTGAGGATGTAGAGAAAAGGAAACCAGCATGCAGTGTGGGTGGGAATGTACAATGGTGCAGCCATGATGAAGAAAATGAGGTTTTCCTCAAAAACTGAATACTGGAGCTACCATCAGATCAGATCTGTCGCTCAGGCATGTCAAGCTCTTTGCAATCCCATGAACTGCAGCACACCAAGCTTCCCTGTCCATCACCAACTCCCGGAGCCTACTCAAACTCGTGACAATCATGTTGGTGATACCATCCAATCATCTCATCCACTGTTTTCCCCTTCTCTTCCCACCTTCAATCTTTCCTAGCCTCAGGATCTTTTCCAATGAGTCAGTTCTTCACATCAGTTGTCCAAAGTATTGGAGTTTCAGCTCCAGCATCAGTCCTTCCAATGAATATTCAGGACTAATTTCCTTTAGGATGGACTGGATTCACCTCCTTGAATACCAAGGGACTCCCAAGAGTCTTCTCCAACACCACAGCTCAAAAGCGTAATTCTTCAGCACTCAGCTTTCTTCATAGTCCAGCTCTCACATTCAAACATGACTACTGGAAAAACCATAGCTTTGATTAGATGGACCTTTGTTGGTAAAGTAATGTCTCTGCTTTTGAATATTCTGTCTAAGTTGGTAATAGCTTTTCTTCCAAGGAGCAAGCGTCTTTTAATTTCATGGCTGCAGTCACCATCTGTAGTGATTTTGAAGCCCCCAAAATAAAGTCTCTCATTGTTTCCCCATCTATTTGCCATGAAGTGATGGGACTGGATGCCATGTTCTTAGCTTTCTGAATGTTGAGTTTTAAGCCAACTTTTTCACTCCTCTTTCACTTGCATCAGAGGCTTTTTAGCTCTTCGCTTTCTGCCATAAGGGTGGTGTCATCTGCGTATCTGAGGTTATTGATATTTCTCCCGGCAATCTTGATTCCAGCTTGTGCTTCATCCAGCCTGACATTTTGCATGATGTACTCTGCATATAAGTTAAATAAGCAGGGTGACAATATACAGCCTTGATGTACTCCTTTCCAGATTTGGAACCAGTCTGTTGTTCCATGTCCAGTTCTAATATTGCTTCTTGACCTGCATACAGATTTCTCAGGAGGAAGGTCAGGTGGTCTGGTATGCCCATCTCTTTCAGAATTTTCCACAATTTGTTGTGATCCACACAGTCAAAGGCTTTGGCATAATCGATAAAGCAATAGTGGATATTTTTCTGGAAGTGCCTTGCTTTTTCTATGATGCAGCAGATGTTGGCAACTTGATCTCTTGTTCCTCTGCCTTTTCTAAATCCAGCTTGAACTTCTGGAAGTTCAGTTCAAGTACTGTTGAAGCTTGGCTTGGAGAGTTTTGAGCATTACTTTGCTAGCATGTGAGATGCTTGCAATTGTGCCGTAGCTTGAACATTCTTGGGCATTGCCTTTCTTTGCGATTGGAATGAAAACCGACCTTTTCCAGTCCTGTGGCCACTGCTGTTTTCCAAATTTTTGGCATATTGAGTGCAGCACTTTCACAGCATCATCTTTTCAGATTTGTAAGAGCTCATTGGAATCCCATCACTTCCACTAGCTTTGTTCGTAGAGATGCTTCCTCAGTCCCACATGACTTTGCTTTCCAGGCTGTCTGCATGTAGGTGAGTGATCACACCATCGTGGCTATCTGGGGCATTAAGGTCTTTTTTGTATAGTTCTTCTGTATATTTTTGTCACTTCTTCTTATTCTCTTCTGCTTCTTTTAGGTCCATACCGTTTCTGTCCTTTATTGTGCCCTTATCTTTCATTTATTTTCCTTAGGTTTGGGAGATTAAAGATTTCATGGGAAGAGATTCACACTATATGAAAAAAGAAAAAAAAATCAAGTTGTAGTGGCTTGCCATTGAGCTGCTTTTTGCACTGGTGGTGGGAAGATTTTCATGCTCTAATGTGTAAGTCCACGGGTCTACTGCAGGTTGACTTTGTACTAGACCAACCCATGGTACCGTTTTAAAGTAAGCTGTGTTTTGGCTGATACCCAGTTATAATGAATTGCTTTTTAGCACTACAGTTAAGAGACCTTCTTTCTCAACTATATACATGTCCATAGTTTTTGCTATTTTTATTCACTAACACTAAATGAGGATCAAGCCTGTGTCAAACTTTCTATGAAAAAAGGGAAATATTCACAGTTCTGCTGCCTCACTTTCAAGAAAGCATTTTCCATTGGCCATCAAACAGATATTCATTATTTAAGCGCACTTCAGAGTTGAAGCACAAAAATTTCAGAGGCGGAGTCATTGATACATTTCCTTAAAAATAGTAACGACTAGATCACAGACCTGTATGATAGTGAAGCTTAAATAGCTAAAATTGTGTACCATACCTTCTTATCAGCTGCCAGATCAAAGCTTAAGTCAAGGTTTGATTTCCATTTTTCAGGTCTTGTGCTCCAACGCCAACCAGAGAGAATTTGGCAGCATGCTTCCCTAATTCAGAGGCATAGTTCCACTTTTCTAGCTGCAAACACAAAAAAGCAAATGGTTAAGGATTTTTACTTGTGTAATCTGTGTATGTGGGTGCACACACAGTTGGGCAACTTGCCTAGGATCACAAATCTCAGATGTGGAAGCATCGCCTGGAGAAGGGAAATCCTACCCATTCCAGTATTCTGGCCTGGAGAATGCCATGGACAATCCATGGGGTTGTAGAGAGTCGGACATCACTGAATGACTTTCACTTCACCTTACTTCACTTCACTGAGCAGACTAATTATAACGGATGCTGGATGTCAGGAGTGGCTACCTAAATGACAGAATTCAGTAAAGAATAAAATATGGGGCCCCTGCTCCAAAAATGATTCAAACTTTCACAATGGTCACAGCAGATCCTGAAACCATGGTTGAGGCCCTTCCAAGCACCCAAGAATAGGGCCTGGTGTAATTGCACAGAACACATACCCATGAAGCCCATCTTCACTCACTTGGCCCAAGGGTAGGATCTTAGGGAACTCCTCCTGTTATTCCTTAGTTGCTCTGAGAGCCTAAGCGAGGGAGTTCAATGTAAGGGGCTAGGGCAGCCCTAGATGACAGAAGACAGATGGCCAAGAGAGGGACCATGGCTTAAGGCACTGTGTATAGACCGAGCGTTTCGGAAATATGCAATACTTTAAACCCCCATCATAATGAAAGGCAATTTTTAAAAGTGAGATTAAAAACTACAACCTTAGAAAATTTGGGGTCACATTACTTAAAGGTAAATAAATCTCTACAGCTACAGGGTCAGGAGTTCCAGGGGTCCTTTTCCAGGGTCCAACTCTGTGAAGATTTGGTATCACATGGTTGGCATACCCAGTCTTGGCCCAGTATTGGGCCAAACGTGGTAGTGGTTTCTACATTTATGGCAGGGAATCCATAAACCTTTGATTAAAAGAGTTTGTTGTGCATGCTCTGAACTGGCCAATGGAAATAATAGGTCCTGAAAACCCATTCAGCCTCCAAGGATGGCATTGCCAACCATTTCCCTGTCTATGGTGAAGTCCACCCCCATTCTTATTTTCTTTTATGATTTTGTTTCAAATTTGTCCTTGTGAATTTTTCATAATAAGAAAGTAGGAAAATATTAAAAATCTGATTAGATAAATGTGCCCTGTGTAACTCTTAACTCTCAATAAGTCAGATGTTTATATCATACAAGGCTGTAGTGAGTGAAATTTGGTCTTCAATTAAAGTCCCGGTGGGAAAAATGGAGCTAGCCTTTAAGGGTTAAGCTTTGTAAAAATTGTCTCACATTCTGGTGACTGAAGAAATGAGCTTTTTCTTACCTTTCATTCTTTTTTTTTAAGGGATGAAATTAGAATGATCCTTCTGCATAGCAAGGGCTTTCCTGGTGGCTCAGTGGGTAAAGATTCTGCCTGCAGTGTGGGAGAGCCGTGTTTGATCCCTGGCTTGGGAAGATCCCCTGGAGAAGGAAATGGCAACCCACTCCAGTATTCTTGCCTGGAGAATTCCACGGACAGAGGAGCCTGGTGGGCTACAGTCCATGGGGTCACAGAGTCGGACACAACTGAGTGACTAACACTTTCACTTTCACTGCATAGCAAGAAACGAGGCAACACTAGATAACCTTAAAAAGTTCACAAGACTTGTCCTTCCAAAACTAACATCTCCCACATGTTTTTGACATACTGTGGAACATCCTGAATCCTAGGCCTACACCTATCGTCAAAACTATCTCCAACCTCACCTTTTTCTTGGTGTCTTATTCACCTAGGACCTTATTTTCTACTGGAAAATTACCAAATTGATGGACTCAATTCAGTTAAGGATTGAAGGATATAATCCAGAGAAATTACTAATAATATGAGCTTTGGGGCATACAAAATTAACAGTGGGAGAATAGGCTTCTTTCATGAAGTTCCAGAGATATATTGCCATTTTGAAAAGATTGCTGTGCTATTTTTCTATAACTTAAAACATGCAATAAGAAATGTGCCAAAGAAGGCCACATGCATCCCAGGAAAGTCTTTGTTTCTAATCTCAAACTTATTATGATTATACCAAGAGATAGCCATCAGGGCAAGAGAGATCTGTCTTCAATAACATGGTTAAGATTGCATATAAAAAGTTTTTAAAAAGCAGGAAAAAAAAAAACCCCAAAAAACCAACCACATTGTAAACCAACTATGTGCTGTGCCTAGTCACTCAGTCATGTCTGCCTCTTTGCCACTCCATGGACTATATTTCAACTTAAAAAAAAGAGGATTGTATTTAAAATACATAAAAGCATGTATATTTTGAGGATGTGGCTAAAAACTCACCATGTCTACTTTAAACACTGCATTGACTAATAACAAGATATAATTCAGGGCATGACTTTCTCAATGTCAGTTCCCACACTGTCTCAGATTTCCTATGTTAGTGACAAAAATGAAAAACATAGAACAATAAGTGTTCTTTCTGTTTCAGTGTATCTTTAATTAATTGAGTTCTTTCTCTCTCTCCCTGCTTTTTTCTCTGTAGCCATTAGTGATTATACAATATATTTAACTTCTTTGCTTATTGTATATCTCTACCTAATTTTGGAATAAAATATAAAATCCATGAGGAAACAATTTTTTTTTTACCACTGTATGTCCAGTACCTGAAAAACTCTGACCCACAGTAAGTGCTTAAAAACCATCGGATGTTTGAAAGCGAATGACACCACTAAAGTAAGGGAGATAACAAATACAGATTCTATTATAATGGAACAATGTAAAAGGAGATGAATGATTGACAGAATTGCCTTTATACGTTTGCATCTATATCGGTATATGTATTTATATAGCTTCATGTGAAAGAGCAATGCTGAGTTAATTTTCTTACATTTCAAAACATGACAAACATTTATATTGACAAAGCTAGTTTACTGTGAAGTACAGTAATCTTTTGCCCCATTCTCAATGTTGTTTCTGTTAGATCCATAGCATTTTTGGACCTAACAGAAGCAGAAGATATTAAGAAGAGGTGGCAAGAATACACAGAAGAACTATACAAAAAGGATCTTCATGACCCAGATAATCATGATGGTAAGATCACTCAACCTAGAGCCAGACATCCTGGAATGTGAAGTCTAGTGGGCCTTAGGGAGCATCACGATGAACAAAATTAGTGGAGGTGATGGGATTCCAGTTGAGCTATTTCAAATCCTAAAAGATGATGCTGTGAAAGTGCTTTACTCAATATGCCAGCAAACTTGGAAAACTCAACAGTGGCCACAGGACTGGAAAAGGTCAGTTTTCGTTCTAATACCAAAGAGAGGTAATGCCAGAGAATGCTCAAACTACCACACAGTTGCACTCATCTAACACGCTAGAAAAGTAGTGCTCCAAATTCTCCAAGGCAGGCTTCTACAGTGCATGAATCATGAACTTCCAGATATTCAAGCTACATTTAGAAAGGGCAGAGGAACCAGAGAACAAATTGACAACATCTGTTGGATCATTGAAAAAGAAAATGAGTTCCAGAAAATCATCTACTTCTGCTTTATTGATTATGACAAAGCCTTTGATTGTGAGGATCACAACGAACTGTGGAAAATTATTAAAAAGATGGGAATACCAAACCACCTCACCTGCCTCCTGAGAAATTTGTATGCAAGTCAGGAAGCAACAGTTAGAACTGGACATGAAAATACAGACTGGTTCCAAATAGGAAAAGGAGTACGTCAAGGCTGTATATTGTCACCCTGCTTATTTAGCTTATATGCAGAGTACATCATGAGAAACTCTGAGCTGGATGAAGCACAAGCTGGAATCAAGATTGCTAGGAGAAATATCAATAACCTCAGATATGCAGATGACATCACCCATTTGGCAGAAAGTGAAGAAGAACTAAAGAGCCTCTTGATGATAGTGAAAGAGGAGAGTGAAAAAGTTGACTTAAAACTCAACATTCAGAAAACTTAGATCATGGCATCTGGTCCCCTCACTTCATGGGAAATAGATGGGGAAACATTGGAAACAGTGACAGACTTTATGGTTTTGGGCTCCAAAATCACAGCAGATGGTGACTGCAGACATGAAATTAAAAGATCCTTAACAAAAACTACTGTAATGATGTAAAGTAATTAGCCTCCAACTAATAAAAATAAATGGAAAAAAATTAAAAAAAAAAAAAAGATCCTTGGTCCTTGGAAGAACAGTTTTGATGAACCTAGACAGCATATTAAAAAGCAGAGACATTACTTTGCCAGCAACGGTCTGTCTAGTCAAAGCTATGGTTTTTCCAGTAGTCATGAATGAATGTGAGAGTTGGAGTATAAAGAAAGCTGAGCACTGAAGTATGATGCTTTTGAACTGTGGTGTTGGAGAAGACTCCTCAGAGTCCCTTGGACAGCAAGGAGAACCAAGCCATCCATTCTTAAAGGAAATCAGTCCTGAATGTTCATTGGAAGGACTGATGCTGAAGCTGCAATGTCAATACTTTGGCCATATGATGCAAAGAACTGACTCATGTGAAAAGACCCTGATCCTGGCAAAGATTGAAGGTGTGATGTGAAGGTGGTGACAGAGGATGAGATGGTTGGATGGCATCACCGACTCAATGAACATAGTTTTTTTTTTTTTTTACTGTCTCTCTCTCTTTTTTCTTCCCCCCCCCCCCATTTATTTTTATTAGTTGGAGGCTAATTACTTCACAACATTGCAGTGGGTTTTGTCATACATTGACAGGAATCAGCCATGGAGTTACATGTATTCCCCATCCCGATCCCCCCTCCCACCTCCCTCTCCGCCCGATTCCTCTGGGTCTTCCCAGTGCACCAGGCCAAGTCTGGGCATTGTTCATGGACAGGGAGGCCTGGCATGCCTCCATGGTGTTGCAAAACGTCGGACATGACTAAGCGACTGAACTGAACAATGCTGTTTAGTTTATATTGCTATTTTTGTCTTCTGCAAAAGTTTATTTTCTTTTTTTAATACTTTATTTTATATTGCAGTATAATTAGTTAGCAATATTGTGTTACCTTCCAGTGTACAGCAAAGTGATTCAATTATACATGTATTTATTCTTTTTCAAGCTATTTTCCCATTTAGGTTCTTACTGTGTGTTCTGCAGAGTTCCCTGTGCCATAGAGTAGGTCCTTGTTATCCATTTTAAATAGACTAGTGTGTACATGTCAATCCCAAACATATTTAACTGATGTATGTCTTTTATCATAAGTCGCTTTAAATCAGCATGGAGAGTAATCAGAATGTACATTTTAACTAATGATAACATTAATTAGTAAACTACTCCTTAGGCACAATACCAGACATTCGAACACAAGTGTCTTAAGATTTCTCTTTTCCTGAAAATCAAAAGCATAGGAAAATATTGAGTAAAATAGTCTTCCCCAAAGAGAACTAGCACATTCACTTTACTGACAGGAAAAACAAGAGTGTTAAAAAAAAAAAGAATGTTGATAACTGAACTATACTGCAAGACACTAAGTTAAACTAGTTAAAACTGAACATTAGACTTTCTATAAATTGCTGTTTGACTGATGTGCTTGCTAATTTATCTTCTCTGCTTATGACTGTATGCAAGAGCATTTGGACTTGCATAATTACAAAATACACTGAGAGAAAATTAATGTTGCTAGCAAATATCAAATTGTTTAGTTACTGTTCTTTTTTAAAATATATTTTCTTCAATAACTATACCAACATATTTTATGATTGTTCTCTCTTTCTAGCATTATATAAATGGATTCATTGGAATCTCAATGGAGAAGAGGCACAGACTATTCAAAACTTGAATAATGAGCATGCAGTTTTTCAAAACAATATGAAGAAGAAAGATAATAAAATCAAGATTCTGATAAAATATATAAATGCTTGTAATAAAACTTCATGATATATGTGTCACTACATCTGCAACTGGTATTAATATCTATTTGGTTAACATCTAGTAAGTATATAAGATAATCAAAACTAACCAAAAATAAGGGGGAGAAGTTCATGCTGGACTTAAACTTTTGTGTAGAGGCACTAAACAATAGTGGACAAAGCAATACTCAGGAAGAGAAAAATTCTGCGTTGCTCAGTTAAAAATAAATTTTTTCCAATATACATGATTTCAAGTTATGAGTCCTTCATGAAAATATTATTAGAGGACTAATGAAGCAAAGTAAGGACTGGTGGCATAAACAGCAGCAGAAGTTTTGCTGAGCAGAAGATCCATTTAAACCTCAGATTGAAGATAAAACACCTGAACAATTGATAGTAATAAAACACAGTGGAAATGCTGCAATGGAAATATGGACATAAGATAACTTTTTAGAGTAGACTGATGAAATTAGAGAAAAGAGATGCCACTACACACTTATCAGAAAGGTTAAATACAAAAATCTGACAAACCATTTCCTGGCAAAGATAAGGGACAATAGGAACCCTCATTTGTTGTTAGTGGGATTGTAAAATGGTAGTCACTTTGGAAGCAATCTGTCACAGAGCTAAATATTGTCATACCACATGATCTAATGATTACACCCCTAGTTACTTCACCAAATGATTTGATAGCTAATGCCCACACACAAACATGCACATAAATTTTATAACAGCTTAATTCATACCATCTCTCTCACTCACACACACACAAATTGGAAGCAACCAAAATGTCCTTTAATAGACGTATGGATTATCAAACAATGGTACATCAACATAGTCGAATATTATTCAAGAATACAAAGAAATGAGCTATCAAATCACACAAAGAAATGGATGCAACCTGAATGAATGTTATTAAGTAAATTAAGCTAGTCTAGAATAGGTTATTCACTGCACGCAGCCAATTGTACAACATTCTGGGAAAGGTAAAACTGCAGAGCAAATAAAAAATATCAGAGGCTTGGCTTTTTTCTTTTGCATCACAATAGTTCTATTAGTCTGGATACAGTATATCAATCTTCGAGAATTCCTCTCCTACACTGACACACAAATCCAGTCAATTGGAGTCTTCATTGCCCCAGAGCTCATATACTGTAATTTTATTCTGTGCGTCTGCAGGAACCTCGACATTGAGAGGGTTGAGGTTACCACCGACAGGTAGTTTCAGATTCCGCACCCTGGACACAAATTTCACAAGGTCCATCTCAGGCAGGATTAAGGTATCAAACATAGTCTTCCTGGGGAAGCCTTTTGTCTTTTCCTTTCCCAGAGAGCCAAACGAACCACCCTAATGGGTAGGAGAAGTATGAACATTATTCTCGCCACTCTCTGCTGCCAACTTCACTGTCACATACATCTGCGAAGAAAAGCCAGAGCAACGTGACCTCAAACCAGTCTTGGGCAGGCTCTGGTAGATTCTGCCATATTAGAAAGTGTCCTCCGCAGAGGACCTTACCCTGGAGCTCCCCTGAGCCAAGAGGAAATGGCTTCCGGTGTGCTGGGCTGCCCTAGCACCTGGAGACTGTGGACCAGGCAGGGCTAGGCCCTTGGTGATGTCATAAAGAGCCCCGCCCCAGCCAGACTCCATGTGGCCACTGTGATGACTTATGGGCAGAGGATAAGGAGGTTTGCAGGGCCAACTGGAAGTAGGGCTTAAAGGGAAATGGGGACATTTTCCATGGGCAATCGAAAAAGAGGTGGGGAGTGACAAAACGCTATCTCTTTGTCAGCGTATTATTTCTGAACCTGATGTTCTACTGGAAGGGAGGATCCATATTCTATTCTCATTATTCCATTCGTTGAATCCAGACTCTGGGCTGAGCAGAGCAGAGCCCTGGGCATGTGTGCCTGTGGAGCAGGGAGTCAAGCGGGAAAGAAAGATATTAAAGCAGAGGCCAGAAACTAGGAGCCACTTATGTATTTTGTGTGGACTACACTTTCTAAAAATGACTGTAGTCAGTCATTAAGTCAGGCCTGAGTCCTTGAGACCCCATGGACTGTAGCCCAACAGGCTCCTCTCTCCCTGGGATTTCCCAGGCAAGAATACTGGAGTGGGTTGCCATTTCCTTCTCCAGGCATAGGGGATGTTTTAGGACAGTGAAACTATTCTGTATGATGTTATGGTAAATACATGGTACTATATATTTGCAAAACCTGTAGAATCTTACAGCACAAACAGTGAATCAATGTATGCATATTTTTAAAAGAATTTGACATCAAGAATGGAATGCAGAATTTGACCAAACAATCTAATTTATATTACAAATGTATGAAACCACCTCACTAAGATCCACTGAATTAAGTAACTTTGGAAATGAATAGATTTTGCAAGACTGAAAGCAAAAGATAAAACCAATGAAATCTAGTTGGTAGTGTTTTTTCTCATAGGAGTATAGGTTATCAATCCTGATACTGTTACACATGCATACTTGAACAGTTTCATAGATGGCACATGAATATTCATACATACATATATTTCTTTGTCTGGTTAGCTGAAAGGATCTAAGAAAAGTGACTCTCCTAAATAATGAAAGAAATAAGCACAGATCTTGGTTCCCAATACTAATTTCCAATAAAAGGAACCAGGCTTCTTGGAGAAATCATTGATTGCAACGCTCAGGGAGGAAATATAGAACAGGAATCTGGGGGAACTTATTCTATCAAAAAGGAAATGCTAAAAATAAAATTTTTTTGAAAAGCCCCAGAATAATGAGGTTATGTCAAAGAAGACAGGAATGAGTTTCCAATGGCCATAACTATAACAAGATAAGCAATATAATACAGTAAATAAGTCATCCCTTGGGATTATACCCCAAAGTATAAAAGGAATATCTATGGGTCCATACTGATATAAATAAAACATTCAATACATGTGAGAGAGTAGACCAATTCCCATGCAGAAGAATTTCAGAAAATTGACAAAGGTAATTGTGCTCTCAGGGAAGTGAAGTGTAACTCCCTATTCCTGAAGAGTGAGTTACACATAGTGACTTCCTTCCAAAAAATACAACGTTATGGAGAGGGAGAAAAAGAGTAACTTGAGAGTGGAATAACCTGACAAACACTACTTCAGCCAGGTGGTAAAGATCGGCATTACCAGGGATAAGGCTTGTTGATCGTATCACATGATTAAAAGGGCATTCCACCTCTGCAGTCTTCTTCCCCCAAAACCCATGAAGTGACAAAGTGAAAGTTGCTCAGTCGTGTACGACTCTTCGCAACCCCATGGACTATACTGTGTATGGAATTTTCTAGGCCAGAATACTGGAGTTGGTAGCCTTTCCCTTCTCTAGGGGATCTTCCAACCCAGGGATCGAACCCAGGTCTCCTGCATTGCAGGCAGATTCCTTACCAGCTGAGCCACAAGGGAACACCCCCCCTCCAAAATCCATAGTCCCAGGCTAATAGGAAAATCATCAGACAAATTCAAATTGAGAAATATTTTATAAAATACCTGATAATATTCCTCAAGATTATCAAGGTTATATAAAATAAGGGAAGTCTGAGAAATTGTTACATCCAAGAAGAACCTGAAAGGCATGGCTACTACATGCAATGTGGGATTTGGGATGGGTTCCTGGAACAGAAAAAGGATATTAGGTAAAAACTAAGAAAATCTTCTTAGGAAAAATCTTAGAAATAATGTAGGCACTCTAGTTGATAACAATATGGGTGATATTTGGGAACTTTCTGATATAAGGAAAATATCTTTGCTTTCTTGTAAATCTAAAATCATTCCAAGGTTTTTTAAAGTTTATTTTCAAATCATAGAGCAATAAAGGCAACATTAACATTATTTGCTGATGACACAATTGTGTATCTGGAGACTCCAAGAGAAAAGTATTCTATATAGTTAGCCTTTCCTATCCATGTGTTTCACATTCAAGGATTCATCCAACTGGGGATTAAAAATATTTATATTAAAAAAAACACACTCCATAAAATTCCAAAAATCAAACTTCAAATTTACCACGTGCTTGGAACTATTTACATATCTTTTACATTGTATTAGATTTATAAGTAATTTAGAGATGATTTAAAGTATATGGGAGGATGTGTGTAGTTTATATGCAAATACTAAAATGCTATGCTACTTATTTAAGGGACTTGAACATCTGTGGATTTGGGTATCTGATGGTTGGCAGGGGTGTCCTAGAACCAATCTCCCACAGAAATCGAGGGACAGCTATATTTTAAAGGAATTGAGCTAGATGACTGGATAAAAATAATAATATATAAAACACTCTTCCTATGCACTAACAAGTAATTACATTTATAAAGAAAGACACCATTTATAATAGCTACAAAAAGGTAAATACTAACAATATATTTAAGAACAAATATGCAATAGCTATTTGAAGAAAGTTCTTAAATCCTACTGAAAAATGCAATGAAATACCTGATGAAATGAAAAGATATCTCTTTGGGAAATATGAAAATACTTTATACAGATATCAATTGTCCCCAAATTATTCTATAATTATGATAAGATTTCAGCAAAAATACTAATATGATTGGTGTGGGAAATAAGCTAATTCTAAAACATGTGTGGAAAAATAAACACGTAATAAGAGGCAGGACATTTCTGAAAAAGAAGATGAATGAGCATGAAGGCTGTCCTTACCAGATTTTAAAGCATGCGGATAGCCTACATGCTTACATAGAGAAGTACGGTTATACAACTAGTACTGGTGCACGGCTAGCCTTACAGTTCACGAGGTAACGAGTGAGAGCAGAAATGAACTCAACTACACACACACACACACACACACACACACACACAGCTTTTGTCTGAATGTGCCACCCCAAAATTCATGTTGTAAATCTAATGTCCAGTGTGATAATATTAGAAGGTGGGGCCTTAGGGAGATATTTAGACCATGAGGGTGGAGCCCTCAAGAATGGAGATTAATGCTCTTACAAAGAGAACTCACAGAGCTCCCTAGCTCCTTTTTCCATGTGAGAATACAGTAAGTCCCTTACATAGAAATTTTCAAATTGCCCGCTTTCAAAGATTCGAACTTGCATTCCCTTGGCCAATCTCGTAAGTTAGTTCATGTGTCTGGTGGACATTGTCATATGTGTGCATCCTCTACAATTGGTTGTGTTTTTTGTATTTTACAGCACAGTACTGTATAGAGTACATTAGTGCACTACTTTTATTTCTAGCCCAGGATGTTGGGAAGCATGTGTAAAACAACAGTGCATAGGTCATTCTGTTAGTTGGGTACTAAGGCTAACTTTGTTGGACTTCTGAACAAATTGGGCTTACATGTGCACTCTCAGAATGGAACTCGTTCAAATGCAGGAGACTACCTATAGGTGAGAAGTCTGCAATCCAGAAAAGGGCTCTCATCTGACCCTACTGCTACCCTTATCTTGAACCTCCAGCCTCCAGAATTGTGAGAAATAAATTTCTGATGTTTGCAAGCAACTCTGTGCCTGGTATTTTGTTATAGCAGCCCAAATGGACAGGCAAATAGACACACATGCACATTAAGAATATGATAAAGGTAGTTATTTTACACTGGGAGAAGAGAATTTTTTCAACAAATTTTGATGCATTATTTAATAAACTTCTGAAAATCATATAAACTTTAAGAATACTTTTACTACATGCCATAATAAGTTCCCTAACTGAAATGTGGTTTATCGATCTTTGATTGGCAATGCTCACTTATGCTTCAAAATTCAATTCAAGAACTGCCCTCTCCCTTCCGCTTCTCTCTTTGCTGAGTAACTCATCATAAAGCAATTAGGTGAGACCGGTCCAGACAGGCATCCATGACAGTAGGGCATGGAGCCATCGTGGGCCAGAGTGAGATGTTAAAGGTGAAGGAGTGGTGAAGAGGATATCCATGCAGTCAGAGTAGCCTAGTATGGGGAGTCAGAACTCAAATAGAGTGAAGTGATGAGATCCACAAGAGCAGGGGAGGGAGGTGTGTAGTATGTGATGTCAGTACTTGATCAGAGAAAACAGAATGTCCATGCTAGGCTGTGCCATGGGCAGTCTGTTCCAAAGTGGAATTAAGACGCCTTCACAGAGCAGAGCAGTCTGCCATAAAATTCAGTTAATCCGAGAATATTAAACAGGAGTCTAGCCAGGCATGAAGAGTAAAAGCCTCAGCCCAGAGAAGAAGAAATCCACAAGGACGAGGCAGATTTGTGTAGAAAGTCAGAGGCCAAGCAAAGTGAGGAGGGCATCCATGGATGGAGGTGGGGCAGGTCTGTGTGGTCAGTTAGAGGCTGAGAACAAGGAGAGTATCTGAACATGGGGGTGTGCCAGTGCAAAGTATCAAAGCCCAAGCATAATAAGGGGAGTACGCTTATGAAAGGACTGCCTGGTGTGGGTGTCAGAGCCTGAATATGTTGAGAAAGACATTCAAATGGGTTGGGGACAATCCAACATTTTGTAATATCAGAGACTGAGCTTTCTACAGAGGATACACACAGAGAGGAATGCACATGCACATCCAATGAGATGAACTGGGAAATAGTGAATCCCTACAGATCTCCTATATTGGATTCTAAATTTCATTTTCTGCTAAAAATAATCGGGACTTCCTGGAGAAATTGTAAATTCCATGGCTAGGGCAGGGAAAATACAAGATGAGTCTGGAATATCTTTTACCAAAAGCATCAAATTGTTCAAAGAATGATGGGGAGATGTCAAAAGGACAAAGAGGCCAGCCTGAGGAGGTTCCAACTGTCCAAGGCTGGAAAAAATGTGAGCATCAAATAAATAATGATAGTGACAGATCATGATTCCTTTAGTAAATAGAGACTATTAGTCACATTTATCTAAATAAATTAATAAATTTAAAGTTTAGTGAGGAATAAAATATTTATATCCTTTAAAATAGAAAAGAATGTGTTAATTTCAAGATACGGGAGAGTAACTTGACAGTGGAGAATCTTGACAGCAACCACTTTATTCAAGTGGTCCAAGTGGTCCAAGTGGTCATCATCAATATTGGGACACACTGAAATCATATACCTCCTGATAGAGTGAGATGATATGAACAGAGTATCATTTCCGTCATTTTCTTGTCAAAGATGCAAAACATAAAATTCATCATGAGCAAATACTGGATGGAGCAAAATTAGGGAGAGTTGTACAAATTAACTGGCCTTTAGTTTTGGCATGGGAGTAATACTTCCTCATAGAATGAGCTGGGAAATGTTCCTTTCCACTTCTATGAATACATTTCAAATGCATGTATGGAGAATTGGCCTGATTTTAATTTGTTTAAATATTTGGTAGAATTCAGCAGTGAGGCTATCTGGGTCTAGGTAGGGTGGGTGGCAGGGGCACTTTTTGAGGTGGGTTGGGCAAGAAATCTTAAAATTACTAACTTTATCACTTTGCTTTTCAAATTTCATTTTCTTTTCGATTGATATCAGTCATTTGTGTATTTCTGGAAATTTCTCCATTTCATCTAAATTTTCTAATTAGCACCATGGTATTCCTTTATATTTATTTCTCTAAAGCTGGTGTAATTTTTCCTTTTTTATTCCTAGTTTTAGTGATTTGAGTCTTTTTCCTCCCTTGATAAAAATATCACTAAAGTTGTGTCAATTTATTGATCTTTCAAGTGTCAAAAGTATTTTCTACTTTCTCTTGTGATTCTTTGTTTGACCCTTTGTTTATGCAGGAGTATGTTGCTTAACTTCCACATATTTGTTCCCAAAATGTATTATTTTCTAATCTCATCACATTCAGAAGACACACTTGATATAATTTGAACCCTTTCATATTTATTTAGGTTTGTCTTATGCCCTAGCATATAGGGTATCCTGGAGAATGTTCCATGGATGTTCATCCATGTTCATCCATGTTCCAAAGAATGAATATCTTGTATTGGACAAATTGCTCTGTAGATGCCTGTTAGGTCCAGCTGGTTTATATTATCATTCAAGTTCTCTTTCATTGTTGATCTTCTGCCTAGTCTTTCTATCTCTTATTGAAAGTGGATTAGTAAAGTCTAGCAATTATTGTTGAATTGTCTATTTCTCTCTTTAATTATATCAGTTTTTTTTCCTCCATGCACTTTTTGGTTGTCTTCCTAGTTGCATTGGTATGTCTTCCTAACAGAGTCACCTGTTTATTAATATAAAATGTCCTTCTTTATCCCTAACAACAATTTTTAATAAAAATCATTTCTACTTGACATTAGTACAGTATAGCCAATTCTCTCTTTGGTTGATGTTGGCATGCTATATATTTTTCAGTCATTTCACTTAAAAGCTATATCATTGACTCTAAATGATGTCTCCCATAGATAGCATAGAGTTGGATCTTTGTATTTTATCTAGTATAAAAAATTTGCTTTTTGATTAGATTCGTCAGTTCATTCATATTTTATATGATTATTAACATGATCAAATTTATGAATGCCTTTTTATTTTTTGTTTTCTTTCTAAAATTCATATTTTTGTCCTTTTTAACTTTATCACCTTGATTAGTAAATAAATGTTTTCAGGGTAGCATTTGGTTTGCATTAATGATATATTTTATTTTTCACTTTGTACTTTTTTGCAACTGAACAATGAATTTTTTTGCAACTGAACAATGTATTTTTTTCATCTATTTTTATTAGTTGGAGGCTAAATACTTTACAATATAGTAGTGGGTTTTGTCATACATTGACATGAATCAGCCATGGATTTGCATGTATTCCCCATACCGATCCTCCCTCCCACCTCCCTTTCTGTCCAATCCCTCTGGGTCTTCCCAATGCACCAGCCCTGAGCACTTGTCTCATGCATCGAACCTGGGCTGGTGATTTGTTTCACTATAGATAATATACATGTTTTGATGCTGTTCTCTCGAAACATCCCACCCTCGCCTTCTCCCACTGAGTCCAAAAGACTGTTCTGTACATCTGTGTCTCTTTTTCTGTTTTGCATAGTGTTATCATTACCATCTTTCTAAATTCCATATATATGTATTAGTATGCTGTAATGTTCTTTATCTTTCTGGTTTACTTCACTGTGTATAATGGGCTCCAGTTTCATCCATCTCATTAGAACTGATTCAAATGAATTCTTTTTAACTCCTGAGTAATATTCCATGGTGTATATGTACCACAGCTTCCTTATCCATTCATCTGCTGATGGGCATCTAGGTTGCTTCCATGTCCTGTCTATTATAAACAGTGCTGTGATGAACATTGGGGTGCACATGTCTCTTTCAGATCTGGTTTTCTCGGTGTGTATGCCCAGAAGTGGGATTGCTGGGTCATATGGCATATCTATTTCCAGTTTTTTAAGAAATCTCCACACTGTTCTCCATAGCGGCTATACTAGATTGCATTCCCACCTACAGTGTAAGAGGGTTCCCTTTTCTCCACTCCCTCTCCAGCATTTATTGCTTGTAGACTTTTGGATAGCAGCCATCCTGACTGGCGTGTAATGGTACCTCATTGAGGTTTTGATTTGCATTTCTCTAATGATGAGTGATGTTGAGCATCTTTTCATGTGTTTGTTAGCCATCTGTATGTCTTCTTCGGAGAAATGTCTGTTTAGTTCTTTGGCCCATTTTTTGATTGGGTCATTTATTTCTCTGGAATTGAGCTGCAGGAGTTGCTTGTATATTTTTGAGATTAATCCTTTGTCTATTGCTTCGTTTGCTATTATTTTCTCCCAATCTGAGGGCTGTATTTCACCTTGCTTATAGTTTCCTTTGTTGTGCAAAATCTTTTAAGTGTCATTAGGTCCCGTTTGTTCATTTTTGCTTTTATTTCCAAATATTCTGGGAGGTGGGTCATAGAGGATCCTGCTGTGATTTATGTCGGAGAGTGTTTTGCCTATGTTCTCCTCTAGGAGTTTTATAGTTTCTGGTCTTACATTTAGATCTTTAATCCATTTTGAGTTTATTTTTGTGTATAGTGTTAGAAAGTGTTCTCCTTTCTTTCTTTTCCAAGTGGTTCACCAGTTTTCCCAGTCCAACTTGTTAAAGAGGTTGTCTTTTTTCCATTGTATATCCTTGCCTCCTTTGTCGAAGATAAGCTGTCCGTAGGTTTGTGGATTTATCTCTGGGCTTTCTATTCTGTTCCATTGATCTGTATTTCTGTCTTTGTGCCAGTACCATACTGTCTTGATGACTGTGGCTTTGTAGTATAGTCTGAAGTCAGGCAGGTAGATTCCTCCAGTCCCATTCTTCTTTCTCAAGATTGCTTTGGCTATTCGAGGTTTTTTGTATTTCCATACAAATTGAGAAATTATTTGTCTAGTTCTGTGAAAAGTACCATTGGTAGCTTGATAGGGATTGCATTGAATCTATAGATTGCTTTGGGTAGAATAGCCATTTTGACAATATTGACACTTCCAACCATGAACACGGTATGTTTCTCCATCTGTTTGTGTCCTCTTTGATTTCTTTCATCAGTGTTTTATAGTTTTCTATGTATAGGTCTTTTGTTTCTTGAGGTAGATATACTCCTAAGTATTTTATTCTTTTTGTTGCAATTATGAATGATAATGTTTCCTTTATTTCTCTTTCTGTTTTCCCATTGTTAGTGTATAGGAATGCAAGGGATTTCTGTGTGTTAATTATATATCCTGCAACTTTACTATATTCGTTGATTAGCTCTAGTAATTTTCTGGTAGAGTCTTTAGGTTTTTCTATGTAGAGGATCATGTCATCTGCAAACAACGAGAGTTATACTTCTTCTTTTCCTATCTGGATTCCTTTTACTTCTTTTTCTGCCCTGATTGCTGTGGCCAAAACTTCCAAAACTATGTTGAATAGTAGTGTTGAGAATGGGCACCCTTGTCTTGTTCCTGATTTTAGGGGAAATGCTTTCAGTTTTTCACCATTGAGGATAATGTTTGCTGTGGGTTTGTCATATATGGCTTTTATTATGTTGAAGTATGTTCCTTCTATGCCTGCTTTCTGGAGAGTTTTTATCATAAATGGATGTTGAATTTTGTCAAGGGCTTTCTCTGCATCTATTGAGATAATCATATGGTTTTTATCTTTCAATTTTGTTAATGTGGTGTATTCCATTGATTGATTTGTGGATGTTAAAGAATCCTTGAATTCCTGGGACAAAGCCCACGTGGTCATGGTGTATGATTTTTTAAATATGTTGTTGGATTCTGTTTGCTAGAATTTTGTTAAGGATTTTTGCATCTGTGTTCATCAGTGATATTGGCCTGTGGTTTTCTTTTTTGGTGGCATCTTTGGTTTTGGAATTAGGGTGATGGTGGCCTCATAGAATGAGTTTGGAAGTTTACCTTCTTCTGCAATTTTCTGGAAGAGGTTGAGTAAGATAGGTGTTGGCTCTTCTCTAAATTTTTGGTAGAATTCAGTTGTGAAGCCATCTGGTTCTAGGCTTTTGTTTGCTGGAAGATTTCTGATTACAGTTTCGATTTCCTTGCTTGTGATGGGTCTGTTAAGATCTTCCATTTCTTCCTGGTTCAGTTTTGGAAAGTTATACTTTTCTAAGAATTTTTCCATTTCTTCCAGGTTGTCCATTTTATTGGTATAGAGCTGTTGGTAGTAGTCTCTTATGATCCTTTGTATTTCAGTTTGGTCTGTTGTGATCTCTCCATTTTCAATCTAATTTTGTTAATTTGGTTCTTCTCCCTTTGATTCTTAATGAGTCTTGCTAATGGATTCTCAATTTTGTTTATTTTTTCAAAGAACCAACTTTTAGCTTGTTGATTTTTCCTATGGTCTCTTTAGTTTCTTTTGCATTTATTTCTGCCCTAATTTTTAAGATTTCTTTCCTTCGACTAACCCTGGGGTTCTTCGTTTCTTCCTTCTCTAGTTGCTTTTAGTGTAGTATTAGGTTATTTATTTGACTTTTTTCTTGTTCCTTGAGGTAAGCCTGTAATGCTATGAACCTTCCCCTTAGCACTGCTTTTACAGTGTACCATAGGTTTTGTGTTGTTGTGTCTTCATTTTCATTCATTTCTATGCATATTTTGATTTCTTGTTTGATTTCTTCTATGATTTGTTGGTTATTGAGAAGCGTGTTATTTAGCTCCATATGTTGGAATTTTTAACAATTTTTTTTCCTGTAATTGAGATCTAATCTTACTGCACTGTGGTCAGAAAAGATGACTGGAATGATTTCAATTGTTTTGAATTTACCAAGACCAGATTTATAGCCCAGGATGTGATCTATTCTGGAGAAGGTTCCGTGTGCACTTGAGAAAAAGGTGAAGTTAATTGTTTTGGGGTGAAATGTCCAATAGATATCGATTAGGTCTAGCTGGTCCATTGTGCCATTTAAAGTTTCTGTTTCCTTGTTAATTTTCTGTTTAGTTGATATATCCATAGTTGTGAGTGGGGTATTAAAGTCTCCCACTACTATTGTGTTATTGTTAATTTCCTCTTTCATACTTTTTAGCATTTGCCTCACATAATGTGGTGCTCCTATGTTGGGTGCATGTATATTTATAATTGTTATATCTTCTTTGATTGATCCTTTGATCATTATGTAGTGTCCTTCTTTGTCTCTTTTCACAGCCTTTATTTAGAAAGTCTATTTTATCTGATATGAGTATTGCGACTCCTGCTTTCTTTTGTTCTCCGTTTGCGTGAAATATTTTTTTCCAGCCCTTCACTTTTAGTCTGTATGTGTCCCTTGTTTTGAGATGGGTCTCTTGTAGACAGCATATATAGGGGTCTTGTTTCTGTATCCAGTCAGCCAGTCTTTGTCTTTTGGTTGGGGCATTCAAACCATTTACATTAAAGGTAATTATTGATAGGTATGATCCCATTGCCATTTATTTTGTTGTTTCGGGTTCACGTTTATACAACCTTTCTGTGTTTCCTGTCTAGAGAATATCCTTTAGCATTTGTTGAAGAGCAGGTTTGGTGGTGCTGAATTCTCTCAGGTTTTACTTGTCTGTAAAGCTTTTGAATTCTCCTTCATATCTGAATGAGATCCTTGCTGGGTAGAGTAATCTAGGTTGTAGGTTATTCTCTTTCATTACTTTAACTATGTCCTGCCATTCCCTTCTGGCCCGGAAGGTTTCTATTGATAGATCAGCTGTTATCCTTATGGGAATCCCTTTGTGTGTTATTTGTTGTTTCTCCCTTGCTGCTTTTGATGTTTGTTCTTTGTGTTTGAGCTTTGTTAATTTGATTAATATGTGTCTTGGGGTGTTTCATCTTGGGTTTATGCTGCTTGGGACTCTCTGGGTTTCTTGGACTTGGGTGGCTATTTCCTTCCCCATTTTAGGGAAGTTTTCAGCTATTATCTCCTCGAGTAACTTCTCATGGCCTTTCTCTTTGTCTTCTTCTTCTGGGACTCCTATGATTAGAATGTTGGGGTATTTCACATTGTCCCAGAGGTCCCTGAGGTTGTCCTCATTTCTTTTGATTCTTTTTTTCTTTTTTCCTCTCTGCTTCACTTATTTCCACCATGTTGTCTTCTACTTCACTTATCCTATCTTCTGTCTCTGTCATTCTACTCTTGGTTCCCTCCAGAGTGTTTTTGGTCTCATTTATTGCATTGTTCATTTTTAATTGACTCTTTTTTATTTCTTCTAGGTCTTTATTAAACATTTCTTGCATCTTCTCAATCTTTGTCTCCAGGCTATTTATCTGTAACTCCATTTTGTTTTCAAGATTTTGGATCATTTTTATTATCATTATTCTAAATTCTTTTTCAGGTAGATTCCCTATCTCCTCCTCTTTTGTTTGACTTGGTGGGCATTTTTCATGTTCTTTTACCTATTGGATATTTCTCTGCCTTTTCATCTTGTTTAGATTGCTGTCTCTGGAGTGGGCTTTCTGTATTCTGGAGGTCTGTGGTTCCTTTTTATTGTGGAGGTTTCACCCAGTGGGTGGGGTAGGACGATTGGCTTGTCAAGGTTTCCTGGTTAGGGATGCTTGCGTCTGTGTTCTGGTGCGTAGAACTGGATTTCTTCTCTCTGGAGTGCAATGGAGTGTCCAGTAACGAGTTTTGAGATGGGTCTATGTGCTATGTGTGACTTTGCACAGCCTGTAAGTTGACACTCAGGGTTATGTTCCTGCGTTCCTGGAGAATTTGTGTGGTATGTCTTACTCTGAAACTTCCTGGCTCTTGGGTGGTGGTTGGTTTCAGTGTAGGTATGGAGGCTTTTGGATGGTCTCTTAGTACTTAATGTTCCCTGTAGTCAGGAGTTTTCTGGTGTTCTCAGGTTTTCGGCTTAAGTCTCCTGCCTCTGGATTTCTGTTTTATTCTTCCAGTAGTCTCAAGGCTTCTCCAACTATACAGCACTGATAATAAAACTTCTAGGTTAATGGTGGAAAGATTCTCCACCATGAGGGACACCCAGGGAGGTTCACAGAGTTACACGAAAAAGAGGAGAGGGAGGAGGGAGATAGAGATGAGCAGGAGGAGAACAAGGGGGACTCAAGAGAGAGAGAGAGATCTACGCAGTTGTCTGTTCCCAAAGTGTTCTCCATAGCCCAGACACCCACAAAGATTCACAGAATTGGATTGGGAAGAGAAGGGGAAAGGAGGAAATAGAGGTGTTCTGAGGTAGAAAACGGAGAGTCAAAAGTGGGAGAGAGTAATCAACACACTCCTGAGTAAAAATGGGAACTGAATATTGGATTCTTAAATGTCCAAAATTTATATCTCATACAGAAAAAGAAAGATTAGAAATCTAGAGAAGAGGTTAGACTCTTAAAAATACAATATGAAAAATATAAACAAAAAATTTTAGAAATATATTTGAAGTTTGGTTTAAAAATAGGGCTTCTCTCTTTTTTTTGCAAGGTTATAGTGAAATGAAAATGATAATTAAGGAGTAGTAGATGAGTAATAGAGGACTTTAAAATAAAATAAGAGGAAAAGAAGAAAAGAAAAAGAAGAAAAGAAAAAAAAAGAAAAAAATTTTTCCTAATTAAAAAATCATAAAAATATATGAAAATGAATGTTAAGTAGTACTGGGGGAGTAATAGGGAATTTTAAAAGAAAATAAAAGAAAAAAGTAAAGAAAAAACTTTTTTTAATTAAAAAAAAAGGTAAAAATATATCTAGGAATTTCTCTGGAGCTGTTGCGGTCAGTGTGGGTTCGGTTCAGTTTCAGATAGCTCCTCGTTCCAGCTTACACTTCTCGATATCTATAGGCCCCTTCCGGTGTAGTCGGTGTTATCTACAGGGATTTTAATCTGTTGCACCGGTCCCTTCTGAAGTGGTTCCCTTTGTTTATTTGGCTTCTGTTTGCCGGTCTCTTCAGTGTCTAATTTCTGCCCTGACACAGGCGGGCAGAGGTGGTCTCTTGTTCAGGTTCGCTAGTTCCATCGCGCTGCGGGGAGGGGGGGGGCGCTGTTTTCCCCATCTACACTGCTCAGGCTCCTGGCTGCTCTATATGGAGCGTGCCCTGCGTTGCGTGTGGTTCCAGTTTTTGGGTATCCACAAAAGCGCGGACTCGGTTGCACCTGCGTTTTGTGCCTTCCCCGGCCTGAGCAGCTCAGGCAGCCAGGAGCTTGACGGGCACACTCTCCCTGGGTGCAGTGCGCCCTCTCCCCTCTGCGGCCCCAGCCTCAGTTTCCACTCGCACTGGTCTTGTGCGTGCACCCTGTGTTTAGCCGTGACCCTCCCGGCGATGTCGACCATCCAGAATCTCAGGAAGTCTTTGGTTAGAAACTGGAGGCCTGTTTGCAGTGTGGTAGGGGGTGCCGCCTCTGGGGCCAAGTTTGCCCCTTTCCCCTCCCCCCTGCCTCCTGCCTCCGGTGGGGCTGGGCCAGTCTGCCACCGACTAGCTCGTCTCTGGAGTTCCTCAGTCCCTTTGTTCTGTGAACGGCCGGCAGTGTGTTCCGGCCGGTTAATTTTCTCTCTTTTGCTGTCCCACAGTTTAAGTTGGTATCTCACAAAAGCTCCCTCCGATTGCCCTCAGGGCACTCAGGCCCGGTCCTTACCCTAAGCAATGCCGCCCGCTCCTCTCTGTTCCGCCCCCACTTGCTGGTGGCAGATGTGGGCGTCTGGGGTACTTTTCTGCTGGGAGTTGCTTTTAGGCACGTAATCTGTGGGTTTTACTTTATTTTTCCTCCCAGTTAGGTTGCCCTCTGAGATTTGAAAACTTCCCCCAGACCCACCAGTGCAAGGGTTTCCTGGTGTTTGGAAACTTCCTCTATTAAGACTCCCTTCCCGGGACAGGTCTCCATCCCTAGCTCTTTTGTCTCTCTTTTTATCTTTTATATTTTGTCCTACCTCCTTTCGAAGACAATGGGCTGCTTTTCTGGGCGCCTGATGTCCTCAGCTAGCGATCAGAAGTTGTTTTGTGAAGTTTGCTCTGTGTTGAATTGTTCTTTCGATGAATTTGTAGGGGAGAAAGTGGTCTCCCCATCCTATTCCTCCGCCATCTTAATGATATATTTTAAATTTTATTTTTTTAGTGACTACACTAGGACTTGCCATATCCATATTAATTTAGCTCTACTTCATATTTGTACTCACTTAACAACAGTGAGAATAATCATCAACGTCCTGGTTAACAGTGAACTAAACTGGAAAGGAATGGGTGAATTTAGTTCAAATGACCATTATAATGACCACTGTGGGCAAGAATCCCATAGAAGAAATGGAGGAGCACTCATAATCTACAAAAAAATTCCCAATACACACTACTTGGGTGCAACCTCCAAAATAACAGAATGATATCGGGTTGTTTCCAAGGCAAGCCATTCAACATCACAGTAATTCAAGTCCATGCCACTGCCACAGACGCCGAAGAACCTGAAGCTGATCAGTCCTGTGAAGACCTAGAAAACCTACTAGAACTAACACCAATATCAGATGTTGTATTCATCAGTGGGGATTGATATGCCAAAGTAGGAAGTCAAGAGATACCTGGAGCAACAGGCAAGATTAGCCTTGGAGAAGAAAAGGAAGCAGGGCAAAGGCTAACTGAATTCTGCCAAGACAACGCACTCGTCATAGCCAATACCCTTCTCAACAACACAAGAGATGAGCTTACACATGGACATCACCAAATGGGCAATACCAAATCAAATTGATGACATTCTTTGTAGCCAAAGATGAAGAAGCTGTATGCTGTCAGAAAGAAACAAGACCTAGAGCTGACTGTGGCTCTGCTCATCAGCTTCTGATAGCAAAATTCAGGCTGAAAGTAAAGTCAGCGGGAAATCCAGTGGAATAGTCAGGTACGACTGAAAACCAATCCCCTATGAATATGCAGTGGAGGTAACAAATAGATTCAAGGGATTAGATCTAGTTAACAGTATGCCTGAAGAACGACAAACGGATGTCTGTAATACTGTACAGGAGGCAGTGAGCAAAGCCATCCCAAAGGAAATGAAAAGGAAGAAGGCAAAGGGGTTATCTCAGGAGGCTTTCAAATAGCGGAAGAAAGAAGAGAAGCAAACATCAAGAAAGAAAGGGAAAGATACATTCAATTAAGAGCAGTGTTTCAAAGAAGAGGACCAAGAGACAAGAAGGCCATCATCAATGAACAGTGCATAAAACTAGAAGAAAACAACAGAAGGAGAAAGAATAGAGATCTCTTCAGTGAAAATTGGAAATATCAAGGGAGCATTTTGGCCATAGATGAGCACAATAAAGAACAGCAATTGTAGAGACCTAATAGACACTGAGGAGATCAAGAAGTGATGGAAAGCATACATTGAAGAACTGTATGAAAAAGATCCTGATGAATTGAATTATTGTGATGCTGTAGTCAGTCATCCAGGGCCAGACATTCTGGGGTGGGAAGTCAAGAGGGCATAAGAAGCACTACAGCTAATAAAAGTAGAGGATGCGATGGAATTCCAGTGGAACTATGCAATTCCCAAAAGGATTATGCCATCATGGTGCTGCATTCAATGTGTCAGCATATGTGGAAGACCCAGCAGGGGCCACAGAACTGCAAAAGGTCAATCCCCATCCCAATTCTCAAGAAGGGTAGTCCTGAAGAATGTGCTAAGCATCTGACAATTTAAAACTTGAGTAATGAGAACATAGTTTCTGAAAACCATACGAAGAAGACACATAATAAAGTCAAGGTTCTGCTAAAATACATATATGCTTGTAAGTAAAACTTCAGGGTAAGTGTACAACTGCAACAGCAACTGGTACTGGTACAGATTTAGTTCACATCTAGTAAGTATATAAAAAAATCAAAACAAATGATGTTAGGCAAGTTGCCTGACCACTCTGTGCTTCCACTTCTGGGCTGTATAATCTTAGGCAAGCTGTCTAACCCAGCCATGCTTCCACGTGTGATATGTGTGATCTTAGGCAAGTTTACTAACCTCTCTGTGCTTCCATTTCTGTCCTATATGATCTTAGGCAAGTTGCCTGACATCCCCTTGCTGCCCCTTCTCAGCTCTTAAGCAAGTTATCTCATTGCTGAATTCTTCTGTATCTGTGCTGTGTTCAGTTCACTGCATCTCTTAGTCCTGTCTGACTCTATGCAACCCCAGGAACAGCAGGAGGCCAGGCTTCCCTGTCCATCGCCAACTCCCACAGCTTGCTCAAACTCCTGTACATTGAGCTGGTGATGTCATTCAACCTACTCATCCTCATTCATTCCCTTGTCCTCCTGCCTTCAACCTCTCCCAGCATCTGGATCTTTTCCAATGAGTCAGTATTTCCCATCAGGTGGCCAAAGCAAGGGAGCTTCAGCTTCAGCATCAGTACTTCCAATGAATATTCAGGATTGATTTCCGTTATGATGGACTGGTTTCATCTCCTTGCAGTCCAAGGGATTCTGAAGAGTCTTCTCCAACACCACAATTCTAAAGCATCAATTCTTCGGTGCTCAGCTTTCTTTCTATACATGACTACTGGAAAAACCCTAGCTTTGACAAGATGGTGATTTGTTGCCAAAGTAATGTCTCTGCTTTTTCATATGCTGTCCTGGTTTGTCATAGCTTTTCTTCCAAGGAATAAGCCGCCTTTTATTTCCTGGCTGCAGTCATCATCTGCAGTCATTTTGGAACCTAAGAAAATATAGCCTGTCACTATTTCCACTGTTTCTCCATCTATTTCTTATGAAGTAATGGGACAAGATGCCATGATCTTTATTTTTTAAAAGTTGAGCCTTTCCAGCTTTGTCACTCTCTTCTTTCACTTTCATCAAGAGGCTCTTTAGTTCCTCTTCGCTTGCTACCATAAGGGTGGTGCCATGTGCATATCTGAGGTTATTGATATTTCTCCTGGTAATCTTGATTCCACCTTGCACTTCCTCGATTCAACCTTGTGCTTCATCCAGCCCGGCATTTTGCACTCTCTACTCTGCATATAAGTTAAATGAGCATGGTGATCGTACACGGCTTGTCGTATTCCATTCCCAATTTGGAACCAAACTGTTGTTCCATGTCTGGTTCTAGATGTTGCTTCCTGACCCACATACAGATTTCTCAGGAGGCAGGTAAGGTGGTCTGGTACTCCCATCTCTTTAAAAATATTCCCAGTTTGTTGCGATCCACACAGGCAAAGGCTTTGGTGTTGTCAATAAAGCAGAAGTAGATGTTTTCCTGAAACTCTCTTGCTTTTTCTATGATCCAATGGATGTTGGCAATTTGGTCTCTGGTTCCCCTGCCTTTGCTAAATCCAGCTTGGATATCTGGAAGTTCTCCATTCACAAACTGATGAAGCCTAACTTGGAGAATTTTGAGCATTCCTTTGCCAGCGTGTGAGATGAGTGTCATTGTGCTATAGTCTGAACATTCTTTGGCATTGCCTTTCTTTTGGATTGCAAGGAAAACTGACCTTTTCCAGTCCTATGGCCACTGCTGAGTCCTCCAAATTTGCTGACATATTGAGTGAAGCACTTTAACAACAGCATCTTTCAGAATTTCAAAGAGCTCAACTGAAATCCCATCACCTCCACTAGCTTTGTTCATAGTGATGCTTCCTAAGGTCGACGTGATTTTGCATTCCAGGATGTCTGGCCCTAGGTGAGTGATCACACCATCATAGTTATCTGGGTCATTAAATCTTCTCTGTGTAGTTCTTCTGTGTATTCTTGTCCTCTTCTTAATATCTTCTGCTTCTGATAAGTCCATAAAGTTTCTGTGTTTTATCGTGCCTATATTTGCATGAAATATTCCCAGTGATACCTGTAAGTTTCTTGAAGAGGTTGCTATTCTTTCCCATTCAGTTGTTTTCCTCTATTTCTTTGCACTGATCACTGAGGAGGCTTTCTCATCTCTCCTTGCTATTCTTTGGAACTCTGCATTCAGATGGGTATATCTTTCCTTTTCTCCTTTGCCTTTCACTTCTTTTCTTTGCTCAGCTATTTGTAAGGCCTCCTCAGACAACCATTTTCCTTTTTTCAGTTTATTTCTCAGGAAGAGTCTTGATCACTGCCTCCTGTGCAATATCACGAACCTCTGTCCATAGTTCTTCCTGTACTCTGTCTATCAGATTTAATCCCATGCATCTATCTGTCACTTCCACTGTAAAACTGTAAGGGATTTGATGTAGGTCATATCTGAATTGTCTCATGGTTTTCCCTATTTCTTCAGTTTAAGTCTGAATTTGGCAATCAGTAGTTCATGCTTTGAGTCAGAGTCAGCTCCCAGTCTTCCTTTTGCTGACTATATAGAGCTTCTCCATCTTCGGCTGCAGGAAACACAATCATTCTGATTTTGGTATTGACCACCTGGTGAGGTCCATGTCTTCTGTTGTCTCTGGTGTTGTTGGAAGAGGTTGTTTGCTATGACCACTGCATTCTCTTGGCAAAACTCTGTTAGTCTTTGCTCTGCTTTTCATTTTTTACTGCAAGGCCAAACTTGCTTGTTATGGGAGGTATCTCTTGATATCCTGTTTTGCATCCCAGTCCCCTATGAAGAAAAGGGCATCTTTTTGTGTTAGTTCTAGGTCTTGTAAGTATTCATAGAACCATTCAACTTCAGCTTCTTTGGCATTAGTGGTTGGGGCATAGACTTGGATTACTGTGATACTGAATGGTTTCCCTTGGAAATGAAGACAGATCTTTTTTTTAATCTTTATTTTTTAAGACAGATCTTTTCGTCCTTTTTGAGATTGCACCCATCCCATAGGAGGCAAGTAGCCTACCCTGTCTGTCCTTCCATAGCTCAGCTGTTTGATCTTAGGCCTGTTGCCTGGCCTCTTTGTTCTTTCACTTCTGAGCTCTGTGATCTTAGCCAAGTTGCCTGTATGCACTATTCTTACATATCTGAGCTGTGTGGACTTAGGAAAGTTGCCTAAACTCTCTGTGCTTTCACTTTGATGCTGTGTGATCTTAGGCAATTTGGCTGACGTCTCTGTGATTCCACTTGTGATCTGTGTTATACTAGCAAGTTGCCTGAGACCTCCATGGCTTCGTCTTCTGAGCAGTTTGATCTTCAGGAAGTTGCCTGACTTCTCTGTGCTTCCACAGCTGAGCGGTGTAATCCAGAGAAGTTACCTTACATCTCTGTGCTTCCATATATGAGCTCTGTGACTCGAGGCAAGTTGCCTAACCTCCTTATGCTTCCACTTCTGTGCTAGTTGTCTTGGGGAAAATTGAAAGTTCGTGTGTATCCATATCTGAGCTATGTGACCATAGAAATTTGCTTAACCCCTAGGTGCTTCCACTCCACTTTGCAGCTGTTTGATCTTACATAAGTTGGCTAATCTCTCCGTGTTTCAACTTCTGGGCTGTGTGACCTTAGGCATGTTGCCTAACAGCTCTTTGCTTCCATATCTGAGCTGTGTTACCCTAGGCAAGTTGCCCATCCTCTCTGTGTCTACCCTTCAGAGCCCTGTGATCATCCTCAATTTGCTTGAACACTCTGTGCTTCCACTTCTCAGCCGTGATGTCTTAGGCAAGTTTCCTAACTTCTTGTGCTTTCATATCTGCATTCTGTAACCTTAGCAAGTGGCCTAACAACTCCGTGCTTCCACTTCTCAGCTGTT
Source organism: Odocoileus virginianus (assembly GCF_023699985.2). Taxonomy (NCBI): domain Eukaryota; kingdom Metazoa; phylum Chordata; class Mammalia; order Artiodactyla; family Cervidae; genus Odocoileus; species Odocoileus virginianus. The sequence goes on along the minus strand of NW_027224263.1, from coordinate 8,794,732 downwards.
AGATATAGTTGGCTAACCTCTCTGTGCTTCCACTTCTGTGTTTCATGACCTTAGGTTAGTTGCCTAAACTCTCTATGGTTCCCCTTCTGAACTGTGTGATCTTAGACAAGCTGCATAAACTCTCTGTGCTTCAACTTCTAACCTGTGTGATAGTCGGCATGTTGCCTGATTTCTCTGTGCTTCCCCTTATGAGCTGTGTGGTCCAGGCAAGTTGCGTGGTCTCTCTGTGGTTCCACATCTGAGGTGTGTGATCTTAAGCCACTTTTGTAACATCTCTGTGCTTCCACTTATAGGCTGTGTGAACTTAGATAAGTTGCCTCACCTCCCTATGGTTCTACATATAAGCTGTGTGATCTTAGGCAAGTTATCCAACCTGTACTTCCACTTAAGAGCTGTTTGATCTTAGGGAAGTTGCCTGAACTCTCTCAAAGCTTCACTGTCCATTCCCAACTCCCAGAGCTTGCTGAAACTCCTGTATATTGAGTCGGTGATGCCATCCAACTTACTCATCCTCTATCATCCACTTGGAATCCTGCAATCAAAATTTCCCAGCATTTGGGTCTTTTCCAGGGAGTCAGTTTTTCGCATCAGGTGGCCAATGTATTGGAGCTTCAGCTCCAACATCAGTCCTTCCAGTTTGTGTTCAGGACTGATTTCCTTTAGGATGGACTGGTTTCATCTCCTTGAACTCCAAGAGGCTGTCAAGAGTCTTCTCCAACTCCCCAGTTCAAAAGCATCATTTCTTCTGTGCTCAGCTCTCTTTACTGTCCAACTCTCACATCCATACATGACTACTGGAAAAACCATAGCTTTGACTAGATGGACCTTTGTCAGGAAAGTAATGTCTCTGCTTTTTCATATGCTGTCTAGATTGGTCATATCTTTTCTTTCAGGGAGAAGCATCTTTTAATTTCCTGGCTGCACTCACCATCTGCAGTCATTTTGGAGCCCAAGAAAATGAAGTCTGATACTCTTTTCATTGTTTCTCCATTTATTTGCCATGAAGTGATGGGACCAGTTGCCATGATCTTCCTTTTTTGAATGTTGAGTTTTAAGCCAGCTTTTTCACTCTCCTCTTTCACTTTCATCAAGAGGCTCTTTAGTTGCTCTTTGCTTTCTGCCATAAGTGCACTGTCATCTGCTCATCTGAGGGTATTGATATGTCTCCCAGCAATCTCGATTCCACCTTGTGCTTCATTCAGCCTGGCGTTTCACAAGATGCACTCTGCATATAAGTTAAATAAGCAGGGTGATTATATACAGCCTTGTCGAACTCCTTTCCCAGTTTAGAACCAGTCTGCTGTTCCATGTCCGGTTCCAACTATTGCTTCTTGACCCACACACAGATTTCTCGGGAGACAGGTAAGGTGATCTGGTATCCCCATCTCTTTAAGAATGTTCCACAATTTGTTGTGATCCACGCACAGACTTTGGTGTAGTCAATGAAACAGAAGTAGATGTGTTTCTGGTACTCTCTTGCTTTTTCTGCAATACAATGAATGTTTCCAATTTGATCTCTGGTTCCTCGTTGTTAAATTCAGCGTGAATATCTGGAATTTCTCAGTTCATAGTCTTTTGAAGCCTAGCTGAGAGAATTTGGAGCGTTCCTTTGCTAGCGTGAGAGATGATTGCCATTGTGCAGTCGTTTCCATGTTCTTTGGCATTGCCTTTCATTGGGATTGTAATAAAACTGACCATTTCCAGTCCTGTGGCTACTGCTGAGTTGTCCATATTTCTCGGCATATCGAGTGCAGTACTCACAGCATCATCTTTTCGGATTTGAAATAGCTCAACTGGAATCCCATCACCTACATTAGCTTTGTTCATAGTGATGCTTTCTCATGCCCACGTGACTTTGCATTCCAGGATGTCTGGCTCTAGGTGAGTGATCACACCATCATGGTTATCTGGGTCATTAAGATCATTTTTGTATAGTTCCTCCATGTATTCTTACCACCTCTTCTTAACACCTTCTGCTTCCTTTAGGTCCATACTGTTTCTGTCCTTTATTGTGTCCTTATCTTAGGTTTTAGAGATAAAAGATTTCATGGGAAGAGATTCACACTATATGAAAAAAAAAAAAAACCTCAGGTAGTAGTGGCTTGCCATTGAGCTGCCTTTTGCACTGGTGGTGGCATGGTTTTCAGTGCTCTAATGAGTAAGTCCACCAGTCTACTTCAGGCTCACTTTGTACTAGGCCAATCCATGGTAACGACTTAAAGTAAGCTGCTTATGTATATGGCTTCATGTGACAGAGCAATGCTGAGTTAATTTCCTTCCATTTCAAATAATGACTAATATTTATATTGATAAAGTCAGTGTACTGTGAAGTACAATAATCATCTGCCTCATTCTCAACATTGTTTAGTTTATATTGCTATTTTTGTCTTCAGTGAAAGTATTTTCCTTTTTTAATGTTCTATTTTTATACTGGAGGACAATTGGTTAGCAATGTTGTGATAGTTTATGTCTACAGCAAAGTGATTCAGTTATACATATATTTATTCTTTTTCAAATTCATTTCCTGTTTATGTCCTTACAGAGTATTCAGCAGAGTTTCCTGTGCTATTGAGTAGGTCCTTGTTGGTTATGCATTTTAAATACAGCAGTGTGTACCTGTCAATCCCAAACATAGTTAACTGAAATATGTCTTTTATCATGAGTCCCTTTAAATCAGTGTTGGAAGTAAACAGAATGTACATTTTATTAATGATAACATATTAACTAGAAAAATATTCATTAGGCACAGTACCAGGAATTAGAAAACAAGTGTCTTAAGATTTCTCTTCTCTTGAAAATCAAAAGCATAGGAAAATATTGAGTAAAATAGTCTTCCCCCCAAGAGAACTAGCAAATTCTCTTTACTGCAGAAAAACAAAAATGTTTATAACTGAACTACAAGACTCTAGGTGAAACTAGTTAAAACTGATCATTAGACATTCTATAAATCTATGTTCCATTTAGGTGCTTGCTAATTGATCTTCTCTGTCTATGGATTATATTGAAGAGCATTCGGACCTTCAAAATTACAAAATCACTGAGAGAAAATTAATTGTTACCAATAGCAAACTGTTTAGTTAGTGTCATTTCTAAAATATAACTTATTCAATAACTATACCAACATATTGTATGATTGCTCTCTAGTTCTATCAATATATATTGACTCATTAGAATCTCAGTGGAGAAGAGGCACAGATTATTAAAAACTTGAATAATGAGCATGTAGTTTTCTCAAAACTATATGAAGAAGACACATAATCAGTCAAGATTCTGATAAAATACATATTTGCTTGTAATGAAACTTCAGGGTAAATGTACCACTGCAACTGTAACTGGTACAAATACAGATTTGGTTAACATCTAGTAAGTATATAAGAGAATCTAAACAAACCGAAAAAAAATGGGGGAAACGAGTTCATGCTGAACTTAAACTTTTGCGTGGAGGCATTCAATATTAGTGGACAAAGCGATACTCGGGAAAAGAAAATGTGCTCAGTGTTATACATGATTTCAAGTTACGAGTCGTTCAACAAAAAATTATTAGAGGACTAATTAAGCAACGTTATCACTGATGGTATAAACAGCAGCAGAAGTTTTGCTGAGCAGAAGATCTATTTAAACCTCAGATTAGAGATAAAACTCCTGAAGAACTGATGGTAATAAAACACAATGGAAATGCTGCAATGGAAATATGAAAATAAGATAACGTTTTAGAGTAGACTCGTGAAACTAAAACAATGAGATACCACTACATTTAATGGAATGGTCAAATACAAAAATCTGACAAACCAGTTACTGGCAAAGATGAGGAACAACAGGAACTCTCATTCGTTGTTAGTGGGTTGCAAAATGGTAGAATCACTTTGGAGGCAATTTCTTACAGAGTTAAATGTGGTTATACAACATGATCTATCAATTACACTCCTAGATTGTTCAGCAAATGATTTGATAATGCCCACACAAAAACATGCACATGAATTTTATAACAGCTTAATTCATACTCTCTCTCTCTCTCTCACCCACAAGTTGGAAGCAATGAACTATCAAATCACAAAAAGAAATGGATGAAACCTGAATGAATGTTATTAAGTAAAATAAGCTATTCTGGAAAAGGTTATACACTGCATGCTGCCAATTATACGACACTCTGGAAAAGGTCAAACTGTAGAGCAAATAAAAATATCAGAGGCTTCTTTCTTTTGCTTCAGAAGAGTTTTATTAGTTTGGATAAGTTATGTCAATGCCTTATCCTCTCCTACTTTGACATACAAATCCACTCAATCAGAGTCTTCGTTGCTCCATAGCTCATACACTGTAATGTTACTGTGTGAGTCTGCAGGAACCTCAACATTGGGAGGGTTGAGGTCACCTCCAGTTGCTATGGTGAGTTTCAGATTATGCACCCTGGGCACAAATTTCACAAGGTCCATCTCGAGCTGGGTTAAGGTATCGAACATATAGTCTTTGTTGGGGGAAGCCTTTTTCTTTTTCTTTCCCGGAGAGCCAAATGAATCGCCCTGATGGGAAGGAGGAGTCTGCACATTACACTCACCACTCTCTCCTGTCAACTTCTCTATCAGGTACATGAGCGCAATGAAGAGAAGCCCGAGCAACAGGATCTTAAGCCAGTGTTGAGCATGCTCTGGTTGATTCTGAATTAGACAGTGTCCTCCGCAGAGCACCTTCGCCTGGAGTTCTTCGGCTTTCTCTCTCAGGGAAGTAAACACTGAAGCGTAGACATAGGTAACAGCCATGAAAAAGCACAGGAACCATCTGACGGACCACATGGTGAGCCGAGAGGAAACAGCTCCTGGTGTGCTGGTCTGCCGTGGCGCCTGGAGACTGAGGACCAGCCAAGGCTTGGCCCTTGGTGATGTCACAATGGGCCCCGCCCCAGCCAGAACCCATGTGCTCATTGTGATGACTTCAGGGCAGAGGGTAAGGAGGCTTGTGGGGGTCAACTGGGAGTAGGGCTTAAAGGGAAATGGCGACATTCCCAGAGGGCGATTGAAAAAGAGGTGGGGAGTGACAGAATGCCATTTTCATGCCAGTGTATTCTTTCTCAACCTGGTGCTCTACTGGGAGGGTGGTTCAGTCTTCTATTTTTATTTTTCCATTAGTTAAATCCAGACCCTGGGCTGAGCAGAGCAGACCCGTGGGCATGTGCCCCTATGGAGCAGAGGGACAAGTGGAAAAGTAAGATATTAAATCAGAGGCCATAAACTAGAAGCCACTGATGTATTTTGTGTGGCCTACACTGTTCCTAAAAATGACTGTGCTCAGTCGCTGTCGTGTCTGATTACTTGAGACCCCATGGACTGTAGCCCACCAGCTCCTCAATCCATGGGATTTCCCAGGCAAGAATACTGGAGTGGGTTTCCATTTCCTTCTCCAGGCATAGAGACTGTTTTAGGGCAGTGAAACTATTCTGTGTGATGTTATGGAAAATACGTGACACTACATATTTGTGAAAACCGGAAGAACCTTACAGCACACAATTAAATCAATGCATGCATAGTTTTAAAAAATTTGACATCAAGAATGGAATGAAGAATTTGACTAAAGAATGGAATTATATTACAAATGTATGAAACCACCTCACTAAGATCCCCTGACTTAACTTCCAAGTAACTTTGGAAATGAATGGAGTTTGCAAGACTGAAAGTAAAATATAAAAGCAGTGTAATCTAGTTGATAGTGTTTCTCGTAAGGGTACAGGTTAACAATCCTGATATTGTTACACATGCATACTTGAACAGTTAAATAGATGGCACATGAGTATACATACATGTATTTCTTTAAGTCTTCTTAGCCGAAAGGGTTTAAGAGAAATGATACTCCCAAAATCTGAAAGAAACAAATGTAGAAATAAGCACAGATCTTGGTTCCTTATACTATTTTCCAATAAAGGAACCAGGCTTCTTGGAGAAATTACTGATTGTAGGGCTCAGAGAGGAAATATAGAAGAGGAGTCTGGGGGAATCTTATTGTATCAAAAAGGAAGTGCTTAAAAACAAAAAAAAACCCCTGAAGTAACAGGGCTACGTCAAAGAAGACAGGAATGAGCTTCCAATGGCCAAAACTACAACAAAATGAGCAATGTAATAAATTAAGTTATCTTTTGGGATTATACCCCAAACTATAAAATGAATATCTACAGGTCCATACTGATATAAATAAATGATTGAATACATGTGAGAGAATAGACCAATTTCCCATGCAGAAGAATTTCAGATAATTGACTTAGGTAATTGTGCTCTCAAGGAGATGGAGTGTAACTCCCTATTCCTTAAGAATGAGTTACACATGGTGACTTCATTCCAAAAATACAACAATATGGAGAGGGAGAAAAAGAGTAACTTGACAGTGGAATAACCTGACAAATGCTATTTCAGCCAGGTGGTCAAGGTCAACATTACCAGGGATAAGGCATGTAGATTGTATCACCTGGTAAAAAAGGACACTCCATCTCTGCAGTCTTCCTCCCCCCAAACCCATGAAGTGAAAGTGAAAAGGAAAGTCACTCAGTCATGTCTGACTCTTTGCAACCCCATGGACTATACAGTCCATGAAATTCTCTAGGCCAGAATACTGGAGTGGGTAGCCTTCCCTTCTCTGGGGGATCTTCCCAACCCAGGGATCAAACCCAGAGGTCTCCCCCATTGCAGGTGGATTCTTTACCAGCTGAACCACAAGGAAGACCCCCCAAAAATCCATAGTCCCAGGCTAATAGGAAAAACATCAGACAAATCCAAGTTGAGGAACATTTTATAAAATACCTGACTAGTACTCCTCAAAACTATCAAGGTCATGAAAAATAAGGGAAGTCTGAGAAACTGTCACATCCAAGAAGAGCCTAAAGAGACATCTGCTACATACAGTGTAGGATCTGGGATGGGTTCCTGGGTCAGAAAAAGGACATTGGGTAAAAACTAAGAAACTCTTAATAGGAAAAAAATCTTAGAAATAAAGTAGGCACTCTAGTTTATAACAATATGCATGATATTTTGGAGCTTTCTGATACACAGCAACTATCTTCACTTTTTTGTTAGTAAAATCATTCTAAGGTTTTTTAAAGTTTTTTTTTAAACATAGAGCAATGGAGGCAACATTAACATTATTTGCTGATGACAGGAGACTCCAAAGAAAAGTACTCTATACAGTCACCCTTTCCTATCCATGGGTTTTGCATGCAGGGATTCATGAAGTGTGGATTAAAAATATTTATTCAAAAAAGTTCCAGAAATTTCCAAAGATCAAAATTCAAATTTACCACATGCTGTCAACTATTTACATATCATTTACATTGTACTAGGTATTAGAAGTAATCTAGAGATGATTTAAAATCTATGACAGGATATGTGCAGTTTATATGCAAATACTAAAATGCTATGCTACTTATTATAAGGGACTTGAACATCTGTTGATTTGGGTATCTGATCTTTGGCAGTGGTGTCTTAGAACCAATCTCCCACAGATATTGAGGGACAGCTGTATTTTAAGGAAATTGAGCTAGATGGCTGGATAAAAATAATAATATATAGAACAGTCTTCCTACACACTAACAACCAATTACATTTATAATGGAAGACACCATTTATAATAGCTAGAAACAGATAAATGCTAAGAATATATTTAAGAACAAATATGCAATAGCTATTTGAAGAAAATTCTGAAATCCTACTGAAAAACACAATGAAATGCAGAAAGATGTATCCTTGGGGAGTGTGAAAAGATTTTACACAGATATCAATTGTCCCCAAGTTATTCTGAAGTGATGATGAGATTTCAACAAAAATACTAATATGATTGGTATGAGAAATAAGCTAATTCCATAATATATGTGGAAAAATAAACATGTTATAAGAGGCAGGACATTTCTGAAAAAGAAGATGAATGAGCATGAAGGTTGTACTTACTAGATTTTAAAGCGTATGGATAGCCTACATACTTACATAGAGAAGTACTGGTATACGACTAGTACTGGTACATGGTTAGACTTACAGCTCATGAGGTAAGAAGTGAAAGCAGAAATCAACTCAAATACACACACACATACACACACATACAGCTTTTGTATGAATGTGGCACCCCCCAAAATTCATGTTGTAAACCTAATGTCCAGTGTGATGATATTAGAAGGTGGGGCCTCACGGAGGTATTTAGGACATGAGGGTGGAGCCCTCAAGAATGGAGATTAATGCTCTTACAAAGAGAACTCACAGAGCTCCATAGCTCCTTTTGCCACGTGAGAATACAGTAAGTCCCTTACATAGGAATCTTCAAACTGAAATTTCAAAGATTCCAACTTGCATTCCCATGTCCAGTCACGTAAGTTAATTCACGTGTCTGGTGTACATTGTCACATGCATGCATCCTCTACAAGTGGTTGTGCTTTTGTGTTTTTTACAGCACAGTACTGTATAGAGTAATTAGAACCCTACGCTGATTTCTAGTCCAGGATGTCTGAAAGCACGTGTAAAAGAGCAGTATACCCTATGGCCCAGCAATCCCACTCCTAGGCATATACCCTGAGGAAACAAAAATTGAAAAAGACACATGTATCCCATTGTTCATTGCAGCACTATTTACAATAGCTAGAATATGGAAGCAACCTAGATGTCCATCAACACATGAATGGAGAAAGGAGGATCCTGGTGCTTATACACAATGGAATATTACTCAGCCATAAAAAGGAGTCAGTTCTAAAATTTGAGTCAGTTCTAATAAGGTGGATCAGCTTCCCTTGTGGCTCAGCTGGTAGACAATCTGCCTGCAATACGGGAGGCCTGGGTTCGATTCCTGAGTTGGGAAGATCCCCTGGAGAAAGGAAAGGCTACCCACTCCAGTATTCTGGCCTGGAGAATTTTCCATGGACTGTATTGTCCATGGGGTCGCAAAGTGTTGGACACAACTGAGTGACTTTCACTTCACTAATAAGGTGGATGAACCTAGAACCTATTATACAGAGTGAAGTAACTCAGAAAGAGAGAGAAATATCATAACCCATATATATGGAATCTAGAGAAATGGTACTGAAGAATTTATTTACAGGGCAGCAGTGGAGAAACAGACATTGAGAATAGACTTATGGACATGGGAAGAGGGGAAGAGAGAATGAGATATATGGAGTAAAGAGTATATATGGAGACATATAGATATAGATGATATAGATATAGATATGGTGGGGAGATGTCAAAAGGACAGACAGCCAGGCTTAAGGAGGTTCCCACTGTCTGAGGCTGGAACAATGTGAACTTCAAAGTAAATAACAATAGTGACAGATCTTGATTCATTTAGTGAAATAAGATACCCTTAATCAAATAGACACAAATAAATTAATAAATCTAATTATGGTGAGGCATAAAATATTTATATACTTTAAAATACAAAAAATTTTTAAAATACAAGGTAGGGGAGAGTAACTTGACAGTGGAGAATCTTGTCAGCAACCACTTTAATCAAGTGACCCAAGTGAATATCATCAATATTGGGGCACACTGAAATCATGAACCACCTGATAGAATGAGATGATATGAACACAGTATCATTTCTGTCATTTTCCTGTCAAAGATGCAAAACATGAAATTTGTCATGAGCAAATACTGGATGGAGCAAAATTGTGGAGAATTCTACAAAATAACTGACCTCTAGTTTTGTCATCAGAGAATGATGACATAGAATGAGTTGGGAAATGTTTCTTTCCACTTCTATGGACACATTTAGAATGCATGTGTGGAGAATTAGCATGATTTTTGGTTTAAATATTTGGTAGAGTTCAGCAGCGAGGCTATCGGGATCTAGGTAGGGTAAGGGGGGACTTTTGTGAGGTGGTTTGGGCAAAAAGTTTAAAAATGACTAATTCTATCTCTTGCTATTCAGATTTTCATTTTCTTCTTGAGTCAGTTTCAGTCATTTGTGTATTTCCAGAAATTTGTCCATTTCATCTAAATTTTCTAACTAGCATCATTGTATTCCTTTACAATTATATTTTTTTCTCTAAAGTTGGTAGAAATTTTTCTTTTTTATTCCTAATTTTAGTAATTTGAGTCTTCTTCCTCCCTTGATCAAAATCGCTTAAGTTGTGTCAATTTATTGACCTTTCTCAGAGAAGGCAATGGCACCCCACTCCAGTACTCTTTTGCCTGGGAAATCCCATGGACGGAGGAGCCTGGTAGGCTGCAGTCCATGGGGTCGCTAAGAGTCGGACACAACTGAGCGACTTCACTTTCACTTTTCACTTTCATGCACTGGAGAAGGAAATGGCAACCCACTCCAGTGTTCTTGCCTGAAGAATCCCAGGGACGGGGAGCCTGGTGGGCTGCCGTCTATGGGGTCGCACAGAGTCGGACACGACTGAAGCAACTTAGCAGCAGCAGCAGCATTAACCTTTCTAAATAACCAAATTTTCATTTGTTGAGTATCTCTGTGGTTTTTCGATTCTCTATTTCATTAATTTTGCTCTAGAATTAATTGGTTACTATGGCTGCTGATTTGAGTTTAGTTTTCTACATCCCCTCACATAGGTGTGGTGTGTTTTCCCTTTCATTCTTCTCAAAGTAAAGTTGATCCTTGAACAACAGACATATGAACTGTGTAGGTCCATTGATACAAAGATTTTTTTTTTTCAACAGTAAACACTACAGCACTACACCATCTGCAGCTGGTTGAATCTGCAGAGGTGAAATCACGGATTTGGAAGAACCACATAGAGGGCCAACTACAAGTTATATATGGATTTTCGACTGCAGAAATGGTTGTTGCCCTAAACCCCGCACTGTTGAAGAGTCAAATGTATTATCTACTTTCTCTTTGATTCTTTCTTTGACCCTTTGAGTATTTAGGAGTATGCTGTTTAACATCCACATATTTGTCTGTTCCTCAAAATGTTTTGATTTCCAAGTTCATTATATTCAGAGGATGGATTTGATATGGTGTGAACCCTTTAATATTTATTTAGGTTTGTCTTATGTCCTAGCATATAGGGTATTCTAGAGAACGTTCCCTGCACCCTTAAGAAGAATGCATGTCCTGTATTGGATAAATTGCTCTATAGATATCTGTTAGGTCCATCTTGTTTATATTATCGTTCAAGATCTCTATTTCATTGTTGATCTTCTGCCTAGTCTTTCTATCTATTATTGAAAGTGGATTAGTAAAGTATAGCAATTATTGTTGAATTGTCTATTTCTTTCTTCAATTCTATCAGTTTTTTTTTCCTCCATGCATTTTTCTGTTGTCTTGTTAGCTGCATATAAAATTATTATGTCTTCCTAATAGAGTCTCCTTTTTATCATTATGAAATGTCCTTCTTTACCCCTAGTATCAGTTTTTAATAAAAATCTTTTTTTTTCTTAGTACAGTATACCCAATTCTCTCTTTGGTTGATGTTTGCATTATATGTATTTTTCAATCATTTCATTAAAATGTATATCTTTGACTCTAAATTATGTCTCCTGTAGAGAGCATATAGTTTTATCTTTGTTTTTTATCTAGTCTCAGAATATTTGCTTTTGGGTTAGATTGTTCAAGTCATTCATAATTTACATAATTATTCAGTTCAGTTCAGTCAATTAGTTGTGTCTGATCCTTTGAAACCCCATAGACTGCAGCACGCCGGGATTCCCTGTCCATCACCAACTCCCAGAGCTTGCTAAAACTCATGTCCATTGAGTCGGTGATGCCATCCAACCATCTCATCCTCTGTCATCCCCTTAAGCTCCCACCTTCAATCTTTCCCAGCATCAGGGTCTTTTCCAATGAGTCAGTTCTTTGCATCAGGTGGCCAAAGTATTGGAGCTTCAACTTCAGCATCAGTCCTTCCAGTGAATATTCAGGACTGATTTCCTTTAGGATTGACTGGTTTGATCTCCTTGCAGTCCAAGGGACTCTCAAGAGTCTTCTCCAACACCACAGTTAAAACCATCAATTCTTGGGCATTTAGTTTTCTTTATAGTCCAATTCTCACATCCATACACGACTACTGGTAAAACCATAGCTTTGATTGGGTGTTTTGTGGCAAAGTAATGTCTCTACTTTTTAATATGCTGCCTAGGTTGGACATAGCTTTTCTTCCAAGGAGCAAGTGTCTTTTAATTTCATAGATGCAGTCACCATCTGCAGTGATGTTGGAGCCTAAATAAATAAATAAATAAATAAATAAGTCTCTCACTGTTTCCATTGTTTCCCCATCTATTTGCCATGAAGTCATGGGACCAGATGTCATGATCTTAGTTTCCTGAATATTGAGTTTTAAGCCAGCTTTTCCACTCTTCTCTTTCATTTTCATCAAGAGGCTCTTTAGTTCATCTTCGCTTTCTGCCATAAGGGTGATGTCACCTGTGTGTCTGAGGTTATTGATATTTCTCCCAGTGATCTTGATTCCAGCATGTGCTTCATCCAGCCTAGCATTTTGCATCATTATTAATATGATCAAATTTATGACTATTTTATTTTTTCCAAAATTCATGTTTTTTGTCCTTCTTTTTATCTTTATTGCCTTCATTTGTAAATGAAATTTTTCAGTGTAGTATTTGGTTTGCATTAAGGATATAGTTTAAATTTTATTTTCTTAGTGACTACACTAGGACTTTCTGTATTCATATTAACTTATTAGCTCTACTTTATATTTCTACTAACTTAATGACAGAATAATCATCAACATCCTGGATAACAGTGAACTAAACCGGACAGGAATGGGTGAATTAAATTAAGATGACCATTGTATCAATTACTGTGGGCAAGAATCCTATAGAAGAAATGGAGGAGAAGTCATAATCAACAGAAGAATCCTGATATGCTCTACTTGGGTGCAACCTCCAAAATGACAGAATGATCTTGGTTCTTTCCAAGGCAAGCCATTCAACATCACAGTAATTCAAGTCTATGCCCCTACCACTGATGCCAAAGAAGCTGAAGCTGATCAGTTCTATGAAGACCTAGAAGACCTCCTAGAACTAACACCAAAAAAGATGTTCTATTCATCAGTGGGGATTGGAATGTCAAAGTAGGAAGTCAAGATATACCTGGAGTAACAGGCAAGTTTGGCCTTGGAGAACAAAATGAAGCAGGGCAAAGGCTAACTGAATTCTGCCAAGAGAATGCCCTTGTCAGAGCAAATACCCTTTCTAAGCAACACAAGAGACGGGTTTACTCATGGACATCACCAAATGGTCAATACTGAAACCAGATTGATTACATTTTTTGTAGTCAAAGATGGAGAAGCTGTATGCAGTTGGAAAAAAAAAGAAAAACAAGACCTGGAGATGACTGTGGCTCTGTTCATCAGCTTCTCATAGCAAAATTCATGCTTAAGCTAAAGAATGCAGGGAAAACCAGTAGGACAGCCATGTATAACTGAAATCCAATCCCCTATGAATATGCAGTGGAAGTAACAAAGAGATTCAAGAGATTAGATCTAGTTAACAGTGTGGTTGAAGAACTATGGGCAGAGGTCCATAATACTGTACAGGAGGCAGCGAACAAAGCCATGCCAAAGAAAAAGAAAAGCAAGAAGGCAAAGAGGCTATCTCAGGAGGCTTTAAAATAGCTGAAGAAAGAAGAGGAGGAAAAACCAAGGGAGAAAGGAAAAGGTACATCCAACTAAATGCAGAGTTCCAAAGAAAAGCACAGAGAGACAAGAAGGCCTTTCTTCAATGAACAGTGCATAAAACTAGAAGAAAACAACAGAAGGGGAAAGACTAGAGATCTCTTCAGGAAAATTGGAAATATCAAGGGAATATTTTGCCCAAAGATGGGCACAATAAAGGACAGCAATGGTAGAGACCTAGTAGATGCTGAAGAGATCAAGAAGAGATGGAAGGAATACACATAAGGACTGTATGAAAAAGATCCTAATGAACCAGATTATTATGATGGTATGGTCAGTCACCCAGGGCCAGACATTCTGGAGTGTGAAGTCAAGAGGGCCTTAACTACTTTATTAACTACTGTTAATAAAGCTAGAGAATGTGACCGAATTCAGTAGAACTGTCCAAAACCCAAAAGGATGATGCCATCATGGTGTTGCATTCAATATGTCAGCAAATCTGGAAGACCCAGCAGTGGCCACAGGACTGGAAAAGGTCAATCCTCATCCCAATTCCCAAGAAGGGTAGTACTAAAGAATGTGCTAACTATCAGGCAACTACACTCATCTTCCATGCTAGTAAAAGTCAGGTTTAAAAACTTGCATGGTAGCCTTCAGCATTATTTGAATCAAGATCTTCCAGATGACCAAGCTGGGTTTAGTAAAGGAAGAGGCACCAGAGATCAAATTGACAGCATTTGCTGGATCACAGAGAAAGCAAGGGCATGCCAAAAATCATCTATGTCTGTTTCATCGATTATGCTAAAGCCTCCGTCTGTGTGGATCATAACAAATGAATGAAAGCTCTTAAAGAGATGAGAATACCAGACTCTCTTACTGTCCCCTGAAAAACCTGCATATGGGTCAAGAAGCAACAGGTAGCACCCTGTATGGACCAACTGATTGGTTCAAGATTGAGAAACAAAAGCCTCAATAAGTGGTGCTGGGAAAACTGACAGCTATATGTAAAAGAATGAAATTAGAACACTTCCTAACACCATACACAAAAATAAACTCAAAATGGATTAAAGACCTAAATGTAAGACCAGAAACTATAAAACTCCTTAGAGGAAAATGTAGGCAGAATACTCGATGACATAAATCAAAGCAAGATCCTCTATGACTCACCTCCTAGAGTAATGGAAATAAAAACAAAAGTAAACAAGTGGGACCTGATTAAACTTAAAAGCTTTTTCACAGCAAAAGAAACTATAAGCAAGGTGAAAAGACAACCCTCAGAATGGGAGAAAATAATAGCAAATGAAACAACTGAAAAAGGATTAATTTCCAAAATATACAAGCAGCTTATACAACTCAATACCAGAAAAAACAAACAACCCAATCAAAAAGTGGGGAAAAGACCTAAACAGACATTTCTCCAAAGAAGACATACAGATGGCTAACAAACACATGAAAAGATGCTCAATATTGCTCATTATTAGAGAAATGCAAATCAAAACTACAATGAGATATCACCTCACACCAGTCAGAATGGCCATCATCAAAAATCTACAAACAATAAATACTGGAGAGGGTGTGGAGAAAAGGGAACCCTCTTGCACTATATGGTGGGAATGTAAATTGATACAGCCACTATGGAAGACAGTATGGAGATTCCTTTAAAAAAAAAAAAAAACTAGAAAGAAAACCACCATATGACCCAGTAACCCCACTCCGAGGCATATACCCTGAGGAAACCACAATTGAAAAAGACACATGTACCCCAATGTTCACTGCAGCACTATTTACAATAGCTAGAACATGGAAGCAACCTAGATATGCATTAGCAGATAAATGGATAAAGAAGTTGTGGTATATATATACACAATGGAATATTACTCAGCATAAAAAGGAATGTATTTGAGTCAGTTCTAATGAGGTGGATGAATCTAGAGCCTATTATACAGAGTGAAGTACGTCACAAAGAAAAAGGTAAATGTTGTACACTAATGCCAATATGGAATCTAGAAAGATGGTACCAAAGAATTTATTTGCAGGGCAGCAATGGAGAAAGAGACATAGAGAACAGACTTATGGACATGGGGAGAGGGGAGGAGAGAGTGAGATGTATGGAGAGAGTAACATGGAAACTTACATTGCATATATAAAATAGATAACCAATGGGAATTTGCTCTGTCTCAGGGAACTCTAACACGGGCTCTGTATCAACCTAGATGGGTGGGATGGGGATGGAGATGGGAGGGAGGTATAAGAGGGAGGGGACATATATATAATTATGGCTGATTCACCTTGAGTTTTGACAGAAAACAAAAAAATTCTGTAAAACAATTATCCTTCAACTAAAAATAAATAAACTTAGAAAAAAAAAAAACCTACACTGATTTAGGGCTTCCCTGTGGCTCAGGGTAAACAATCTGCCTGCCAATGCAGGAGACATGAGTTTGATCCCTGATCTGGGAAGATCCCACATGCTGTAAAGCAACTAAGCCTTGTTCTCTGGAGTCCAGGAGCCACAACTACAGACCTCATGTGCCACAACTACTGAAGCCTGCATGCCCTAGAGCCCATGCTCCACAACAAGAAAAACTGCCACAGTGAGAAGCCTGCATTACAAGTAGAGAGTCGCCCTGCTTGCTGCAACTAGAAAAAAAAAAAACAAAAAACCTCAAAGCAACAAAGACTCAGAACAGTCAAAAATAAATACATTTAAATTTTAAAAACTTAATTGATTTAAATATAACAGAGAAGGGCCATTAGAAGTAATATAAAGTCTGAATTAGATGATATGGTTAGATAGCATCATTGATTCAATGAATATGAATTTGAGCAAACTCGGGGAGATAGTGAAGGACGGGGAACCCTGTGTACTACAGGTCATGGGGTCACAAAGAGTTGGACATGACTTACTGACTGGACAACAGTAACAAAGCCTGACTTGTAGGATACTTTTTGAATAACTATAATAAAGCAAATGCAAATAGCTACTGCTAAAAAAAAAAAAAAAAAAAAAAAGATTGAGAAAGGAGTACAATAGGGCTGTCTGCAGTTACCCTGTTTAACCTGTACGCTGAGCACAGCATGAGAACTGCCGGGCTGGATGAGTTACAAGCTGGAATCAAGATAGTCGAGGAGAAACATCAACAACCTCTCATATACAGATGATAGCACTCTAATGGTAGAAAGTGAAGAGGAACTAAAGAGCCTCTTGATGAGGGTGAAGGAGGAGAGTGAAAGAGCTGGCTTAAAACTAAATATTAAAAAAAAAAAAACTAAGATCATGGCATCCAGCCCCATTACTTCATGGCAAATAGAAGGGGGAAAGGTGGAAGTAGTGACAGATTTCCTCTTCTTGGGCTCTAAAATCACTGCAGATGGTGACTGCAGCCATGAAATCAGAGGACAACTGCTTCTTGGTAGGGAAGCTATGACACACCTAGACAGTGTGTTGAAAAGCAGAGACATTACTCTGCTGACAAAGGTCCGTATAGTCAAGGCTATGGTCTTCCCAGTGGTCACGTATGGTTGTGAGAGCTGGACTGTAAAGAAGGCAGAATGCCAAAGAATTGATGCCTTTGAACTGTGGTGCTGGAGAAGACTCCTGAAAGTCCCTCTTTGGACAGCAAGGAGATCAAACCAGTCAATCTTAAGGGAAATCAACTCTGAATACTCATTGGAAGGACTGATGCAGAAGCTAAAGCTCCAGTCTTTTGGTCATCTGATGTGAAGAACTGACTCATTGGTAAAGTCCCTGATGCTGGGAAAGATTGAGGGCAGAAGGAAAGAGGGCATCAGAGGATAAGACAGCTGGATGATATTACCAACGCAGTGGACGTGAATTTGGCAAACGCTGGGAGATGGTGAGGGACAGGGAGTCCTGGCATGCTGCAGTCCATGGGGTTGCAAAGTGGTGGACACGACTGGGTGACTCAACAACAACAATGACAGTGAGATATAGAAATGTTTCTCCTATACAGCTCCATCTCCTCTTCTGCATTTCTGTTGTTTGCTCAGCAGCAAAACCTGCACTTCTTACAGCACTCTTAAACTTGAACATCTTCAGTCTCTATTCCAAATAATGTTAGTCTCTTCAGGAGAGCTATGCAACTGTGTTCTTACAGCCTGACTCTCGCCCTCTGCAGAATCTCTGTGCTACTGCTCCAGAGATGGGACAAGAACTTTTATTCTTGCAGTGTCATTCCCATAAAAGCAAGACTCTAAGCTGGGGGGGCAGGAGGGGATGGGTCATCACTGCTCTTCTTGGTTTGTCTCTCCCAGTATGGAATCTCTGCCCTACAGGGAACCTGGTTTGAAGATTATTGAAGCCTAGTATTCTCAGCTTACTGTGCCTCAGTTCAGTTCAGTTCAGTTGCTCAGTTGTGTCCGACTCTTTGCAACCCCATGAATTGCAGCACGCCAGGCCTCCCTGTCCATCACAAACTCCCGGAGTTTACTCAAACTCATGCCCATCGAGTCGGTGATGCCATCCAGCCATCTCATCCTCTGTCATCCCCTTTTCCTCCTGCCCCCAATCCCTCCCAGCATCAGGGTCTTTTCCACTGAGTCAACTCTTCGCATGAGGTGGCCAAAGTAATGGAGTTTCAGCTTCAGCATCAGTCCTTCCAATGAACACCCAGCACTGATCTCCTTCAGGATGGACTGGTTGGATCTCCTTGCAGTCCAAGGGACTCTCAAGAGTCTTCTCCAACACCACAGTTCAAAAGCATCAATTTTTCGGTGCTCAGCTTTCTTCACAGTCCAACTCTCACATCCATACATGACCACTGGAAAAACCATAGCCTTGACTAGACAGACCTTTGTTGGCAAAGTAATGTCTCTGCTTTTTAATATGCTATCTAGGTTGGTCATAACTTTCCTTCCAAGGAGTAAACGTCTTTTAATTTCATGGCTGCAGTCACCATCTGCAGTGATTTTGGAGCCAAAAAAATAAAATTTGACACTGTTTCCACTGTCTCCCCATCTATTTTCCATGAGGTGATGGGACCAGATGCCATGATCTTAGTTTTCTGAATGTTGAGCTTTAAGCCAACATTTTCACTCTCCTCTTTCACTTTCATCAAGAGACTTTTTAGTTCCTCTTCACTTTCTGCCATATAGAGTGGTGTCATCTGCATATCTGAGGTTATTGATATTTCTCCCAGCTATCTTGATTCCAGCTTGTGCTTCTTCCAACCCAGCATTTCTCATGATGTACTCTGCATATAAGTTAAATAAGCAGGGTGACAATATACAGCCTTGATGTACTTCTTTTCCTATTTGGAACCAGTCTGTTGTTCCATGTCCAGTTCTAACTGTTGCTTCCTGACCTGCATATAGGTTTCTCAAGAGGCAGGTCAGGTGGTCTGGTATTCCCATCTCCTTCAGAATTTTCCACAGTTTATTGTGATCCACACAGTCAAAGGTTTTGGTGTAGTCAATAAAGCAGAAATAGATGTTTTTCTGGAATTCTCTTGCTTTTTCGATGATCCAGTGAATATTGGCAATTTGATCTCTGGTTCCTCTGCCTTTTCTAAAGCCAGCTTGAACATCTGGAAGTTCACCGTTCATGTATTGCTGAAGCCTGGCTTGGAGAATTTTGAGCATTACTTTACTAGTGTGTGAGATGAGTGCAATTGTGCAGTAGTTTGAGCATTCTTTGGGACTGCCTTTCTTAGGGATTGGAATGAAAACTGACCTTTTCCAATCCTGTGGCCACTGCTGAGTTTTCCAAATTTGCTGGCATATGGAGTGCTGCACTTTCATATCATCTTTCAGGATTTGAAATAGCTCAGCTGGAATCCCATCATGTCCACTAGCTTTGTTTGTAGTGATGCTTCCTAAGGCCCACTTGACTTCACATTCCAGGATGTCTGGCTCTAGGTGAGTGATCACACCATTGTGATTATCTGGGTCATGAAGATCTTTTTTGTACTGTTCTTCTGTGTATTCTTGCCACCTCTTCTTAATATCTTCTGCTTCTGTTAGGTCCACACAATTTCTGTCCTTTATTGAGCCCATTTTTGCATGAAATGTTCCCTTGGTATCTCTAATTTTCTTGAAGAGATCTCTAGTCTTTCCCATTCTGTTGTTTTCCTCTATTTCTTTGCATTGATCGCTGGAGGAAGGCTTTCTCATCTCTCCTGGCTATTCTTTGGAACTCTGCATTCAAATGGGAATATCTTTCCTTTTCTCCTTTGCTTTTTGCTTCTCTTCTTCTCACAGCTATTTGTAAGGCCTCCTCAGACAACCATTTTGCTTTTTTGCATTTATTTTCCATGGGGATGGTCTTGATCCCTGTCTCCTGTACAATGTCACAAACCTCCATCCATAGTTCATCAGGCTCTCTGTCTATCAGATCTAGTCCCTTAAATCTATTTCTCACTTCCACTGTATATTCATAAGGGATTTGATTTAGGTCATACCTGAATGGTCTAGTGGTTATCCCTACTCTCTTCAGTTTAAGTCTGAATTTGGCAATAAGGAGTTCATGATCTGAGCCACAGTCAGCTCCAGGTCTTGTTTTTGCTGACTGTATAGAGCTTCTCCATCTTTGACTGCAAAGAATATAATCAATCTGATTTCGGTGTTGACCATCTGGTGATGTCCATGTGTAGAGTCTTCTCTTGTGTTGTTGGAACACACGACCAGTGTGTTCTCTTGGCAAAACTCTATTAGCCTTTGCCCTGCTTCATTCCATACTCCAAGGCCAAATTTGCCTGTTACTCCAGGTGTTTCTTGACTTCCTACTTTTGTATTCCAGTCCCCTATAATGAAAAAGACATCTTTTTGGGGTGTTAGTTCTAAAAGGTCTTGTAGGTCTTCATAGAACCGTTCAACTTCGGCTTCTTCAGCATTACTGATTGGGGCATAGGCTTGGATTACCATGATATTGAATGGTTTGCCTTGGAAACGAACAGAGATCTTTCTGTCGTTTTTGAGGTTGCATCCAAGTACTGCATTTCGGACTCTTTTGTTGACTATAATGGCCACTCCATTTCTTCTAAGGGATTCCTGCCCACAGTAGTAGATATAATGGTCATCTGAGTTAAATTCACCCATTCCAGTCCATTTTAGTTTGCTGATTCCTAGAATGTTGACATTCACTCTTGCCATCTCCTGATTTGACCACTTCCAATTTGCCTTGATTCATGGACCTAACATTCCAGGTTCCTACGCAATATTGCTCTTTACAGTATCAGACCTTGCTTCTATCACCAGTCCCATCCACAGCTGGGTGTTGTTTTTGCTTTGGCTCCATCCCTTCATTCTTTCTGGAGTTATTTCTCCACTGATCTCCAGTAGCATATTGGGCATCTACCAACCTGGGAGTTTCTCTTTCAGTATCCTATCATTTTGCCTTTTCATACTGTTCATGGGGTTCTCAAGGCAAGAATACTGAAGTGGTTTGCCATTGCCTTCTCCAGTGGACCACATTCTGTCAGACCTCTCTACCATGACCCGACCGTCTTGGGTGGCCCCACATGGCATGGCTTAGTTTCATTGAGTTAGACAAGACTGTGGTCCTGTGATCAAGTTGGCTAGTTTTCTGTGATTATGGTTTTAGTGTGTCTGCCCTCTGATGCCCTCTCGCAACACCTACAGTCTTACTTGGGTTTCTCTTACCTTGGACGTGGGGTATCTCTTCACGGCTGCTCCAGCAAAGCACAGCCACTGCTCCTTACCTTGGAGGAGGGGTATCTTCTCATGGCCTCCCCTCCTGACCTTGAACGTGGAGTAGCTCCTCTCGGCCTAGGACAGAGTTTCTGTGTTATGGATGTAAGTTGGGTAGAGGAAGGGAGTCTTGGATCTCTCTTGACTGAAAGAGGTTCTGCAATAAAGCTGGGAAGAATAAAGAATGCTGGATCCAACCCCTCATGGGGAGAAATCATTGTCTTGAACTGAAGTCTGGAAAATGAGCAAGTCCTGTGTAATTAGCTATAACCAAGTAGAATAGAGTTTTTGTTGCACTGAGCTGGGCAAGGTGGAGGTGGGGAATAGGTCATGGTTCAAATGCCATAGACTCTAGCTCATCTTACCAAGATTTACTAGATTTTATTGAATAAATGTTTCCCCAGGGCCTTCCCTGGTGGTGCAGTGGATAGGAATCTGCCTGCTAATGCAGGGGACATGGGTTTGATCCCTGGTCCTGGTCTAGGAAGATTCCACATGTCATAGAGCAACAAAGCCTGTGCACCACAACCATGGAGCCCCTGCTCCAAAGCGCACGTACTGCAGCTACTGAAGCCTGCATGCCACAACAAGATTAGCCACTGTAATGAGAAGCCCAAGCACCACAACAGAGTAGTCCCTGCTCGTTGTGACTAGAGAAAGCCCTGGCACACAATGAAGACACAGCCTAGCCAAAATAAATAAATAAAGTAAAAATAAATATTTTTAAAATGTTTCTTCATTTGCTGTAGGCTTTAGAGTAATTTCTAGATATATTAGTATCTAGTAAATATATCTAGTAAATTCTAGATATATTAAATATTTTTAATTGCCAGTTATTGCTGTTTTGCTGATAGAGGGGATC
The DNA here is from genome assembly GCF_023699985.2 of Odocoileus virginianus. Lineage (NCBI taxonomy): Eukaryota > Metazoa > Chordata > Mammalia > Artiodactyla > Cervidae > Odocoileus > Odocoileus virginianus. The sequence continues at coordinate 8,772,653 of NW_027224263.1, read as the reverse complement.
CATGGAGCTTCTCATGCCACAATTCTAGAAGTGCTTTTTCAAATAACTTGTTTTTAGAGTGAATGAACCTAGGACTACTCTGAGCATGAAAATAACAATGAGTTCCCATTCTAGTTTTAACACTTTGAATGTATTATTTAACCTAAGTTTTTCCTCATTTATAGCATGGGCACCTTGTATACCTCTCAGATTTTGGTGAGAATTGAAAGACTATTCAAATAGTGTTATTCACCACCATGAACTGTGGTGCTGGAAAAGACTCCTGAAAGTCCCTTGGACAGCAAGGAGATCAAACCAGTCAATCAATAGCATAGACAATGACTCACAGCAATCACTTAATAAATGTCACTTCTCTCCCCTTCAAGTAAATGACTGTCTCAGGCTGGATAGCTATTTTGGGGACTATTACAGTGTCTCTGCTTAGTGACTCAGTCGAGTGCAACTCTTTGTGACCCTATGGAATGTAGCCTGCCAGGCTCCTCTGTCCATAGGAATTCTCCAGGCAAGAATACTGGAGTGGATTGCTATGCCCTCCTTCAGGGGATCTTCCCAACCGAGGGATCAAACCCAGGTCTCTCACATTGC